>NC_071993.2:2601666-3210833 GCF_028885655.2 Pongo abelii
GCTGTGCGCAGCGGAGCAGAGGGAGGGAGAACCCGGCAGAGCTGCACACCTGCTGCGGGAGGGGCTGCGTCTCGCACTTCTTCTGTCTGGGGAGGCGCGTTGCTCTGACCTTCCTCCTCAAAACACGGGCGCGGTGGCTCACTCCTGTAATCCCAGCACTTTGGGAGGCCAAGGCAGGCGGATCACAAGGTCAGGAGATCAAGACCATCCTGGCTAACACGGTGAAACCTCGTCTCTACTGAAAATACAAAAAATTAGCCGGGCGTGGTGGCGGGAGCCTGTAGTCCCAGCTACTCGGGAGGCTGAGGCAGGAGAATGGTGCGACCCCCGGGAGGCGGAGCTTGCAGTGAGCCGAGATCGCACCACTGCACTCCAGCCTGGGCGACAGAGCGAGACTCTGTCTCTTAAAAAAAAAAAAACACGCAAGTGGAATTCCAGAAAAGTCACCCTGTCTGCACAATGAGAAGCCCAGGGTCTCCTGCCATTGTCAACATCTGCTGGCCTCTCAGTTTCGCTGACTCACCCCTGGTGCCGCTGTGAGCAGACAGACACCAGAGCTGGAGCAAGATTGCAAGATGTCAATGGGACAGTCATGGAGTAACCTGGGCTATTTCCACATGACCAAGCAGAGATTTCCCATGAACCAGGAGACCTGAACCACGTTGCTAGAACCAGCATGTAACGAAGGAGCCTGTAGTGAGTGGGCTTCCAACCACAGAGGGGAGGCTGGAGCTGAGGGGAACTGGGAGCCAGGGCGCCCGAGCAGACCCACCAGTTACGGAATTGTGCAGTGAGAGGCTCCTGAGTGGGCCTGCAGAACTCACCCGTGACCTCCTGAGGGCCACAAGGACGTGCCACTGATGGACAGACTCAACAGGATTAGGTGCGGTAGAGACGCGTGTCACTGTCCGCTCTGCTGCTCTCCATCTCCGCGCACCCAGAAGGTAAGCCAGAGAAAACAGCAGCAGAAATGAAAGAGCATGCTACCTATAAAATACATAAAGCTATTTTAGATGGTAATACAACAAACTACGTTTTAAAAATGACTATGTATGTCAATATAAAAAGAATTCCTAAGAAAAGAACAGAACATTTGGGAAAAGTATGAATTTCAAAATAACAAAACAGAGTTTCTAGAAATAAGTAGCAATCATTGCTGAATTTGAAAACTCATCTAATGCCAGTGTTCAGAGCAGATCGTAGACACTGATTTTAAACACAAAGAAATTGGATATTGGAAATTAGAAGCTTATGAATGGGCAGGATAACTGGAGGATGAGAAGGAGAGAACACTGATCACTCAATTCATTCATCCCAAGTTCACTGCACTTGGAATTACCAAGATGTATGCATGAAACATGACGTTGTGTTTGCTGTACCACGGTCCCTGGTAATTAAACTGCTGCTACAATCAAGGTGATCTTTCAATTTTAAAAGCTGGGAACTAGACACAGGAAGTTAATCCAGACAGAATATAATAATTGCACTTAGACCTCCAAACGTCCTTCCATTTGGAACAAAAGTTGGTGCCCTGACTTCATTTCTGGTTGCTAAATCTTACTTCATAATTTCACCCCGGTGCAACTCAAATCTAGAAGTCCGATTGCAAAATAATACCGGTAATATGGAATTGAGCTTTCCACTACTCTGGGGAAAATTACACATTTAATGTTATGGTCTATTGACTCAAATATGAAAAACCAAAATGGGATCATGTATCTACAGTAGAGCTTAAAGAGAACTTAATAAGAAATTTATAGTATATTCATAATGATTAACTATGGGCTTTTCTTCTCTTTCTCATTCTTTTCTTTCCATTTTCAAAAGCAGTAAAAGGATCAAGAGAAAATTTCCTATGAAAAATACATGTTTTTATTCTTTAGTTCAATTCTGCTCTTAAAATGTATAAAAGGCAATGGGATTCAGGAAGAAGAGAGGAAACACAATGAGTTCTGATTTTTTAATAAGAAGTTATTCTAGCAAAGAAGATAAGAAGAAGAAACTTCAAGTCACCAATGAGGGTAAATCTCCCAAATCACTGGAGAGATCAGGTTTTAGAAGAATAAGTCAAAAAAGTGAACGAGGAGGTTACTCAATCAAGGGCAGTTTCAAAAAGTGGTGCAGACCTGTAAGATGTGTCAGAAAGACTAATGAATTACATCAAATTAAAACCCAGAAAGAGCTGATGCTTGCAAAAAGCATTGATAATGACCCAAGTGTGATTTTTAAAAAGGAACAAAAGCTTTTAAAGAGACAATAAAAAGAAAAAGAAAGGAAAGAGTGATTCCATTTATTGGGGTTTATATAACTTAACTGAATGGGAAAAAAATTGCTTAATAGAATATGAAGTTTATATATCTTTTTCTACAACCAATATTTTTTTAGTTACCCAAACAATAAAACAATATTGTAAGTGTGGCATGGATTTGGGTTCATGATGTGATGCTCTAAGCTTTATATGACCTGAATCAAGCTGGTTAACTTCTCTACCTCTTCCTTACAGATAGATAGATAGATAGATAGATAGATAGCTGGGTTTTTTCATGGTTATTCCAAGAGGTTGTTGTAAAAAACATGAAATATTGGTAAAAATAAACAATGTATGATTATCAATACTATCCTGCTCTCATCTTTATCTAGAAGAATGTTCTTTAGGTTTTTCACAGTAGACCTTACATTATTATTATTTTTTATTAATTTTTTTTTTAGACCGAGTTTTGCTCTTGTTGCCCAGGCTGGAGTGCAGTGGTGTGATCTCGGCTCACCGCAACTTCTGCCTCCAGGGTTCAAGTGATTCTCCTGCCTCTGCCTCCCAAGTAGCTGGGATTACAGGTGCCCGCCACCACACCCGGCTAATTTTGGCATTTTTTAGTAGAGGCCGGGTTTCCCCATGATGGTCAGGCTGGTCTCGAACTCCCAACCTCAGGTGATTCACCTGCCTCGGCCTCCCAAGATGCTGGGACCACAGGGGTGAGCCACCGTGCCTGGCCAGAGCTTACATTATTAAAGGGATACTGAATTCCAGCTTAGATGAGGAGATAGAGAAAAAATAATAATTTAAATTAATGTAGATTTAATATATTCTTATAACACTAAAAAGGTACAGATAATACTAGAAAAATAATTTTAATGATCAATTTAAAATCATGTGTAAAATGGAAAACAAAAATATATATATTCTGATTTTCAAAGGGCAGAAGTAGAGTTGACCACATGAACTCTAAATGATGAGAATGATCATTTAGAACTTTAAATGAATGATCATTTAGAACTTTAAGTGAACTTTGATCAGAATATTTCTGAAACTATATTAAGAGGCATGGGGAAAAAGCAATAAATAATCATTACTGTATCGCAGGAAAATAATCACCCTATCCTAAAGTCACCTTACTTTTTAGTAGAATGTCTAGACTGAAGTACAAGAAAATTCTGTAGACATTGAGTACATTATTTGTTTTCTGTATAAAAATGTATTGTACCTTTATAGGCAACTGGGGAAAAATTTGCCTATATTTAAGCAAAGTATTCTATGTTAGAACACAGTTGGCCAGAATTTTAGTGAATAAAACATTTTTAAGTGGAGTGTAGGTTTCCAGGGGAGGGCTGCAGTGAAGTCTTTGTTCCAAGCCTGCTCTGCGTTCAGACAACCTTGATAAAATTACTGTAAGATTGGTTTTTAGATCAAATATGAGAGTTATAAGAAGTATGTTAAATATTTTGAAGACTGTATTATCTTAATTTAATTTAATTCTGATTAACAGTATAAAAGATATCTGTATGGGGAGAAATTTGGGATTCGTTCCCCATACTGAAAATAATTATCACTTAAATTGAGAGCAAAATGATGCTTAAATAACTCAGACCTTCTCTGAGAATATTACTAAAGGAAAGGCTGTAGCAAGAAGCACTGTGTGAGGTTCAATAAGTAATGACAAGAATAAAAGTCTAGTTTATTATTACAACATGTAAGTAATTATTTATTATTTGATAAGTGATTCTTGGAAAATATATATTTATAGCAATATTGTCTCATGAAGAAAGAACATTTTTGTAAAAGACTTAGAACATTTAAAGAAGCAAATGTAGTAGAAATTTGTTAGTTTTTGGCCATCAAATATGGATACCAGATTCCGAAAACAATCTAAGTTTAGGAAGGTTAAAAACAAAGCTGAGTACCTGGAGATACATGCCACCTTCATTGGAAGATTCAATTTTGTAAAATATCCATTTTCTTGATTTTTTAAAATCCAAAATATTTCCTCATTTACTTCCAATCAAGCCCTTTTCGTTAAGGGACTTGACAAGCTGCTTCTAAAATTAATATAGAGGAATAAATGTGCACAGACACAAAAATATACAACAAATATAACAAATAGTTGAGATTCGTCCTAACAGATGTCACAGTACAGTATAAGAAAGTTTTTTTTTTAATTAAAGGGGGTAGTATTTGTTTGGAACAAATAGGTCAGCAGATCTATTTAGAACATGAAAATGTGTTTTCCTTTCTTGGTATCAGTTAGACTTTTGTAAATCTCCAGTCTGCTAAACTCTAATAAAATAATTTCCCTTCATGAAAATTTAGTATTTAGTATGCCTTAGAAATTTTTAAAAGCTGAATAAGTTGTACTTGGTAACAAGAACTGAGGTAAACAGGCCTTTAGCATGAGGTTTTGTGTTGATCTGACTAGGGGTGAGGCTGTGCTTACTTGTTGCTATAGCTGTATGTGTTAGAGGCTAAAATTCCCTATGATGTCCTTGTTTTTGTCTCTTCCATTGCCTTTGGGTTTCCCTAGAGACTTCTTCTTAAATAATGTCTGAAACATGCAGTTTTGTCAGTCATGTTCTCCTACTATTTTAGAGAGCCTTTCTGATCTGGGGGTGAAGAGTTAGGAGGGAGACACATTTCACATTTAATGTTTACTCAGCTTTAAAAAATTTCTAAGGCATAAAATACCTGATGCTAGATGATGAGTTAGTGGGTGCAGCGCACCAGCATGGCACATGTATACATATGTAACTAACCTGCACATTGCGCACATGTACCCTAAAACCTAAAGTATAATAATATTTTAAAAAAAGAAAAAAAAAGACAAACACACACACACAAACACAAGTTGAAGAGACAGAGTAAGCCTCAAAAGAAGACTGAGACATGACATGTTAGAATTCCTGGTCAGACGAGGAATCACAGTGCTTGTTACTTACCCAAAGGAGCTGAAGACTTATGTGTACACCAAAACCTGCATTCAAATGTTTACAACAGCTTTATTGATAATTGTTCAAATCTGGAAGCAACCAAGTTGCCCTTCAGTAGGTGAATGGATAAACAAACTGTAGTGTTTTGTAATACTAAAAATAATATTACAGTGGAATATTATTCAGCAAAAAAGAAATAAGCTATCAAGCCATGAAAAGACATGGAAGAACCTTAAATATACGTTATATGAATAAAATATATATTATATAAATTTATATATTAAATAAATGTATAAATATATATTATATAAATTTATATATTAAATAAATATATAAATATATATAATATAAATTTATATATTAACTAAATATATAAATATATATAATATAAATTTATATATTAACTAAATATATAAATATATATAATATAAATTTATATATTAACTAAATATATAAATATATATAATATAAATTTATATATTAACTAAATATATAAATATATATAATATAAATTTATATATTAACTAAATATATAAATATATATAATATAAATTTATATATTAACTAAATATATAAATATATATAATATAAATTTATATATTAACTAAATATATAAATATATATAATATAAATTTATATATTAACTAAATATATAAATATATATTATATATATTTATATATTAACTAAATTTATAAATATATATATTTATATATTAAATAAATATATAAATATATATTTATATATTAAATAAATATATAAATATATATTTATATATTAAATAAATATATAAATATATATTTATATATTAAATAAATATATAAATATATATTTATATATTAAATAAATATATAAATATATATTTATATATTAAATAAATATATAAATATATATTTGTATATTAAATAAATATATAAATATATATTTGTATATTAAATAAATATATAAATATATATTATATAAATTTATATATTAAATAAATATATAAATATATATTATATAAATTTATATATTAAATAAATATATAAATATATATTATATAAATTTATATATTAAATAAATATATAAATATATATTATATAAATTTATATATTAAATAAATATATAAATATATATTATATAAATTTATATATTAAATAAATATATAAATATATATTATATAAATTTATATATTAAATAAATATATAAATATATATTATATAAATTTATATATTAAATAAATATATAAATATATATTGTATAAATTTATATATTAAATAAATATATAAATACATATTATATAAATTTATATATTAAATAAATATATAAATATATATACATTTACGTTACTAAGTGGAAGAAGTGTATCTGAAAAGGCATACAGTCAATTTCCAACAATATGACATTCTGGAAAATGAAAAACTGTAGAGGTAGTAAAAAGATTAGAGGTTGCCAGGAAAGTGGGGGAAGGGCAAAGAATGGATAAACAGAGCACAGTGGATTTTTAGGATCGTGAAACTATTCTGTACGATACTGAGAACATGTCAGTACATACTCGTCAAAATCTATAGAGTGTACAGCACAAAAGTGAATGCTAATGTACAATATGTACTTTACTACAATGGGTCAACACTGGCTCATCAATGGTAACAAATGCACTGCATTGAAGATGTGATAAATAGGGGAACCTGTGTGAACATGAGGTGGGGGGGTTAAGGAGTAGGTGGGAACTCTATATTTTCTGCTCAATTGTTTTGTAAATCTAAGACATCTCTAAAAATTAGTCTATTAGTTAAAGCAAATCCAAAAAGCAAAACAACACACAAGCCAGTGTATGATTCTTAATTTTAAAGAGGTAATTTCCATGAATTCTCTGGGAAGTCATCTTTATGTGAGTCCCTGTACAAGATGAGCAGAGAATACCCAGCCAGAAAAGGCAATGGGAAGGAACAGGAGTCCATGTCAGTGTACGTGGGGGCACAATGGGGAATGGAGGGCACATAGGACATTGTCTGCTGTTTTTCTCAAGGAAAACGCATTGGCATATGTGTCCTTTGTGTAATAAGCATTTCAACTGACAATAGAAAAACTAAAATGAAATCCATAATTTGGACAGAAACTAATAATACTACACATGTAGAGTCAGGGAAGACTCAGTCAAACTGTAATTTATGTGCAAGAGTTTTCTAGAAGTTTTGATATGAACAGTAAATCATATTGTAAGCTCATAGCATGTAAAAAAATCGAAAGATGATGCAACCTCAGAGGTGCATTCATAAAATTCTGATGTCCAAATCAAGAGGACTGCCTGATGCTAGGCATTCAAGGATTCTCCAGTAGTGGATGATTGGTTAGCTTGTCTGACATGGAAGCGTTTGCATCCAGCTAACCTTGATAGAACGCTTCCTCCATGCCAAACACAGTGCTAAGTCTTCTCTGTGCATCTCCCTACACCAGGAGCCATATATTCTAGCAGTGGAATGCTTATGGAGGTTTATTCGTTGTCAAATAACAAGTAGAAGAGAGTCAGAGAAACTGCTGTTACCATCTGTCTCCCCGTCCAATGGCCAATGCCTGTTTTCTTACCTTTGTTATTATTGCCATTATTGTGGCTTTTAAAAAACAAATTCTAACAAGTAAATTACTCATCAGTTGCTGAAACTACTGTAAATTAGCTTATTAATATTCATAGACAAGTGGAAAATTGCAGAAGAAATGGCCAACATGCACATTTGGGGTAGGAGTCATATCATCCCCTGAGAAGGAGAATTAAACTAGGAATGTGATGCCTTCTCTCCTTGTTATGGAATAGATTCTTACTATCTCAGATTGCTTCTCTTTTTCCACAGTCCACCTAGAAGATTTCTTATTTTCATCAGCAAGAAAGGAATATGGGATTTCCAGTTAAACACACCATGGTTGGAATCCCAGATATACCACTTAGTAGCTACACAGTAAAGCATTGGACTTACTCATCCTAAGTCCTACAACCTTTATTTCTAATGGGGACTTAATGATGTGTGACTTAGGTAATCATTTTGAAGAGACATTGGGAATGCTTGGCGTATTATATATGCTGTATAAATATCAGCTTTTATAAGTTATAATCAATATTATTAATAATTCTATATCCATGTATGGATTTTTCTACCTTCATATAGATGTTTAGCCAAATCTTTTAGTAAGTTACTACTCAGAATTCTGCCATTCAAAAGAAAAGGAGCTCCTTTAGATACTTCTATTCTAATTATCTTGTCATTACTTATGTCGATGTGAAATGGCTATATGATTCCGTTTTATAAAAGTCTATCAGAGATGCTAAAGTCCGAAGTCTGAACTATTCTGATGTCCATCTAAAATTGATTTTACATATATTATATATGTATATGTATGTGTATATACGTGTGTATATACACATGTCTATGCAAAACTTGAAAGGCTACATTCTTTAAAGTCTGCGGAAGAAATAAAATAAAGTAAAAGACATCCATAATAACATTAAGTTGAGTGTTCTTTTATCTTTGATGGTCAATAAGCAAGCTAGAAAATGGCAGAAATTTCGCAAGCCACACAATTTTAGCATTGAAGAGAATCATTCCATTATGTAATTTTGGTGCTATTTGTGGAGTCAGTCACCTCAGTCACACTATGACACACACATGAAATGCAAAGCTGATGTGGGTAGTGAAATACGTTTTTTCCTATGAAGGCTCCTATAAAAGAAGAGAATGAAACTCATGATAGATGCAGAGAAATCCAGCAATTTCCTTCGGAAACAATTCCACTTCAACTTGCCCACATTTTTGTAGACAAATTCCATTACAATTGACCAGAACAAAATGATTTTTTAAACCACACAATAGTGTGTTCTTAAGTGAAAACTCTCATGGCAAGTTTAAAAGAAAGTGAAAAGTTTGTTTATATGGCTTTTTTAAAAGAAGAGATGACCTATGGGTAGCAAATTATGTTCCAGAAGACTCAAGTGGACCATGATGGAGGAGCCCTCATGTTGAAATTGCTTCCCACATTAGTAAACACTTCATCTTAAAAACCAAACTTTCTCAATTTAATATGATAAATAAGCTTTTATTAAATGAAAAATAATAGACATCCAAAATACACAAAAACTATTCTGGATAAATTGTTTTCCTGAAGAACAACCCCAGCTTTGGTCGCTTCCATTTTATTTTATTTATCTTTGTTTTTATTTTTTTTGAGATGGAGTGTCGCTCTTTTGCCCAAGCTGGAGTGCAGTGGCATGATCTTGGTTCATTGCAACCTGCCTCCTGGGTTCCAGTGATTCTCCTGTCTCAGCCTCCTGAGTAGCTGGGATTACAGGTGTGTGCGACCACACCCAGCTAATTTTTTTATTTTTAGTAGAGACAGGGTTTTACCATGTTAGCCAGCTGGTCTCAAACTCCTGACCTCAAGTGATCCACCCACCTCAGCCTCCCAAAGTGCTGGGATTACAGGCGTCAGCCACTGTGCCAGGCCTGGTCACTTCTTTCCTTTTGTCTAGGACTATTCTCATGTTTATTTCTCCTCTTTCTGTTTTTTCTCCTTGCATTATTTTTCTGGGTTGTAATCCGTAAGGATAATTTAATTCTCCTTAGACCCATCAGGGTTTAAATACCTGGAACCATCCCTACATTATGGACACTTCACCATTAAAAATACAAGATAAACCTTTGTTATTTACTTTGCTGAACAAATTACATTTTACAAAACCAAAAAAAAAAAACACAACTCTTTGTAAATAAAAGATTATGTAACTTACAGTTAGCTTCATTTTTTTATAGCACAAAATTTCCTCCATAGAGGAATAGCTAGAGCCCAGCAATCTCTCTCTGGGTGAGATCATCATAATCAATACTAGCAGGATTATTATCATATTTAAGTGATGCTTGATTATTCCTTAGAATTTTACTCATATGTTCCCTTGTGTTTTCAAAACTTAATTTGAAATAAAATGTCTTAAAATACGTAATTTCTTTAAAGATTTTGACCTAAGTCAAGACCTTGGTGTAAATTCACACAGTATATTTGGGATATTATAATTGTTGATCTCCCTGGCTCTATTTAATACTTTATATTTTCTGCTTTCTTGGATATCAAATTCATATTAAAACTCTTAGTCTTGCAGTGTTCATATTCTGCATAGAATGTAGAGAATGATGGCCATGATTTGAAGTCTTAGAAGAAATGAATAGCTTTCTTTCTTGATTAAAAACTGGAAAAGCACAGACAATAAGCTGCAATTACTGTTTCTGATGTTGTTGTTGTTGTTGTTGTTGTTGTTATTGTTGTTGTTTTGAGCCAGTCTCACTCTGTCGCCCAGGCTGGAGTGCAGTGGCACCGTGTCAGCTCACTGCAACCTCTGTCTCCTTGGTTCAAGCAACTCTCCTGCCTCAGCCTCATGAGTAGCTGGGATTACAGGAGCCCATCACCACGCCCGGCTAATTTTTTAATATTTTTAGTAGAGTTGGGGTTTCACCATGTTGACCCGGCTGGTCTCAAACTCCTGACCTCAGGTGATTTGCCTGCCTCGGCCTCCCAAGGTGCTGGGATTACAGGCGTGAGCCACTGCACCTGATCCTGTTTATTTCTTTACATACTGTGTGTGTGAACAGTGTTGGTGATATGTAAATACACAACAAGAGAAGAGAAAATAATCTCAAATCTAGGTCCCACCCTGTGATGTGTGTGTATTTGTGGGTAGGGAAGAGGAGGACGGAAGAAGATGGAAAAACTTGCTCTTGGAAGAGCTTTTTCTTTCAAGTAATTCCTATGAAGACATCTTTTTCCCATAGGCAAAGGCTTCATTTTTTGAAGTTATTTGCATAACTTTGTGCAAAAAGTTAATTCCAAGGACTAAATTTCTACAGTTATGTTCTGCCAAGCATATTCCCTCTTGCTTCTGGTGAATTTTAAAGGAGAAACCACATTTTTGTAACATTATCAAATTCAGTGGTCAATAGTTAAGACCCTGTGATGAATAGTTAAAACTGTTGACAAATAAACAGGGTGTCTCCCAAAGTCATTGTCTAGAAGGAGCTGGTTTCCTAAGGCTGTTGTGAGAATTCCTTGATTAACTGGGACAACCGACAGATAATCTCTTGTGGTCTTTCCAGTGAAAGTCCTGGGGATTCTAAATTTTTCTTATGAACATAATTTTGAGAGAGTTTTCATTTTGCAAGAAAAGTCATTCTGTATGAACAGTGAGCTCATTGGATCCACGACCAAATTGGATTGTCTGATAATCACCAAAGCCCAGAAGCTTTACACCCACAGACAGTGTTCGCGGAGGTGGATACGCTTTACCTGGAATAGCACATCAGGGATTGCATGGAAGTCAGGAGCAAGAAAGTGAAATGAACCGATGCACAACATTCTTCCAACCCAGAAAACGTTTCTAAGTGAGGAAACATAGTAAAAATAGTAAATGAAGAACAGATGTTTCTGTTAAAATAACCATATTGAGTCGGTTTCATTTCCATTATCCATTTAGATTTTAAAGTAACCTGGGGTTTTGTGATGTATGTGATAAATTTTTTTCAAATAAATAAATTGAAGTTATTTTGCCTTGTATGAAATATAATAAATATTTTATAAAAGGTATAAATGTACGATGAATGGGAATTCTAAAGATTCTTTAGGTTGAGATGGAACATTCTAAGGTGTGAAAACAGATTTATACAGCTTACTCTGACTTTTGTTTTTCTCTCGTATTTTTTTAACATCAGTCAACAAGAAAACCACATGTGGGGATTCCCTGTGTGTTGTTTTTCCAGCTGCACACCAGGAAGATGTTCAGTTTGTACACACACATCATAGACAAACACTAAGAAGATAGAACCTCGATAGTGACTGGAGCAAATGAGCAAATGAGCAAATGAACAAGGCACATTTTGGAACAATCAGAACTTTTATGGTTCACGTTCTCCAGAAATGTAACATAAGTTATATAGGTAGTAAGTGGAAGCAATGAATAAAGACATTTTAATACCTAACACAAAAACCTAACACAGATTTTGTCTTAAAATCTCAATGTTTGCCCATCAAATTTGAGATTGTTACATCTCTGAAAACTACTGTAGATTAGTGTTTGGGGGAAACCCGTTCCTCTGCAAGTTCTTCTTCACCCCATATTTACAGTGTTTATATGAAGAACTAATAATCTTATTGCTGAGCCCTTTGAATCAAACAAATATTTGTTTAAATAATAGAAAAACTGGCAAGTTAATGTGTGCCAGCTCTCCACTACCTGCAATTAGTACAGAAATAAAGCAGAAACCTCCTATCCTCTCAGGGAATTCTGTATCTTGTTGGGGAGAGGAACATAGAAGAAACAAATTACAATACAGAATGCATGCCTTCAGGTGGAAGTCCAAATTCCTAAGGAGGTGGGCAAACCTTTCTGAATCTGACCCTCTTATGCCTCTTCAGGACCATCTCCCAATTCCTAATGAGGCAGGCAAACCTTTCTGAATCTGACCCTTGCATGCTTCTTCGGACCATCTCCCAATTCCTAATGAGGCAGGCAAACCTTTCTGAATCTGACCCTCGTATGCCTCTTCAGGACCATCTCCCATTTCCTAAGGAAGCTGGCAAACCTTTCTGAATCTGACACACACATGCCACTTCAGGACCATCTCCCACCTGCAGAACTCACTGCAAGATATTCTTCCTTTCACTGGAGGATTTTCCACCTCTGATGCTTCCTTCTTTACCTTTCCAACCTCTACTCATCCTTCAACACTCAGAATAAAGTCACCTTTTATGGGAGGCTGCCCCTCACCAGTTACTTCACCTCACCCATCTCCAGACCCAGTCGTGGAGATCATGGAACAGGTGATAGAATCTCCTTCCAATGAAACAGTCCTGGAAGAAACGTGATTCAGCAACAGTTTGTTATTTCAGGGCCATACACGTAAAGCTTCATCATGCTTATCAAACAAACCCAAACATGGTGAGGACCTGAGACAGTAAACATTCCCCAAAATCACTAAAAAAGGAAAGGGAATCAGATCACAGATGAAACTACACAAAACCCGTGCATTGAATGTGCCATAAAATATAATCCCTGGTGATGTTTCTGGAGCACCAAAAGCTCAGGGATGCCCCTGCAGAAGGTGGAGCACCTGCCCCCATCAGGGCACAACTTCTTCTTAGAGGACCCCACTCAGGGTGAAGCAAGGGTCTTGTGAGGAGCCATTGCCTCTGATCTGGTTTGGCTGTGTCCCCACCCAAATCTCATCTTGAATTGTAGCTCCCATAATCCCCATGGGTTGGGGGAGGAACCCTGTGGGAGGTAATTGAATTATGGGGGTGGGCCTTTCCTGTGCTGTTCTCTTGATAATGAGTGAGTCTCATGAGATCTGATGGTTTTATAAAAGGCAGTTCCCCTGCACACACTCTCTTGCCTGCTGCCATGGAAGACCTGCCTTTGCTCCTCCTTCACCTTTCACCTTGATTGTGAGGCTTCCCCAGACGTGTGGAACTAAGTCCATTAAACCTCTCCTTTATAAATGACTCAGTCTCAGGTATGTCTTAGCAGTGCGAGAATGGACTAATATAATTTCCACTCACTTCTCGAGGGAAGGGTGGGTGCCAGGCTGTCACTGCTGGGTTACAGGACCTGACTTCACACCATGACCCTTTGATCCTCCAACTCTGACAGGTGCATCACAGACTCCAGCAGCCAAACCCAGTGACCAGAGAGTGCTGAGTCAGGCAGGAAGGTGCACTGCAGGGACAGAGGAAGGGAGAATGTGGCCTGGACCTCACCAGCCCAGCGCATGAAGCACTGTGTTGGGAACTGTCAGCATGCTAACATGATTGCGTTTCTACTTTCATCTGAAGTGTGACAATTCTCCTGCATTGCTCCCATCATAGAGGTTTCTCGCCTGGCCAAAGAATGTCCTAGACGTGGTTCTGGACTCTCTGAGGCCTGGGAGGGCCTCCTTTCTGGTCTGCTGAGCCTCGCAAGGGCACACTGGGTGTCTGATGCATCACATAGCTGTAAGGGTGGACACTCTCACCATCCGAGGGGAGAGACCTGGGCACTTCGGGGCGCAGCCTTGGCTTTTGACGCTTGCTTGCAGGAGCATTTTTTTTGCATTTTTCCAGCCTGTGAATGTCTTCTATATGCATTCTATTTCCACCTTAATGCTCTGTGTGTCTAACTAAAGATGGGTGGTATTAGTTCAATTTTCTTTTCTTAAAAAAAAAGTTTTCAAGTACAGTTTCCATAAATTTAAGTGTTAAAGGCTTTAATGCACAGTCTTTGTACAGTTAAGTGCTAAAGCCTTCCCTATCCTCCCACATCACATGACTGTCTCTTACATCCAACAGACACAGAAGCAAAAGATGAGCAAGGCATTGTTCAAAGCCAGTCATCTGGGAGTGCTTCAATACCAGTGAAAATATAACTAAAACCCTGCCATCATTGGTACACTTTTAGAACATTATTCCCACAGGACTCACTTATCTCAAAATGACAGTCTGTATCTCCTTAACTTGGTGGGAGATAACAGAAAATAATTGGTCAACCCGTATTATCAAAATACCATGCTAAAGATAAACTGCCCATCCAAAAGGTAATTAAGACCTAAATCTAAGTATATTCAATTACCTCTCCACATGGCTTTTGTAATTCTGGGAATTCTGCCCTAAGAATGAGCAAAAGCTCAGCTTAGGTTTTCTCTGATACGGAGAGAGGTAGGCAGCAGTTAATATGTCTGCCCTCCCTTTCTTCCAGATCCTGCTTCTGTAGGTCACTGCAAGCTCTGCGTTGCTCCTAGTTTAGGAAGAAGGATGAGAGCCAGGCCCACATATAGACAGGCAAATTTATAAAGGCAGCCACACTCTGCTCAGTTGATGCCTGTGTTGAGTGGAAAACACTGACAGTGTCTATATCTTTAATGGGGAAAGCTAATGATAAAGAAAGACTGCAGGCATTTGGGGATTATGTTTGTCGGAAGGGACAGCCAGATTGTTCTGTGATTCTTAAATCATAACAAAATTGATGAGGGGTGACACTCCTAAGAGTTGGCAAGATGGAGCTAAAAGTTGGAAAATCTAAATCTCATTTTCAGTGATGCTTCTGCTGTTTGTGCTTTCAAATCTATAACCATCAAATGAGAGAATAATAACTACTGTTCTTTAAAGAAGTCCTGTAAAAAAAACAAAAAATGTGATGATTGAGCCAAACACTTCTTACACTGAAATTTCAACCAGGATCTTAGGTTAAGAAGAGAGACAGCAGAAATTCCTTTTAAAAATGCAAACATTTTCCTGTGAAAGAGATATCAGATAAATGTGATTTCATCATTAATAAACAATGACGACTACTATGAGATTAACTCACTTTAAACCTCATGGTGTAAAAACACAGAGAGACCAGTCAGCTTGCTTTTGCAGCTGTTTGTTTTTCTGATTAGAAAGGTAATTCATATTCACTGTAGGAAATACATGAAGTATGGAAAGTACAAACAACAGCATCACTATTTGTTAGCTTCTTGCCAGACTTTTTGCTGCGTCCGTGTAACCTTATGTTTTTAACAAAACTGCATCCTGACCTCATCTCCAGTTTTGATGTAACGTGTCATTACACATGTGGATATCCAGTATTTCCCCAGATCGTGGCTGATATTTCCAGGCAACAGAGACTCACCGACAGTGTTTCATTCTCCGGTAAAGATAGACAGAGTGCAGGAGGAGAACTCTGCAAAATCGTGGAAGAGTAATCATTGTCCTGCAAAAACATGTCCTGAGCTTCTTCAGATGAAAAAAGAGAGAGATGACATCTTTTACTCTGTTTTTACTCCTGATCTCCATTGTGAAGGCTCAACCTCTGAATGGTAACTCTTCCCTCCAAGAAATCCCCCTTCTTCCCCAGTCCTGGGTTCTATTGTCTCAGCACAGGAGCACAGCCAACAAATGACCAGAGGACAGCAATAGCCAGTGCTGTGCCTTGCATTTTCCATTTGAATTTCCTGTGTCTTGTGCCTACACTCTAACTTTCCTGCCACGGCACCTCTTCCACCTCTTTTTTTTTTTTTTTTTTTTTTGACAGAGTCTTGCTCTGTTGCCCAGGCTGGAGTGCAGTGGTGCGATCTCGGCTCGCTGCAAGCTCTGCCTCCCTGGTTCACACCGTTCTCCTGCCTCAGCCTCCTGAGTAGCTGGGATTACAGGCGCCCACCACCACACCTGGCTAATTTTTTGTATTTTTAGTAGAGACAGGGTTTCACTGTGTTAGCCAGGATGGTCTCGATCTCCTGACCTCATGATCTGTCCGCCTTGGCCTCCCAAAGTGCTGGGATTAGAGGCCTGAGCCACCGAGTGCGGCCCTCTTCCATCTCTTTGGGCCAACGCTCAGGGGCCCTGTGGACTCTGACTTTCCAGCCACACTTTATTTTTATCCAAAATGCTCCATGGTCATATTTGAGGAAACTCTAGCTTCTTTAACAGAAAAGTTTCCATGTGGGGGCAGCAGAAGTGAAGGAGGGATCTCTTGGAGGAGAAGAAAGACTGAACCTCCAGCCTCAGCACGCTCTGGTCCTGGGCCTCCCCGTTGTCCGTGGGTTCAGACCAGCACCACTCCACAGCTCTCCATGGAGCAGACTTCACTGAGAGCCTGGGGAATGGTAAAGGGAGCTACGGCCAAGAGCCTCAGGGCTGGCCAGCAGATGTGCCTGCTCTCTGCTCCTCGTGGGCACAGGCCATCTTCATGGGATCCCAATAAGTGCCCACAATGGCACCAGCCAGCTTTTCCTCACTTTCCTGACAACCACCACAGAAAACAAATCCTCTGAGCCCAGCCAAAGGAACAAGGCTGCCCACGACCAGCCTCAGACACAGTGGAAGTCTGGCTGTGATGGGACAAGGGACAGAGATGCTGAGGAGGCTCTGCCCTGAGATCCAGGAGCTCGAGGCCACCTGCAGCCAAGGCTGTGTCAGGAGAGCAGGGACAGTGCCTTCATGGGCCAGTGCACACACAGCTCAGGAGTGGGTGCAGACAGACCCCATGGTGGGCAGCACAGCCAGCACAGTGAGCTGAAGGCAGAAGAGGAAGCACGAGAACAAGCTCTCCACATCCCAGGCTCAAGGATGAGCATGGTGAGAGCCACTCACACACAGGAGGAGTAACAGGACGGCCCTGCAAGGATGAAGTGACTGCAACAGCAAAACCCAACCTGGGTCCCGCTCAATGCCTCATGTGGTTTGGCTGTGTCCCCACCCAAATCTCATCATGAATTGTAGCTCCTATAATTCCCACATATTGTGAGAGGGACCTGTGGGAGATAATTGAATCACGGCGGCAGTTTCCTGCATACTCTTCTCATGGTAGTGACTAAGTCTCACCAGATCTGCTGGTTTTATAAGGGGAAACCCCTTTTACTTGGTCTCATTCTTCCTCTTGCCTGTCGCCATGTAAGACGTGACTTTCGGCCAGATGTGGTGGCTCACACCTGTAATCCCAGAACTTTGGGAGGCCAAGGCAGACAGATTGCGTGAGGTCAGGAATTCGAAACAAGCCTTGCCAACATGGTGAAACCCCATCTCTACTAAAAATACAAAAGATTAGCCATGCATGGTGGTGCACGCCTGTAATCCCAGCTACTCGGGAGGCTGAGGCATGATAATTGCTTGAATCTGGAAGGAGGAGATTGCAGTCAGCTGAGATTGCACCACTGCACTACAGCCTGGGTGACAGAGCGAGACTCAGTCTCAAAAAAGGAAAAGAAGATATTCCTTTTGCTTTCCACCATGATTGTGGGGCCTCCCCAGCCACTTGGAACTGTGAGTTTATTAAACCTCTTTTTCTTTATAAATTACCCAGTCTCAGGTATTTACTCTGACCTGAGGGATTGGTAGGAAACCTCTGGGCCCAGCAACTTTAACAGGAGTGTGAAAATGGACTAATACAATGCACATTGGATTGGCACAGCCCTGACTCCCACTAAAGGCCTGACGGGAAGCCAGTCTCACTCTTCTAGGCCCAAAGGCTATTTTCCGCAGTTTTTACTGTTCTTCCATACATGGTGTCCAGAATTCAATTAAATATCAAGTGATCTTCCCACACACAGAAAGAATAAAAGCTGCTAATTTTTAAGATAAAAATCAATCAGTAGACACATACGCAGGAATGGCCCAGATGCTAGAACTATGAAATCAGAACTGTAAAACCGAGGGTTAATATGTCAGAGATCCAATGGAAACAGTGTTACATAAACATATGGGGACCGTCAACAGAGTTATAGAAATTATTTTCAAAAGGGGAATGCAAATGAATTATTGGAATAGAAAAGCACTATTTCAGAAATGATAAATTTCCTTGACAAGCTGAAATCAATACTCGTTTTAAAGTCATGCATACAGGGTTACTTCATTTTCAACAATAAGACCGAGATGAATCTGTGGGAAGGGGATAAACTTTCCAACATATGTTTCTGGAGAAAGTGAACATCCACATACCAGAAAGACAACCTGGCCCCTTGCCCTGCATCCACGAAAAACCAGCAGCTACCATCGCACCTAACGGGGAAGGACCGAATGCTTTCCCCTGAAAGACGGAGAAAATGCACATTCCTGCTCTCACGCTTTCTATTCAACATTGTACAGGTGCTTGTAGTCAATGTAATAAGACTAAAATTAGAAATAGGAATACAGATTTCAAATGTTTTAAAATTGTTTTTATTTGCAGAACACATGGTCACCCATATAAAAATCTCAATGAATATAAATAATCACTGGATACAAGGTCAATGTTTAGAAATAATGTATTCCTATATGTTAGCAAAGAATCAATGGAAATTAAAATTTAAAGAATAACATTTATAATAATTTAAAAACATAAAATACTGAGGGTCGTTTCTAAGAAAATATTTGTGGATTTGCATATGGAAAACTATCAAGTATTCATGAAAGTACTTTTAAAAGACCTAAATTAATAGATGAACCATTCATTAATTGAAAAAATTCACTTTATTAACAATTCAGTTCTCCCTGAGTTGATCCGTAAACCCAAGGCAATTCCAATAAAAATCCTAAAAGAATTTTTTTTGGCAGAAATTAATAAATTGATTTTGAAATATTTGTTTTGTAAAAGTAAAATGCTTAAAATAGTCACTTCTTATTGTTTTTCATTTTACTGATTTCTAGTTATCTACTTACAGTTTGAAAGACATGCTCTTGAATTTGACTAGCATTTCTGGTTTTCTATTGTTGGTGTGGATGAGAGCTGAGTCAGTGCCCAGTAATAACTGTGGTTTTATTTAAAACATGTCTCAGATGATACTTTGAAATAACATCTGTTTCTATCTTTCACAAAGCTTTCATAATTCTTCAGTGTCCATTAAATAAATTACAGAGTCATTATTCTTCTATTTGAAGTCGTCTGTACACAGGCTCAACCTCACAAGCTTGTATTTTGAGACTACTTGCTATTCATCTCTATTCCACTGAAAATGATTTTTGATCCAGGATTTACCACACTTTGTCTTTCTCCTGTGTTACCTTCTGTCTTGAATACATTGATTTGTACTTCCATTTACCTCAACTCCAACCATCCTTCAAAGTCTAGCTCAATTTTAAACTTTCTCCAAAAGCTCTCTAATACCAAGTCAGATTTAGTGTGCATGTCCCCAGTATTCCCCTAGCATTTCTGAAGACAGTCCTCAGTTCTGTACCCCTCACAATGGTGCGTCTCTGTTCAGTAAATACTTGCTGAACTGAATTGCACACTATCCTGGGATGAACCTGCTCAGGAAAAGATTGAACAGAGCATGAAGAACAGCTAAAATGAAAACTACAACAGGGCTTCCTTAGTGTGAGAAGCTAGATTCCAAAGACATAACAACAGATGAAAGAGACACATGAAATAGGGATTATTTGCATTCTCATTAACTAAGATTCTTTAATTCAGGACATAGTCTCTGAACACAAATAAAAGGAGAAGAAAGAAATTCCTTTATTGACTTGAGAACGTATGTCAAAGTTGCTTTTTATTTTAAGAGCTATTTTTAAAAGTTGACGAAAAAAGCATTGTATCAAACAGTAAGTTTCAATTTTGAATTGTAGAATGCTTTTAATCTAAAAAAATAGTTTTTAGTGGCATAAAATAAATTATTGGGAAATGCTATATTTGTGTGGTAGAGGAACTATTTTAATATAAGCATACTCTTTTTATTTCATCGGTAATAAAGCATATTGTCTTTTTAAAGATTATCAGCATATATCTGTTTTTCTCATTCAAAAGTAGGAAAAAATTGTCATTATTTAACGGAAAATAGCATCCAGAAGCCATTTCTATATTATCTATATTTGAAGCTGCAATTCTACGTAAATCATCTTCAATCCCCAAATACAAATGTTTGTCTAATTTAGCTTCTATGTGTGTTTTAAAGTTTAAAGTTCCTCCTACCCATCACTCGTTCTTCGAGAACAGTGATTTAAAGGAATTCAGAATAATCACAAGAGGAATTGCTCTTTCAAATCTGAACTGGAGATCTGCAGCTCAGATTACACTGAGAAATAATAGCACCAACTACATTTATATGTATGTCGATCTATTTTCATGACTTCCAGGTAAAACATGACATGGCAGCCCACAGTGGTCCATGGAGACTTGGCTCCATGGAGTCAAAATCAGGACCTTCCTAGAGACCGTGGTCAGCATGGGGACAGGGGCTTTCCCAGTGAGCCTATGCAATTGATAGCTGAGTATTTACATGAGCTGTCTTATCTTGTAGGGTCTCAGAGAAGGCACAAAAATTGGGTTATTTAGGGTTATTTGATGCTCTGTAACCATCTTTTAAGCAATCGATTGCTGCCTCATTTTAATAAAGGTCGAAATAGAAGATGATTTTCACAGAATAAGATTTTCAGATTTAAAAGTATGACATTGAAAATATAGCGTAAAAAACAAAATTACATGTCAAAAAGAGCCCAGTTGCACATTAGATCTTCTTTGAATCTTCTTTCAGCCTTCCCTAGATCGGCTTCCCTATTTCCCACTAGAGAAATGCCCTTCTCTAGAGAAATCCCTTTCTCTAGTGTGACATTTATTTTTATTTCATTTTAATTGTATTGATAGGAAACCTGAGGTGAAAACACTTTTTTTGACTATGGTATCTCCATATAAATCATGACTACAGGTAAAATCAGCTGACTTTGGTTTGCAGCCAAGACGGAGCAGCCCCACTCCTGTCGGGCCCTCCATACACACAGGACAAGCACCAGCACAGCACACATGCGGGGCCCTGAAGGGTGGAAGCAGGAGGCACCCGGGGGTCTTGGGGCGGAGGAACCAGCTGCAGTGGATCCCTGGGCTTCCGGGGGCTTCTCACCTATCCTGGACAAGGTGCTTCAGAAGCCTCCACCCAGAACTTTCAACAGGCGTGGACCACAAGAGCTCCAAACAGCGCCTGCTCCCAGGCAGGTCATGGGGAAAAGGACCACCTCCCGAAGGAAGGCAATGCCCAGCCTGCTTCAGCCAAACTGCAACAGAACAACAACCCAACTCCGTGTCAGGGGTACCCAGCAGGGAGCGGGCCTCCCAGTCATCTCTGCTTGCTACCCCATGTCAGGTGTGCCCAGCAGGGAGCGGGCCTCCCAGCCACCTCTGCTTGCTACAGCAGGTAGTGGCAGCACAGTCACGCCTGGGGGGTGGGCAAGGCAGGGAGCTCCGAGTCCCTACCAAGGTGGGTATAGCAGGTTCCAGATGGGTCCGGGGAACTCCGAACCTCCACACCCCTCGGCAGCCAGCAGGGCTGGTTGCACTTGACTGTACCACCCTGATCACAGCAGGGTACAGTGAGGTGGAGAGCCTCCACCCACTCGAGGCAACCAAGTCACTGCCCACTTTCCCTGGGAAGGAGTCAACCCGGCCGAGGGAGGCTGAGTTTCATGCCTGGCAAGGAGATGCTGGGAGTCAAGGCCCACCATGGGAGGGAGGTGTCAGGGCCCCATTGGGAAGCTACACACACTCCCCCAACGGGACCTGCCTCTGCACCTCAACAGAGCAGCACCTGCCAAAACAGAAGATGTGTCTACTTAAAATACACTAAAAAATAGAAAATCTCAGCAAAACATAGAAATTATAACCAGAAAAACCCACAATGAAATCATATAGAACTGAAAGTTACATTAACCAAAATTAAAAGGACAAAAGCAAACAAAAAAACCTAAAAAGCAGAAAATTGCCTCACTAGATGGTCTCGCTAGCAGAGCAGAGATGACAAAGATGGAATCAGCGACTCTGAGGACACATTGAGATAAGTTATCAAATAAGCTGCATGGCAGAGAAAGGAGAACAATGACCACAAAAATGAACAGTATCTAGGACCTTTGTGTCAATTTAAAGAAAAGTAACAGGAGAGCTAACATTTATATAATGAGAATTTCTTACAGAAAAGGAGACTTAAAAGTATTAGAAAAAATAATTCCTGAAGCCATCTCAAATTTGGAGAAACATATACTCCTGCAATTCAAGAGGCTAAGTGAACCCCAGGGGGAATAAACCCCCAGATCCCGTGACAAACACATCATAATTAAACTTCTGAAAACCAAAGGCAAAAAAAAGGGAAATAAATATTGAAAGCAGCCACAGAAATATGACATTTTACTTGAAGAGACCGCAACTTTAAATGACAATGAATTTCGATCTCAAATCAGAACAAACTGGTAGGAGAGGGTGTAACATGCTGGAGATAGTCTGAGTGATTTTTATGATGGCTTATCAACATCCGGATATACTATAAAAGCCTGTTTAAGGCATTTTTGGCATAAAGATGACATGGAAAGACATCTCCCAATATAAAAATACAGAAATAAGATAAGAAATCTAGGAATGGTGGTGTCTATTTTTCTCTCTGGGGTACTGCCCCATTTTGCTCTGCTATAACTGACCAAAAATGACCCCTAGGACGTACCTCATTTGAGACACCTCCACCTAATCCCCAGAGAATTTCACTGTGCTGATTTCTGATCATCTCTACACATGGCTACGGCCAGACATGATGCCATATTTGTATACAGTTTCTCCTCGTCCTGTGCACTTCTCTTTGTTTTCCAGAGTTTGCCATTATTCCAAAAGATAACATTGCCCTCGGCTAAGAAAATCACTTACTCTTTTTATTAGCATTTATTTATTTTATTTTATTTATTTATTGTTATTTATTTATTTTTGAGAGACAGAGTCTTTCTCTGTCACTCAGACTGGAGTGCAATGGCGCAATCTCGGCTCACTGTAACCTCCGCCTCCTGGGTTCAAGCGATTCTCCTGCCTCAGCCTCCTGAGTAGCTGGAATTACAGATGCATGCCACCATGCCCAGCTAATTTTTTTGTATTTTTCGTAGTGTTGGGCTTTCACTGTGTTGGCCAGGCTGGTTTCAAACTCCTGACCTCAGGTAATCCGCCAGCCTTGGCCTCCCAAAGTGCTGGGATTACAGGCGTGAGCCACCGCACCCAGCATTAGCATTTATTGTTACTTATATGTGCATCTTCTATTTACGAGATTATGTTAAAGATTGAAAATGTGTATAGACTACCTTGGATAATTTTTAGAATTTCACAAGAATACACTTAAGGAGAGTAAAATACTAAAATTCCAGGCAGCACCAGTTCAGAATACATATTTAACTCTTGTGCCAGTCACATGAAGTGTGGTCCATCCAGAAGGTATTTGATAAACCCTTTTGAATACATTTAGAACATGGTAAAGCTTTCTCTCCATCACAGGTTCATGCTGGTTGATTCAAAAGCCAGTAGGAAGTATTATTTATTTCATGATCCCTTCAAAGATGACAGAGTAACAAAGAGAGTAGCCAAATGTTTTAAAATATAAAAGTGAGGGAAAATTTGAATTATTTAACTTCAGTGAAGAAAAATTCTGAAATCCATCTAATAGAGTCATCAGACCTATAAGAATTTATATCATCATTGAAGAGTAGCAATATAGGAAGATATTATATTCCCATGTGAAGCCATTTATTTATTTATTTATTTATTTATTTATTTAGAGACAGAGTCTCGCTCTGTCGCCTAAGCTGGAGTGCAGTGGTGCAATCTCGGCTCACTGCAACCTCCGCCTCCCGGGTTCAAGCAATTCTCCTGCTTCAGCCTCCCAAGTAGCTGGGACTACAGGCGTGCACCACCACACTCAGCTAATTTTTGTATTTTTAGTAGAGACGTGTTTTCACCATATTGGTCAGGCTGGTCTCGAACTCCTGACCACAGGTGGTCACGTGCCTTGGCATCCCAACGTGCTGGGATTACAGGTGTGAGTCACTGCACCCGGCTGAAGCCTTTTGATAGACTTGAGACCAGATATCACCTTGAAGCCGATGTGAGAGTCTAAGTCTAGCACATGTGACCTGATGACCTGAGTGATTCTGGAGCCAGTTTTGGACCAGACGGTTTCGTCCAAGTTCAGAGTTAGAGTGACAAAATTCCACTTCATGCTTTTCCGTTTTTTGTTATAGCCTTTTCCAGAGACGGGGACTCTGTTCAACCCTCACGCAAGCTCTGCCCACAGGACAGGAGGCTACGTGTTTGTGGTGCAGTCATAAGTACTGGAGGATAGGAGCTGGTGTGCAAGTGAGCACTGGAGGAAGGAGCTGGTGTATAAGTGAGTACTGGAGGATGGAGTTGGTGTGTAAGTGAGCACTGGAGGGTGGAGCTGGTGTGTAAGTGAGCACTGGAGGATGGGAGCTGGTGTGTAAGTGGGCACTGGAAGATGGAGCTAGTGTGTAAGTGAGCACTGGAGGGTGGAGCTGGTTTGTAAGTGAGCACTGGAGGGTGGAGCTGGTGTGTAAGTGAGCACTGGAGGGTGGAGCTGGTGTGTAAGTGGGCACTGGAGGATGGAGCTGGTGTGTAAGTGACCCAGGCTGTGCCCATGTGCAGACTATTCTGAGAGGGTGTTCTGTGGGCTTCTCAGAGTTCACCTGGAGTGGACTCACTTTCCCCAAGAACAGCTACCTTTAAATGCATCCCTGTTTTAAACATTTGCTGGCCATCTCCCTCTCACCACTCACTTACTCTTGCATAGGGAAGCAACGGCCTTACGTCCTTGTTTGAATGACTTTGCTTTCGAAGGAGGCCAAGTGTTGTAAATACTGGCTTGGGGAAAAATGAAAGCAATACAGTTTCATTCGTGTTAGTCCTGCTCATCTAACTACGATATATCCTAATACTTTAGATGTTAACCAGATAGGTTGATTCTTGTCTCAATTTCTTACCAACCTCCCAATTAATAGGCTCAATTGGGAACATTGTCAGATGATTTATACATGGTGCTGAGATCATAAGTTTAATATGAGATAGGAAGAAGACAGAACATTTTTAAGCATCTGAGATTAGAAAATATATTAACTGTCTAAAAGTGATAAAAAATTATAAATATACATGAAGTCAGCTACAAAACTGTTGAAACATGGATCACAGTTCTGGTGCTTCTGCAAAAATATAAAAAGTGATATTTCCATCAAATTGGAAAGTAAAAACCAATAAATGCCATAAACATTTTTATAATTCAGTTGATAACACTGCTTCCACCAAGATTGCTATCGGGAGGAAGCTACCTTACTCTTTCTCAGAATCAGCCCTCAGCCTCTCCCTTAAACATTTTCAGTTTGCTCTGCTTCTGTCAGGACTCTAAGTGACTGTCTAAACTGCAGCCTGACAGCATGAGTACAGACATCCCTAGCCAAGGAGAAATGTTTCTTTCCTTCCTTCCTTCCTCCCTTCCTTCCTTCCTTCCTTCCTTCCTTCCTTCCTTCCTTCCTTCCTTCCTTCCCTCCCTCCCTCTCTCTCTCTTTTTCTTTCTTTCTTTCTTTCTTTTTCTTTCTTTCTTTCTTTCTTTCTTTCTTTCTTTCTTTCTTTCTTTCTTTCTTTCTTTCTTTCTTTCTTTCTTTCTCTTTCTTTCCTTCTTTCTTTCTCTTTCTTTCCTTCTTTCTTCCTATGTGAGAGTGGTTTCAACTGAATAAATTAAAATTTAATTGGCATAATATCATATTCTTACTTAAATATTGCCACTCATTAGAAGAAAAGTAATCGGTATTTGGATTTAAGTGAAAAAAATTGAACCTATGGTAGCAGAGAAAGTAGTAAATGACATATGTGTTGGGATGTGAGACAAGGGTGTGAAATTACAAAGAGCTCCAACCTTTCAAAATCAGTGATGAAGAAACTGTCATCCGCTTAACCAGGAGCTCCTACCCTACCACTCTCTTGTCTCACACCCAAGATCAGAGTAAAGATCAATTTCCATCTCTCTGCTGCCCACATGTTTCAGAGGTTGCCCTTCCATAACGTAACAAACTTTGGTAAAGCTACCAGCTTTCTACAACTTGGAATTACTGTTGCTTATTTGAAGAATTGACGTTGTACAGGAAGAAGACTTATCCAGCTATGTAAGGAATGTCATTGCCATTTAGATAGGTCATCCAGAGGTAGAAATTAGACATGGCTCAAACAAAGGAAAAAAGTCTATGCAAAACCAAGAAGGAAAGACAGAGGCAAACTCCTGGGATAATGGTAGACAAACCAAAATGATGACAGGCCAGAAATTAAGGAAATTAAAGTGGTACATTATCAACTTAGTTTTGAAGATAGTAATATATATATATATAATATATACATATTATACATATAACATAGAATTTAAAATAGCTTTAAACCAGTTGTGCATCATGTGAGAAAACATATCTACTGTAGGTGTGTAATTTATTATTAATTATATGTAGCTTGATTTGAAAACATACAGTCACAGTAACCGGGATAATCACCTAAAGCAGTTCTTTATGTATGGTAAATAGAGGGTTCCTGGAATACGAAGATGTTTGAAGAGTAGTTGGTTTTATTTGTTGTTTAAAGAAAAAAGAAGGAATGCATGAGAGATAATTTCCTACACTTGAAGAATAAAGTAAAGTCATTACAACTATTCAGTGCTTCCAAACATTCAGAGCTATCTCTGTAGCAGAATTCTCACTTTCTCATTAACTTGTTTGTAATGGAATTTTCATGTTCTCCTGTTAACTGGCTATTAGTAAGATCCAGTATAACAGTCCATAGCTGAATTAAACTATATATAGCTTAATAATTCAGATGAATATGACCCACACAGATGAAATTAATAATCTACATTTTAATAAAAATATACACATTTTAGAAAATAAATATATGAACAACAATTTTAATGACAGTTACCAAGTCTGATGTCCATCATGCCTTTTATGTGATGCTATTTAAAACATGTCTTCAATAAATTTGTAGCTAATTTTTTCAGCAGTTGAATTGCTTATAGGAAGGAAAAAAAAAACCCTCTATCTGAACAGAGTTTCCCAGGTGCAATAGCAATTTCTGTAAAACCTTTTCTTTACTATTTATTATGTTCAATAAGAAAATGACCTCTACATAAAAAGGATGTAATATTTGTTTAACACATAAACCACGAGCTAAATTAAATTTAACAATTACTTTTGATTGTAAGGCTTGTGCTGATCACTGTGGTGGGCAGCAGCATTAGTGAAAAACAGCCTGTAGGCTTCATAATTCCTTTTAAAGAAATGTTTCTGCGTGCAAAAATATTTTGGAAGCCACAAATCTCATTAAACTCTGAGTTTTATTCATAATAATAATAAATCAGGCTCAGAAAAGTGAAGTGAGGTGCCCCAGGCCCTGACCTGCTTGGAGCAGAGTCAGTCAGACAGGGCGCATGGTCCCCGTCTCGGTGCGGGCGCCCCAAGTCCAGGTGCTGGGAGATTTCTCTTCATGGCTCCACGTCTACACTCATTGCATGGAAAGTCGGGGCGACGAAGGAACTGTCTCCTTATTGTTGTTTCTGGACAGCCAAGATCATTAAAAAAAAAAAACAGGGAACAGATTGTACCAACAGGTTGTCATGTTTTAGTTTTGTTATTGTGCTAAAAAATAAAATAATATAGAAAAAATGATATGAAGGCAATAGAACACCACCTCATTCCCTTTGCTGTTGTGCTGGGGCAAACACTTCAAGTGTTTCTGACTCAGTTTCTCCAGAATTTACTCCCAACAGTAAATAATGAACACATACCACTATAGATAGATAGATAGATAATAAATAGATAGATAGATATCTTGCTATAAAATATAAGAATTAAATTCAGTTATGTTATTTTTGAGCCCTTTTTCCTCAATTTGATTTCTCTTAGTTGGTTTTTTTAATTACCTTTTTTTCTGCCAATTATGATTTTGTCCCCATATTGTCAAACATATTATTTATATACATTTTCATATTCATTTTGCATTGTTTTATTGATAACAAATAGAATACATTTTAGTTTTATCTTTTAAGTCTAAACGATTAAAAATGTAAGAGTGCATTACAGTACAGTAATTACATGAGTGTCGTTCAGCGCAGGGTCTAGTTTCGTGCTGGGACCATTACTCCTTTGTCCGTGAATTCTTTGTCAAGAACCCTGCAAACTCCAAGGTAAATGTTCCCAGCATTTTAAAATCCATCATTTTCTCAAAACCGTGCCCACTTAGTTCCTGTTCACATAAACTAAATTTCTCTTGAGATGTTTTTTCCTTTATATTGTAATCATAAAGTTTCTGTAGCATTTGTTGAACTTGGAAAAGGGATTGTTTGATTGAGGACATCACCAATATTTTTCCACTTCTGTTTTATTGAGTCAATTCCATCGGCTTCTCCGTAGGTCCCTGGCTTACTCCTCTGGTCCATCACATGTCAGAGGCACAACTGTCATCCAGGGGCTTCATTTTCCTGGTGTTTTCATATTTATTTATTTTTGTTTGTTTGTTTATTGAGAGAGCACTAAATAATTTCCTCCAAAGTGTTACATGAAAGGAAAATTGTCTTGAAATATCTCACTGACTGATGGCATGGCTTGGAATAGAATACAAGGTCTGCAATTTCAGAACATTTGATAGACAGCACAGGTGACAATATTAACATACAGATCTCTCAGTGTATTAGTCTGTTCTCACGCCGCTAATAAAGAAATACGTGAGACTGGGTAATTCATAATGGAAAGAGGTTTAATTGACTCACAGCTCCACGGTACTGGAGAGGCCTCAGGAAACTTACAGTCATGGTTGAAGTGGAAGCAAACATGTCCTTCTTCACATGGCAGCAGCAAGGAGACATGCAGGGTGAAGAGGGGGAGGCCCCTTATAAAACCATCAAATCTCATGAGAACTCACTCACTAACACCAGAAGAGCATGGAAATAACTGCCCCCTGATTCAATTACCTTCCACTGGGTCCCTCCCATAACATGTGGGGATTATAGGAACTACAATTCCAGATGAGATTTGGGTGGGGACACAGGCAAACCGTATTATTCAGTATAGAGCACCCTCAGTGCTCCGTTCTTTGATTCTATTGGTTCTAAAATTTATGTCATGTTCATTCCCTTAGGGATTGGTTGGGATGAAGAGAAGGGAAGAGAATTCTGTGATCCAATTTCTCTGTTTCATTGCACTTGAAAGTAGAATATATAGCATATAATTTTAAAAATCAATAAATGATATAAAAAATTACCTGTATATCTTAAATTCACTAAAGGAAAGAAAAGCAAACACAATCTGTCTCACTAGCAGCAAATGGAAAACAATACAAATGCAAGAAAACACCAAAAAACATTAAATGATATAAATGCTTCCAACAGAAGAAAAATTAGAGATTAACTCAACAAACAAAACCAAACTCTATGCTATCTCAATATGACACATTGAAAGCAAGGACAAAGTTGACAAATTAGACTAATGTGATGAACACTAACTGTATTATGCGAATGAAGTAAAAAAAAAAGATGAAAGAACAAAAGAAGGAAAAATATTTCTTTCCACTTAATCATGAACTAACAAAACTGGAAACAAAATGATTAAGCAGAAAAAAGAGAGTCATATGGCAGCGTGCAGTATATAACCCACAGATAAAGAAAGGACATGAGTAAATTTTCTGCACTGATACCTTGGGTGGCATGGATACAAAATATGCAAGATAAAAGAGGAGCAATTGACAGAAAAAGGAATCAGAAAAAAATAGTTTTGCTAGATTAAAAAAAAAAAAGAACTTTCAGCAAGGGAAGGATTTAAGCATTCAAGGCAAAACCAGCACTCCAAACAAAAACAAGAATAGAATATCAAAACACAACAATGAGTTTAGAATACTAGTTATCAGAGCAAACCCAACACAAAGTGAATTCACCTGTCATGATAGGGTTTGTGAACTATTTACTAAAAAAAATTCTCCTAAAACCAGAAAGGAAAAATAACATTGCTCCTGGAATAGCCCAGACAACAAAAGAAATTAACCAAAGAAATTAACAAAAGACAATGGTAAGTAAAACAACAAGAAAACACTTATGTCAGTCCCTTTTTGTTATGGTCCCCTCGTCTCTAAAATGGAATAACCTTGAAGGAACCTTAAACCGAATTCCCCACCTTTCTCTGAGCTGAAGATGAGGAATCCCTGGACTGTGTCCTGAGCACAGACACGTGGCTCCTCCCAGACAAAGTTTTGCTGTAGTCTACCTGATCTGTCTCTAGTCTAGCTATTTTAGAGACTGGAGAAAATCTGATACAAATTAATGAAAAGACGTTAATGCTGGCAGATGGCTCCAGAGTACTCGGAGCTGTTCTAATACCTGTTTTACAGAAGTAATCTGCTCTGCCGTTATCCTCAGCCATTGTGAGCTGATAATGAGCCGGGAGAGCAGAACGAGGCCTGCACAGCGCTGCCACTTCTGATTTCATTAGTCTTTCACTGCAGGCAAAATGAAGGCACTAAATGGTAAGTTAATTGTTTCTTTGCTGCTGTACCTCCCTTGGGTGCATTATGTCATTGTTAACACTGATATATTAAGATAGACACGTTATGGTGGTTGCCAACGACACAACACTAATGCATTTTTATTTCCTCCAACTGCAAAAATAAGTTCAGCTCATTTCCCTGAGCTTCATATTGTTTTGAGGACTCTCCTTCACTGGAAATAGTAACCCTTCCATCTGAGAGAAAGGCTTGCTTATATCATAACTTCTAAAAGATCTCACTGAAAACTGCATAGACTTAGGGTTTACTTATGTTATGAGAATAAAAGGAACTCCGACTTATAGGAGGGTGGCATGAGGAGCCTGTGGAAACAATTATCACTAGTGAAAATTATTTAAAAAATAGTAATAATATAGTTTTTTGAATTGTAGTAAATGAGGAAGCATTTATTTGAGAAAATATACGAAGACTCAGTAAGAACAGCAGGAGTCTGTTCTACTTGGGCCATGATTGCTCCCCAGCCATCCCTCCCTCACTCAGCTGGGCAGTGCTGCACTCACAGTGGCTGGGACCAATGAGATAAGGATCTTCTTTTGCTCAGATCCCAGTTAAGGGCTACAGTATCCCACCAAAAAGGGCATGCCACCAGCATGTCTCATCTACTCAACCCCTGAGTTTCAGAGTCTAAATTACTGGTGCTCATGGCCGAGAGGTTGGGAGTTCCCTTCCTCTACCCAGCCCCCAGTAGAGGGTGGAGGCTGTACTTCAGGCACAGCAGACAAAAAAGCTGGGGTCCTGATAGCCCTTGATCCAGCACTTGCAGGAACTATTTTCTATGCCAGGAAAACAAGCGAAGAGAGCCAGAATCCACTTCCCTCCACGGAACCAGAGTCTGCTCCCCATCTCCCACAAAAGTGGCTCAGAAGAGGGGAGGCAATCCATAAGAACAGGAAGCACTAGTGTTCTCCCTACAGCAACTGACTTGATTTGAAAAAATCTGGGGAAGTTCCAGCCTAAGGGTAGTCTTAAAAACAAAGAATATTTTGGTGTTAAACAATTAAGTGGATAATTACAGCAAATAAAAGCAATAAAGTATGCATATGCTGCCTAGTTTATCAGAGATAACTAATATAACTATTAAGAACTAGTAAAAAAAAAAATACTGTCCTCAAAACTACCTTTGCCTGAGAGTAACATCAACAGTGTAGTAGATGTGAAGTCCCAGCTCTTATTCCCCTTTGAAAACATCAAAATACAGCATTAAGAGAATGACCAAACTAATACACAGGAGCTCTGGAAAGCAGCCTAGGGTTTAGAGCAACCAGGTGAATCCTAATCAAGAAAAAGCCATCATCAAAATGCTAGGAGGAATGTTGGAGCATTTTACTTATTCTTGCCTCACCCTCTACCTGGTACAGAGTGATCTTGGTCTATGGGATGTGGAAAAATAGTCTTATTTCCCACATTCTAAGCTGTCTAGGGACTACCTGAAGAATGGATCTTGGTATAGCCTAACTCAAATCCTAGTTAGGAAAAGTAGTGAGTGCTACTGTGGAAGCTGCCGTGAGATTAACATTTCTGGGGCAAGAGATAACTGCTGGATATAAATAGCAGAACACTCAAGGCTTAAGGAAACAGTGGGTGAAACTCTTTAAGGAAAAAAAAGACATTCAAAAGCAGCCACATGTACAGGAGAATTGAGAAAGCCACACACACAGGCCAAGGAAAGATACCTGTTCCAAAAAAGTCCTGAAAAGACTTTAAGCTTTTTCCTTCAGCGGATCCCCAGGATCAGAGCAAATCCAGCTAACTGGAGAAGTGCCGGCCGATGACAAAGTCAGTGTGCAAAATGTAGAAAGGGCTTTTGTTTTCCACATGCCCATTCTCCAACAACAATAACAACCACAAAATTCCAAAGCATAGAGAAAAAATGGGAAAAAAAATCAGCTTTCAGAGAAAAAAAGTAAGTTGACAGAAATCATCCCTCAGGAAACTCAAATATCAGTCTTACTCAAAAAGTACTTAAAATAAAACTCTTAAATATAACCAAAGAGCTAAAGAAAAATATAGACACAAAATTAAAGATACCAGAAAGACAATAAATAGACACAATGAGGATATCAAATAAGAGACATAAATTATTTTTTAACGGTATGAAACAAAAATACTGGAGCTACAAAATAGAATAATTGCAATGAAATATTTATTAGAAGGGATTCATAGCAGATTTGAACAGGCAGAAGAAAGAGCCAACAAACTTGAAGGTAGGCCACTTACAAGTAGCAAGTCAGAGAAGCAAAAACAAAAAAGAATGAAGAAAAAGAAATGAAGCCTAAGGGACTTTTGGGGCATGACCTAGTGGTTTAATATACACATTATGGGGCTCCTACAAGTAGAACAGAGAGCTTATTTGAAAAAATAATGTTAGAAAACTTCCCAAATCTGATGAAAAGCATTAATCTATACATCCAAGAAGATCAGTGAACTCCAAGTATAATAAATGAAATAAATCACAACCAGCCACAATATCTAAAAACTGCTGAAAGGCAAAGACAAAGAGAAAAATTTGAAAGCAGCAAGAAAAATAAAACAACAAGAAACCTCCAAGGAGATTAGGAATTGTCTTCTCATCAGAAACAATGAAGACCAGAAGGCAGTAGGATGGCACATTCACAGTGGCGGAAACAAAAAACAAAAACCAAAAACAATCAAAAAACAAACAAAAAATTAAGAATCTATATCCAGCAAAACTATCATTTAAAAAATAAGGTAAAATAAATGCATTCCAAGATAAGGAAAAACTGAAAGAATTTGTTGCTCATTGACCATTCTTACAGTAAATATTTTAAAATTTTTTGGGTTAATAAAAGTGATTCAAAATAGGCATTTGAATTCACATTTAAAATGAAACTAAGAGAACTGGTACAAGTAACTATGTAATTTCAAAGACTGTATAAGCACATTTTGCTTCTTAACTGATAGAAAATCAATTATATAAAACAATATGCATATAATTGTATTGCTGAGCCTATCATGAAGAGAAATGCAATGTATTTGACACTAACAGCATAAAGATAGTGTGTGGGAGCATAAATGTATTGTAATAGAAGGAAACGATACCAGATGATATCCATAGTCCACTAAAACAAATGCCAAGAACCAGAAAGAGAAAATGAGAAGGTTAATGTAATAAATTCTATTAATATATATTGGCTCACCTTCATTTTCACAGTATTTTTAGTAGAGACAGGGTTTCACCTTGTTGGCGAGGCTGGTCTCAAACTCCTGACCTCTGGTGATCTGCCCTCCTCAGCCTTCCAAAGTGCTGGAATTACAGGCATGAGCCACAGTGCCTGGCTTATATTGGGGAATATTCTAAATAATAATGAACAAGACATTGCATTCTCATAAACATTTAGGATCTGAACTGTCCAGTAGAGTAGCCACTAGCTACCTGTGGATGTTTAAATTTAAATTTTATTGAGTTGATATTGGATAAAAGGTGAAAATGTATCTCCTCAGTTGTACTCAATTTCAATGTGGTTAATGCATTTCAATTATGCATTAACCACATGCAGCTATGGGAGGCTGTTCTGAAGGTCACAGGTACAGAACGTTCCCATGGGTGCAGAAGTTTCCATAGGAGAGTGTTGTTCTGGGACTTTTGGTTCATTTTTAAAATGGAAAAAATTACATCATATCAGTTTAAATTAGGACTTAAAACCAATACCAAGGAACTGTGGCATCTGAGAAGTTTTCAAAGCATACTTCATAGTTTATAGAAATAAATTAGAGTTAGAATATATTTATATACATCAGCAACTGTCTACTGGGGTGCTGGTGCTGGCTATTAACCATGGATATCTCAGTCTGTCTGGGCTGCCATAACAAAAAACACCATGGACTGGGTGGCTTAAACAACAGACATTTATAGCTTATGGTTCTGGAGGCTGGAAGTCCAAGATCAAGATGCCTGCAGATTTGGCGTGAGGTGAGGGTTCGCCTCCTGGTTCATAGATGGAAGTTCTCACTTCACCCTTACATGGGGAAAGAGGTGAGGCAACTCTCTTGAGCCCCTTTTATTACAGCATTAATCCTATTCATGAGAGCTCCACCCTCAGGACCTTCTCACCTCTCAAAGGCCCCACCTTGGAAAACCACTACTTTGGGGTTAGGATGTCAACATAGAAATTTGGAGGGACACACACATTTCAGACCATAGCATATGGCAACAGGAATAGAACCACATCAGTGCAGCACAGATCTCTGTGCTTGGCCTTTTGCCTGTTGAATAATTCAAAAATATCTTCACGACAGGGGAAACACAAATGCTGACTTCAAGGAGAAGCTGAAGCCAAGAGTATTAATCACAGTGGTGAAGATAAGAAAGATGACCCCAAGTAAGAAAGCCCAGAAAGGCACTTGCTGTTGACTCCCTCAGAAAGAACACCACGAAAGACCAAGTATCATGTAAAGTAAGAATGAGACTTACTGCTATAAGGGAAACAAAACATCTTAACAGAGTCTCAGTAGTATCTCGAAAAGGGAAAATCATACCAAGATATTTGTAGGTATTTAAGGCCTAGGTTGGGTGATTTAAAAGTAGATTATCCAAGGTCAAGAACTGGTTCAGGTTTCAGAGAGTTTATGACAATAACTCTGGGTTGGTGAGCAGAACAAGGCAGGGAGGGTGGGTGAGTGGTGATGAGGAAGATGTCAGTTCTGGTAACTAAGCTGCTGACGTTATTTTAGTTACTTCTCAGCCTTGTCTTCTAGAAGTAGTATTTTCTGGAAGCCATAACCCAAGTGTATTTGCCTCATCACGGAAGTGTTTAGCGCAAAGTCCAGGAGTATCCTTCATCCCAGAGTTGTTTATTACAAGAGCATGAATGAATGTATGGTTAGACTGGAACTGCTTAACACAAGGACAGTAAGTTAGATTGGTTTAGTTCTCAAAGTTCGGCCCCACTGTTAGAGACAGTTATTGGCAGCTGTTCTTGATCTACAGTGTCGTCCAGAGAGGCCACTGCAGTAAATCCCAGGTAGGAGACAGAAATACATAGAGAGATACAAAGAAAGATCAAGACAGAGGGACGGCAATTGACACCATCACAATGCAGCTGGTGCTAATAAAAATTCATAAAACAAGTAGTCATTAAACGACCAAGCACATGCTTTGGAAGCTGCTTAGTCAAGTGAATAATACATCTGCAGTCCACATGTGAGGAACTGCAGGGGAGCATCCCTCTAGGGCCACCTGGAGGCCACCACTGCTGGTGGGGCAGGGGTGGCTATGGGACACCTGGACAGCCCTGTTTTTCATGCAACGATGTGGACTGCAGGTCCTGTACAGAAAGCATCTGCAAAGACTACCCAGATATTGCACTGAGCTATGGCAATCTCAAGTCTAAGTGTCTGCAGACCCCAGACCTCCCCATGATCCATTCTCAAAGAAGCTGTGTGAACCCAGACCCCACACAGGTAAGATCTATAAGGAGAAAGATCAGCTTAATCAGACAGAGGATTGCAAAACAAGTCTGAAATTTCTGGAGTTCCATTTTATGCCAGAAAATAGAACTGTGCCTGAGTTAATGGGAACTCTCTTTCACAAATCAAATATTTTCTTAGAAACTGGTATTCAAAATTTCTTGCAAAAAACTCTAATAATAAAAGTATAAAAGGCAAACTATAAATAATGAATGACATTCCTTGGTAAAATATATATATATGTATATGTATATATATACACATACATAAATATATATATGAACAAAGAGAAAGAGACAAATTTAGGGGGATTCATTAATATAGAATCAATCTGTCATCTTTTGGGATCTGATGGCAAAAATAAATAGGTTGCAATGCAGAAAATATTAAAATAAGAGTCAAAGTGCTGAGTGGAAGTAACATACTCCTGGCAGTTTTCATGTAAATTTACATAAGCAACTTCATCTCTAACCCTTAATTCTTCACCTAGATAATGGAAGTATGGGATTCACACTCAATTTATGAGTGTGAATATAAATTATAATTATAAATTCCATTCACTCAATTTATGGCTAGACCCAAAATATTAATAAATGTAAGAATTCTATCCATAACCAAAAGAACAATGATGCCAGTGAAATAAATGAGAAACATGAAATAAATTGTTTGGGGGGAAAATAAACGAGGTAAAAGCCATGATGATCACATGTTTGGTTCACAGAGCTCAAAAGATATATAGCTTGTGATGGACGTTTGGGTAGGTAGAAGTTCTGGTGCTAAGGATATGCTATTTCTAGAAATATAGTTGTGCCTAGAAACAATGTTTGAGGCTCTGAGAGTATAGAAGTACTATAAGGAAAGAAGTATGAATCAGTGATTGATTGAATAATCCTGGCCAGTCTGCTCACTCTAACCAAGTAGATACAAGTATGCCCTCCAAGCAGAGATGAAAATAGGTATTTTAATAATTTTGTCTAAATGATTCTAACATGTTTTTTTCATTGCCCCCTTCACCTCATTGCAAATCACTAGTAAGAAGAAAAAAAAAGTGAAGAAGAAACACCATACCATGTTGAGAGCTGTAAAGGGTCTGAGATTTTACTCCATGTGGAGCTAACAAACTAACTAGCCTGTCACAAGTTCAAGGATGCTGTCAGAAGACTCAATATTCCTGGGTAAGAGACAAAGGACAGTATCAACCATGGCAGTGCCTGGGCATCCCACATTTGTGTTTATTCTCCTTGCCCACAAAAATGATGTGGAATGCCCTTGATGAAACCTGTACACAGTGGGTTGCATTACAGGAGAAAATCTCAGAGAATTAAGAACCCAAATACATTATTGTGAGTGGTGAGCATGGCTGCCCTTGGCTCCCCGGGAAGACAACATCTGTATCTTCCAACACTGTTAACTGCACAGACATCCTTGAAAAGATAGTCCAGAACAAAGGGTGGTTAGTGCCTTGCTGGCAAAATGTGATGAAAATATGACACTCATTGAAATTATCGTCCAATGTGCCTTTCTCATATGAAATAGACAACACTTTAAAAATAACTCTAATTAAATTTTTATACATTCCAATTTGGGAAGCAGTGATATTTTAAATTATGGCAAAATTCACTGGATAGCAATGTCAGGGAGAGAATGGGGAGGCCATGCTGAGAAAATGTTTATACGTGCAAAAGAAGATAATTGCGTAGGACCTCATAAACAGCTTTTGAATTTGCCAGTGACAAACTCAAGTGTGCTATGGAAGAGTCAGCTCCTGCAACCTGGAGCAGAGGCAAGGGGTCCGTCCTCAGTGAGTGTGGTGGGTCAAATGGTGCCTCCAAAAACCTCAGAATGTGACTGTGCTTGAAATAAGAGTCTTTGCAGAGACAAAGAAGGAGACACAGAGAGACAAAGAGACAAAGAGAGGAGGGTGATGTGAAGATGGACATAGAGATCAAATCCATGAAGCTAAGGAATTCCAGGAAGCAGAGAGAGCTGAGAGAGAGATATGGAACAGACCCTCTCTCTGAGCTTCCAGAAGGTGTGATTTTGGACTTCTCATCCGCAGATCTGGGAGAGAATAAATTTCTGTTGTTTTAAGCCACCCAGGTAGTGGTAATTTGCTATTGGTTGAGTGTGTATGTGTGTGTGTGTGTGGTGTATGTGTGTGTGCACGCTTGGGAATGGTGGCATAATCATGGAGCATGTGGACTGAACTACTGAACTGTGATGGGATTGCAGCTACAGGACAAGGAGGTGCAATCACATATCGTTGTCCTGACTAATGGAGGCAACGGCTGGGTGTTCCACCTGCCCCTTCTTACAATAACTGTTTGGTGTCACTCTGTTTCAGGGTAATACTGTCTACAGCAGCTATTCATTCTAAGAGCTGAGTGGTGCCAAAAGTAATTAGCAATGCATTTGTCAAAAACAATGTCTCAATTCAGGTGCTAGAATTTGGCAGAGGCTCTAGGATGATGTTTTATAACAATGTGTGTCATGAGTCAGAAAACACATTGACAATGTTCCTGTTTAAAATTGTTTTTAGTTTTTTAAAAAACTGTCCCTTTAAGAAATATAATAAAGGATAATCTTATAGTTATAATTTTTCTCTTCAGTGTTTGTATAAACCCCCTGATAAAATAAGCAGAGATTATAGTCCAGAATGATATTTAATTAATGTGTCCCAATACAATATTTTGTAATCAAACGGGGAAGAGACATTCTATTTAAAACTTTAATTGTTACCAATCATCACGGGGTATGCTAAATAATATTTTCTGGTTATTTCAGTTTTCATTGGAATTTCAATTTCAATGGGCATAAAATGCAAGTTTGGGGTGACTGCTGGAATCATAGGATTATTGTCCCCGAAAGCACCAATGAGCAGCCACTCTTCAGAGGAGTGTGGGGAAAGCTCCTCAGTTAATCCATTAATTACAAATTTGAGGTCTGCACCGGTAACTACAGTCACTCCCTCCCCTTATCCACAGGGATATGTTCCAGGACCACCAGGGGACACCTGAAACCCCGGATTGCCATCAATTGAAATACATTGCTGTTCATGTCTTCCACCCACAAATTTAATGTCCTTTCTATGTTAACTAAGCATTTATCACACACTGTGGCTGTACATTGTGCAATTTGAGGTGTAACAACAAAACTGGCATGGATTTCTTTTTCCTTCTACACAATTTCACGGACAGAAGATTCATTCTTATAGGAAATCTTAGCAACTTCAGTATATACAGATATATATATATATATATATTTTTTCTTTCCTCAAGTTAAGAACTTCTGCATTTTCACTTAAACGAAGCATTTAATAACTCCTCTTTGGCATCTCCAAATTGTCAGCCTCACTACTCTTGCACATGGGGCCACTATTAAGTAAAAGAAGGGTCACTTGAACACCAGCTGCGATATCAGCACAGTCAATCTAATCACCACGACAGCTGCTAAGTGATTAATGGGCGGGTAGTGTCTGCAGCGTGATATGCTGGAAAAAGCAATGATTCATGTTCTGGGTGGGACAGAGCAGGATGGGGGCAGATTATATCACACTACTCAGAATGGAGCTCAATTTAAAACTTATGCATTGTTTGTTTCTGAAATTTTTCATTTAATATTTTTGGATTCCAGTTGATTGCAGGCAATTAAAACCACGGAAAGCAAAACCATGGATACGTAGGACAGCTCTCCTCTAAGGCCCACCATTGGCTCAGCATTAAGGAGCAACAGGGGAGCCATGGTCTCAGCAGTGGCTGGACCGTTGTCCCTGAGACCTGTTCTCAACAATAGTTCCTTGTTCTTTCCAGAAGCTTAATGTACCCAAATTGCTTACCACTATTTGGAAGTTAATTTGCAAATATCTTTCAAAATCTAAAACACATTTTCTTTGACAAGTCAATTCCATCGCTAATAATTTAACTTTATTGATATTTTTAAGAAAGGCCAGGGCTGGGGTGTGGTAGCTCATGCCTGTAATCCCAGCATTTTGGGAGGCCGAGGCGGGTGGATCACCTGAGGTCAGGAGTTTGAGGCCAGCCTGGACAGCATGGTGAAACCCCGTCTCTACTAAAAATACAAAAATTAGCCGGGCATAGAGGCTTATGCCTATAATCCGAGCTACTCAGGAGGCTGAGGCAGGAGAATCCCTTGAACCCGAGAAGCGGAGGCTGCAGTGAGCTGAGATCGTGCCACTGCACTCCAGCTTGGGTGACAGCGTGAGACTCTGTCAAAAAAAAAAAAAAAAAAAAAGAAGGAAGGCAGGCCAAAACAACAACAAAAGCTCCTTGAATATCAACCCCTGACCACCCCTTCCTCTTGAACTAAAAGTGAATAATGAAATCCTACTGTGTTCCTTTGGTATTCGGCAGGCCACACAAAGGGCTGGGGGGCCTCTGCAGAGCTGGCTGGTATCTGTACATTCTGTTAAACCTCATTCTCTGATTGAAACTCTATTTACTTTTAGGTTTGTAAAATAATTTCAGGGTACGCCCACCTTGTGGTGTCTGGAACTAATTTATGTATTCCCTCATTTGACAGCTATGTAATACTCTTCTGTCCTGAGTCAAAAGGGTCACAATTGTATATATTTTTGGGTACTCAACTTCTACCCTGAGGAAAACAAAAAGTGTGGAGGCATTGCGAAATAAACCACCCCTGTGTACTAGGATGTGTTTCACCAGCCACCCAGTAGCTGCGGGCCCAAGACAGTCAGGGTGATGAATAGAACTTCATCCTCAGACACTGAGTGGGTTACAGCATAGAGAAATCTAGGAATTAATTAACAGTGCTGTCAGGAAGGACCAGTCTTTCTCTCTTGGTATCCTAAAATGTTCTTTTATTAATATCCAAGCAATCATCGTATGGTTGAATTCCAAGAAGAAATTCCAAGTTTCACAGACTCTAGCAAAATATAGGTTCAAAATTGCACACACACACAAACACCCACACACACTCATCATACAGTCACACACACACACACAAATGCACATAGATACACACACATACACACCCAAACACACACACTCACACATACTCAGAGAGAGAGAGGAGAGAAAATCCCAGAATTTTGGGTAACAGAAAAAACCTTCTAAAATACCTACATAAATAGGCAATTAATAGAAAACTGATTAAAATAAATTATGATTAAAACTGATTAAAAGAAATATTTATTTCATAAATTATGAAATTGTGAATTTCAATACAATGAAATGCAATCAACCTTCAAACAGGATGAGATGGTTCTCTATGTACTGATAGGAAATGTTCTAATATTTCGTTAGAATATGTACAAAGATACACATGCCATTTGATTCTATTTGTGTTAAAACGAAAGCTATCTTGCTGACTCATACACAGAAATCCTTTCAGAAGGAACACTAAGAACCAAGTCAATTGCTCTTAGAGGAGAGTGAACAGAGTAAGGAATTTATGGCAAGTTACATTTTACTTTTCAGTGTAAGCCTTTATTTTTTTACTTTGTGCATAGTCTAAAATTATATGTGTGTGTGTATATAGATATATATATATTTACACATTTCCATGCAGAGAAGAAACTGCTCCTGCACTTCACACCCCCACTTTGAGATCCGTCCTGTCTAATGCCTTCCCTGTGTGTAACAACCATTTCCTTTCTTAAGGCAGTTAATAACCATATCACTCCAAAATTGTTTAATAGTAGGCTGTCTCATGTTGGCAACTGTTTGGGAGTCTGTGGTGCTTCCCAGGACTGTCATCACACCCAATGCATGAACCACACAATCTACTTCTCATTTTCACTTTACAACCCTTCATAGAAAGTTTAGTGCATAATGGATAGAAATCAGTATGTTTATTCATATGCAATCAGAATACCTTTCGGATGAAAAACAGCGAAGGTTTCAAATGACCTTCACATCCATGGTTGTCACGTTTGTGGACCTTAAATGTCGACCCTGAAGACAGAGGGGACACAGAGACCGCTTGGAGATTTTGCCTCTTGCTCCCTAGGCTTTGAGGGGGGCTGCTTTTAAACTAGTTTGGTTTGGTTTAATTCACTGAGGCTGGTTAATTATTTCATTCTTTGTATAAACGTGCTGTGAGTGCTCACTGTGCCCTGGCTTGTCCCAGGTGCGGGGCATGCAAAGATGAACTAGGCTGGCTGTGAGGGCGTGCGCATGATGGCACCGGCTTCACAGCCTGTGGTCAGTGGTCCAGCCAAGTCTCATCACAATGCACTTTTCCCAGACCAATCCTGGTACCTCCTGGGTTAGCTCAGGTCCTTTAAGAAACAGGAGTGAAACCAACGTATAAGAAGTCTATTGGGGAATATGCCTGTGAGGGATGAACTAGGGTAACACGGGCTGTCAGGGAGCACCTTCCACCATGGGTCAAGCCTCACCACCTGAAAAGGGAGGGGCAGGAAGAAGTGGTGCAAGGTAAGAAGAGACTCAAAGGCACACTCTAAGAGTTGGTAGGCTCCTCTGAGAAGAGGCCTTCAGCTAAATCATCCAAGAGGGATCCGGTGACTGCGGGAATGGGAGGCACAAGCGCCCCATGGTGCTGAGTCATGGGCTGGGGGCTGTCTGATGAAAACACAGCCCTGATGTGAATACAGACATAAGTCCAGAAAGGTAGAGACTGAAGTTGTCAGATAACACCCTCCCCACACCTGAACTGCCAGATAAACCCCTCCCCACGGCTGGACTCTCAGGCAGCCCCTCCCTGCAGCTGGGTTCTGTAAAGGATACCTGAGCCAGGCCCCCCACAGCAACCACACTAACCAAGTTCCAGCCCTGTTGTCATTTATTGTGGAAAAGACATTTTGAGGTAATTGTATGCATATGTAGAGTAAGGACAAGAAGTCATAACTGTCACTAGGGTAAATAAAGCAAGATACAAAGGGGAACCTTTGGGGCGCTGATATTTGGGATGAGGAGAGCCAGGCAGGCATCAGAAGGCAAATGCAGGTGTCCAGGAAAGGGGTTGAGTGACCTAGAAAAGAATGGGGATCAGGAGAATGACTGGGACTGAGATTCTGGGGTGAAGGGAGAGCCAGCAGGGGTTGGATGCAGACAAGGACAGACCCCATGGGGCATGCCCCTGGATATGACAGAGAGAGGGAAGCAGGGACTCCACAGCATCTGGGCTGGGCGCCTGGGCGGTGGCCGGCCCCCATCCACTGCTGCCACGTTGACCACGTGCGATGGGGAAGCTCAGTGGGTTCTGGACTGGGTGGGGGATGAAGGTTCTCTCTGTGGCTTGTTACATTTGGGAACCAGCCAATGGGGGCCCCACAGGGCCAGCATGGTTGCTGGGGAATGGGAGGGAAACAGTTGTCTGGGGTTGGTGGCCACCTGCTGTCTTGAGAGCTCCACACAAGCACTGCTGACTTGGCTCCTGTGGGCACCGGGGCAGGGCTCTGTCTGCAGAGATGAGGGCGAGCGTGTTTCCCCAGGCCCAGGCCGGGTGGGGGCCAAGCTCCTCAGTCCTGCTGGGCTGCCCGTCAGCCAAGCAGCATCCTCTCTCTTCCTGCGGGTCTCTCACCTCAGGTATCTCCCCATTTTCTTTCTTTCCATTTTCTTTAGTTTTTGGGTTTCATCTTTTCCCTGCAACATTTCTCCGTAGCTGTTTTTCTGTGACAGGGGGTTGAGTCACCGATAATGATAGTTCTGCTCCTGTAAGAACCTCAGAGTTCTCTGAACGTGGTTATTTTATCACAAAGCTTACACCCTTTTAGTTCTACCCTATGTATCGGAGAGGGAGATCGCCAAGTTTGGACCTGCAGGGCGCACAGGAGCGTACCGTGTGTGTTCATTTCACGAAGGCGGGGACTCAGTCCCCAGAGCTGCACGCGGTCAAGGCCCAGGCCCTGTCTTCCAGGGTCCCCTCCGAACTCCAGGCTGGTGCAGTGGCCGCTGCTCGAGCTGCTTTGCAGACTTCCTTTATGTCCTCCAAGAGGAACAAAGCAAAAAAGTTAACTCACTTCTGCTCATAAAGTCGCCAAATAAATGAAAATCCGATAATTTACTGCAGTGCATTCTAGGCAGAAAATGGAGAATTTGAGCACGTTTTCCTGGCTCCTTTCCCTGGTCCCACCTGTATCTCTATTACAGGGACAAATGGGGCTAATCTCACTGATGCGATTCAGCACATGAACATGTGTCTGCCGAAGCAAGAACAATTTAATCGTTGACCTGAAGCCCTGGCTGCAATGAACAAGCTTCGTTTTCCTAAGCAGAAGGCAGTGTAAGAGGCAGAGGCATTGAGACCAGCTGCACAAGAGGAGAAACCAGGCGTACGTGGAGGTGGAGGGAATTTAGCTTCTTTGAGAAACCTGGTGAGGAATAAAATGTACTTGTTTTCGTCCGAGTTAGACTTGCTGGACAGGCGCATGATTATGGACACCACCTCCATTTCAGTAACGCTGTTCTGTGTCTAGCTATTAGGACTATGTGTCTAGTAAATGGATAAATCACACCGTTTCCTCCTTTTAAAACAGGGAATAAAGGTAGTTTGAGAGAGCAGGTCGAGACAGAGCAATGAAATGTCCAGAATGAGGCATTTTGTTTAAGAGACATGCGTGAAGCTCAGCGCTTGACGAGACAGGAAGGCAGAGCTTCACGTGCGATGGACCCTGATTGACAAGGCTTTTAAAGCATGTCTTCGCTGTGACTGACAATCATGCTGGGGAAGAGATGAACAGGTAATTGCAGTTCTGTTCTATCTTTGCATAAATACTAATGCCCTACATAGGCCTGCCAACTTGGAGAGAGATGGTCTGAATAGAGACTGCCAACCAGAACCTCCACCCCGGTAGAGAGAAGGTCAGACCCCAAACTGCTGTGAAGCAACAGACGCTTTCAAATTCCTTAACTACCAGTAGGATGCACATTGCATTTGGAGGCAGAAGGCCAGAGAGAATCCCAGACTTGTCACTTATTTGTGCATTTCCCAAGGTGGGTAATTTGGATTTTGACTTTCAGTCTTTTTTCAGTTAAAATAGGATTGAAAACACGGAGGCTTCCTAATGCACACAGGTTCTGTAAGAAGCGTGTAAAACGATGCACAGAGAAAGACTTGGACCATTGTGATGGCTGCGCTCCAGATTCCATGAACACATTTACCACATTGTATTAAAAATTGTACATTTATTAAACTAGCTAGTTGGATGGTGATTTTCTTAAGTAAAACTTTAACTAAGTCACTGTTGTATCCTACGGATTTAGTATAGTGCTGGTAAAAGCAGGAGAGTAACAAAATATATAAATGGAATAAACTTCAATACTTATTCTAAATGCAGTTTTGAAATCTAAGAAAGTTTCCAAAACCATAAATAGAAAATTTCTATTTACTCTTCTGTTCACTCATGGAATGTCCAACAGCAAATGGATAAGTCCTGGGTGGAATTCTCTTTTCGATGCTGTGACAGTTCCTCTCGGTAAGAAGCACAGGAATGGTAAAGTGGGTAAAAATGACAATCCCGTTTGCAACCAAGATTACAAAAACTAAAAAGTGCATGCTCCTAGGAAACGTCGTTGAGGTCACCTTCATGCCAGTTGCTACATTTTCTGCTCCTTCTGCAGGTTCCGCTGTGACTTCCATGGGGCCAACCCTGCTGGAAGCAGGTTCCACTGTGACGTCCATGGGGCCAACCCTGCTGGAAGCAGGTTCCACTGTGACATCCATGGAGCCATCCCTGCTGGAAGGATTTGGGCCAGGAGGTTATGATCTTCAGTGTCTCTACTCCTTACCATTTCTATTCTTGGAAAGTTTATTAAAATAAACCATAAAATTATCTTGGAAGATGAAAAAATTAGGTTCCTAAAGTGCTGAGCACACCTGAAATGTGAACGTTTGGGAGGGTTGTTGCTGGTGAGAGACCCACCTTTGTTTCCCCTCTTGGGTAGCTGCTGCTCTGTGCTGTTGGCCAGAGAGGATTTCCCAAGACTCCCCAAGACCTAGCATGCGCAGCCCCGTTGCTCTGTTCCCCCACCTCCTACCTAAGAGTACAATGAATTGTTGTTTAAAACAAAGAGTTCTGAGTTTTATCCCCCATCGACACAATTAAATCCACAAATTGGCCTTTAGAAAACCATCCCAGGTAATTTTTAAGCCTATGCAAATGTGAGAGCCTAAAAATGAATTCCAAGCATCATTTTTGATCATTGTTATTTTTCTCAGCAACTGCTTCCTGCAGGTGACCTATACCCTGTCTGCCACCTGCTGACTTCAGCCCAGCACCTAGGATCCCAGCCTCCCTGCCCGAGTCCTATCATCCTGCCAAGAAGCCTGTGGATAAAGAGCATCAAAACCAGAGCCTCGAATGCATGACTGGGCAAACGCATGAGTGTGGAAAAGTCCCAGTAAGGAAGTGGCCAGTTGGAGGTAGAACGCCTAGAAAAAATTCTTGGAATTTGTGAGCCAAGGCCTCAGTTTCCTCCTGTGAGCACAGCAGGATTGAGTAATTTGCAAGGTACTATTCTGGTCAAAGACACTTGCCTAGATTGCAAGTTGGCTTCTGGAGGAGTGTGCACATACTCAGCGAGCAAGCAGCCACCAAGGCCCCAGCCTCAACCATGTGAGCACGCCACATGGGGTTGAACCAGTCAGTGGGTTTCAAGAGAGTATTTCTCACGTCATCTTCATGCATTATCAGAGTACATGTGTAAACACCAGAATCAGTGTCTAGTTAAAAATAAAAACACCGTTTTCCTTACCCTCCTCAGCTTCCTATGAAATCAACACTTCATGCATATTTTTCCTTAGAGAACTTGTATTAAAATACAAAAATATGAAGTGAATATCTATTAGAAAAAATAAGTGAAAGTAGTCCCTTGTATCATTGGAATTTTGTTGTTAAATCTCAAATGCATAGTGTGGCATGCTTGCACTCTCTTTTTCTCTCTTCCTTTCTCCATCTTCCTTGTCTAAATATGAGAACAGTTTTGTCTCAAACATTTTTAGTCTAAAAATAGAACTACCAGAGGGTGTTTTTCTTAGAGTTTGTTTTTAATGGATCAATTTATCTTGAGAAGGGGAAAAACAAAATTTAAATGCTCTTAAAACCTATACAGGTTTTCAAAATGAGATGCTTTCCTTTGGTGAATATTAAACGATAAGTGTTGAGTTTGAGAGAAGAATAGTTTAAATTAGCTCTAAAAATGTGCTTCCTGATTTTAGGAATTTGGAGAATATTACTAAGATATTCAGTCAATGATTGATTATTTTTAAGCAGATGAACCATTTTTCACATTTATAGTCACAAAAACTGTGCAATCAAATGCACTTATTAAAAAAATACTAATAACTAGTAAAGGTGACTACACATTAGAAATCATTTACTAGCTGGAGTTTTACAAAAATTAATAGATACTATTCCCCCATTTGAAACGACTCTTTTGACTGTTATGTGCTTACCCATCTACTGGCAGCTAACTAGCTACATACCTATTAGCAGCTAACTAGCTGTATAACTGTCTAACTAGCAGCTAACAAGCTGCATACCTTTCTACTAGCAGCTAACTAGCTGCATACTTATCTACTTGCAGCAAACTAGCTGCATACCTGTCTATTAGGAGCTAACTAGATGCATACCTGTCTACTAGCAGCTAACTAGCTGTCCATTTACTGTGAAGGGGAGAAGGATCTGATCTATTAGAGGGCACTCCTATTTCCTGGTAAACACATTATTTTTCCAAAAGCAAATAGAAAACTAGAGAGGTTTTTCGCTCTTTCTAGTCTTGCCTTTTAAAAACTAGCAAGATGAGAAAAGCAGGGAACCAGAAATAGAAGAAATTTTGAATTAAAACACGGGCCTTGACTTTGAAGACCTGAGTGTCTGAAACTATGAGGGCTTAACGTCAAATATTTAAAATAGTCTAATTAAGTACTAGATGGATTCGGCATTCCGTTTCTACTGTATCTGAATGTCGTGTAACAAACAGCAAGGGAGTGGAAGACCTAAATGGAAAGCTCTGATTTCTCACTGACAAGCTTAATGGTTCATTCGGTTGAACCTGGGTTGATGCGCTGAGAAAGAGCAGCATGAACTGGGGTGGCTGGGAGCGGACAGCAGGGGCCCCTGTTTGGACTCCCACTTCAAGTGGATTCCATCACAACCAGGGTCCTGAGAACTGGAGAAGATGAGGGTGCCAAGATTTATTTTCTCTGATGCCGCTTGCAGACACTATTAATCTCACATAGCAGAGTTTCCTCCTAAGCGAAGAAGTGACCTCAGAGGCCTCTCCACCAATGTCCAGGCAGCCAGCACCCATCAATCAGAGGTGCCGTGCAGAAAGATAGTTGCTGCCGTTAACAGAGAGTTTCCACCAGACAACTTGGAAACGAGAGCTGGCAGCCAACAGAGCTGACGGCTATTCTATGGGCTTCATTATCGTACTCAAAAAATGAAGATCTCAGCCCAAAAAAAATTTGTTTAGCCCAGCAACCGTAAGCCATTTTAACATATAAATCATTTTTTCTACTTTTTTTTTAGTTTATATGATATTTTGTGTTATAAAATATCAAAAGTTTAAGTAAGTTCTTAACTATGATATGCATTTTACCTGCTTATATTTTTATGCTATCCTTTTATTCACTTATTTTAAATGTGTCATTTTGCTTAATGGAGCATTGAATACTGATGCAATTTCCTTAGCTATATATTTAAAGAAATGTAAATGCCAATCTCCCCTAATCTAAGATAGCTATGGAGATGTAACACGTGAGGGTAGACCAAAAGATATTTTATCCTTTATAGGTGAATTTCCCACCCACGTGAGTCTCTACATAGAGCAAATAAATTATCAGTGCACTATGAGAAGTGGAGCTCACCTAAACTTGTTTTCTAAACTTACAGCCTGACAGACACTGACGTCTCACAGTAGGATGACATCAAGGGCATGCGTCACTTGAATGCAGCTACTGCTGTTCTCATTTGAGCTGAATTTCACGTGGGACTATCAAGAAGTCCTCACGTTGTCATGGAGCACAGAACCATGATGTCCTATTCACAACTTAGGAATATACCATTTCTAATTCCAGGGTAGAATTTTTTTTTTTTTTTTTTTTTTTGAGACAGAGTCTCGCTCTGTCACCCAGGCTGACTCCCGGGTTCACTCCGTTCTCCTGCCTCAGCCTCCCGAGTAGCTGGGACTACAGGCGCCCGCCACCACGCCTGGCTAATTTTTTGTATTTTTAGTAGAGACGGGGTTTCACCGTGTTAGCCAGGATGGTCTCGATCTCCTGACCTCGTGATCCGCCCGCCCCGGCCTCCAGAGTTGGGTCGTGGCTTTCGGTCTGGGTTTGGATCCTTGGTCCGCTGCATATTGGCAGCCTATCACAGCTCCCTGGCTTTCTCCTCGACAGAGTGGAGGGTAATAATACAGACCTGACAGTATTTTGTGAAGATGAAGGGGAAGTAAAGAGCTTAGTGTGTCTCCACACACATTCTGAGTGTTCAACACTGTTGAATTTTGTGGTCCTAGTTACATCTGCTTGACATTAACTACTGCTGTAACTGAAAAGACAGAAAGAGTTCATAGTGAATCTCAATAAAAGAGCATACCATTTTCAGTACTTTCTCTTACACACATCCAAGAGGCTTGTATATATGAAGTTTCAGAAATATTAAAAAAGTAAACCTATAACAATCCAAAAATGCAATCAGTAAGCTATAGGATTACTATTTCCCATTGCATGTATTCCTCATAACACTCCTGTAAACATTGAACTCCATTTTTATAATAAAAGTGTCATTTTTTAATTTATGGACTAACTATAGCTTTGCACATGTGCATCTGGTATATAAAGTCGCTCACTAACCTTTTGATATAATGCTTCATTCAAAATCGACATACTTCATACAACAGGAAAACTTTTTCAGAATTATTAGCAGCTTCTGCTACTTTCTAGAAGAATCTGGCTCTGTGCAGTAGGAACATATCAGGTGATGTTCCCCTGGAGAGCGCTGCTGCTAGTCTCACTTGCTCTGGCTAATTCCAACTGGGAGTATAGAGGTAAGGAAACTAAATTGAAACTCTTTAATAGCCATGCACAACTTGCCCACATGATTTCAATATAATTTATAAAATGTGTTTGACTGTTTTTTCGGTACCAACCAGAAAACGTTATTGTCTGATAAATTCTATATATTGATGGAAAGAAAGAGGATGGAAGCCACATACTTTGCTTGAGGGGCCTCAGCACGCTGCGTTTCCATGAGTCTCAACTGCTCCTTTACAGAAGGTCCAAGAGATGATTGCTCCTCAAGAAAAATTTTCGAAAGTCAAACAAATATAAGAACTTTTTCATCTAAATAAGAAAAATAACCTAATAATGCATTTTATTTTTTGAAAACAATCAAAATATCTTGCATAGATTTCCTGTGTGGTTAACAGAACACTCTCCGATATGCGCAGCTTGGGGATGAGTTAGAAAGGAGGATAGACAGATATGGTTTCCTGTGATAGCGTTTGGTACATACTTTAGCATAATATAAAATTGCTAATGTGAACATGTCAAATATCAATTCACAAATCTCAGATAAATGAATAAAAATGTGAGGTTTTTATTTAAAAAGCTTTAACTCTCGTGAAAAACAAAGATAATGACTTTTTAAATGTCTAATGAACACTGATCTATTATCCCAGGGGTTTACCAGGAAAACAACATTTTGTAAAAGAACACTCTTGTTTTAAATCCCCATTACACCTCCTAAATCTCCTCGGATATTTTTTTCTACTGACTATAGTCTCCCATTGATGAGGTTGGGCAATCCATAAACACCCTGAATGAGCCTAAACTACAGATTGAAAAGTGTCCTTTGTAATTTTTGTGCCTGGTTAGATCACACCCAATTTTCCTACTTACCACTTGTAAAGGAAATCTATCAAACCCGTTGAAACATTTATAATGACATTTTAACTTCCTGCCATTGAAAATGCATTGAAAAGTATTCCGTAAGTGCAGTATTTAGAAGGAAGCTATTATTTGGAAGAGGAGGCAAATGTCTGAACCTGCTGTTTTAAAATTGCTTTCCAAATTCAAGGAAACGTTTTACAAAAGAAATTCATAATGGAGTCTGAGCCGGGCCCCGGGGACGTGAATGCCATACTCCCTGTTGCAGCGTCTATTGACCCTCAGACGCCTGATAAAACGGAAGACAGATTGCCCTGGTCCTCTATGTGTTTAAGTATCAAGCTGATCCATAACTTTCACAAGAACCAGAAATCATTTATTGTCAGTGCTGTCCAGAATATATCCTGACAGTTCAGTGGGAGTTTCACTGCCATTTATTTTCAAATCAATACTCAATTATGAAGAGGAAGATTCACTCCCTTGCTCATTTTCAAGATGAAATTATGGACTGGAGCCATAACACTTAGTCAAGGCAAACCACCGTCTATTAACTCAAGATGGTACCGGGAACCAGCCAGATACTTTATTAAAGTTCACTCCTCTCGTTCACTCTTTTTGGCTTTTAATTAATCATTGTGAAAAAGGCCTTTCACATTGTGACTGATGACCAGAGAAAACAATTTTCTCCTAACTGCCTTTTAATTTCAACTCTGGGAGAGTGCATTGACCGAATCTCACAACAACCCATCAATGCTAGTTTTTAATGTGTTTTCTCCTTTGTTATTGAGAAGAATGGAGCGCGATGAAGCCCCTTGCTCCTCTTCATAAGTCAAGTAATTGATTCAGTAAATGCCGCACATTTGCTACTGGATAAAATGTGCTGTCAATGAAGATACTAGGTACTATATAAATTACTCCATTAAGCAGAAATAAAGCTATTTATGGTTTTTAGAGCAAAATGCAAGTAATACTAAAAAGAGAATAGAAGAGTGAGATTACATTCATTTCCCCTTTCTGTATGCCACCCCCTGTCTCGGCTCCATCAGTTATTTGGATAGTAATTAAAATAATAAAAAAATTGAAAGTGGAATGATAACAATAAAAGCTATTCCTCATGGTAGCAAATCTGAATGACCAGACTGCTACTGTGTACTTCAACTTTTTAAGCTTTGTACACTAAATAGTTGTCACTGAGTTTTAGATTGGTGGGTAAATACACACCCAGTAAAATCTTTTGAATGCATTTATTTGATAGAAACCTTTGAATATAAGTGCTAGCATGCACTTCAAAAGATATTAAAATCCAAGCAATTAAAACTATCTGCTGTTTCACAGAAAAGCATATTTCTAGCAATCAAAATTGAGTACAACCAATCATGGCATAGCAAAGTCATAAAGTTTTATGGAGATGACAGCATTTGGGTGAAATCGCAAATACAGCAAAAGAATACACTTAGCAATTCTTTCAAGAGAACGGGTTTCATGTTTGATTGTCTCTGACACTGCCTGTTTGAATCAGAGCTATTTTCCAAGACATTCTCCTGGCTTTGTGAAATTGTTACTTGCATCAGATCAAAATTGTTCAAAGTCACTGATTTCCTTCCAGGAAAATTATTAGGTATGATTGGAAGGGATTTACTTATTTGAAATCCATAGCTTCCCTGCCTTCAAAAAATCCTCCACTCTGAAATATAGTCTTGCATTTAAAAAACCTGAAATTAAAAGTTAAGGAAAATCAGAAATAAGACAAGGAAAGTAAAAATTAACTGCACCTGGAATTTGTAATAAAATTGTTTCTGCACAATATTCAATTGGCATCACGTTCCTAGCAATCAAGAGAAAAGGGAAATATAAATTGCTATATAGTTTTTTACTTAAAAAATACAAGTTCTTCTGAAGGAACTTTTCATCCACAGTCTGCTATTTTAATATTATTTTCCCCTATGCAAAGAAAAATGCTTAATAAACCATAGATGTTTCATAAATATTTATAGATGACTAAAAAATTGCTGGATACATAGATGCAATTAAAATGAGTAAATATATAGGAGAAAAGGGAGAACAATAAATAAAATAACAGTTTAGTAGAAGACATCCTTCAATGGCTGGATCTTACATTCACGAGTTGTGTTTAGGGGTGTAATATAGCGTAGTGCAGTCATATGGCTCTGTAGGAGTACTTACTCTGGAAAACAACCACGAGCACCTCAATGGTGGAAGGGTCCCTCCAGCTTTCTTTAGCAGCAATCTTGTTAACCACATGCTTGCTCTGACAACCTTATCAGTTGCGAAGTGCAAGCGGCAGTGCTTGCACTCTTACTATCTCTTACCCACTCTTACTATCAACCACGCATTATGCGCTGCGTCTGTTTCTGTCTCTGTTTCTGAGCTCATCCCTGCTTAATGCTAGATAATTCGTGTTTCCCAGGTTACCCTTGCCTCCAGATGAAACAAAGTCACACAAACAATACTCAGCAATATTCCTCGGGTTCTCATTCCCAGCCTCATGTCCATTTCCAGTCAGATCCCTCTCATTTAGTGTGGAGTCGCTGGGTGGTGTTTTGCGTGCACACACACACACACACACAATTCCAGAAGGTCCTCAAGTTGGCTCGGCGGAGCCGTGCTGACTGCCGTGGCTCCACTTCTCAAAGCTGCATGAAGGCAGAGACAGCAACAGCATCCACAGCTGCCCATAAGCTCTTAGCAACCGGTAAAGCCACCGAGGTTGACAAGATGTCATGACACTGTGACTGAAGGGAGTTGAAGCCACCCAACCAAAAATCATCCTTGATGCCCTGCATGCAAAGCATACCAACTCTACAAGCCCTGAGTCCCAAAGAAATGCTGAGTTTTGATCCCGAAGTCACACAAATTCTTCTTTCCAGTGTCTGAGCTGCTGCCATTTAGCCTCAGAGAAATTCATGGGATTAACTTGGAAGGTAACTTGGGAGACACTGCACTAATAATAATCTTCTACCTTGCATATGAGAGTGTTATAGTAGACCCTGGGTATACGCAACTTGTTTCCCTTAGAAGACACATCCTACAGAGAGTCTGCTGAGAGCCACGGAGTCTCCAGACAGATCCAAACCCAGAAGTGACTGCCACTTCTATGTGGGCTGGGGCACTTTATTCTAGAATAATGATGTTTCCACATGGCAGATAAAATGGCTCAAACTGTGGCTACATCATCTGGGCTAAAGTGCTAAAAGTGGAAGAATGGCAGCATTTTTAGCAGTATCTTCTAATATTCACCAGCCTTTTATTTATAAAACATAAAATGGAGGCTTAGGAAGATTAAATAATGTTCATAAGATCACGTGATTAATGAAAGGCAGATCAAAGACAGAAATCTCCTTGGTCTCTCTTGATGCTGCCCTGACCTTTTCAGATTATGCTTTTTCATTGAATACACAAATATTACAAGTTGTTCTTCATAATGTCCAGGGACTATAAAAATGTGCAGATGTATATGAGACATGTATGGTTCAATTCATTTATATTTTAAACAAAAATAATATCATCCTGTTTAATAGCAATCCTTATCACAAGTTCCACATTGAATAAATTCTTCATCTGAAAGCATCTAAGTAATGAGTGAATTTCAGGCCTCATCTATCCACTTCTACATCACCTTCCTCAGAGAAATGGTCAATATAAAGAAAAATTTCAGTCTGAGGCCATCTTAGAGTGGTGGAGCTAAACCTGGTCTTGCATGTGTAGAAAATGGTCTCACTGACTAAAAATTATCATACAAGTTGATTACCCTTTAAATCCATACAGAAATGCACACAGAGTTATTATATGGTGTTTTGCTCAAGGACATTCACTTGCAAAAAATCACCTCCTACTGGGGTCAAATTCAGGCAAAGAAAAATTTAATTAAGAGACTACCTCTGAGTATCTTTGGAGGGAAAGTATCACAAACTCTCTAGGAATAGGAGCCAGCTACAGGGAAAAAGAAAGGAATACATTTTATATATATATATATATATATATATATATATATATATATATCTACATATATGTAAGTATATGCATATATATAATCTACATATATGTGTATGCTTATATATATGCATATTTATATATGCAAGTTCCTCTCATCAGATGAGATGTCATCATAAAAGTTTAATTTTTTAAAAGACAGGTTGATGCTTTCTGATCAGAGAGGTATTGCTATCAAAGTCATAACCAATTATTGAACATCACTGATTGTCTATCTGTAAAAAAGCATTTATGTAGGCTACATAGTAGGCTCTATGTAGACACTAGGAATAGCAGAAGAGACTCAGCAAGGGGGCAGTTGAGGAATAGTGCAAAATACTCCTGAAGGCTCCTCCTCACTGACTCACATGCTCCAACGTGGCTGACTAGGCCCTCCTGCTTGGCACCTGCAGGACCTTGTATGCCCTGGGTCTTCTAGGGCTCACTTCCTGGGTCCTCCCACTCCCCCAGCCTCAGGGCTTGTGCAGGGCACCATTCTCTCAGCAAGGATGGTCTTCCCTGCAGCTCATTCTCTTGTCTCTCACAAGTTTTTATTTAAAGGTCACCTTTTCACAGAGCCCTCCTCTGACCACTTGTGTAAAATTTCACTTTCACCTGCACCCTCTCTCCACACCTCTAACCAGAATCAGGCTTCTCAATGTATACATTATTTTTTGGAAAACTAAATAATTTTCTTTTAAATAACTATCTCTCCCCCTACAACGAAAGATTTTTAAAAGAATTTTTCCTCTTGCTATTTACCTACCACCAAGAATAGGAACTGGCGTATAACAGATACTCAATAAATATTTGTTGATTGAATACATAAATATTATTTTAGAGACATATACATACATATTTTAGAGACATATACACATCCTCAGAGATAAACTTTACTAAGCATTGCACAATGTATTGATTTATTTGAGTGTCAATTATGCTAGACAGCATACCAGGTTCAGGGGACATAAAGGTAAACAGAAAGAGAAGATCTCTCCTCTCTCCTTAGGTAGCTTAACCGCCTAACATCTGAGAAGGATATGTATTATATTTTCATGCAAAAATAAGTAAAATTTCAATTGTGATGAGTTGGAAGGATGATGATATGGTTTAAATGTCCCCTCCAAAACTCATATTGAAATGTAATTGCCATTGTGATGGTATTCAGAGGTGGGACCTTTAAGAGGTGATTAGGTGAATGTCTAATCTCTGGATTGAATGCATATTAGGAGATGGCAGTCCAGCCCCCCTTTCCTTCTCTAGGTTGCACCCTCACCATGTGATGCCTCCTGCCATGAGAAGATGCGTAAGAAGTCCCTCACCAGACACAGCCCCTTGATCTTGGACTTTCTAGTTCCCACAACCGTGAGCCAAATAAATCAATTTTCTTTCTTAAACTACCCTGTCTCTGCTACTCTGTTATGGTAGCAGAAAACAGACTAAGATAGACACTTAGTGCATTGAGCACACATGGCTGGGTGAAGAGAGAATGTTTCATGAGGATGGCCACAGAAGACTTGAACTGTGAGCCAGAGGATGAGTGGGGAAAGAGCCTGGTCTTGAGAGCAAATGTGCTCTGGCAAAAGGAGGTGCTAGGTGTGGAGTCTGGGAAGAGGCCCGCATTCTGAATGGCTGAGAAGGAGGCTGCTTAAGTGAGAATGGAGGTGTGAGTAGCTATGGGACAATCTAAGGTTTTAGGTCCTACTTAGAATTTTGCAACCACCCTGCAGACAAGAAACCATTAAGGTGTTTTATGGTGGCTCATATCTGTAATTCCAACACTTTGGGAGGCTGAGATAGGAGGAATGCTTGAGCCCAAGAGTTTGAGACCTGCCTGGGAAACATGGTAAAACCCCATCTGTACACAAAATACAAAAATTAGCTTGGTATGGTGATGAGCACCTGTAGTTCCAGCCACTCAGGAGGCTGATATGGGAGGACAGACTGAGCCAGGGAGGATGAGGCTCCAGTGAGCCTATATCACACCACTACACTCAAGCCTGGGCTGCAGAGCAAACCTCTGTCTCAAAAAAAAAAAGTGTTTTATGGATGGGAGACAATAGGCAAAGAGCAGATTACATGATTGGATTTGCATTTTATGATTATCCTCGCGGATTTCCATGGGGGAACAGGCAGGAGAGCCATGGACCATGTGAAGATCTCAGCCAGGAGGCTCTTATGGCAGCTGCAGGGAGCAACAGTGACCGTGGGAAGATGAGGGAAGTGAAGAGAGTCGAGTGTCTATGTGACTCAACTGGAAGGGGTCAGCGATTGAGGGAGGAGGAGACACTGAAGATGGTGCATGGTTCTGGGAGTTCACTGAGATGAGTAACCTGGGTGGAGCTCTCGAATAGAGTGGAACTCATAGGGCGAGTTCCTTCAGGAGGAGAGGAAAAGGACAGTCAGAGGGGAGGCAGAGTGGAAAAGATAAGAAGGAGAACAGTAAACGTGGGCAAGGTGGATGGCTTGTAGATGTGATGCTTTGCATGTCCATTTTATATAAAATAGGAAGTAAGATCATCTGTAAAAAGCGATGCAGGAAAGGGTTTGAAGGGAGTGCAGGTGGTTTGAAATATTGCACCAGTTTATGTGGAGATGGTGAGCAAACAGAGCATAGAGACACACTAGTTGATTCTGCATTTAAGAATATGAAAATGAAACCCATTACTTCTGCTATAGGACACTGAAGGCAAATGATTAAGTAGCTGTTATGGACTGAATGTTTGCGTCTTCCCAAAATCCATGTTGAAATCCTAACCTCCAGTGGAAGGGTACCAGCAGATGCAGTCTTTGGGAGGTAGTTAAACCATGAGGTTGGAGCCCATAAGATGGATTAGTGCACTTCTAAGAAGAGATAAAAAGACGGGCTGTTCCTCTTTCTCTCTCCACTGTGTGAGGACACAGCAAGAAGACGCCTATGCTTCACTCCAGGTCTCCAGGTCGAGTCCCCTCCCCAGATGCCGGACCTGCCCGCTCCTTGAACTTGGATTTCTCAGCCTCTGGAACTATGAGAAGTAACTGTTTGTTGTGTAAGCCACCCAGTTTACGGTAATTTGTTACAGAAGCTCAGACTAAGACTGTAGTAAACACCTTTTCTGGTATAATATTATACTAATTTGCTTGAAAAACAGAAAATAGGGCAGGCAGACTACAGTCCCCAACTGTGAAGTATCCACCTCCAGTGTCTTCTTTGATGAACAGAGCTCATGGTAAGTCCCCTCAAACTGCAGGATCCATGCAGAAGTTGAGCGTATTCAAACTGCAAATTATCATACTGTTATTTCTATCATGTTGCCATGGTCATCCTTAGAAAACATCTGAAATAACGTGTCTAAGAATAATTTGGTTAAGCTGTCTGATTTGCCAAGCATAAAAGGTGAATTCTTCATCTGAAAATATTGTATTAAGAAACTAAATATACATAAAATACGGTTGAAAAAACTTGAATATCTGGTCTGTTTTCCACAGTCACAAAATTTGCTAGCTGTCATTACTTCAGTAAGCCTTATAATTGCTGCTTATTCAGAAAGAAAAATTATCATGTAAAATTATATTTTTAAATTATATTCACTTGAACAAGTGAGATGAAACAGATACTTTACATGATATTCCAAGGGCTTTTTGAAAATTATTAGTACTCAGGGTACTGATTACAGGCTCCTAGTATAAAAGTTCCCAGTATGTGCAGTCTGGATTCAGTCTTCCCAGATTCACTCTTCCACTAGGCATCCTCATCCTCTTTGCTGCCAATTTTAATCAAAAGTTGTTAGAAGTATTTTGTAACTTTAGTACTTAACATTAACCGATAACTATATATCTTTCTTAATTTTTAAAAACATGTATGCTGAGACATGCCCCTGCCATTCATCATTCACATCTACTATTCAAAAGGACAGGTTGGAGATGCTGATAGAATGAAGAATAGATTTGAAGGAATCTCTGGTTTATACACTTGGGCAGCTCAATAGTAGTTCAATACACAGAGCTCTAATTCTTTTATTCTGTTGGTAATTCTTTCAACAAATATATGGCAAACAAAAGAGAAAATAGAAGCATTCATTAGGCAACCAGGCAACAGCCATGTGTTGATACTAAGTTGAAAGCAATTGTTTTTGAGATTTAACCATGTTGTCCATCCTATGTATGGGCACTGGTTTACTGCATGACCATTCCACAGGATGTGCAGCAATTGTCCTGTTCAAGTACTCTTTCTAGATTTTGACTATCCTGAACAAACTGATGTGGACATTATGGTAGCATTATTTTGGTAGAGATACACTTTTGTTTAACAAAATAAGTATGTAAGTGTGATGTCAGTGGGAATGCAGAGTAAGGACATCAGAAAGCCACTCCTCAACAAAAGCAATGAGAACATCATCAAAATCAACTGCTTTAAAATTTTCAAGATTCACTATAGAGTTTAATCTGTGGAGTATTGATTCAAAAATAAAAACAAAATGGCAGAATGTCAGTAAGAACAGTGAGAGTTGTGGCATTTTAATTTTTCTTAAGCCATCCTCCTCTCCCCCAGCTTTGCAGCAGCCTTGAAAACCAACAGCCTCACAATCCACATAAAAGCCAGCAGGCTAGTGGCCCCTGGAGAAAGCATAATGTGTTTGTCACTTTCCATCAAATTCTCAGGAAGTTATTTTAATTTGACTTGTTCTCACAGTTTCTTGAAAACCCCTTGATATGATTTGGCTGTGTCCCCACCCAAATCTCATCTTGAACTGTAGTTCTCATAATCCCCTCAAGTCGTGGGAAGGAGCCAGTGGGAGGTAATGGAATCATGGAGGAGTTGCCTCCATGCTGTTCTCATGATAGTGAGTAAGTTCTCAACGAGATCTGGTGGTTTTATCAGGGGCTTTTCCCCTTTTGCTCAGCACTCCACCTTTCTGCCACCCTAGTGAAAAATGACATGTTTTCTTCCTCTTCCGCCATGATTGTAAGTTTCTTGAGGCCTCCCAGCCCTGCAGAACTGTGAGTCAATTAAACCTCTATTATTTATAAACTCCCCAGTCTCAGACAGTTCTTTATAGCAGCATGAGAGCAGACTGATACACCCCTGTTTGCAGGACTTATCTTTATTTGACCCGACTCAGATCTTACTCAGTGCACATAGATATGGGATGTTTGTTGGACATTTTTAGCAATTGTTGAACATAGCATCTTCCTGAGATGGTAGTAGCTGTTGGGAAAACAGAAAAAAAGCTGACCAAAAAGCTTAAAAGGAAAAGCTGTGGAGTGAGCGTTTCACAGGGAGGTTTCAAAAGTTCCAATACATTTCTGAGAATCTAGAAGTCCACATGCACGCTTAATGCTGTATACACGCCCAGCAAAGACCTGTGGAAGGCCTAAACTCTCAGCTCTGGTTGAATTTCAGGATCTGTGCAAGCAGAAAGTAAAGGCAAAGGCAGAGTCAAAACCACATGTGTGAGTCTGGATGGGGTGATGAGACACACACAGTCAGAGAATCCTGGGAGATGTATTGTTCTTGGAAATTTAAGGAAATCTTTATTAAATCATGGACTTCTCACTAAACCAACTGAGCACAGACATTATTAACAACAGACAACAAAGAGACCAGATGCTATCCAGTTGGCTGAGATAGTCACTGAGCAAACAACAACAAGACACCCTAAGAGGGAACTTGTTTCTAGAGTTGCTGCACTACATTATTTAATATGTATGTTTTTAACAGCAGCAATAACAAAACGATGATGCATGTGAAAAAAACAAGACAGTACAGTTCACACACCAGGAAAGAAGCAGTGAGTTGAAATTCTCCATGAGAAACCCCAGAGATGTTAGACTCATTAAACAAATAATTTAAATGAGCTGTTTTAAATATGCTTAGAGAACTAAATGAAACCACATTTAAATAACTACAGAAAGGTATATGAACAATCTCACCAAACAGAGAACATCAGCAAAGACATAGAAGTCACACAAAAAGAACCAGATAGAAATGCTGGAGACAATACGTGAAATAAACAATTGTCTAGAGGAGCTCAACAGAAGATTTGAGGTTACAAAAAAATTAGTGAACTTCAGCCAGGCACGATGGCTCATGCCTGTAATCCCAGCACTTTGGGAGGATGGGGCGAGTGCATCACCTGAGGTCAGGAGTTTGAGACCAGCCTGACCAACATGGTGAAATCCTGTCTCTACTAAAAATGCAAAAATTAGCTGGGTGTGGTGGTGCGTGCCTGTAATCCCAGCTACTTCGGAGGCTGAGGCAGGAGAATCACCTGAACTTGGGAGGCAGAGGTTGCAGTGAGCTGAGATCATGCCATTGCACTCCATGCTGAACAACAAGAGTGAAACTCTGTCTCAGAAAAAAAAAAAAAATTAGTGAACTTCAGACAAGTCTGTTGAGATTATTCAGTCTGAAGAACAGAAAGAAAAAATAATAAAGAAAAATAAGCAGAGCTTCATCCACCCGTGAAACTCCATCAGATGAAACAACAACCTGTGAATAATGAGAGTTCCAGAACGAGAGGAAAAAGAGGAGGATAAAGAAATACTTGAAGAAACAATAGCGACAAACCCCAAATTTGATTAGAGAAAAAAAATTATCTACATGTACAAGTAGCTCAACAACTCTGAGTAAGATAAATTCAGTGTGATCCCCACCTAAACACACACCATAGTGAAACTGTTGAAAGCCAATGATAAGACATAATCCAGAAGGAGCAAAAAGAGAAGTGAATCATTACATACAAAGTAGCCTCAATATAGTTAATAGCTTATTTTTCATTGGAAATTATGACAGTCAGAAGGTGGTGGAAGGACATATTCAAGGTGCTAAAAGAAAAAGACTGCTAAAGAAAAATTTTATCTAGAATATTGTTTCTGCGTGAAGGAAAAGAAATTAAGACATTCCCAAATAGTAACAATAAGGAAAATTAAGTTATTTCTTACAATAACTAGGGTCCTTCATACTAAAAGTAAAGGATATTCAGCAATAACTCAAATCTACATGAATAAATTAAAAGCACTGGTAAAGTAACCACATAGGTTAATATCAAAGACTGTATAAATGTAGATTTGTTTGTAACTATTTTTTCTATCTTATTTAAAAAGAAACAGGTGTAAAAATAAAAATTATGCACCTGTGTTGTTGGACACTTAATGTATAACAACGTGATTTGCATGACAATAATAGAAAAATAAGGGGAGAATAGAATGGAGCTGTTAGAAGTAAAGTTTTTGTTGCCTACTGAAATCAAATAAAAATCAAATAGTTCAGAATATTAGAAATCAAGATGTTAATTGTAATGTTCAGGGAAACTACTAGAATAAAAACAAAAAAAGTGAAAAAACCCACAAGAGAATTAAAATATTATACCAAAAAAAGTGTTTAACACAAAATAAGGCAAGAATAAAGGAATAGAGTTTTAAAAAAAGGCATAAGACATAAAGGCAACAGAAAGATGGCAGATATTCATCTTACCTTTTGCCAAGAATCAAGAATGTGGTTGCTCTAAACTTTTGCCAACATTTTTATTTTAGCCACTTGAATTTTTATCCATTTGTCTTTAAATTTTAGCCATTCTTACAGATATGTAATTGTGCCAGTTTTTATTTTCTTAGTAATAAATTATTTGAGCATCCTTTTTATGAAGTACTGCTCATTGTTCATTGCTACTTCTTAATTTGTGGAGACTCTGTTCAATGTTTGCCCATTCTTTTCATAGGCTATTTGTCTTTTTTATTTTTGAATTGTAGGATTTTTTTAAACATTCTAGATAAAAGTGTTTCGTCACATGCTCACAGTTCAAATAGATTTTCCCAATGTAAAGTTTACCTATTCTTTTATGTAACAGGAATATATAAATGCATTTATAATGGTAATATATATGTGCTCACACACACACACACACACACACACACATATCTACGTACAAAGGGTACATATATCTATGTACCAAACTACACAAATCACAGGCTATCCTGGAATATTCATATCTAAAGTTTAAGCCAAATAACCCAGCTGTGGCTAAAATGAGTTGAGATTTTAAAGTATACACTTGGAGACTAGTAAATCACACTGCCTACTAAAATAAAAGAAAAATTAATAGTCATCAAAGGATAAGAGCAGACCTAACAGTTTCTATCATGCATTATTAATGCCTAGGATATAATGCAATATTTCTGGACAATTTTTTAGTAACTAAAATTATTAGCCTTAAGGACAAACAGTAAAATATTGTGCATACTCAAACCAATTGATAAAGGTGAATCCAAAAATTACCCACTTATTTTTAAGTAAATACCTAAAAGGTTTTTTTCTGGTCGGTTACATTAGAAATTTTAGGTTACAGTTTAACTACCAGTATTTTCTCTTTTTAAATGTGATATAAAATGATGATATGTCATTTGATCAAGGGCATCACTGAGTCAATGAAATAGGCACATTTGGAAACCATTGTCCCATTAACAGTTACTAGGAACGTTACTATGTAGTTATAAAGTGCCCACCGAACAAGTGCTATAGCATAAATCCAGAGAACATAAATGAGAATCCCATCACAAATTATTATTTCTAAGATATTTGCATTTGGGAAAAATGGCTTAATCTACTCATGTAATCATTCCCTTTCCCATGAAAAAAGATGAACTTTCCCCAAGATACAGCTCTAAGATATCATACATTTATACATCATTTTAAAGGACAAAAAATACACTAAAAATGCTTTTCAGAATCAGGTAATAAGATGCTAGGTTTTAAAACAGATATTTTATAATTTTCTCCCTATTATTTCAATTGTATTGTGTCTAATAATTAAAAAAAATAAAATGATGAAAGATTCAAACTCACTAAATCTAAAGCATAGGTGTTAGTGTCAAAATAAATATCCCTATTCAGTCAAATCTTAGCAAGGAAAAATGATCTCCGGCTCTAGAAGGTGATACCTAAAATACTGTTAATGCTATGTAAATGACAAAAAAAACCCTCTTAAAATGATGTGAATTAAATGTGAACATTCTGCTAAACTTTTGTAACTCAATGTAGTGCTGAAAAATTAATTTTCCCTCATTCATTGGGAAATTGTGTGACAATCAGGCACCTTTGTTTCTTAATAACCATTGCATCAGCAATCTCTAATTGTGTATAGAACTACTGAAAATATCCAAATGAATTATCAAACACCTTTTTCAGTACCTTGTTTCTCTTCCCTTCATTTCTGTTGTTTGACATCATAACACCTCAAAATAAAATGAACTAAAGAGAGTATTTTACTTATTTGGTGAAAGAAACTGAAGTATTCATTTCCAACTAAAGCAGCCTGAGTACGAAGAGACAGGTTCAGTGGATAATTTAAAGCAAGATTAACCAGGAAAAAAAAATGTATAACGACACCTGATTTGTGTTACTCCCTCCTGACTCATTCTTTACAGTTAAGCATCAATTTCACACATAGACAAAAAACTACTTCTTTTAAAAACACAAAATTCCTAACCAAAGCCAGAGGAATGGCAAGAAAATGTTCTGGCCCTATTCCACTCTACGGCAAAAGTCGAGCTTTTTACAGCTGCCATCAAAAAATTTTATATCCCACGGAGATTTTATCATAATGTGTTGCATTTGGGTTATCTCAGGGGGACAAAGATTATGGCTCGCTTTTATGCTTATTGACAGCTACTCTACTTGATTTTAGTTTTAGTGACATCTTAGCTCCTACTATTTGCTTTTATAAGGTCCACAGGATCCTAAATGTTTAAACACTTTATATTTTTAAAGAAAAAGTCAAGAAGAAGCAAACTATATATCAGTAAGGGAAAACAAGACATAAATTTAGCAGAGGAGTTAAGAAAAAAGAGAAAATGGTCAGTTTGACTAGCAGCTCCTTTTAATTAGATCTTCCCACCATGGCATCATTACTATTTGATTTGTAGGAACTGTAGATTCCATTACTAGCATGTTCCTTAATATTTTTAAGTCAGGATATTTTAAAGTCAAATATATTTTTCCTTTGTTTTTTATTGAACCCATATATAACATATAAAGCATAAATTAAACCAAAAAGAGAGTATCAGAATATTAATTTTCAAGATAAATGAGTTATCTCTATAATTTTTCACTCTATAAAACCAGACTGTACTAGATTATTAACAAATAGAAATAAATAGAACCATCAATTCATTCTGCTTCAAGAATGAAGTGAAATTCATTAACCATTTCACTCTAATTCCTTCTGATATGTAGCTTGAAATTTAGCAAAAGATAAGATGAAAGGGACAATAAGATGTTATTAAGAGCAAGAATGTCCCTCTTAAAACTAGCATCTTTTCCCTATTGGTGGGGAGCAAAGAAGTCTGTGACTGAAGAGGTTAGGAGATGTCTTCCCCTCCTGCTCTGTTTCCCTTTTTCCTCTCCCCTTCACTCCCTCCCCTCTCTTTCCTTAAGGTTTCTCTGAGCCCCAGGAAGCAGCATCCAGACTCCTTCACACTCCTTATTCTGTCATTATTACGTGTATCTCACAGAGGGTGGTCACAGATTTTCATCTCCATCAACCTAGGAGGAAAACACTATTTTTTCCCACCTTTACAGGTAAGTAAACTGAGGTGGAAAGTTATTAAGCCATCGGCAATAGGTCACGCGGCTGTCAGGTGACGGAGTGGAACTTCAGCTCAGATGGTGGCTCTGGCGTCCAGACTTTTTTTTTTTTAAGATATGGAGTTGCCTAGTCTCAAATTTGGCTTAAGAAATGCTGCCACTTGGCCTCTCAAGTAGCTGGCACTAGAGACACGCAGTTCCTGGCTAAGACTCCAAAACCCATGGTGAGTCTCTCCCAGTGGCTTTGTGCTGGTCAGGCTGTACAGCTATCACAGAAGACGGGCGGGGGCAGGGGGTGGTGGTCACCCCTGGTTTAGAAAACCCTCACTTGAGCGGGACTGTTTCTAAATGTCAGGTAGAAGCCAGAGTCTGAGAGGAGCGTCTCAGGATGACCCCCAAGTCAAAAAGAAGAGAAAAGAAAAAGAGAGAAGTTTCAAAAACTTGGGGCAATGAGAAGATTTGGGGATTGATCTCGGGGAAGAGCTGCTGGAATTGAGAGACATGTTACTGTTTCCATTTAGAAGGAGATATTGAGTCTTGACAGTGTTCAAACAATTTAGTGAAAACAAGGAAGAAAGTGTCTTGCAAAAGTATAGAGAGTCTGTGTATCTTTTCCTTCTCCCGACCTTGTCAGTTTCACTCACTGGTCCTCACTGGCAGTTAGAGTGGCTTGAGCACCACCTGGGCTGCAGTTAGAATTCACCTTGCAGGAGGCTGGCAAATGTTTTTGTGGATGGAAACTGAGAAAAAACTCATCAGTCTTCATTTCTGATACTAAACTGCTGTTTTAACGTTGTCTTTAAAACAAAAGAAATGTGGAAAGAGAACAAAAACTGCAATGTTTGTAAAATTGTTTTTAATTCTCAAATGAAGTCTTAGAAACTTCAATGAGTGCAATTCTCATTGATTGTCAGCCTTGTTAGTATGGATTCAACGTGTATGTATGTGTGCATGTACGCATTCATCTGTCTATAATCTATCCATCCATCTGCTTATTCAACCATTCATCCATCTGTCCATCTGTCTTTCAGTGATCTATCGTCTCTTTATCCATCCACCCATCTGTCATCCTTTCATCTGGCCATACCTCTACCTCTCATTTATCTATCATCTACATATATATCCACCCATCCATCCATGCATCTGTTCATCTATGTATCTGGCTGTCTGTCTATCATCTGTCTGCTCATCTATGAATCTGTTCATCTATCATCTATCTGTCTATCTGTTTCCGTTCATCCATCCATGTATCCATGTATCCATCCATTCATCTGTCTATCCATCCATCCATCCATCCATCCATCCATCAATCCATGCATCTGCTCCTCTATCTATCTGTCTGTCTGTCCCCCATGTCTATCCAGCCACTTATCCATCTATCCATGCATATGTTCATCTATTTATCTATCTGCTCTCTATTCCTCCATCCATCTATTCATCTATCTTTCCATCTCTCAAATTCTCCTTTAAACCTATGTTAACCTTATTCATCCCTTATTAATTAGGGATTTGAACAAAACTTTTGAAATGTGTTCATTGTTTGCATAAGAGCAATGAGTTTATCTTTTAAAAAATTATACTTTACCAGGGAAGAATTCATGTGTCCCATGTCCCCTTCTGTCCTCATTCACCTCTGCAAAGGTGAGGGTGACTCTCACCCACCCCCTTTTTGTGCTTGGTTCATAAACTCAAACCTTCCTGTTGCAGCCACTGGGTTTCTACTGGGCTTCAGACATTCTCACTTGCCACAGTTGGCCATTCTTCCTAAGCTACACAGGGATGGGAGGGTTTCTGTGGGCCCAAACCCCAGTGCAGTCTTCCAGATGTTCTGGATATTCATCCATCCTCTACTTCCCAGGAGGCAGGAATGAGTCTAGGTTTTTCTAATCTGCTTTCCCTTAAGCTAAAGGTAAGACAAGAGGCAAGAGGAGTCTCTATTCACTGACCTTGAAACTTCCAGGCCTTTCTACAGGTTGGTGCAAAAGTAATTGTGGAACTGCAGTTACTTTCGTGCCAATCTTCCCTACCACCCTCTCCCGCATGGCTTCACCCCAAGGTGCTGTGATGCTGGAGCCCTTCTCAGATGCTCAGGCGTCACCTGAATTCACCTTACACTCCTGCGTCTCCCTCCTGCCTGTTGTTGGACTCCTCATGCTTTGGGAGAGGACACACCTTCCTTCTTCTTGGAGTGTCCTCAGCTCAGTGGAAGATAGCTACATCTACACTCTGCATTCTCTCTGGGTGTTACTATTCATATTCTTAGCTAAGCTACTTTAAAATTGAAGAATAAAATTCCTTCTCAACAAAGCCCAGCCCTAGAAACTGAAAGTGCTTTGACTTACAAATGATTGCTCAGCACTAGTATTTTTAAATGTCTAATTAGAGCTCAAAAATCAAGAGGTTAATATTTATTAGGTTCCTCTGTGTTCTCTTTAAACTAAGGCAATGAAGTTTACCTTTCTACTGTAGATGGAAGATAGAAGAGGATGCAGGATTTAAAATCTATTTAAAAGTAAACATATGTACGGTGTGTTTCCAAAACACTGTCCCACAAAAATGCACAAGGAGGGAAACGCCCCGTGCTCCCGCACCTGCTTCTGTGCCCACCACCTCACTCACTTGTATTAAAAGGGGTAGAAACTCCCTTCTTCTCTAAGATTATGAGGGAGTCTTCTAGATCCAGCCACTTTCCTCCAACTTTCAAGGACTTTGTTCTGAGTGATTCCATTTCCTGTACTGTTCTTCTCTTTTTTAAATCAGTTCTATTCGTACACACATGCTTGAAAATATCTCTTTCCGAAACTTTGAAAACACAGAAGTACACACATCCCTGCAATCTCTCCCCTCCTCTCAGACACCGGCAGTTCTATTTTTCTAGGCAGATAGGCTAAGAGCCTTCACCTTGTCCCCTTCTTTCCCTAGCCTTCTGCATATTCAGTGTGTCAGGACATCTCATAGGACCACATCTCACTTCTTCTTGTGCCACTTCCTTGCTCCAAGCCACCATCATGAACCCAGCAGTCCATGCCTTGCTTCCTCTGCTCAACAGCTGGCCTCCCACCAGCTGCTTTTGCTTCCCCCTGGAGTCTGCTCTCAAAGCAGTAGTCAGAAGAATCCCATAAAACCCTAGGCTTGATCCTGTCTTCACAAACTTCCCGATGGGCTTCCATCCCACTCAAAGTACAGGCCAACACCCCCCACCAGGACCCACAACACCCACAGGTATCTGAGCCCCATCTCCTCTATGCAATCATCCACTACTGCTCTGGGCTCTGTTCTCAACACTCAGACACGATTTCCCTCCTGTTGCCCCTCACTTTTGCCTCCTGTGCGCTGCACCAGTGAAAACTTAAGGCTTTCCACCAGGCCATAGTTAAGGCATTCCACCAGGCCATAGCAGAGCTGACTCCTTTGGCGATGGCTGTCTGAACTCTAAAGTTGCCTTACTTACCTGCCACCCTATGGAACATGCCAACCTCTATCAACCAGCATTCGGGTTTGGGCACTTTCCCGGCCTGAGCCCTCATCCCTGTCACTTCCCGCTGCCTCACCCACCATCTGTTTCACTGGTTTCCCTTCCTTACCATCTACCTCTTCAGACAATGCAAGCTTAATGTGTTCAGGGAAAGCATATTTGAATCTCTTGAATTTAGGATATTTTAGAACAAGGTCCCATATTCACTGAAATAATGTTTGCATTATTGATCATTTTAACAAAGATAAAAAGTCTTATTTAAATGAATAAATAAATAAGCTTCACTATAGCACTATAAAGTCAATCAAAAATAATGCTAGTTTGTCTTCTCTATGAAAGACATTATCTTCAATGAGATGTTAACTGGAAAATATATTTTTGACTCACATTTTCAATATACATGCCATATATTATATGCTATTTGTTAATATTTATTCTTAAGTCCACGTTTTCTACAAATGAATTCTTTAGATTTTATTGCAATTGAAACATGTTTAAGTATATGTTTATATTTGCACATTTAATTCGCCATGCAGCAGTAATATGAAGATGAGAAAAACCAACTCTTGAAAAAAATCTCATTTTAAGGTCAATAACTACCCAAGACAACAATATTCAGGTTTTAAACAATTAAAGGGATTTATCCCAATGGCTGACAATGCAGCTTCAAGCTAACACTTAAGGAGCATGACAGCAGCTGTGAAATCCCGGAATTTCTCCCTTCTCCTCTATGACACCTTGATAAGGCAATTATAGCATAATTACCTTAACAAGTGGCATTACAGGAAATTATTGTCATTCTCCTGTTAAAATAACACATAATCATCGGCAAGTGAATTCTAGAATCCCCAATCAGCATCTCATTACCTGCCTTTGGCTCTGAAATAAGCACAATTGGTGGGCAAAAATCTCACAAGGTATCTGAAGGGAAAAAATATGAAAGAGGATGGTTTAAAAAATTGACAGGAATATAACCATCTTAACCCCCAATGATCAAATTTGCAGTTAGTCATCAACATTTACTGGTAGTTAGAAACCTCTGCAAACCTGACATCATCTTTGTTTTCCATAAATATGTTTACTTCCCTTTCCTGCCATCTTGATTTTTTCCAAGACAGTGACATTCTTCTATGAAGCAGCAAATTGTTAAGCTATATCCTATAAATGACAACATTCTCAATCGCATGTCACTCCAATAAAAACATTTATTTAAGCCATTCACTTCTCGATACAATAATTTACTTCCAAGTGCAGTTCTGTTTTAACAACAGCAGACACTATTTTAAAATAAATCTGTATAAACCATTTCTTGTCCCTTAAGGCCTAAGTTTTCACCCAGGATCTTAAAGCAGTGTGATTGAAAGAAAGGCACAAAGCACCATCGTGAGAAGATTCAAAATTTCTTTAGGGTCAACGAATGTGAATGTGGGACTTTATGAGGATGGCCGCACACAGCAGCAGACACCCACCATGCTCTTGGAGGGGAGGGTTAGCTGCTTGGGTTCCCCAAGTCTCCCAAGAAGAACAGTCTTTTTGACACTATTAGGATTTTTTAAAAATTTTTTATTTTCATTGGTTTTTGGGGAACAGGTGGTATTTGGTTACACACATAAATTATTTAGTGGTGATTTGTAAAATTTTGGTGCACTCATCTCCTGAGCAGTATACACTGAATCCAAATTGTAGTCTTTTATCCCTCACCCCCTTCCCACCCTTTCCTCCTGAGTCCCCAAAGTCCATTGTGTCATTCTTACGCCTTTGCATCCTCGTAGCTCAGCTTCCACTTATGAGTGAGAACACGCAAAGTTTGGTTTTCCATTCCTGAGTTACTTCACTTAGAATAGTAGCTTGCTGCAAATGCCATTAATTCATTCCTTTTTATGGCTGAGTAGTATTCTATCATATATATCACAGTTTCTTTATCCACTCATTGATTGATGGGCACTTGGGCTGGTTCCACATTTTTGCAACTGTGAATTGTGCAGCTATAAACATGCATATGCAAGTATCTTTTTGGTATAATGACTTCTTTTCCTCTGCGTAGATACCCAGGAGTGAGATTGCTGGATCAAATGGTAGTTCTACTTTTAGTTCTTTAAGAAATCTTCACACTGTTGTCCATAGTGGTTGTATTAGTTTATATTTGCACCAGCAGTGTAGAAGTGTTCCCTGTTCACCACATCCACACCAACATCTATTATTGTTCGATTTTTTTATTATGGCCATTCTTGCAGGAGCAAGGTGGAATCACATTGTGGTTTTAATTTGCTTTTCTCAATAGCATGGTTTTTCACATACTGCTGGCCGCCCTCTCGTCTGGCTGTCCAGATGACTTTGATGGCAGACTTGCCAGGAGGTAACAGGAAAATGCCCAGCACAGTAACCCCAACAGGCCCCTGAGCATTTACCACAGGACAACATAAAGTGAAGGTTTGCCTTTCCTCCGTATTTCACAGTCTATGCCTGAAACCCGCCTGAGTTTAACTTTTCCAAATAATGTGAACAAAATAATTACTTGACCCTCTTACTCCATGTGATGAGAAAAAGAAATAAATGCCACAAAATACAGGGAAAAAAGACACTCAACCATAATAAGTCATTCTCTTCACTGTCTCTTAGTTTCTTCCAGGTCAGCTATGATTTTTTTTTAAAATGATAAGAATAAAAGAAGTAATTTTTAAGATCATATTTTAAATAAGCCTCCTCCCCTTCAACAGAGATTTCAGGTTGACCTCATTCATTTAAACGAGCAAAGCATTTGAGAGCTTGGCGGCTATGCCAAAGAGGCTGTTTGCGGCCACCATGGTAAAGAAGAGAAGGTGCATTTCTGTGAGTTACCAGCATAAGTAATAAGAACAGGAAATGATGATAGAATGCTTAGCTTGGTGAACTGTCATAGCAGTTTCTAAAAAGCCACATATTATAGAGAAATTATGGTACCCAGCCTGGAGACCTTGACCAAGGAGATGGATGGATGCCACATCTCATTATTTCTGGTATTTCTAAAACACTGTTCTGTTGATGCTGTTTTAGTGTTTCATAGGTGGAAATATTTAAATGAAATTGCAACAAACACAAAAGGAGACAAATATACTTCCTAAACCTATGTCCCATTTATACAAACATCATTGCTAAGATCAGAAGGTCTAGATTAAAGAACTCAAATTTACTTGATGAGTGAAGAGCATCAAGCCAGTCTGGGACATCTGGGAACCCAGCTGCCATTGTGCTACTGTTCAGAACTTTTTAAAGTTGCGCTGCCTCTGGATAGAGTCTTGGCTGCCGTCTCCCAGCTGGTGGACTAGTTCAGCCAGATCAATGAGGTCACATGTCCAAAAAGCAATGAGCTAGGTCAAAAAGTTTACTCTATAGACATGGCCATAAAATTAACTATAGGAACATGATTAAAAATCACAGCAGTACAATGCAGTTGAGAAGATTCATTCATCACAAGCATTAGACCGAGAAATAAATCAATTATTTCCTCTGAATTTTGTATATAATGAGTACAGTTCTGGGAGAATATTCTTTTCACTTTATTCAGTTGCACCAAAAGTTAAAGTGAACAGATATTTGGTACCAGTTAGTAGAGTCAGGAGTACTGTCTGTACAATTGAAATGTGATTTCTAGAGAAATCATTGCCCTTTCTTTTTTTTATGATTGTCTTTTTTTTCTTTTTCTGATTTCATCTTTTTCTTGTTGCATCATCACTTTCTGCAATCCAGCATCTCTCTCCGTCCACCTCTTCTTTATCTATTCATCCACTAAACATCTGACATAGTTTGGATATTTGTCCCCATCAAAATCTCGTGTTGAATTGTAATCCCCAGTGCTGGCAGTGGGGCCTGGTGTGGGGTGTTTGGGTCATGAGGGAGTTTCCGTCATGGCATGGTGCTATCCTTGCAACAGTGGGTAGGTTCTCTCAAGATCTGGTTGTTTAAAAGCGTGTGGCACCTCTCCCCTACCTCCCGTGCTCCTTCTCTGTCCATGTGACCTGCCTGTTCCCCCTTCACCTTCTGCCATGATTGGAAGCTTTCTGGGGCCTCCCAAAGCCCAGCAGATGCCAAATGCCACACTTCCTGTAAAGCCTGCAGAGCAGTGAGCCACTTAAAACTATTTCCTGTATAAATTACCTAGTCTCCAGTATTTATTTATAGCAGTGCCAGATGGCCTAATACATCCATCATTTTGTTAAGTTCCTACATTAACTGATGCATTCTTGGTAGTAAGGGTGACAAAGGCAACTTGGTAGGACATGAGTACAAATAAATACAACAAAGACATTAAGTTAAAAGGACAAACTACGTTTTGAAAATGATAGTAAACAAACATTTTAGAATTTTACTTTCTGAACAAATAGTACTTTTATTTTTATTTTTTTCTCTGTGGTTACACTCATTTCTCCTTTATTCACTAAGTTTTAACAGAAATGGAAAAACAAAGAATTAAAAAGATGTGTAAGTTAGAGTGGATGCAGCTTAGAGCATCATTAGCTTTGGGTAAGTTCTGATTTAGAAAATAGGTGAATAGTGGTTTCTTTTAAAAGTATGAGAAAACACAAGCACAGAGCAAGTTGTATGGAGAAGACATGTTGTACTGTGGAAGTCGCTTAATCTAAAGAGCCTTTGGGACCCTCAAGAACATAGATCAAGCCAACTGTGTAAGTGTCTTAGGCTCCATGGAGAGCTTTGGGCTGAAGATGCTAATTTGGAAATAATATTTACAGAAACAGCAAGTAAAGTTACAGGTATGGAAAGGGTTTCTGGGAAGAATGGGAAGAGAAGACGACCAAGGGTAGACTTAGTCAACAATGTTTAAAGAGTAAGAACAGGCAGAGAATTCCACAAGTGCCACACTTAGGTCAGTGACAACTAGGATGAAAGGGTATGTGTTGGGTTTAGCAACCAGAACATGGGAATGATAACAACGTGAGCCTGGGATTATGGCCTTGAAAGAAGAAATATGGAGTGAGAGTGGGATTTAGGGAGTGAGAGACACACTAGGTACCATGAGGATCTGAATGTCTTACTCTGAAACACTTCTTTAAAAACACAGTTCCTCTGGCTGAAAAAGTATCTACACTCATTACAAATTGTTATGGGAAGCACAGAAAAGGAAAAGAAGACAAAAATTATTATCACAAGTGTATTTCCTGTATATAATTGAAACAGTATTAGCGGGATAAATAAATGTTCTGTTTCACAAAATAAGATCATCATCTGCTAAAATTTTTGGAGCCTTCTTCAACCATTTAGCAATATTACATAATGGTTTTCCATGTTATGAAGTATTCATTTGTTTCCTCATTTTGCTTCTTTAGTGCTCTGGGGCTCTTGTGGGGAGGAACAGGGCAGAAGAAAACTCACTTACTTACTTTGCATGTTAGATTGAATATTAGAATAACTTTGGAGAAAAAAAAGTTTTGCTGCTGAAATTTAGAACTATTGTTCAGAAGTATTTTGATAGCTGATATTATATCCTCTTTTATGGGACTATTTGATAAATTCACACTTTTTCAAAAGTCCTCTGTTTTTTTTCTAACTATGCATTTTTATTTTATAAATAACACTTCGTGGAGCATGCTTGCAAACAAAATCTTGAATATACTGCAGAATTTGGTTAGTTTTTACTTTACTTAGTGATTTCCTATCTATTTGTGTAATTAAATCGTGCTGTATTTTTCTGTGTAATATTTTGAGAGATTCTGACATCAGTATTAACCCAGTTGCACAAAACAATTTGAAATCCCTACTTTTATCAATGATCAGTTGCAGTTTGTATCCTATTAAAAGTACAATTCCTTAGAAAAATTGGAAAATATAATTTGTTTTATTAACACAAAAAGTAATTCAAGTACAAAGCCAGAAATAGAAGTAACTATTGAAATTTTAAAAATTATTTCATGGTTTATAATTTTTCAGATCTTCTACATTTTGAGATAAGTTCACCATTTGTAGGTTTTCTATAAAGAAGCATACATTTTACAGAAATTATGCTTATGGGCATAGAGTAAGACAGTTTATTCTTGTAAATATCATCTTTTGATATTGTCTTTCTTTCCCAGTTTATGAACAAATTTATGGACAATACGAAAAAATTCAACTCAGTTTATCGATGTCACGTGTCCTGATTGTTGAGAGAGGTAGTATGTTGTATTGCTTATGATCACAGACTCAAGAGTTACACTCCTTGGGTCCAAGGACAGGCTACATCTCCTTGGTCAAGCTCTCTAAACTCCTCAAGCCTCAGTTTCGTCACCTGTAACATGGGAATAAAAGCAATGTGAGGCTGGGACTGTGGTGAGGACTGAACGTGTTAATGCCCTCAGGTTGCTTAGAGCAGTGCCTGGCACATATGCAGCTTCTGATAAACGTGAATCCTCATTGCTATCAAAATGGCATTGACGAATTTGAGGTCAATATGCTTTCTTTGCCAAATGTGGGCATAAGTATCTCATCTACTTTGTATATACATGCAAGCATGGACTGCTTTCAAAATGGAGTTTTTTGAAGGCAACTAAAAAAATTGCAAAAGATAATTTTAAAATAATAGCACTGAATAATGTGAACTCCCGAATGACTCTATTGAAAGTTGTATCCAAATTTGTATGTATGCATCGTTTCATACTTACTTCATATTTACCTGATTAAATTTGTATGTATGCATCGTTTCATACTTGCTTCATATTTACCTGATTAAATTTGTATGTATGCATCGTTTTATATTTACTTCATATTTGCCTGATTAAATTTGTATGTATGCATCATTTCAGACTTACTTTATATTTATCTGATTAAATTTGTATGTATGCATCGTTTCATACTTACTTCATATTCATCTCATTAAATTTGTATGTATGCATTGTTTCATACTTACTTCATATTTACCTGATTAAATTTGTATGTATGCATCGTTTCATATTTATTTCATATTTACTTGATTAAATTTGTATCTATGCATCATTTCGGACTTACTTCATATTTATCTGATTAAATTTGTATGTATGCATCGTTTCACACTTACTTCATATTTATCTGGTTAAATTTGTGTGCATGCATCGTTTCATACTTCATATTTACCAGATTAAATTTGTAAGTATGCATTGTTTCATACTTACTTCATATTTATGTGATTAAATTTGTATGTATGCATTGTTTCATACTTACTTCATATTTATCTGATTATATTATAGGCTATTTCCTGTGCTTTCAAAGTCCCTCAACAATTTCTGTATAGTTATAAATCCAACGGCCAGATTCTTTCTTAAACTGCACGTAGATAGTGAGGAGACCCCTCCCCTTTCTGTCTGAAGAGATGATTTTCATGGTGACTGCAACTTTATTCTTGTCAAAACACTTGTATGTAAAGGAACTGCTGCCCTGTATAATGCCAGACAAAGCAAATCATCACTTTCTAAACATACAAGTCATGCTTTCATAGTCACTGGATCCCACTGCAGATGGAAGGTTGAGAAACGTGAAAAAGAAAAACAAGAACCGAGATACGAAGGGTGATACCGAGCTCCTGTGATGAGAAGCAGCTTGCAAGGCTTCCAGGCCACAGCACCTGCTGCAGGGACCCAGGCTGCAACAAAAAGAACAAAGTCAACTCCATCTGACACCTCTCCATTCATCATTCCAAATGACACACCCAGCAGTAGAAAGAAATACCTAAGTCAAGTTCAAAAATGTTTGAACAGTAAGAACCTGCGTAACAGATTCGCCATAGGATAGGAGGACTTGACTTGGATCCCAAATGGCAGTGGAGGGAATGGCATGCAAGGACGTCATGGAGGTTCAGTGAGTCTCTTCTGCAGATTCATGTGGTACATAAATAAACAGGCATAAGGAATATTTCCATAGCAACTGTGCTTCTTAGGAAGAGGAAGAGCACAATGCTCGAATGTCAAACTCTCAAAGAGAACTATTATAAGGGAAAAAAATATATATATATATATATTTATATATATATATATATATGCATCCATTCAAGTCCATGGAGGGGTAGGGAAAAAGATTATTTGCAAATAGGCAGAACAAACAAACGAACAACAAACAAAATCTTGTTTCTGATCCCTACACAACATGCTTTACTTCTTACATTACAGAAGTGAATCATAGAGGATCCTGACAACTAAACCTTATTTGCTGTTTTGGAATAAGCCCTTTTTCATGTGTCCCCAGAGGGGGTTGTCTTATTTTCTTTCTTTCTTCCTTCCTTCCTTTCTTTCTTCCTTCCTTTCTTTCTTTCTTTCTTTCTTTCTTTCTTCCTTCCTTCCTTCCTTCCTTTCTTTCTTTCTTTCTTTCTTTCTTTCTTTCTTTCTTTCTTTCTTTCTTTCTTTCTTTTTCTTTCTTTCTTTCTTTCTTTCTTTCTTTCTTTCTTTCTTTTTCTTTCTCTTTCTTTTCTTTCTTTCTTTCTTCTTTCTGTCTCTTTCTTTCTTTCTTTCTTTCTTCTCTTTCTTTGTTGCTTTCTCTTCCTTTTTCTTTTCCTTCTTTCTTTTTTCTTCCTTTCTCTCTTTCTTTCTTTCTATCTTTTTTGAGACAGAGTCTCACTCTGTCACCCAGGTTGGAGTGCAGTGGCACAATCTCAGCTAACCACAACCTCCGCCTCCTGGGATCCGGCAATTCTCCTGCCTCAGCCTGCTGAGTAGCTGGGACTACAGGCGTGTGGTACCACACTCAGCTAATTTTTGTATTTTTATTGGAGGTGGGGTTTCACCATGTTGGCCAGGCTGGTCTCGAACTCCTGACCTCAGGTGATCCACCTGCCTCGGCCTCCCAGAGATTGTCTTTCTTTAGCTGCCTGAGCAAGATGTGACTGGCCATGGCTTCTAAATATCTAAATAATTATCACTGCTGGAGAGTAGGATCTTGGCCACAGAGGTGGATGAATATTCAGCCTGTTATTCTGGATTAATTGGGAATTGATTAAATTAGTTATCTGAAAAGACTCACAAAGTCCAATAAATGCTTTCACATTAAGCAGTTTGGAGAACGTTGTTTTATAATTAAGTCAGAAGGCAGCGTCTTCTGAATGTGTCTGACACCTACATCCAGCTAGAGGAAAGAAGAGACCAAAGATTGAACTCCGAGGCTGATAAAACAAATTGTTTGTTTTGTGACTTGACTTACTGGTATAAAATGCTTAATTTAATTCATGTAAGCATGAATAACAAAGAATTTAGGGGTTTCTTCTTCAATCTCTAAACACACGCATCAACATTGCTCAACCCTGTGTTTCCAACCAGAGCAGCCCGTACCTGATTTCCACACCCACAGGGAGATTGTCTGGCATGATACCTCAGATCCTCTCTGTCTTGACTTCATCCTGGCCAGGGAAGGTGGACTCATCCATTCACGATTTGAGAGGAGGAAGTAAGCACAGCCTAGCTCTGTGCTTTCTGCCCTCCACAATTACAGGGAGTATTTTGTTCTGTTTCACTTTTAGTAAAGTTGGAGACACGGCCTTACAAGGGAAGACCTACAGATTTCTAGTCCTACCTGAGACTGGGTGGACACATTGTCCTCTTTCTCAGGTGCAGAGCAAACCACAGAGGAGACAGGCTATATCATTTCCTCCACCCCCACGTCCCCTGTGGCGTGGGTGATGGCCTGCTCTCTACCTGCCTCTTTTTGGTCTTTTTCAGTTTGTTCCAAACTGAGTTGAGTAAGAACATGCTAAGTGTTCGAGATCATACAACTGACACCACATGCGTTATGGATGCGTATTCAAAATCTCTTTTTCAAATTTAATTCCAGCCATAGAGGTGTTTTATTGTAAAAGAACTGCCTCCTTTGTTAGAATAAAATGATTATCTCATGTGAGAAGTGAGCAAAGCCTTTCAGATATTTCCAGGAAATTTTCCTGCCTCTCCAGTTCTTCATATTTTGAATCTCTCTTCACTAATTATATGCAAAATCATCTCTTTTTTCTGTTCTCATTATTTTATATGAAAAAACTCTCCAACTCGAAACAAAACTCATGCAAAAATAACAAATAAAAATTTGCAAAAAACAAAGATAAAATGATTGCCATGATGCATACATTTAGTCCTACAAAAATTGTGCTTTAGTCTTAAGGAGTATTATGCATTTCTGGGCACATTGGTGAGTTTCCTTTCCTTCCACACCACCTGTACTCATACTAGAAAACATCTTACTTCCTACTGTCAAATCAGTCTCCTGGATATTGGAGACCTTTTCTGTGGAAAAAAAATAAAAGTGCGCATATGCACTTTGACTTCTCCTTCCTGTTGAAGAAATACTTTTAATAGCAGCCGCATCCCAGAAATAGCAATGAATACTAAGCACCAACCCTTGGAATAAACTCGCACAGTCACTGAGAAATGCATAAAATTCATGTATTTTGCACAGAAGAGTGAAATGAAAGGAGATGTTCATGCAACTGTGGAAACAACGGCCCCTCCCACACTGCCCCTTAGAGACCTTCACTCATAAGCTCTCCACCCTCCACACGTGGACATCTGGGCCTACTGCAGGTTGTTGTAAAGAATTCTCTCTGAGACAGGTCAGTATTAATGGACATTAGCACTGACAATGTCCTCCCTAGCCATTCATTCACAGTGGCTTTCCCTGAAGGGAATCCCCATCAAAACCCCTCCTGGAAGGTCCTGAAGATTAACTGGTGGGGCATATTTTAAAATTTATAAGATTTCCTAAAATTTCAAAAACAACATTTTGGGCTTTTAAAAAATTAAATAGAGTATTCATTGGAAGAGAAGAAGAAATGCTACATGTAGGCAGGATTTGGGAGAATAGCAAAGTGATGATAGTGGACTCTGTTATGCTTCGAGGTAGACTGCGTGGTTAAGGCTCCTCTCTTGCAGTGGCCCTGCGACCTCAACAGTCACTGTCGGAGGCAGAACAGGACAGGTGACTGCACAGACGAAGGGACCAGCACATTTAGTGCTGAGGGCCAGGGACTCCTGCTGCTCCTGGGGACTGGCATGTGTGGACACCTGAGCTGCATGCTTCCTAGGGACCGCCTGCAGAGTCTGGGTGGTGCAGCTTGAACTTGCGAGAAAATTAACCCTCTGGGGAGAGAACAACTTGAGCATGGGGGAGAGAAGAGGCTCACGAATAAATTACTTCCCTTCACCTCCCCAGATGGACTTCCTGAAGTCCACAGTTCATACGACCTTGTGCAGATGCCCCCCTCAGACTGAGCTGTGCTTGTCACAAAGCCCTGGCCAGACAGAATGCACCTTTATATCTGCTCTCCCCACTTTCTGCTCCCTCTTCCCTTGTTCCCTCCTCTGGCTTTCTGGGTTTGCACTCCCCATTAGAGCATTAGTATGGTAAATTTTCACTCCTAGCTCTGTTTTACAGAGAATCCAATCTGAGATAGTCAGATTTTTTTTAAGTTTTATTCTTAAGAAAAAAATAGTCTTTTGAAAAATTATATAAATTTCTCCAAACTTGTTAAGTGGCATATTGAAGACTGTAATTCAGAATTTCTGAAGTTGTTTCCATAATATGGGCACTTTGAAAAGAAATAGGAATCACTGAAGCACTTTATTAGTGCATTGTTATCCCTGATGAGCCAATATTTACCATATAATTATTTACACCTTTGCTAATAATATAGGAACTAATAAAAATCTTCGTGTGGGCAGAGTAATTGCATTGGGTCACCCTGAGTATTATGTTACTAGGTGGCCTCCAGCAGGTGTTCATTTCATCTGATGTGTATCATTTCTACTGATGTCAGTTACATTTCATCAAAGCATAGTAATTATGTTACATAGCAAAGTAAATTCTGCAGAATATTATAAAATGATAATCATAGGCTTGGTGAACATACGAATAAGATACTAGTCCTCTGTATTCATGGTGTAATAAATAAATATCTGGAGACTATTCTATACAAGAAATAGAACTAAAAGACTGGCAAATATTAAACATATGATACATACAAATAGAAAAAGATTTTATTATATTGCTAACTTAAAGATTAAATTTTCTATTTATCAACACAGTATCATTAGATTTTATCATTTACTTATCCAGAATACATATAAGAAATGTTTTTCTTAGGCTTGGTTTAAAATGATCAACTATGATTGTGCATGTACTTTTAATTCTCATCCTTCCTTTGTCAACTGTCATATATTCCTGGGAGCAAACAATTAGGAAATAGTTTAGCAAAATAAAACCTGCTGTGGATGGAACACATCACATTATTTTATTTAAGATTATTATATTTAAGATTTAATTTTTGTGACTTTATTGCCAGAAATATTTGTTCATGCTAATATAGAAGATTTTTCTTTCCTACATATATAATCAGCTTTTCATTGTATTTTTTAAGTGGGTTGTTTTTTAATGCCTCATGTTTTGGCAGTATAGTGAAATAGAAAAAGAAGATGACCATATAAAACATCATCCAAAATTTTTAAGTACGATCTTTATTTAGAAAACCAAGAATCCCATGAAAAATAGAACTACATTACATTGTTCAACAGAAAACAGGTTATGAGTCATCATATTAGTGAACACATAGATTCGTTTCTATTATCAACTCAAGGAACAAAACAAAAATAAAATCTCTCTTCCTTCAATTTGCCTTACTTCTTTATTTAACCTGCATGAGATGCTGACTGATTTGCAAAACAATAGTAATAAACCTGGAAGTCTTTTTTAATATTTCGCAGTCTAGGAGTGTTTCATGCTCATGTTGGATTTCTAAGTTAGTTTACCCATTAGTTATAATATGACATTAAGAATACTATGTACTTATATTGAATCATAATATTGCATTCCTTAAATACATACAACTTTTATTTATCAATAATGCCAAAACAAAGCTGGGAAAAAGAACTCTAAAGAAACTTTATCTACTTTGCTAACATTGGAACATGTTGAACACTAAGTATAAATATTCCCATGAAAACCTGAAGAGGAAAAAAAAAGCCTTAGTTGTCTATTTTCCAAAGCCTCAAGAAGCACTTGTATGCATTTGTGTTTATATATTAACATAGGAATTTTACCAGTGTTTTCTAGTTTAAATTTTCCATTTTTAAAAAAGTTTATTTTAGCGCTACCTTGAGTGAACAGCTATGGTTATGTCACTTTCTCATTCAAATACTTTCACAGTTTGTCTTTTCCTGTAGATTATTGTCCAAGTTTCAGATTGTCATTTTTCAACTGACAGACACACCATGACCCTACCTACTATTCTGATCTTATTTCCATTTTTTCTTTCCTTTCACAAAGTTATAGAAAAATTGAAGCACCTTTTCTACTTATACACTAAAAAGTCTCCTCCTCCCTGAGTTGACATTTGAAATATTTAACAGGAGATGATGGTTAGGTAACCACCAGTCAAAACAGGCACCCTAACCAACCAGAATGACATAATCCGTGAAATATTAATTCAGCTGTACCTATTCTGGGTCTCTAACTAGAGGATATTTCTCTCATTTTTATATTATATTATTCTTATTATTGTTTTTATTTAATACCACAAATAACCCTTAAACTCCTTGAAGAAAGATTTGACACATACTTTACCTTTATAATAATTAATATTCCTGAAATATTTTTTAAAAGGAAGAAATAAAAAAGGGGAAAAAGAAGACAAAGAAAAAAAGAATAAAAGCTTTACAGAAACATTTGCTGAATAAATAGACTAAGACAGTTCGAAAATGCGATTTGTAATTGAGGTTTTGGTGGAAATTTCCATTTATAAAGGAGTGGCAGAATCGAGTCTAATGAAACAGTCAACTTGTATTTTAATAATACTAATTGAAGAGAAAAGTTAACAATTTACTTGGTATTTTGTGGATAAACAACCTAGAAGTGTTTTGTTATTGTATATGAAATTCAAGTGAAGAAATACATCAGAATTTCTGAGCTAGGTAAGTTGGCACACAAGCACTTTCAGGGCCTAAAATTGTAACCATGTATCTTTCCTCCAAGAATGCTTTCATTTGGTCATAGATTTGATGTCTAAATCCTCTAATTAAGTGCTCAACTTTAAATGTATGCAAATGCAATGGAACAGGCGTTTCCAAAAAACTCAAATTATATCAAAGTCAAAAAGATGGTACACCTATCTTCTTCAACCCCTTCCAAGATACAACCAAAGAGAATATCTCTGTCCCAAGTTCAAATAATGAAGCTATTATCCGTTTTTGCCCTTCAGGGTAATAGTCATTTATTACATTAAGAGTGTATAAAGAAGTGAGAAAATAAATAGTTTGAGGGAAAAATGACCATGTCTTGTCCTGTGCACAGACACATGGACAACTGCAAGGCAGGTTCATGGTGTCTGCAGTACTCATTCCCCGCAGTACAGTATGTCAGCCTGAAATTGGACCATGCAATTATTATATATGGGTTTTCCTTTAAGGTGCTGTTTTGGAATTTGATGTATGTGGTTATGCAACTTTGAGAAAAGATGAAATACTGCTAATTTTTTAACTTATAATTTTTAAAATTATGAATTATGATGGGATTAGTGGCCACATAAGAAGAGGGAGAGACACCAGAGCCAGTCTTCTCTCTTTCTCTACATATACATTGAAAAAAGGCCATGTCCAACAATGATAGACTGGATTAAGAAAATGTGGCATATATACACCATGGAATACTATGCAGCCATAAAAAATGATGAGTTCATGTCCTTTGTAGGGACATGGATGAAATTGGAAATCATCATTCTCAGTAAACTATCGCAAGGACAAAAAACCAAACACCGCATGTTCTCACTCATAGGTGGGAACTGAACAATGAGAACACGTGGACACAGGAAGGGAAACATCACACTCCAGGGACTGTTGTGGGGTGGGGGGAGGGGGGAGGGACAACATTAGGAGATCTACCTAATGCTAAATGGCGAGTTAATGGGTGCAGCACACCAGCATGGCACATGTATACACATGTAACTAACCTGCACATTGTGCACATGTACCCTAAAACTTAAAGTACAATAATAATAATAATAATACAAAAATTTAAAAAAAAAAAATAGAAAAAAGGCCATGTGAGGACAGAAGGAGAAGGTGGCCATCTGCCCACCAGGAAAAGGGCTCTCACCAAGAAGGGAATGGGCTGACGCCTTGTTCTTGTACTTCCAGACCACAGAACTGTGAGAAATAAATTTATATTTTAAACTATCCAGTCTATGGTATTTATTTTTGGCAGCCTAAGCGGACTAATACAACAGGGAAATGTCAAAATCAGTCCACAATAAGACAAGACATACTTTTGCATATTCCCTGCACAAAGTAGAAATAAAACTCCCAAGTATTCTATATAAAATGAGCATAAGAAGGTTCTAAAAGGGGAAGAGAAGAAGACAGACGACCTAGGGATATTAGGATGCAAGGCAAAACACAATGGCATATTTCCTGGAGTTTTCTTTTATCTTATATATTTGAGACTTATTGAAGAATCTGGCAACTCAGAAACACCAATAAGTGTGGAACAAACCCCACCCCCACCACCACTAAAAATTTGGAAAAGGGAAGCCTACAAGGACAGAAACCTTTTAGACTATAATTGTTCTACTCCTGACAAACACCACGGAGAAATGTGTTGTCCCGTCACCACCCCACCAGCAAAGACTGAGAAAAGAACAAGGCTGTAATGAGGTGTCCCAAGCCCCCTGCTAGAGTGATGTCACAGAAGGTCAGGTGGAAGCTAGGACTTTCATTCCTGCTGGCTGTTAATGAGCCCCAGCACCACAGCAGGGGACCTGGTTTTCTGCCTCCACCCGACAGTGACAGGATTTCCTGCCTCGTATCCATTAGGGTGATGTCAGAGGAGAGTCAGAACTTTAACAACTGTGTAGGGATAATGAGGTCACCTCCGCTGTGATGACAGTGAGACCACATGGGGAACTGGAGAGCCCACCTTCCCCCAGTAACAAGACCTCCACCTCAATATCAATGGGCACTGAGTAGGGAACCTAGACATCCACCTACACATGGCTGTAATGAGCGATGCTTCCCCTTCCTTTGCCAGCATAGTGTCCAAAAGCTGCTGCCAAGACAGAAGCATTAAATACATCTAGAATCTCATGACATCAAACAAAAATGTTCAGGCTTCAATAAAAAGTTACTTTCCATGCCAAGAACTAGGATGAATTTAAGCTGAATGAAAAAGACAAGCGTGATCATACTTTGATATGTTAGAATCACCTGGCAAAGATTACAAAGTATCCGCGACAGAAAGGAAACCGTGCAGGCCAGAAGGAAATAGCACCATATTTTTCAGGCGAGCAAAGAAATATCAATCTAGAATCCCACTAAAAATATAACCTTCAAAAATTAAGTGGAAATCAAGGCACTCTTAAATGTATACAAACCAAGAAAATTAGTTGCCAGCAGACCTACTCCAAAAGAATGACTAAACAAACTTATCTAAACAGGAAAGAAACAATCAAACAAGGAAGCTTTAACCATCAGGAAAAAAATAAGACAAATAAAAATGCAGATAAATAAAATAGGATTTCCTTCATTCACTTTTTTCATTTCTAAATTATGTTTTATGATTGAAGAAAAAATTACAGTACTGTCTGATGTAGTCCTAAATATGTAGAGAATATGTTTAAGACAACTGTATTATAAATGAAGGAGGGTAAAGAAAAGTAAAAGGCTGTTTTACTTCCTCCAGACTAGCAAAATGATGACATTAATATACTGCAATAAGTAATGTAATATACACTATGCACAAAGCAAACACTTAAAAAAGTTGTACACATTGAGACACTTAAAAGTAGTATAGATAAATCAAAATGGAATTACACAAAATTGTCATTACTCACAGAAAACTGACAAAACAGAGAAATAAAAAAAAAAAACACCAAATATAAAACAACACACAAAATGACAGACTCAAGTTCCACTATGTCAATACTTACACTAAATATAAATGGCCTAAATAGATCAAGTAAAAGACAGAAATTGACGGGGTTAATTAGATCCATGATCCAATTATATATTGTCTACAAGAATGTAATCTCAAATATAATGATATAAGTAGATAAAAGTGTATTCTTCTCTATATTAAAAGATACATTTCTAAATAACTCATAGCTAAAGAGAAAGCAAAATATACATTGCATTGAACAAAAAATGAATTTAAAACCTATCAAAAATTTTGATATGCAATGCTGAGGGTAATTTGTATTGATAAATGCATGCATTAGAAAAAAAGAAAAGTCTCAAATTAATAGTTTCAGCTCTCGACTCAACCTAGAAAAAGGAGCACAAAATAAACACAAAGCAAGGAGGAAGAAAGAAATAATAAGAGCAGAAACCAATAAAATTTAAAAGAGAAAAACAGTACAGAAAATCAAATAAACAAAGACATATTTCTTTAAAAAGTTTAAGAAAACTGACAAACCTCTAGCAAGACTGACAATAAAGACAAAAGACACAAATTATTAATATCAGGAAATGAATAAAATATTGCCACAGACCCTGTAGACATTAAGATGATACTGTGCTACAGAAACACTATAACCAATTCCACACACGTTGATGTAACAAATTATATTAAATGGACAAATTTTTCAGACTACCACAACTACCTAATTACCCACAGTACTGAACTACCTGAAACATGAACTACCACAGCTCATCCAGTTTAAAATAGATTGTTTGAATAGCACTATAACTACTAAAGAAATTGAAACGGAAAGTTTAAAAAATCCAAACAATAAATCTTCAGACCCAGTTAATTTCACTGGAGGCATACTAAATGTTTAAAGTATTAACACCAATTCTATATAAAGTCCTCCAGAAAATGCAAGCAGGAGCACTTCCCAATTCATTTTAGGAAGCAAGCATTGCTCTGATTACAAAACCGGAAAAAAGAGTATAGAAAAGAAAACCAAAGGCTAATGGTTCCCATGAATATGGACAATAAAAATTCTTAAGAAAATATTGGCAAATAGAATTTGACAGTATATGTGTATATATATACACACACACATTATATATACACATTTATGATATATTTATACATATATACACGTGTGTGTATGTGTGTATATGTCTATATATGTATATATACATATATGCTTGTTTTGTATATGTGTATATTACATATGTATATATACATGAATAAACATATGTATATACATATGTACATGTATGTATACATCTAAAGTATGTATATATGTATATACATATACATATACATATATACATACATACGTATGCATGTGTGTGTGTATACATATGCCTATACATATCACTCACTTCATCAGGGTGTACTCTATATATATAGTGTATATATGTGTGTGTATATATATGTATGTATACACATATTACTTGGTCAGGGTGTACTCTATATATATAGTATATGTGTGTGTGTGTGTGTGTGTGTATATATGTATATACATATCACTCACTTGATCAGGCTGTACTCTCTCTATATAGTATAGAGTGATAGTCTAGATTCCAGGGATGTAGGTCTGGCTCAATATTGAAAAATCAATGTAATCCACACTATTAACAGACTAAAAAAGAAAATGACATGATCATATTAAACAATGCAGAAAAAGTATTTGACAAATTTTGACAACTTTTTATGATTAAAAAACTCAAAAGGTGAAAAAAATGGAAACTTTCTCAACTCAATAACAGAGAAACTATAAGAAAACCTACTGCTTACTTCATGCTTAAAAAATGAAAGACTGAATGCTTTCCCCCAAGATCTGGAACAAGGCGATCATATTTCAACATTCTTACTCTACATAGTATTAGAGGTTCTAGACAGTGCAGTAAGTCAAGCCTGCCAAGTAAAGAAATAAGCAGTACATAAGTTGAAAAAGAAGAAATAAAACTTTATATTTGGAGATGACATAATTGTCTACATATAAAATCCCAAAGAATGTACAAAACAAAATTCCTAGAACTAAGAGGTGAGTTAAGAAAGGCTGCAAATCCAAGATAGGCATACAAAAATCAACTAGGTTTCTACATATTAGCAATAAATATGTAAACAATAAAATTAAAAATATAATACCTTTTAAATCACTCAAAAAAGGAATAACTGCTGTAAACCTAACAAAACATGTACAGGCCTTACATGCTGAAAACTGCATACAACTGGTGAGAAAAATCAAAGAAGTTTTTGACCTGACACCAAAAGCATGATGCACAAAATAATGTTAAATTGGACTTCACCAAGATTAAAAACTTTGCTCTGCAAAGTCCCCACTTAATAAGATTAAAAGAAAAGCTACAGAGTGGGAAAAAATATTTGCAAACTATGTATGCAACAAAGGACTAGTAACTAGAATATATAAAGAACTCTAAAAGCTTAAGAGTTAAAGCTGAACAGCCACAATAGAAAATGGAAAAACACATAAAAAGATATTTTACTCCTGAAGTGAATATACAAATTGCAAATAAGCACAAGAGAAATTGTTTGATATTATTAGCCAGTAGGCAAATGTAAACACCTTATCAAAATGTGTAAAATGTTTAAAAAGCAACAACACTAAATGCTAATGAGGTTGCAGAGAAACTGGATGAATTGCACATTGCTGATGGAAATGTAAGATAGTACAACTAGTTGGAAAAGCAATGTGGCAGATTCTTAAAAACTAAATATGCAACTATCATATGACCTGGGTATTTATGCCAGAGAAGTAAAGATTTTATTTCAGACAAAAGCATGTGCATTTATAGTAGCTTTATTAATATAGTCAAAAACTGGAAATGACCCAGAAATCCTTTATCAGTTAAATTGTTAAACAAACTGTGGTGCATATATAACATGAGATAATGCTCCTCCTTCCCAATAAGAGATATCATGAGGACACGGGACTCGAGGCAGAGCACCTCGCACAGACTCAGCGGGGACATTGGTGAGAATGCTCTCCCTCTGTTAGTGAGAGTCTCCCGGTAACGCCTTTCCTAATCCCAGTGAGATCACAAATTCACTGAAAGGAGGCACCATGTCTGTTTAGTTCCCATTCCCTTAGTGCTTAGCACTTAGTATGTGTAGCATTTATGAAGGATAATGTAAGAATAACTCATTTAAAGACAGAGGGATTTATACAGACTGCAGCCTTTTAAATATACACATACGTGTGTGTGTATATATATTTTTTAAGCTCAAAATTAATCACAAATTTAAATCTAAATTTAAGTCTATATATATATATGCACACACATATATAAAAATATGTGTGTACATATACATATATATGTATTTATATTTATATATTTAAATCTCTTTTTCTCAAACTTTCTCTTCACTCCAAAAATTAACTGCCCCAGAAGCCTTCAGTTAGTTAATAAGTAGCAGGCAAGGAGGGTTATTTTTTACTCACCACGGCCTGCTACATAGGCCAGTAAATGACAACGCCCAGGAAACGTCTGTCCTTTTGTCTCTGAAGGCATTCAGCACTCTACCACACAAGACCACACTGCACACATTTCTGGCTCCACTTTGCAGTAAAGAACATGCTAAGATACTAAAAGGGGTCACAGAATGAATCAGTTCTATAGGAAAATACATAACATTTTTCAGAGCTTCATACAGAGAGCAAATGAAATAAAATGTTATCTCTACCCATGAGCCTCCTTATAAACTATAAGAAAATTGAATCAGTCTTAATCCATAGAAGTTCAAGGACCCTTGCATTGACGTTTACGTGTCCTTTTACTCATATTTTGGTAAGTCCGGAGAGAAAAGGTACCTGAAAAAGAGGTTGAGAAAAGCAGAATTCATCTTGTTGATATTCACCCCAATACTTTCATCTTTTGCTGCCCCTTCTCTTCACTGCCACAGATCCAAAAATCTTTTCTTTCTTCAACTAAGAGGGTAAATAATGGTCAAGTCAATCATGGAAAAGTTTTTATTGCAGAAAGCAAGCAAGCAAGAGAGAAAGAGAAAGAAGGAAGGAAGGAAGGAGAAGAAGAGGAAGAGGAAGAGAAAGAGGAAGAAGAAGAAGAGAAGGAAGGAAGGAAGGAAACACAATAGCAAAAAGGTAACATCTGGTTACCTAACTTTCAGAATTTCCATCTTCACCTCATCAATTTTATACCCTATAAAAACGTAGTAGGCTGCAATTGAGGAACTGGTCTCTCATGACACAATTAGCTATTTGTCTTGCAGGGCAAAATAGTGCTGCTATTAAGGCATCCATGGTTACTGGTCCAGGACTCAAGAAAGAAAGCAACACACTCTCAGCAGTGCAAACTGAGCCAGCCTGTGATTTGCAGCCGGTGCAAATGAGGTGATTTTCAGGGTGAGTACATAATGGGGTTTTTTGGGGGGAAAACATCTCAGCTCTTCAGATAAGAGAAAAAGAAACCAAACCTATCTAAAATATTTCCAACTTTGATCCACTTACACTTTAATGCATTCAGAATAACTCTGCTTGTTCAATAACGCTTGTTGACTTGCTGATGGAGGCATTCTAAGGCCTTCAATTATATTCTCACTGCCTGTTTCTCTTACCTTTGATAGCCATATAATCACAGTCACAAATAGGAGAAAGGTCTGAACAAAATACATATGCATGTCAAGCACTTTGCAAGGCTTAAATTATGCGTTCTTCACAGTTTAAAAACAAATAAGGAAATAAATGCATTAGCATTGCAGAGTAGAAATGCATATGAATGCAATTGATGGTAATTCTCAAAAAGACCTAAGGGAAATTGCTGAAATTTTAATTTTAGTATCCAGAACAAGGACTGCATGTTGGGTTGAGGAAGGCTGTTATTAACTTTGTCTTTTCAATTTTTCACACATGAGAAGGAGAAGCTGTGAAGAATCTCCACTTGCCCTCTTCAGACCTAGGGTAAGTTCCTTTTTCTTGATTATTAAGCGCTGTAATTACAGACTTTCCCCACATCTGTTCCTATGTATTCCTGGACTCCAGATCTCACATCACTATCAGTCTTTCCTGGTTGGTAGAGAAGAATACTTGACATTTCCTGTTTTACAAATTTGAAATGTTTAAAATGAGGTCAGATAAAATTTGGTATTAAATTAAAGAGCTCCTAGTGCCCATTTGCCTATTGCAAGAGAGTCACTTTCTCACATGGGGATTTTTAACCTGAGAGTGCTTAGAATCTGGGAGTGCATGTTTCCAAGAACTTGGAAATAAGAAGAGCAGGTTTTAAAAGTCCAGCATTCTCCACCATATGTCCCCTGACATCTGGCCATCACATCCCTGCCCCACCTCTGGCTGTACACACACTATCTCTGTCTGCTGTGGAGACCAAGCAAATGTCACAGAGGAGAGAAGAGGAGATCGCCTTTCCCTCACCCATGGTCTATAGGCCTGGCTCCCCAAGACATACTTTTAAAAAAAAATACCTGCATGTTTTTTTTACACACAAGTGCTCACAACAGCACACAGACAACACTCCCCGTGTCATGCCTGTGGCCTGCTTGCTGCAGCTAGAACTAATCCTCTCCTAGGACCGTGAGTGGGGTCACCTCTTTCCCTGTGTCGTCTCCGAGAGGCTCTGTGGATTTGTGCTCTAGGAGCACTGCTACTGCGGACACTGCAGATGTGGGGAGTGAACAAACTAGCAGCTCAACGACTCTCCTGCCCCCTGGACCCCCTGTGCAGGAACCTGGGCAGTCTGCTTGCAATAACTATGAGAGTCTCATAGCCTCCCAAACCTGCCCGTCTTATTTCCAAGTCCCAGGGAAATCCCTCCCCACCTAGTTTTCTGCACCAGAATGATTTATACTAAGAATGTCCATCATCTTCTCTGCATAGTTAGGAGATGACCTGCAGACTCTTGGTCACCCCTGTGTACTCCGAGCTGCAGCAGTGACCGTGGTTTGCCCAGGGCCACATCCTTGACCTGTGCAGTTGCAGTCTCTGCAGGAGGCCACAGCTTTGTACCAAAAGCCCACAGAGTGTGGAGGATAGGCTGGTGGCATCACTCGTCCCCATTGTCACACTGCAGCTAGCTTGGGGCAGGGTCAATATGTGAAACCAGGCTTCCTCTGGGTTCTGAACAATTTGTAAAATAAGAGGAGGGAGGAGGTACAGACCATGATGTCTCCTTCCCCGTCGATACAGGCCAGGGTGGCAGCAGCTTGCTGTGAGAGCCTCAGGACCTAGCTGAGCTCCAGCTTCAGACTTTAGCTGACCTATTCACCTGTCACAGGGATGGCCACCAAGGCAGGCACATGTGGCCACTACCAATGCAGCTGGCAGCATAAAGCTGCCAGGGAAATCCTTCGTCCTTTGAAGGCACTCCCAAGAGGATCCACAGCAGAGCCGAGATGAACAGCCCTAGGCTTTCTTCTGCGTCTTCTACTAGAGACATCTCACCCCTTCTCAATGCTAAACGTAAGTCAAGGCAAGGAGGAAGGCTTGCGTGCTAGGGTGAGCTTGTCACCTGAAGTAGCCCAGAGTGGGGAGGAGGCGTCCCAGCTACCCTCTCCTGTATAAAGTAGCCATATGAAAACTGGCCCAGGACAACAGGTGATTTAATTGTTCACAATTTAGTACCTCGGAAATTGAGGTTGGGTCAGCTGGATGGTTCTTCTGCTTAACTTGTCTGGCGTAACTCATGCCAATGGTTGTCCAGTGGTTTGCCACAGCTGGGTGAACACATAGAGCCTCACTGTGGTGTCTGATGGTGATGCTGGCTGTCAGCTGGGTCACGTGGGTCCTGCTCGATCAGGCATCTGCCGAAAGCCAGCTCAAACATGTTCACTCAGCTATTTCATGGCAGCAAGAGAGGAAGCCTAGAAGTTCAGAGCCTCCTAAAGCTTAGAGTCCAAAGTCTCAAACCATCAATGCAAGTCCTAAGGCCAGCCCAGACTTGTGAAGGTGAAGAGACAGACTCTGCCTGTTGACGGGAGGAGCAGCAACATCACATGTGGTCAGGCACACACACGGGACAGGAGGGCTGTGGCCCCATCCTGTGCCTGGACCACAGAGCACTTGTAGCCAGCTCAAGGCAAATGTAAGTGTGTTTGTTCCATGACACAGGAAAAACAGGAGAAGGAAACTGGAGACAAAGAAACACCCTGGAAGTACTCCTAGATGGCCATGTCCAGTGTGTGGACAGTTAACAGACACCACCAGGGCTTTGTACTAGGAGCAACACCCAACTCTCAGAGCCCCTGGAAATATAAATTTGTGTCACCTAGATGGATCAAGAAACCTGACAATCTAAATAGCTAGTTGAGAACAAAGACAACACTGACTCTTACTGGGAAAGAAATATTATAAAGACTCTCATGATCTGAGGATGAGTCATAAAATTTGAGATTTCAATTCATTTACTTTCATGCATCATTGTGTGTGTGTGCATGTGTGTGCACATGTGTGCTTAAACTAATTTGCTATACTTATTTCTGCCTCTTTCCTGCCATTTTATATAGCATATGTGGGAGATAATTACATTTATAATCTAGTCTGTGAGTTTCATAATATTAAAAAAAAGATTCTGACAGTACTCAAGGATAGATAGCTATTCCCAAGAGACCTCACACTGTGCGCATCAACTTATAAAACATTGAGTTGTCTCTCCTTGTAGACAGGAAAAAGGAGTGTTCAGTGGATAAGAGAGGACAGTATTAGTTCTGGTGTAAGCAGCTGTTTTGAACTTTAACTTTGGAAAGAAGAATGGCTGAATGTTAAGCAGAAGTGGAATCTGTGTAGCATTGACTGTCGAGCACAAGAGCATGCACTTCCTTCTTGTCAAGGAGACCTCTTAAGGTAGATGAGGAGCATGGCCCACCTATTAGGGCGCCGTAGCAACGGCCTTTCTTCTCCCTATACCTTGGCAGTTACAACACGGGCTCATAGCCTGAATAAGCCGTTAAGACGGGTGTTCTGTTACTTCGAGTGTGAGGGGTTATAAAGGCATAGGGCTGACTTGCTATGCCTTCTGAGGAGTTGAAATCCATGGTGATGAGTGCCCAGAAGAGCATGAAAACAGCGCAGCCATGAGCAGTAGCAAGACCCCAGCTGGCCTTGACAATACTTTCGTTTTATGCCTAAAGTATTTAGAGTTGGTTTTGGTTATTTACAATCAAACATAGGGCACAAAGACAAAGACACAGCAATCATTTCTGAGCTTCGCAGGTGAGATAGGGATCAGGAAAGCGTTCGTGTAAAACATTAAGAACAAAGAACATGGCGAATGCATGCAGCCAGTAGAAAGTATTTATTTTATTGCTGTTACTCAGTTCTGAAATCAGCAGTAGGATCCAAAACTTTTTGTATTAGTATTCACATCCTGATAGCCACTTGTGCTTTATTTGCCTTTATTGCTCCGGAGACATACAAGAGTAAAATAACGGAAGAAGATATGTAAATTAATCTTTGGTTAAAAATTTATCATTAAGAAGAGAAAAATTACATTTTCTATGAAGGTATAAATTGTCAACATTTGCATGTTTATATTTGATTATACTTAAATTAGGTAAATATTTTGAAAATAAGACATTTATTTTATTTTCAATAATAGAGGTAAGAATAATTAAAATCAGTTATAAGAAGTTTTCTGCTAACACGTAAATGAGAGATTATAATTGAAAATCTTGATTAAAAAGTATCACTTATTTTTCCATGGAATTTTTGAATAGCATCATAAAATCCTCTAGGAATTCTCAGAGAACAACCTTGTTACAAAAAGCCTGTTTATGTTTTACCCCTTCTACATTTTAAGTGATTCATTCTTGCAAAGCATGCCTTTACTGCAGTTCATTAATTTTTAGAATCTATAGGTTTGTAGAACTCAATTTCCTTAATCATGCATGTAAAATTAATTATTAGAATTTTTTATTTTGCTGATTTCAGCAACTTTGTGAAACTACACAACATAGCCCTCAGCAAAATATGTGGCATCTAGCAGAAAAGGGAAAAATGATTCTTATTCTTTCTTAAAATGAATTTTCTGTTTCAATAACTTGTATTCATATCATTAGGGCAAACATATTACTTTATTTTCTTTTGTTCATATTTTCAGCAGCAAATTGGAAATAACATTTGGACCCATTCTCAAATATGTAACTATATCATGAGTGATGTAATTGAGTTTTCTAAGAACCTAGGCCTTACAGGTATATGCATTTTAGCTGAAGATAATCTTAAGTAAATCAAGCAATTGTATTAGTCATTCTGTTTCCCATTAAACATATAATTTTAGAAAATATAATATAGAAATTATCACAAAAGCACTTTAACCCAGAAAAATAAAATGTTACTTGGATCCAGGTGTAGTCCTAATTTCTCCACCCAAGTACTAATTACATAAAATTCTAGTAGGTATGATTTCGAGATTTTTATTTCACTTAATACTCTTTTTTTAAGAAACTGTTACTTTGGGTACAAACGCTATAGAGAAAAAATGTGAATGACAAGGCAGGCCTAGAGGTTTTGTATGAAATCCCTGTGTAATCTCAGCAGCGTGTGGAAGAGCCTTCTAAGCATTAGACGAGGCAAAGTTGACCCGAGTCTGTGCCAACAAACGTAAGCTAAAGTCTCCACAGCCCACGCTTCTGCACTCCACAGCTCCAAAGATGGGAGGGTACCCACTGCCTTCTTCTGAGACCTGCTCTTCTGTGAGCCGGAGGAAAGGAGCCAAGTCCTGGGCTTGAACCGGGCCTCAGTTCCCCCGACCAAAAGTGAAGAGTGCCTTTTATCTCACGTTCCAACCTGAGTGAGCTTTGTACAAATCAGTGTAAGACTGGCGTGTGCTTGTTTCTGTAACCAGAGGGCCCTGTGTATCCTTATCTTTTTCTCTCTTAAAACTTTTATAAAAGTTTAGAGAGAAGCCTTTTTTGTAATGTGTGCTCTCTTGCACTCCATGGATCAGAGCTGGGAAAATAGAAATTCAAGAAAAACAAGGAAAGACTCCACGGGATTTTAAATTTTAATTTTGTTAATTTTTAAAAGCGACTGAGAAAGTTTGTAGGTTGTCGCTTCTAAATCTCATGTTGAATTGTCATCCTCAGTGCTGGAGGTGGGGCCTGGTGGGAGGCATTCCGGTCATGGGGGTGGATCAACCTGGCTTGGTGCTGTCCTCACAGCAGTGAGTTCTCATGAGATCTGGTCCTTCGAAAGTGTGTGGCACCTCCCCCTCTCTCTGCCGCTCCTGGCTCTCCCCTTGTGGGACGTCAGCTCCCACTTCACCTTCAGTCATGATTTTACGCTCTCCGCGGCATCCCGGAAGCTGAGCAGATGCTGCCTCCGTGCTTCCTGTACAACCTGCAAAAATGAGGCAACTAGACTTCTTTTCTTTATGAATTACCCAGTCTTAGATATTCCTTTACAGCAACACAAGAATGGCCTACCACAGCCACCTAAGATTTCCTGTCTTCCCTTCACCTGAACGCACAGGGGCAAGGTCTGGAGAAGATTCCAAATCCTTCCCGATCCTTGCCTGCTGCTATTTCTGTCTGCTCACCTGGAGGAGCTCCCAGTCTGATGAGATCAGGACTTGGTTTTCTGGGAATGATGGAAACAAGAGGACCCTATAACTTTGCTCTATTTCCTTCGCTGAATTGTCTAGAAAGGCAATTTCCAGATTTTTTTTAAAGGGGGGAAAATGTAAGATCTGATTTGTAATTGTGTTCAGGGGATTTTTGTCAGAATCTCATTGATTCTGTATCTAATTTAAAGCTGGAGTATATGTAAAGGCTTGACCCTTGACCTTTTTCCCATCCTAAATTCTTCATGAGTTTAAATTTCTCTTCATGAGTTTAAATTTTGGTTTAGCCACATAGCCTAAACCAAAATAATGTGAAATACTATAGACCACACCAATGCTCCAACTGAACTCTGAAATGACAGAGTTGCTGAGTCTGCTGTCCACTGAACTTGTGCATTTATTAGGACTTTGAATTTTTTTTCTTAAATATTATAAGTAAACGCTAAAGTTCTTCACTTAGCTGAGTGTGGTGGCTTACACCTGTAATCCCAGCACTTTATAAGGCCAAGCAAGGCATGAGGATCGCTTGAGCCCAGGAGTTTCATACTAGCCTGGGCAACATAAGAAGACCCAGACTCTACAAACAATTTAAAAATTAGCTGGACATGGTGGCACATGCCTGTGGGCTACTCGGAAGGCTGAGGCAGGAGAGCCACTTGAGCCCAGTTCAAGGCTGCAGTGAGCTATGACTACATCACTGTACTCCAGCTTGGGCAACGGAGTGAGACTCTGTCTTTGAAAAAAAAAAAAGAAGAAGAAGAAAAGAAAAAAGGAAAGCAATGATGTCATAGGCTAGAGATGACACCAAGATGGTAGACGTCAGCCCGATTTGTCATGAAAGAGAGAGCTGAGGCTCCCACAGCAGAAACTTAAGAAGGCTTGAGAAGCAAGGACTAGCAGTAACCACAAAATTAGAAGACAGTGAATATTTGAACAGGACACACTATTTTGCATATTTTTCCTGCCATAAAATAGTATTTCTAGCATCCTTCATCAACAGTGATGTGACAAGAACTGAGAAGAGTCTGAGATTGCACCCTACTTGAAAGATAATAAATCAGCTTGCTACAGTTTCGTGGATGCTGGCAAAAAGACAGGCATGAGAGTCCTGGGTCAGAGATAAAGGACAATTTGTTGTTCACAACAATAGCCCATGGCAGAGCATCAGCGCTGGTTTTAATGCTGGTTCCCTGAGCCCAGTTCGCACAAGGAGAGTAGAAGGGGACCAGAGGACACTTGTACGCACATCAGATTGTTTCACTGTAGAGAAGCCACAAGTTTAGGGACCCCCACCCTTTTAAAATGAGCAGTAAGTAAGCCCTTTGCTCCAGATGGAGACTTTACTTGGCTGCACAGTACATAAGCTTCACTTTACTCCGGACACTATCACCATTTTCCAAAGCTGTTTACTAAACAGTCATCCTCAAAAAGATAGTCCAGACCAAAGGGAAGTCAGTGCCTTTGCAAAACATGCAGAAACACAAGAGCCTCATGGAGTACTGACTCCCTCCCTGGAGGAAGAAAATGCATATCACTGGTCCACCCATCCAATGCACTTTTTTTTTTGAGACAGAGTCTCTCTCTGTCCTCAGGCTAGAATGCAGTGGCATGATCTCAGCTCACTGCGACCTTCGCCTCCTTGGCTCAAGTGATTCTCTGGCCTCAGCCTCCTGAGTAGCTGGGATTACAGGTGCCTGCCACCACGCTGGGCTAACTTTTTGTATTTTTAGTACAGACAGGGTTTCGCCATATTGGCCAGGCTGGTCTCGAACTCGTGACCTCAGGAGATCCACTCCCCTCAGCCACCCAAAGTGCTGGGATTAGAGGCGTGAACCACGGTGCCCGGCCCAAATGCACATTTATTAATCACTTGCAATGAGTCACCAGCGCTGCTGGGCATCAGGTGCACAGTGGGGACAAGATAGACATAGTCCAGTGTCGTGAACTGTGAGGACGGTGGGAGGTAAGCTGAAGTTAACTAAATTGTGCCAATTATTACTCACTGTGTTCATAGTATTTTATATTATATTTTATTAGTTTAAGGAAGTAAATAATAAACTATTTCTAAAGGATTTAATGAGTTTACTGATATATTCTGTTATCCAATTCTATTTGCCTAATAATATGCGGATTTTCTCAAAAGAAAATCTTCCTACCGTATGTATTTCAGGACCACCATCTTCCGGATTATGAAGGGAGTATGCTACTTGAGTTTATTTCATACTGTCTTCTGCCATAGATCTCTAATTCATAATTCAGAGAGTTTAAAACTGTGTCTGTTGTTACCAAGTTATTTTGGTCCTTACTTTAATGCTTGCTGCATAAGCCCACTCAAATAAGTAGATATAAAAAGACCTAGCACTTATAGAAGTTTACAAATTGTGTCTCCTATGTCTTTGCAACAATCTTAGAGAGATGATTATATTTATTCTTCTATTATAGGTACCTACACTCAAAACATAGAACAATTATACTGCCAGACCATTATTCCTGAGTTCAATTTGATCATAAAGGTTACATAAGTGATTGAAAATAACACAACTTTCTCTTCGTGTTTTCCAAAAATGCCATCATACCATTATAGCAATACTATTTTATTTTCTAAATTGGATGCCAGTTTTCTTAACTATTATGTAAAAATACTAGGGAAATATTTCAATACACATTATATATTTAAACAATTCAGATAAATTTGATTGTCTTTCATATTAGCACGGGTTGAGAAACACTGACTAGTGAGGCTTCTACCCACATCCAAGAACCTAGCAGGCCAAAAAATAGTTTTTAGGTTTTAGGTTTTATTATTCTTAACAATTTGAGTACACAATAAACTTTTTCAATGAAAGAACAAAATACCAGATTAGTGTAAAACAGAGTTCCCACATATAGCTATATTAATATTCTTTCTGAATTACTTTATGTACTTTATATAACTTTGTTATATGAAAAATGTTTAATGGGCCCCACCTTACAGTAGGAAGAAAAGCACTTGCCACTTAGCCAAGAAGCAATTTTGAAACATAAAAGACAGAAAGCCAAGTGTAGATGTTTTCTTCTGCTGGAAGCTTCCAGTCCAAGCACATAGTTAATCAGGTGCATGTTGATTTCAGGGCACTGGGCCGTATTAGCGCTACCTCCTCATCTTCCCTTCCCACTTTGAGTTTACAAAGTGATTTTACACGTGCAGCAGATGAGGTCCTGGCAAGAAAAGACAGAGCATTCGAATTGAATAGCAAAGGATAGTTAATAAAATGAAAATTTACCAAAATTGGACAAGTTTAGGAAAACACAGATGATGCAGAAAACCAGGACTGGTAAATATCCAAGGCCATGAGGACCCAAGGCCCATGAGAGGAGGGGAAGAAGGCAGCTACCAGGACCTGGGGGAAGGAGACATGCAGCTGGGGGGCACCGGCACAGCTGCAGGCTTAGTGACAGGGCGCTGGCCTGACCCTGCTGACCGCAGCACCGCCGTGGCCCACCTTGAGCCAGAGGCCCATCCACAGAGATAGGCTCCCAGGGCACAGAGCTGGTGGAGAAGGGTGGGCCGTGAGCCCAGGGGGTGCAAGGGGCCTGCATCCCACCTTGGGTCCTCCATCATCCTGTGAGGTGGGAGCTGGGCGGGCTGCTCAGCAGACAGGTGGATCCACCAACACAGGGTCTGCAATACCAGGCAGAGGCTGCTGGCTTAAGGAACTGGGCACAGAGCCAAAAACCAAGTACCGTTCAGGAGCCTACACCCAGCTCTGAGGCTGGAGAGGGGCAGGGACGTGACTTCAGACCTGAGAGCTGGGGATGCATTTTGCCTGCAGTTTGCCTCCCAAGGGCATATCACGATATTACGGGGCAGAGTGGAGCTGTCTTCACAGGCTTGCACAAATCAGTGAAGAAGGCTGGTTGGAAAGAGAAGGTGAGAAGCCAGGGGGGACAGCTCTGGGGAGTGAAGCAGGAAAGTCAGTCCCACCGGCTCGCCCCTCCCTGTTGGATCCCCTGTCAGGTGAAACCTGAGATCTTGAGCTCGACACACACTGGAGATAAATGGGGTGTGCAGAAAACACTGATGCCCCGGCCCCGCCCTGAGACTACGCTTTCATTTGTCTGATGATTGTAATATTCAGTGAAAACAGTGATGCCCCTGCCCATGCCCTGAGACTCTGCTTCAATTTGTCTGATGATTGTAATATCCAGTGAGGGTGAGAACCAGGGACATGGCTCTTGGGTTGGTCTGCAGCCCCTCTCTGACTTGGGGTGTGAAGGTTTGAGCAGCTCTGGCCAGAGCCGGTGCACTCCTCACACACCAGCCACCCTTTACCAAGCCATCACTAGAAGGTGATAACTCATCATCAAAGTTTCCCACGAATTCAGACCTTGCCTTAAATCCTCATCCACACAGACCCAGTACTTACAAACACATGGGATCCGCAGGACCAGTCTGTAATCCTACTGCTGTGCTAACCCCTAATCCTCCATTCCATCCCGTTTCCATGCCGAGTCACCCTCGTCACACAGCATGGATACAGGAATGCTCTTTCTTGGGGAAACTGACAAGACAGGATCATCAAGGAGATGGAGGTGCTTCGATTCTCTGGTGCTCCCTCAGATAAGCATGTCCATTTGGTGTCGTCCACACAGGCAGCTGCAAGGCAGGGCAGGAAGAGTTGCAGGGACATTCCCAACCCAGCTAGAGGTGAGATTTGCAGCTGAGAAGGCTCAGGTCCAAGAGGCGAAACAGCGTCACTGAGCCAGGAATCAAAACAAAACAAAGCAGTGATTCTTTCCAAATTTACCAGCAGGATAAGTTCAAATAGAGAGAATTTTCTTACTCCTAGGGGAGATGTTTAAGGGAATTCTTCCCCCATGGAAACCATGAAAGAAAGAAAACATCTTTCTCTAACAATAAATTTCTCAATTATCTTATGGAGATGTATGTAACTTGGCAGTTGAGGGAATGTTAGTGATTCAACCAAATAATGCCAAAATCCCGAAAGAGTTGCCAGAGAACAGTGTCCAAGTGGACTTGAATAAACCACGCCCTCAGGACAATGGGTGGAAATGCCCCAAATGCCACCAAGAGGGTTTCGTTGAGAATCCAGTGAGATTTGACTCACCTAGTAGTTACACTTCTAGGAAATGTTCTTAAGAAAAACATTCAAAAGGGTGCAAAGCAGCTTATACAAAGAAAAGTTCATCAAAAAGCTGTTTATTCATGCGGTCAGATAGAAGGAGTAAGTTCTAGTGTTTGAGAGCACTGTAAGGTGACAATAGCTAATAATAACTTATTGCATATTTCAAAATAGCTAGAAGACTTGAAATGTCCACAACACAAAGAAATGATAAATGTTTGAGGTGATGGATGTCTAGACACCCTGATTTAATAATTACACGTTGAGTACATTCATCAAAATGTCACATGCACCCCATAAATATGTCCAATTATTAAGTAGACCAAAAAATACTTTTTATTATATTAAGACAGGTGAATGAAATGGGGAACTGAGTAAGTCAAATAGTGAAATAGGGAATTGCACCTTAGAATAGGATGCTGTTTTCAAGTGGGTTAATACATGTGTGCCTTTATTTATAAAAACCACAGAGGTCACAAAGCCAGTTTTGTTAAAAACCAATGATTTCTGGAATGTGGCAGATTGAGCGCTCACTCAATAGCCAGGTACCCACCAGCAGGCCCTAGTCCTTTTGCACAAAGACAGAGCTGGGATAGTGCCAGCCAGCAAGCTGGGAACTGAAGGAACACAGTGAGAATCTCATTGCTTCTTCCATTCCACTGCTACTGTCAGAGGCTGCAGGTGGAGGTGGCAGAAGGTCAGGAAGGAAACAGCCTGGGTCCCCAGGTTGCCTCCGGCAGAGCAGCACTGTCGGGAATCACAGGACGCTCTGGGAAGGAGAAGCACTGACCCAGCACAGTGTGAAGTCACTGAGATTTCAAGGAGAATTTATCCCCATCACACAATCCAGTCCCTCTTTCTATGGAGAGTATATAAATATATGTATAAAAATTTATTGTTAATAGTTATCTCTGAGTGGTAGAATTACAGATGTTTTTCAGGTGCTTCTCTACTTTTATGTCTTTGACATTTACAAGCTAATGCACATGACATCGTGTGGATGTAAATGCAGTATGTATATTTTTAAAAGCACTTGATTGTTGAATTCAAGGCAAAAAGGCCCTCGGGAGTGGCCACGTGAGAGAATCTCAATAAACATGTGAAAAACACCAATGAATTGATAAATTATTCAGTTTACACACAGGAGAAATGTAGACACAGTTAAAAGACAAGTATTTTCTAACGGCATGCCGCTTCACTTCAAAAGGAGTTTTCTCAGAATCACAAAAACGATTCCAACTTTTCTCATCCATTCCAGCTGTAACTGATGTGAGACACTCAGATTTTGATTGGTGGTTCAAAGATTCGTAGCATCGATTTGTAATTTTATTGCCACACAAAGGCAACAAAATTCTTGGAAGTTTTTAAAACATTCAGCATTTTAACTGTGAACAGATATAAACACAAGTAATATTTTCAAATTGTATTACATATCATTGACATGAGGTCACTCTGCTAATGGACATGATAGGAAATACATATGCAACATTATACTTTAATCTAGACATACCTAGCTAGCTTCTGTAATGAACTGTACACACCCCTTCCAACTTCAGATCTTATTTATGGTGAAAATCATAAAGCTCCTTTCCCTCAGTGTCAGTAATTAACCGTGTAGAGGTTCTTTATGAATATCTGCTGCACAGAAGAAACATGAAGCGATTGCGAGTCTGCCTTTTACAAACTGCTAGTACTGCGTAGGAAAATAATGTTGATCACCTGGTCAAAGGTAAAAAATATGTATCTAAGATCGTAATGAGTGAATACACACAAAATTTAGGAGGGACAGTTATGTAGGAAGGACACACAGTCTTTACATCAGGAACAAACGATTTTAATTTGGAATTAAGGGTAGTCTTCACTTAGCCACACGAAAACATACAGTTGGTTTCTTTTTCCCCCCTTGGGGGATAGAATCAATGGTAGCATTCATTAGAAAAAGAGCAATTTAGAGTTAAAGATCGAGTTTGGAATAACTTCTGCACTATTTACTGTTGGTGTGAAACTCAACCAGAGGTTGCACATTCCTTTGAGATGAGGTTAGAGAAGATGCCGTTCTGGTATAATCCACTGGAGAGTGGCAGGGACTGCGGAATCAGGTGTGGAAGACACAGGAATTCAAATTTGAAGTATGAAAACACAGTTCAGACTTAAAGATTGCAAATCCAAGACTACAAACTGAAGTTTAAGTTTTAACTTAAACTCACAATAGACTTACCCAGAGCCACCTTACTCTGCTTTAAGAGAGGATGAGAAACAAGTTGTTGATTAAACAAAATATCATAGTAACTTTATACGAAAGGAATGCGATAGTGCCATATGTACTCATAGAGATGATTTACAAGATATATTGCGAATCAGGAAACACACATATCCACGTAGATTTAGCCCATACACACTTGTCTGAATGTAGTTTATGGTAAATCCTTATAATGCTGGTCACCCATAAGTAGGAATTGGAAGAACAGTTAAAAAGTGAAAAAGTTATCTTTTCTGCTCCTCTCCCTTCTTCCACCCTCAAGTAGAACCCAATGTCTGCTGTTTCCTTTTTGTGTTCATGAGTTCTCATTATTTAGCTCCCACTTATAAGTGAGAGCATGTGGTAATTGGTTTTCTGTTTCTGAATTAGTCTGCTCTGCTAAGAATGATGGCCTCTAGTTCCATCCATGTTCCCACAAAAGACAGGATCTCATTCTTTTTTATGGCTGCGTAGTATTCCATAGTATATATGTACCACATTTTTTTTATCCAATCTGTCATTGATGGGCATTTAGGTTGATTTCATGTCTTTGCTCTTGTGAATGGTACTACAATGAACATTCACGTGCATGTGTATTTATAATAGAATGATTTATATTTCTCTGGATATATAGCCAGTAATTGGATTGCTGGGTTGAATGGTAGTTCACCTTTTAGCTCTTTGAGGAATCGCCATACTGCTTTCCACAATGATTCAATTAATTTACACCCCCACCAACAATGTATAAATGTTCCCTTTTCTGTGTAACCTTGCCACTATCTGCTATTTTATGACTTTTTATTAATAGCCAGTCTGACTAGTGTGAGATGGTATCTCATTGTGGTTTTGATTTGCATTTCTCCAATGATAAGTGATATTGAGCTTTTTTTACTTAATATGTTTGTTGGCTACATGTATGTCTTGTTTTGAAAAGTGTTTTTTCATGTCCTTTGCCCACTTTTTTAATGGGGTTGCTTGTTTTTCTCTTTTAAATTTGTAAGTCCCTTATAAATGCTGGATATTACCACTTTTTTAAGTACATTAATTAACTTAAAAAATAAAAGGAAAACCTGCAGGAAAAAAACAGCCACTCATCTATCTTCAGTCCGAATCAATCACATCCATGAGTTTAATTCAGACCATGAGCCACCAATTCACAAACCTGAATTCTTTTCTAAATCTCAATACTTTTGTTTTTCACATGGGCAGCCATTCCTTGCTTACCTGATAGTATTATTTCTTAATCAAATATAAATAATGTGCAATAGATAGAAAACACTTTAAAAAGTGTAAATAATTATGTATTTGCAAAAGATAACAGTGTCTCATCTGCAATAGCAACAATGTTACCCTGACCTAGCTCCCTGGTCTAACTCTGGGAAACAGACACAATACGTGTGACACTTTCTACTTCAAGGCTTTAGCATTAGTGAATGTGGGACATAAATATGGCACAGAAATAGAAAACCCGAGAAGCTACAAAGCTTACAGTGTCTTTAACTTGGGGGGTCCCAGCGTGTTATCTTCAGTTTCTGGATTTCTTTCTGAGAAGTTAGTAGGAATCCCTGCTGAGCTCTTTCTCTTTGATTTTTATCACTGAGATTGAAGCTTTTATTCACACATGCAGATATGATAAAAAAAAAAATTACGGAAGAAGTGAGCAGTGAATGAGCAGATTGACGGGTCCTCCCCATCCTTCTGTTCCCTGTGGTCAGTTGGTCTCAGAAGCCCATCTCTCTATGAGGACAACCGCCCAAGGAAGCTGCCCACAGGAGGCAAAACCCTTGTGGACGATAGGGATCAATACTGTCTCACCAACTGTCACTCAGTTACAGGACTCTGTCAAGATCCTCCAGCTGGATGCTCATTCCAAAAGCTCCGCGTCTCACCCAGAGTCTCCCGCTTTGGCAACATCGAATGAGTGAAGAAATAGAGCAGACACCAACGCATGTTCTTTTTGGTTTTGTTGTTGTTGTTGTTGTTTGTTTGCTTTTCTTGAGACAGGGTCTTGCTGTGTCACCCAGGCTGGAGTGCAATGGCGCAATCACGGCTCACTGCAGCCTCCACCTGCCAGGCTCAGGTGATCCTGCCACCTCAACCTCCCTGAGTAGCTGGGAGTACAGGTGTGCGCTACCATGCTTAGCTAATTTTTTTTGTGTTTTTTTTTCTTTTCTTTCTTTCTTATTATTTTTTTTTTTTAATGGAATCTCACTCTGTCATGCCCAGGCTGGAGTGCAATGGCATGATATTGGCTCACTGCAGCTCCACCTCTTGGGTTCGAGCGATTCTCCTCCCTCAGCCTCCCGAGTAGCTGGGACTACAGGAATGCATCACCATGTGCGGCTAATTTTTGTATTTTCAGTAGAGACGGGGTTTCACCATGTTGGCCAGGCTGGTCTCTAACTCCTGACCTAAGGTGATCCACCTGCCTTGGCCTCCCAAAGTGCTAGAATTACATGCATGAGCCACCATGCCCGGCCATTTTTTGTGTGTATTTTGTAGAGACAAGGTCTTGCCATGTTGCTGAGGCTGGCCTTGAATTCGAACAGTCCATCTGCCTCTGCCTCCCAATGTGCTGGGATGACAGGTGTGAGCCCCGCACCTCGCCGCAGCGCATATCCTACTAAGTTCTGTAGATCACAATGAGCTCTTAGTCAAAGAAAGTTTGGAAGAGGACAATACAAGAAGTAATAATACTACAAAGATTTACACATATTTCTCAGTTCCAAGTCCCACATTTCTTAATGCCAAGACCCCACAGCAGACACAACTCTGTGTGTCTAGATGCAATGTGGGAAATAGAAATCATATGAAGTTATGGAAAAAATCCCAATCAGGAATTTCAGTCAGAGGTCTGGTCACATTTCTATCACTGAATTCCGAGGGGGGTGGTTTATTTCCTCTTCTGTAAATTAAGAGGTTTAGAATAACAGGATCTCTTTTCTTCCTTCTCACTTCTATTATCCTCTGTCAGACTCTGTTTTAATTCCTAATATTCTAAATTCACTTCCACCTTTCTATACCCCAATACGTTCTATTGTAATATCTTGATACTAATTCATATTTCAAAATATCTTATAAATCGGATCATTCCTTTAGAAATAATATTTAAAATCTGTGACATCACCATGATCTCTGATGATACCAACAGATGTTTTGAACAGGGTTGGCAAATGAATTCCCGTGGCCCAAATCCAGCTATCTGGCTGCTTTGACACCACAAGGACAGAGCTGACTAGTGTTGATGAAGATGTTATGGCCAGCAAAGGCTGAAATATTTAGGATCTAGCCCTTTCCAAAAATGTTTGCCAAACCCTGTTTTCAATGATCAGGGCATCGGTGTTACTTTGTCTTGTCTAGGGCTGATGCTATGAGTTTAAATTGATCTCACCTGTTTGAGAATTGGCACACTTCATTCTGAATGCAAAGGTCTGGAGTTCAGTGATTGCCCAAAAGAGACCAGCACAGCTGAAAAGCTTGTGCTCAAAGGTCCAGCTTAGAGCTTCATGTTCCTAGCTGCACGGGTAAATAACTTTATTCTCCTGTGTGTCGATTCTCTATCCTGGAAAATGGATGTCATAGCCATACTACCTTATAGGATAGTTTTGAGACTCATATAGAGTAATGTATACAAATCTATAGCAAAGTGTGAGGCACATAGTAGAGGTTTTAAGTTGTTAGTTTATTTCTCATTACACAGACACACACACACACTGCACATGCCACTATTTAAACAGAAAGTGAATAATCTCCCAATCACATAGGATATGACATTAATAAAGCAAATGTACACTCTTTTTGCAGAGAGTCTCAGAAACAGGTCTGTCCTGGCTTTGTTATCAAAATATCATCCCTGAGTCAGATAAGTTTCAGTACAAGAGAAATCAAGAAGTAAAAACCAAATTAGACTGAAATTAATTCAAAAAATATGCATAAAGACAAGACAGAAAATATTGTTGTCTAGTATTATTTTACATTAGGCTAAAAAACAAGTTAAGAATTTAAAGAAGCAAATTGTACAGAAAGTCTCATTATTTTATAGTGACATGGCATTCTCTACCTAATGAGCAATTGCATTTGATTCTTCACAGCAAATGGTACAGTAATTGAAATGGAAAGACTTCAAATATAAGATAACTTCTGCATGTTGATTCTTGTAAAAGTAGTAATATTTTTCTTGTTGTATACACTGAAGATTTACATTCTAAGACAATAAAAGAGGAAAAAACCTAAAGAACATTTAAAAAACACTTTTAGGAATGCTGAAGACATGACTTGCTTTTGGCTTCATTTATTTTTATTCTTTAAAACAAGGTTTTTTTTTTTATTTTCAAATATGACATAGTCATTGTTCAGCCACACCCAAGCACAGTACCATTTGTTGTCAACCGTATCATCAATTTCGTTTTAATCTTCCCTGAGTACTGAAGTAAAACATGCTGAGCCGTAGCTTTCCTTTGCTGTGGCAGGAGAAAATTTACTAAGCACTGTTGCTCTTTTTCCTGTCAGTTTTCAGACCCACCTTCCCTCGAGGGCAAACCCCTCTGCAGTCAGGAGACAGCTCTGTGTCTGGGAAGCAGGATATGTCACAGTGTGTGCTCCATTGATTAACCATAAAAACAGTAATGGAGCTGCCATTGATCCCTGAAATGGCTCCTCCAAAATCCGTTAGGACATCCTGAGGGTCACTACTCATGTTCCGTGGCGAGGATAAGCTTCAGGCTCTCTGACTGCTTGCTAACTGCCGTCTGCAATAAACTGCTTACCATTCCATTACCACCTGAACAATTGCCTGCCAGAGTGGAGTGTATGGAAAATAGATAAAGAAGCTTCCAGACTTCACAACTGCAGGAAGAATCGTTTGCACGACTGGGTTTGAGAATTTTCAGTCTGGAAAATAACTCTCCTGTACATTAGAAAGTATAAAGTGACTCCATTTCGAAGTTCCAGAGTCGAACAATAAAATATCTAGCTACTCTTATATGACATTTAATTTTTCAAAGTACTTTTGTATTTCCATTACTTGCTTATTTCTCAGGAGCGCATATAAAGATTACTCTTAAAAATGAAGAAAATCATGATGAAACCATGACTAAAAAATATTAAATGACTATGTGAGTGTTACTAAAGGCAAGACTCTAAGTCAGCTCCCAAGCCTCGCACCCACTCATCTATTTATCCACCTGCCCACCCACATACCCACTCATGCACCCATCCATCCACTCATCCACCCATCCATCCATCCGTCCATCCATCCACTCATCCAACTATCTAGCCATGCATCCATCCATCCATCCACTCATCCATCCATCCATCCATTCATCCATCCATCCATCCATCCACTCATCCACCCATCCATCCATTCATCCATCCACCCATCTGTCCATCTCTCCACCCATCCTTCCACCTGTCCCTCCATCCATCCATCCATTCACCCATCTGTCCATCTATCCACCCATCCTGCCACCTGTCCTTCCATCCATTCATGCACCTATCTATCCATCCAACCATCCCAGCAAGGTTCTTGCCACTGAGTCTCTGAAAGATACAGTGATGTGTATAGTTTTTATTGTCCTATTATTTCAATCAAATTCAGGGAGTCTAACAAGAGAAAAACTTATGCATGATCTATGAAAATTCAGAAAAAGTGCTCATCTATACAAAAATGTGTATGTATCACCATTTCTCTCCATCACCAGATGAGATTATTTTGTGTGAGGCTTGAGAGAAATGGTGTTTATTCCTATTGAGCATGATGCATGTTTGGAGTAACATAAATTTAAGTTAGAAGTGTTATTTTTCCCAGTAAAATGTGGAGAAGACGACGTGCTAGGTATTGGTGGATGGTCCTACTCAATGCACACTTGTAAACCACACTGCCCATGAATGAACCTCACTCACCAGTCCTACTTTTTTCAAACCACAAAGCATCTGTATGCAATTGTTACTGACTGTCAATTTTCAGTTGCATGGGAAGTTCAGACAAATTTGCCAACTGAAACTCACCCCCAAAGTAGCTGACCTTATGTATTTATCTATCTGACAAATATTTAGTGAAAACACTATTAGTGGTAAACAGAATAGCTGATGTTTATTGAGCACTTGCAGTTTGCCTGGCACTATACCCAGTGATTCATACACACTATTTCATCGAATTCTTATGACAACCCTGTGAGATAAGTAATTTTATTATCATCCTGTTTTTCAGATGAGAAAACTGAAGCTTTGAGAATAAGTACTGGACTAAGGTCATGCAATGAGGAAGGGCCAGGCCAGATTGAAAGCTAAAGATGTGGGTGTCCATACCCCATGCCCTTCACCTGTGTGGTGACTGACTTAATGATCAACTTTCTACTGGGCCCAACGCCGAGGCAATTGAGCCAAAGATCAGCAAGTCTAGCTCCCTGGAGGTGACACAGTGATGTATATAATTGTATGTATATAATTTGTACATAATGCATATAATTTGTGCATTGTAAATATATATATATATACACACACAAATGATGATGTACATAATTTGTATTCTATATCATTGGTATTGATGTATATAGTTTGTGTTGTTCTGTTTCAATCAAATTCAGGGAGTCTAACAAGAGAAAAACTTATGCATGGTTTGTGAAAATTCAGAAAAAGTGCCTCATCTATGCAAAAAAAAAAAACAAAAAACAAAAAAAAAATGTACGGCCTGCACATCCTCCAGGAAAGAAAGCTGGGCTGAGCCTGGGGTCAGAGCGCAGGCCATAGCCACAGGAGCATGGAAACCCGGAGAGCCCATGGGAGCTGCGCTGCAAGGCTCATTTCCGTATGTTCCTCCTAGGGGGTGCTTGGAACCTGGTGCACTCCATCCGAGCTGCTGGACCGGCTGCATCTACCGTGGAAGCGGCCTCGGTGCACCTGCTTCCAAGTCCCAAAGGTCCTGACATTCTGAACTGAGAGAATTCTACTCGGCGCTGTTCTCCTAACTGTCAGGAGTTCAGGGTGAGTTGGTATGACTTGGATAGAGCAGCTGCTTAAAAACTGATTCTGTTCAGGCTTCTCTAAAAGGCGGGGCAGGCCCTGGGTCTCCACCTCAACTTCCCTGCCATGCTCTGGGACCCGTGGCAACCTGTCTCCCACTCTGCGCCTGACACCCTAGAGACCCCGCTGTGGTCCCGCGCATCCTCTCTGTACCCATGACAGAGGCTGAACAGCAGGCTGCGTGTGACGGGATTCTGCTGTTTGCCAAAGAAAACGAACAGCAAACGGGAATTGGGGATGCATGTTTACCTAAGTGATACTTCTACAGATGATCAGTAACACTTAAATAAAGCAATTAGATTATGCTACCTTCCAATAAAATTATTAAAATAACCTTTATTCAGAAAAAAAGTAAGTCATGTGTTCAAGTAATAGATGTAGAATAAATGAACGTTTTAATAACTATGAATCCACTGGATTGGAGGAATACCACATGGTCAATGAAACAATCCCATTTACCACTAAGAAGCAGTAGTCATGAAATCTTGTGTTCATAAGAAAGATTATTTATTTAAATAATTAAACGATAGAAAGACTAAAATTCTGTGAATTCTGTCCCCCACCTAAAAGGACAGTGACTTACTAGGGGCAGACTTAGCTGCACCCTCTCTCCATAGATCAACTACTACAATAGACCTTCATAGACAATGCACATAACAATAGACCTTCATAGACAATGCACATATTTATACCCTCACTTTTATTTTATAAGGATATAATTTTACCTGAATTTTAAAACTATGTTTGAAGGTTGACAATACAAAATTAAATCCAATATTAACTATTAGATGACACTTCGTATTTTCTTTCTAAACTGTCTATACATCATCCATCCAGGGTAGACTGGGAAAGGAACATGGAGTCATTCATCCAGTCCTTAGGCAATGACCGCCCAATTCACCGTAGACCAGCCAAAGTACAGCCAGGTGGCATTTTGTTTATTTCTGAAAATGTAATGCATTTGATCATCTAATTTAAATCTGAAATAAGTACAAAAATTATTTGTGTAAAAGTGATGATACTTGAACATATGCAGCACATGTTTCCAAGGAAACGACTAAAATTTGAGTTTGCCATTTTCTACCAGTAGTGAATCTTTCATCATTTCAATCAACACATTTCTTCGATATCAGCATCGGCGAGACATGTTTGTATATATATACCAGTATGGGAGTATATTATGTCCACACACAGATACATGCCTACATACGCACACACGCACACTACTCAGGGAATACACACACATCTCTTTGTATGGGATTTTTACAACGTATTTCCCAACCTGAGTCTTCCCTCGGATCCTAAGCTAAGCCAGGACTATATGGTCTGGTCTGAGTTGTGCAGGACCCTTGGTTTTATGTAATCCTGTGCTTTCCTCAAGACTAAGGATTTGAGAGCCTGTGCCCTTGAACTTTCCCAGGAGAGATGACATGTGAATGTTAACACCTCCCAAGAGACCTCCTAGTCTATCCAGGCCTCTCTTGATTCAGGCAGCAAACAAGCCTTGGATTATTGTGTGTTCCTTGAATGCTGCAGGAACCCCACATTCTGAGGAGGTTGCTGCCCGTTGGAACCAGCAGGGCTGGGTTCCCCAGGCGCTCACGGGGTCCCTGGTGTGGGGCCAGGACTCAGCACCACAGGCCATCACGGCAAACCACAGGAAAGAGGCAGAAAACAACAGAGACATCCTAGCCCGAGATACACATGTAAAGGAGGGGATAAATCACTGAAGAAAATGTCAAAAAGAGCTGAGGTGGGCAGATCACTTGAGGTCAGGAGTTCGAGACCAGCTTGGCCAACATAGTGAAGCCTCATCTCTACTAAAAATACAAAAATTAGCCAAGCATGGTGGCATGTGCCTGTAATCCCAACTACTCAGGAGGCCAAGGTGAGAGAATCGCCTGAACCTGGGAGGTGGAGGTTGCAGTGAGCCGAGATCACACCACTGCACTTCAGCCTGGGCGACAGAGTGAAACTCCATCTCAAAAAAATAAATAAATAAAATAAAATAGAATAAAAATAATTTTAAAATGCCAACAACAACAACAACAACAACAACAAAAAAACAGAAGAGTGAAGTGTTCACAGACCAAACCTAGAAATATGTTTGCTAAAAGAATATCAGGTAAAAATAGGCCAAATTGTGCCAGGTTAACAGGCAAAACTTCTGAATGAGCAAGATAATTTTTTTTTAATCCAGTGGTGTCAATAACCCTCCTCATATAGCTCTATGAGCAATGGGAAGAAAACAAAGGTAAAGAATTTTATTTCAAAATTTCTCCCAACCACATGCTGAAAAGAACTTATTTCCCATAATACTTGAAATATATATTTCAAAAACAAAAAGATAGAGACAAAATCTACTATGAGTGCTTTACAAGGATTACTTAATGATGTAATTTCTAGAAAACCAGGAATTACAACAACAGATTAACTATAGAAACCTAAAGATATTTTCTTCAAAATTACTTAGAATACAATTTCCATTTTTATCAAACTTTGAGACATTTAATACTCTCACTCTTAATTTCCTAATGGCATCAGTTTTAATGATTTATATAATTTGAAGTGGTTATTTTCCATACTTCATTACTTCCTCCAAAATGATCATTGATTTGATAATTACTTGATATTTTAAGGCCTGAAGACATAATGTCCTTGAAAATGTTTTAAATGTTTTCTTCTAAGCAAAAATAAATTACAGGAACTTAGAGATGATTTATTTTTTCAACAAAGATAAAGATCATTTTATTTTATCTTAATTATGACTGTGTAGCAACATATCTTATTGAAGAAATCAACATATAGCTTGTTAACAGAGCATAAAGTAAGGCATTTCTCTATAGAGTATGCAAATATTGTATTTTATTAGAATGACTGAGCATTACCTGCAGACAACATTTTACCAACTGGTTTCTCCCTAGCATCTCTCCCTCTTCTTGGATTCTTGACTTTTCTGTATATAATATGAGCTAACATTTATATTAGAAAAGTTTGATTAATCTGATCATTCAATTTGTCAGTGGTTTTGTCACTTATTTAGGTATAACTTATTTGTCACTTATTTAGGTATAATTTTATAGACAAGCTTAAAAAATTATATCAAGCTATACATTATTATACTACATATTTTTACATAAACAAAAAAGCCTACTACATATCAACAATTTTTGAGGTGTTAGGAGAAGTGTGTGTTCTGTACTCTAGAGAACTTACAATTTTAGATGACATAAGAGGGAAAATACATTTTATGAAGAGAATTGTACATACGGTCTAAATTAACATACATTTGATGATCACTAGGGTCTCATGGTTTAGAATTAGTAAAAATACCTGGGACTTTTCTTAGAAAACACCAGTAGAAGATCAATATGTTATCTGTAGTGTAATGTCTATTCCTGCTTTAGACGTGCATTTCAGAATACCTGCTTTTAAACATTATCTGACTTTCCTTCTTTTTTGTCTTTCTTCTTCTGCCGTCTACGATGCTTATTTTCTTGGTGTGCATTTCTGATCATGTGTTTACATGAGTCAGTCTTAAGAAAAAAATTTGAGTACAGCTCCATTCACAGGCATTATCTAGGAATACTTGCCAGGATAAATTTACCCTACAGCGTGCTGCATATCTCCAGTATTACTGTCATCGACATACACAAAATAACTCATAAATAACTTCACTCTGCAAAACACACAGCTCTTCTTTCAATGCCTTCAAATTACTACTATTACAAATCATCAAGTTATCTTCCAAATGGATGAAAACAACATGGCGAGCCAAGGTTCACATGTAACCATTAGGACTTTTTTACGAAATAAAATTAGGTATAGTTTATAAGTAAATATATTAATACAAAGCCGGGAAAAGTTCTACTCAAGTGGTTTAACTTTGTTCTGTTGAAGAATCTTCAACTCCAAGACTTTGACTATGTTCCCCAAGTTACTGAAAATATGTTTATGTCAGCCTAGTGCAAACTTTTAACTAAGAAACAGGTACAAAGAGGTGTTCGGTTTTTGTTTTCTTTGAATATAAACAGAATGGAGTTCCAGCACTTTAGGTGGGATTCACATGTTCTGGGCCCATGTCTGCTTCAGAAACAGGATAGGGAAACAGGACAGGGCTCCAGCTCCCAGGACAGGTGAGGACCTGGAAATGAGGGAGAAAGGACATTTGGGGGGAACTCCCCAAAAGTGTGCTAAGGGAATGAGCAAAGCACAGGGATGAGAACGGCAGGTGCACTGGTTCATGGGACATTGGGGTCGCCTGGAGGATCCGCCTCACAACTACTTGAAAGACTGAGGTGGAGACTGCTCTGGATTGGGAGCCAGGAAAATCTAAAATCTGCAAGAATCCTGGCCAGTTCTGCCACTAACAATCTCTCCCCATAGGTGACTTCATTCAACCCCATGGTTTTAAATGTATCAGTGAGTTGGTGGAATCTCTGAAATATTTGGGTTTGGCTGTCCATAAAAAGAACTGATAAAAGAGCAACCTATAAAGACATAAGTTTATTTTCTGTCATCTAAAAGAATTCCACAGACAGCACGCAGTATGGGATGTGTATTGGTCTGTTCTCATGCTGCCAATAAAGACATACCAGAGATTGAGTAATTTATAAAGGAAAGAGGTTTAATGGACTCACAGTTCCACATGGCTGGAGAGGCCTCAAAATCATGGCAGAAGGCAAGGAGGAGCAAGTCACATCTTACAAGGATGGCAGCAGGCAAGTGGGCATGTGCAGAGAAACGCCCCTTCATAAAACCATCAGATCTCATGAGACTTATTCACAATCACAAGAACAGCCCAAGAAAAACCCATCCCGATGATTCAATTACCTCTCACCAGGTCCCTCCCATGACATGTGGGGATTATGGGAGCTATAATTCAAGATGAGATTTAGGTGGGGACACAACCAAACCATATCAGGATGCAAGATCCAAGGAACAAGGCAATTGTCAAGGATACAGGATTTCTCCATCAAACCCTGGTATCCACTCACACATCCACTGGGCAGACCAAGCTGCATAGTAAGTGCTCAATAAATTGAATGTTTGTTGAATTAACTAAATATTTTAAACTGCAGAATCAGACATAGGGTTAAAGAGCTGAACCCCAGCGTTGCCCCTAACTAATCAGGTAACATGATCCATGCTACTTGATCTCTGCGAGTCAATTTATTGTTCTAGGATTTTCTGGTGATGATTTGATGAAGACAGGCATGTAGAGTGGCTGGCAATGCTGCTGGTCTCCTGACCTCTGAGTTGGGTTTCACTTCACTCTTCATTTTCAAATTCACCTTGAACCTGTATTTGCTGTTTTCCATCCTTGATCCATGAGATCGATTCCTGACTGGTCTACATTTCAACATGCATCCTGGCTGTGTTTCAGTAAATCCTAATAAATAAATATGGACACTCAATACCAGAAATAGAACTAAGTCGAAAAGAAGAAAGCAGAGTGAGAGCCTTTCTTCTCCTCCAGCCACCCTCACCAACCCCTGTGCACTCAGTCCAAGGCCTACTCTTCACCTTCTGTCCTGGCCATTCTGACCAGGGGACAGAGTCTACCCAAGATCTGCATAAAAATTAAAAGGACAGCTCGGAAAAGCGTACATTATTCTCCACCTTCTCCTCCCATTCCTTAATATATATATTCTCTGGAAATACATCCTTTTAAGAAGCTATAGATATTCTACTTATAACACAGATTAAAATTATTTCACACAATAAATGAAAATGATGAAATTTGGATTACCTAATTACTCTAAATGCCAAAAATAAGAAGTTCCTTATCTTTCTGAAGAATAAATGTATAAATGTATTCAAAATTATGTCTATTCTTTTATAGTGGAATACTACATTATAGAAATACTTTTAAACCTTTTTTAAAAAGAGGAAATCTATAATTTGTTGATATCTTTCCAATAATATAATAAAAACGTCACTGCAGTAAGACAAACACAGGATTATTGGAGGATGAAAGCCTTATTAATTATGGGAGCATGAGAGTTATCAAATCACTTTATTAAGGCATTTTGATTCTTTGTAGTTTGAATCAAAATTAATAATAATATATGTATTAATAATATTTTTAGTGCTCTCACTTTATACCATCCTGTCACATCCTTTCTCAAGATGGCCTGCCATTCATTATAAAATCAGGGAAAAACAGAGGTGAGCATGTACACAGAGGTGAATGTACACACACAGGTGACCATGTAAACACAGGTGAATATGCGCACACAGGTGAACATGTACACACAGGTAAGCATGTACACACCCAAAGCACATGTAAGCCATATGGAGGATGTGTAAATATACAGATCTAGTTTCTGTAATATCTTCATCCTCCTTCACTTATTGGACAGTCTACATATTTATCTCTCATTATATAATGCTGTCTAGGCACAATTAATGTTTGATGTGTTTCTCACATCAACCAGTGATACTTTCCAGAAAGTATCACATCATTTTTTTTGTATTTTTGTCTGGATTAATTATAATACCTTACATGTCATATGTGCTCAGTCGTGTCTGCTGACTCATTGATAGGGAACTATATTTCTGAATACCCTATTTTCTCTTGAGAAATTTTAAAAACTTTTCATAACTCACTATTTAAAAAAAATCAGTTTGCTAATAATTCCCATATGTCTAGGCTTATTGGACACATGAAAAATCCATCAGGGACCCTGAATTAAGGTCAAGCATGTTGCTTGAAGACTCAGAACCAGGGTTGCTGATGATGGTTACAAATCATGCCCACCTTACACATAGGCAGGTGGCTAGCAGCCTTGGAAGCTCTGATTTTACAGGGAAGTATGTTCTCTGCCAGCTGTTTTCTATAATTCCATCCTTAGAATTCAGTCTTTCCAACTTAGAGTGATAGCCCTGCTAAAAGGCAAAGCAAAACAAAAGAATAATAAACAAAGCCACTGTATGCAGTAAGACACAGATTCTAATAAGAGAAACTGTGCTGTCTGATGGTTGGAGAAACGAGAAGTGTTATGCCACTGACAAGAAATAAAACCATATGTGTAAATTTTCATTCACCTTTGTGCTTACGTTTTATGTTGAACTTTCCTAAATGGGTGTTTTCTATGATTGTTACAATGAGGATTCAAATACTGAAAACACGAATATTCTCAGTGACATCACTGTGCCACCATGCTATCAAAATAATTAGAACAGGAGCACGACATGGAGAGAAAAGGCCCATGGCTGAAATTCGGGGAAGCTGGGTTCCAGTATTAACTCTCATTTACTTGCTGTAGAACGACGGGAAACCAAGAAAAGTAATTTTTAACTTTCTTTGTTTTGCCAAGAGTTCCTCAATTAACAGGAAGTATTTTTACAAGAAACATGGCTTTGTTTGGAAAGCAAATGGTAGTTGTAAGGAAAGTGATGAGGATGAGCAACTCCAGACAGGGTAGTCAGTGAGGGTGGGTGGGCGGTGTCACTCGAAAAATGACAGCTCTGGATTTTAAGTGGCAGCCTAACACCATGTTCCTACATTTGAAAGACTGTTAAGATCAAATAAAACATTTCAGTGCAACATATTCTTTTTTAAATTCTAAATGATCTATTTTTCCCGTGTTTTAAATGATCAGCTGCTTCATTTAAATGAACTTGATAGAAACATGTCTTCTAATAAAAACTGCATTATGCTTTTCCATAACTTCTGACTTGAGTGAGCTCAGCACTGGGCTCAGAACGATATTAATTTAAAAAGAGAAAAAAAGATAGGACGTAATGAGCTGTAAAAAGACTGTAAGTCTGGAAAGAATAACACTGAAAGATACTTAATATAGGGCCAATTATTTGACTGGCACTTGGATCTTGCCTTTTGTAATAACTTCAACAAAGAAAGAAATTTCAACATAGAGATTTTCTCTACAGTATATATGGCATACATGAGAATACAGGATAACAGTTTCAAGCCAGGATATCTCCAGACACACATATAATCTGTAGAGTCTCTAGGCAAGTGTTAAAATACCCTGATACATAAATAACACAGGGTGTTAAAACACCATGATACATAATGGGCTAATACAGGTTAAAAGAGTATCTGGAACAAATAAATATTAACTATTATTATCAGTAATAATAATATTGTTATTGCATTGGGTATCAGAAAAACATTGGCAATATATTAGAATGCATTAAATAAACCCAGAAATGAATACATGATGATGTAATCTATATTTACAATAGCTATGAAAAGGTATTTTATTAAAAGGCTTATACAAAAGTTACTGTTTGGAGAACTCCCAAAAGATGTGTCACAGACCATGTCTCTTCTTCTGGGCAAACCAGAACACATAATAAAGAGGTGGAGAGCGATATTCTAGGGCTGTTCGATGATGAATTGAAATCTGTTTCCTGAAATAACTTGAACAAGACTGTCTCATATGTTGCATTTCAATAAAACTATGATGCATTATTATTGACAGAAAAAAAAATACTGCCAATAAAAGCATGACATGGCCAGGTGGTGGCACTTAATAGCTAGACCCTGGTGGGAGTAACTAAGATGGGCTGGGGGCAGGGGAGCAGGGGTGTGATCTGCAGAAAGCTCTGAGGCTGGTTAACAGAATATGGCATTTCCAGAGGCAACATGGATGGGCAGCCCACAAAGCACACTCAATTTGTACCAAGAAAAGAAATCAAGAGACCATGAGCATAAAACCGAGAGCAGCCACTGCCATAAAGTCTGATTCCTCATTCAGTTTCCTGGCCTAAGCCGGTTTTGAGACCTGGAACCCCCTCGAGGAGGAAGAGTTGGACCTCTGCAGGAATCGCATAGATCTTAGAGAGAGGGCAAACTGCCACAAGCTCAAAAAATCAGTAACTTCCATTGCTACCACCACCCCAGACATGGTCATTTTTCCTAGAGCTAATTCTCATGGCTCCTATTATGTGACATGTGGCCACTGGTTTCATGAAAATCTTTGTTTTCATTCTTATTAGATAGGAGGGTCAAACACAATGAACCTGAACATCATATAGAACATGGAATAGCACTTACATACAGTTCTGTCTCACAGGGATGCTAACACCTTTGCCTTCTTCCATAATGTAGTCCAAAGAGACCTGGGCCACCTGAACTTCCCTCAGCCCATCCCATCAAACCACTGTACAGATGACATCCAGCAAATTGGATGGATTGGATGGGATGGCCAAGAAGTGGAAACACCTTGGAGCCCTTGATAGGACACATGAGCTTCAGAGGGTGATAACTGAACCCTACGAAGACCCAGGAGACACCCATGTCAGTGGGTTATTTGAAGTTCCAATGGCCCAGGGGCATGTTGGGACGCCCCATCAAATAAAGGGAAATGGTTGCATCTTGCACCTCTTGTAACCAAGATGGAAGCATGGTTTCTGGTAAGCCTCTTTGGGTTCTGAAAACTCCACACCTGGGAGCACAACTCAAACCTTACAGTGGACGGGGGGTCTCCAAAGGCCATGGTCACCTTTGTGTGGGGCTCAGAGCAGGAAAAGGCTCTGCACGTGCAGCTAAGGTGCAAGCAGCCCTGCCATTCGCTCCATGTGGCCCAACGACTGCATGGCATCAGAGTGGTGGGAGAGACACCCTTTAGGGTTTACGGCGGAACTCAGTGGCTGGATCACAATGCGAATCTCTAGAGTTCTAGAGCACAGCCATGCCATCTGAATCAAGGAACTACACACCTTTTGTGAAAGAATACACAGAATGCCACCAGTCCCTGGTAGAGAAGGACCACATGGGGACCATGGACCATGAGGCACAAATGCCTATTCTGAGCTGGGTTCCATCCACCCACCAAGTCACAGGGGTGGGTGTGCCCTGCAATAAGCCTTCCTAGATAGATGTGGCATGCTAAGGCTCAAGCTCCTGGCACGGTTAGGTCACAGACACCAGGCCACCTGCCAGGATTGTCCGCCACTTCCTCCCTCAGCTCACCCCTTGGATTTGAGGGGACTCCCCAACAGCTGGCGAGGTAGAAACCATGGAGAACTTGGTCCGTGATTATTAGACCTCCTAATTCTCTAAAATTGAGCCTCAGTATATCCCAGTTTACATCTCATTATTACTTTGTTTGGGGCCCTCATCTAGACTTTTTCCCCAAAATGTTCAAATGCAAACATAATAAATGTGATGCACACACTTGATGCCTGAATTCAAAGCACCCAGAAAGCAGAAGCAATTACGGCTTGCTTGATTTCAATGCTGCAAAATCTATCCCCTAAAACCTCCACACAGTTGCTAAGAGAATGATCACCCCTACCTTACCATTTTCTTGTAAATGAAATTTATCAAGAGCAACTGCTGTCACGATAATGAGAGCAAGGGGAAATTTTGTGAGAGGAGCTCTTAATTTAGAGACCACCCTGTCACTTTTAAATGATCTTCCGTTGGCCTCCAACACAATGGTAGCTTAAAAAAAAGAAAAAGAAAAAGAAAAAAAATCAAACATGAAAGGCAAGTTCAGAATCATCTAGAGAATATTTTAAATATGAAAAATAATCCTGGCTCTCTTGACAGCTTCTTTCTGAAATGTCAGCAAGCATCGTTGTGCAGAAGACCAAGTCATCATTCAGGGGGAAGGGGAAAATGATCACACATTAAACTGAGGGCAAAAGAGAAAAGAGGGAAATGCTCAAATTCTCTTTGCTTCAGCATGAGTTGAAAAAAAAATCTCCACATTGTCAAAAGAAGAATTGGAGGCAAAATTTCTGTGAACTATAGCCAAGGTGAGCATATATTTTTCAGATTTTTTTCAACAACTTCCACGAAAATATAAAAGGTGCAGTCGCTTTTCATAGAGAGTGTGGATGATTTATCTACTCAATTAGACTTGGTCTCTGGGGCCACCGGAGCAGAGGATGAGCCCCAAGCTGTGCCCTCCATCGCCCAACTTAGCTCCAAAGAAGAAAATTTCTCCTCTGTGCTGTGATTAGGGCTTTGAAAGTTATTAAACTGATGAGCCCTGCCGTGGGAGTACCAGCGGCCACGCACAATTTTAGCGAATGCCCAGACTCATGGAGAGAATGGCCGCTGGGGCATATTTCCGGGGAGGAAGTGGCTGCGTGCTCTGACCCGGGAGCAGTTCTTCCTAATGATCCTGGCCGCGTCCCCTGGTTTTTCCCTCATGAGATCAGGCAATGAAACCATGGAAGGTGGTAACGGGGTGACGGACTTCAAGAGCCAGCGCTGAGGCTTACCCCACCTCCCTGAGACCTCAAAGCTTTTTCTGAAGTCTAATCCTGGGAAACATTTTCATTATTCCAGAAGAAGCCCTTATTGGCTCTTAGAGGAATCAGAAAAAAACCTTAAACCTCATAGAAGTGTGGCTGGAGCTGATTTCTGTCTGATTTCAGGGCTGCACCCCGTCCCCTTCTTCATATTTGAATTTCACCTTTTCAGATCTCTTTTACTCCTTCCTAGTAGAAGTAAGGCTTTAAGATTGAACAGTTACTTAACTTTTATTTACATTAACTTATCAAATTTTTCTCTGACAGCAGGTTAGAACGATGAGCTCATAAGTAACTTGGGACCTTGACAGGATGCCCAAAGAGGTAAAAGAATGTTGGAAGTGGAGATTAAGGGCATTTTGCAGGCTTCATAGTTTTTGGAGAACTGGCCCTATAAGAAATGTGGCATTGCTTGGGCCTAGACTACAGTCATGCTCATGACAATATTTCTGTCAATGATGGACTGCATGGACAACAGTGGGCCCATAATTCTAATGGAGCATATATGGAAACCTGGTATATAACACTTGATATTGGCAGTGCAGATCAAGTAGAGGAAATGATTGATATTCAGTCATGGTGCTGGGACAGTTGGTTTTTCATATAAAAAATATACATAAATAAGCATAAATACCACCTAGACTTGTGAGAGTACAGTCTATGATGTTCAAATAACAAAATAGCCCAGTGAGACATTCTCAAAACATAACCCATTTGCTAAGTGACACATGACTATATTATTAAATGGAAAGAGTCAAAAAAAGCATTAATAGAGAAATACTCAAAACTTAATTTTTATCATATTGGTTAATTCAAATTTTATCTTTGAGGAGCCAATAATGTCATCTTTCTCACATTTTTTTTCCATCTGGTCATCTCTTCCTAGCTTTTAAGAAGCAAACTGGTGATCTTTCTCCTACAAATTACATTATCCTGAGTGGGTTACTCTAAATGCCTTTAGACCACTTTAAAAGCATAGATGATTCTATTTTTTAATAACTGCCTTAAAGAAGTGTTAGTGTGTGTACAGGGCTGTGAAGACTCCTTTGAGTCTTTAGGGGCCTTCCTGATTCTTTCCAGCCTGTAAAAGAATTAAATATCTTTCAAAACAGCAGAGAAGTCACGGTAAGAAATAACTCAGCATTTTTTTTTGAAAAGGCATAAACCATACAAACTGAACTGGAATATTTTTAAAAATGAACTAAAATGGTGTATGAGCACACTCAAAATTTTGCATTTTAGCTGTTATATTAACAGTTTGGGATTCACTGCAGACTTGTCTGTTTCTGATAAGGATTGGGGGAATATCTCTGTTCTTTATAATCCACTTCTAGAAAGCCTTAACATTACAAGTAAAATGCAAAGCTCCAACTCTAAATACTCACAGTTTCAACCAGACAAAGATGTCATTGCCCACCTAACATGGTGTAATTAATCCCTTCTCATTTTCCCTGTCTACACAGTACAATATAACTATGGGTTGTCCAACACCTCCTGACTTCCACAGGTGGGCAATTATTATGGTAATTAACACTTATGGAAATTACCCGAACCAACCCATCCTGCATTACGAAAGGAGAAGGTGCTGTTTGGCTGTGCATTTAGCTGTATGCATGTGTGTCTGCGTGTGCATGCACAGGTGTGTGTGTCTGTGCATGTCTGGTGTCTAACACGCATGCGTGCGCTCCATATTAAAGAAACAGATTTGGGTTGCTTTCTTTCAAATCTGAGTTTCTGAGAGTATTGTATGTTCAGAAAGAGAACTGCATCTGTTTGAAACTCAGTCAGATAAACAAATATTTAAATGTAAGCAATGTTGGGAAGATTGCTTTAAGCACTGAAGCAGAGCTTCGCATTTAGGAGGAGAAAACGGGGCCAGAGTCAATGCAACTGACTAGAGATTACTGAAGCAGGAGGCTCAGGGACACACAGTGAACTCATCCCTAAGGCTTCTGTAGACACAGACTGCAGCTTATTGACTTGCTGGGTTCACTCGTAATTGAGGGAAGATGACTTCACCAATACACACCAGAACTCAGCATCCGAGAATCCTCAAAGTGAAGCATGTTTCCCATTTCCAGACCGTCCCACTGGCTCTCCCATGAGCACCTCCCTTCCTGTTCTCTTTTCTTGGTAACATGGACTTATTTCCTATTTAAAGTCAATTCTGATGCACTATGCATTTTTCCACATTAATCACTCCAGTCTCATTGGACTTTGGACTCTGTGACACCAAGATGAGATGGATAGTGAATAGAATGGCAGAAACAGATTTTAAAATTTTTCAACTAAAAATAATTACATTAAAACTTAGATAAATAAAAAAGATTTTGTGTTCTCATTCAGGAAATCAATTTTATATACAATGTAAGGGAGAGTTGCTTGAAATGTGTTTTGTGTAAAACAGACTTAGGGATTTTAAGCAATTGTAAGGGCAAGACAAGCCCGGATGAGATGCGGGGATCTGGAACAAGAAGTTCATTGCCACACCTCGGGCTTACTCGCATGCACCTCCTTATGAAAAAGCTCCCCTCTCAGAGGTCCTCATGGATCCAACGGCATCCTACATGTTCACATCATATTCAAAACATTTATTTGTCTCCAGAACAATAGCCTGTCTGATGCATATGCCTCTTGCAAAAAAAAAGGGGCATCTCTTTCTCTTACCACACACATCCCATCCCTAAACTCATAACCAACAGGCTGAAAAATTCTGGGGTAGACTTGTATGATGAGGATGAGTTCACCACGTCACTCCACCTACACCCATCCGCACTTAGACGTGAGGCATGCTTTCGCTGACCTGAGGATGCACTGCAGATACAGAGCCCAGTGCAAAGGAAAACTGTGAGGCCTCTCATCCAAAAGTTATTAAGAACTTCAGGACCATGACAGAAGAAAGACCAAGTGGCTTCTGAGCACACTCAGGTCTCGTGCCCATGAAGCCAGCCCCTTGCACGAGCAAGCCCAGTTAAATTCATCCAAGTCTGGCTTAGAAGAGAACAGACCAATGCCAATGGATTTATAGGGTATACTCATGAATGAAAATAACATTTCTGTTATTTTTCTTCTTGAGGTCATTTCATTCAGTTGTTTTCTTTTGAAATATACATAATATAAAATTTACCATGTTAACCATTTTTAAGTGTATGATTCAGTGGCATTCATTGTATTCGCAAAGTCGTGCAACCATCACCACCCCCCAATCACAGAATGTTATAGCTTGAAAACTCAAGCGCTGTCTCCGTTAAACAATTACCCCCCCATTTCCCCTCACCCCAGCCCTGGCAAACACCATTCTATTTTCTGTTTTTATGAATTTCACTACTCTATGTATCTATTGTAAGTGAAATCTTAAGAGATTTTACTGATGTATTTCACTGAACATCATGTCTTCAAGATGCATCCATGTTGTAGAATGTGCCAAAATGCCCTTCCTTTTTAAGGCTGAATAATATTCCACTGTGTGTATATATTACAGTTTGTTTATTCATTCACCTATCCATGGACAAAGGATGCTTCAACGCTTTGGCAACTGTAAATAATACTGCTATGAACATGGATGTGCAATGTCTTTGTGAGTCCCTGCTCTTAGTTCTTTTAGGTATATACCCTAAAATGGAACTGTTGAATCTTACAGTAATCCTAAGATTTACTCTTTTGAAAGGCTGCCGTACTCTTTCCACAACAGCACAGTTTTATAAAGAATGGGTTGTTTAATTTCAGGTATTCTTGAATTGTCTAGTTTTTGTTCTGCAATTTATTTATAGTTTTACTCCACTGTGATCAATGTAATGCCTTGTATAATATCAATATTTTTAGATTTATTAAGACTTATTTTGTAGTCTAGCATATGGTGAATCTTGGAAAATGTCCCTGTGCACTTGAGAAAAATGTGTATTCTACTGTTACAATTGTGTATTCTACAAAATGTGTATTCTACTGTTACTATTGTTCATCCCCACCAAAGGTATACAAGCATTCCGATTTTGTCACATCCTCAACAACAATTTTTTTTCTTTTTTTTACTAATACTCAACCTAATCAGTGTAAAGTGGCATTTCATTATGGGGTTGATTTGCATTTGCCCAGTGATTAGTGATGTTCAGCATCTTTTCATGTGTTTATCAGCCATTTGTATGCCTTTGCAGAAAGGTCTTTTCAAATATTTTTCCAGTTTTGAAATTAGAATTTTTTTGTTGTTAAACTGTAGGAGTTAGCTATGGGTTTAGCAATGGGTTTTTCATATATGACCATAATTGTGTTGAGGTAATTTCCTTCTATTCTTAGTTGATTGAGTGTTTTATCATGAAAGGGTGCTAAATTTTCTCAAATTTTTTTTCTGCATCAATTGATCGTGTGTTTTTGTACGTTTTCATTCTATTAAGGCAGTACACTAAGTTGATTGATTTTCATGTATTGAATCATTCTTGCATCCCAAGAGTAAATCATACTTGGCTGTGGCTTATAATGCTTTTAATATACAGTCAGATATAATTTTCTAATATTCTGTTGAGGATTTTTGCATCAAGTTCATAACAGATATTGGTGTGTAATTTTATTGCAGGGTCTTTGGCTGGCTGCAGTGTCAGAGTAACACCTCATAGATGAGTCATGAAGGGTTCCTTCTATTGCATTTGTTAGACAAGTTTGGGGAGGGCTGGTGTTAATTCTTTTTCAAATATTTGGTGGAATCCACCAGTGCAGCCATTTGATCATGATCTTTTCTTTGTTAGGAGGCTTTTGATTATTGGTTTGATTACTGTTTCGATTATTTGTTGTCTAATTTCTTGGTGTACAAATGTCCATAGTACTTTTTAAAATTTCTTACATTTCTGTAAAATCAGTAGGAATGTCCACTCTTCCCTTTCTGACTTTAGTCACTTTAAGTTTCTTTCATTTTTACTTAGTCATTCTGGCCAATGGTTTGTCAAATTTGTTGCTCTTTTCCAAGAATGAATTCTTAGTTTCATTGATGTTTTCTATTGCTTTTAATTCCCTATTTTATTTATTTCTGCTCTAATCTTTATTATTTCCTTCTTTCTGCTAGCATTGAATTTAGGTTGTTCTTTCTCTAAAAGCTAAGTAGTTGATTTGAGATCTTTCTTCTTCTTCGGTGCAGTTTACTGCCACACAGTGGCTTTCCATTCACTGTATCCTACATATTTTGGTGTGTTATGCTTTTATTTTTGTTTGTCTCACGGTATTTTCTAAATTTCCTTGTGATTTCTTCTTAGGCCCATTGTTTTTATAAAGAATGGGTTATTTAATTTCACGTATTCTTGAATTGTCTTGTTTTTGTTCTGCAATTTATTTATAGTTTTACTCTACTGTGATCAATGTAATGCCTTGTATAATATCAACATTTTTAGATTTATTAAGACTTGTTTTGTAGTCTAGCATATGGTGAATCTTGGAAAATGTCCCTGTGCACTTGAGAAAAATGTGTATTCTACTGTTACAAAGTGGAGTGTTCTGTGTATGTCTCTTAGAACCACATGCTCTATAGTGTTGTTATTCAATGTTTTTATTAATCTCCTGTCTTTTTTTCTATTCATTATTAAACAGCTGTCTATTTCTCCTTTACAATTATGGAAATGTTTGCATTATATGTTTTAGATCTCTGGTGTTTGCTGCATATAGGTTTATAATTATTATATCTTATTGTTGTATTAAAGCTTTTATTAATATATAAGGTCCTTCTTTGTCTCTTGTAATGGTTTTGACTTAAAGTTGATTTTGTCTGATATTAGTACAGTCATGTCCACCCACTTCTGGTTACCATTTGCATAAAATACATATAGTTCCATTTTTTTCAACCTATATACCCTTAAATTCAAAGTGAGTCTATTATAAATGCCATATAATTGGATCCTATTTTGTCATCCCTTCTTGCAATCCATGAATTTGGATTGAGGAGTTTAATCTGTTCACATTTAAAGTAATCACTGGTAGGAAAGGACTTACTTTTGCCATTTTGTTATTTGTTTTATTTCTTACTATTTTTTGCATATTACTGTTTTGCCTCAATTACTGGCAAAATTAATTCAGTTAATTTTTTATAGTGACATGCTTTTATTTACTTTTCACCTCTTTTTGCATATATTCTGTAATATTTTCTTTGTGGTTCCAGTAAGTATTTTATATAATATGCTAAAGTTACAGTAATCTAACTTGAATTGATACTAAGTTTACCTCAATTGCATACAACTCTTCTTCACAGCTCTGTTTCCCCATTTTGTAATTGGTGTCACAAGTCACATCTTTTTGTTGTGTACCCATTAACACATAATTATTTGTATGTATTCATCTTTTAAACCCTGTGGAAAATGTAAAGAGTGGCATTACAAACCAAAAATTATAATAATACTGTTTTCCTATATATCTTTTAAAGTATTTACCTTTAATGGAGAACTATATATTTTTACATGGTTTCATGTTCCAGTTTAACATTCTTTTGTTTTTACTTGACCTTACATTTATTGTAAGGTCATTTCAGTGTTAATAAACTGTCTGGGAATGACTTAATATGCCCCTCATTTTTAAATGACAGTTTTGCTAGGTATAAAAGCATCAGTTGACAGGTTTTGTTTTTTTTTTTTTTCCAGAACTCTGTGTCATCTCACTGCCTTCTGGCAGCAAGGTTTCTGCTAAGAAATGTGCTTATTGTCTTATTGGGAATCCCTTGAATGTGAGAAGCCACTTTTGCTCTGTGAAGATTCTCTTTTTGCCTTTGTCTTTTATCACACTGATTATAATATGTCCCAATGTGGGTCTCTTTGAATTTACCCTATTGGAATTCATTGAGTTTCTTGGGTTTGTGTATCTATATCTCCTTATATTTGGAAAATTGACAGCCAGTATTTTTTATTTTATTTTATTTTTTTGAGACAGAGTCTTATTCTGTCACCCAGGCTGGAGCAGAGTGGTATGGTCTCAGTTCACTGTAACTTCTGCCTCCCAGGTTCAAATGATTCTCCTGCTTCAATCGCCTGAGTAGCTGAGATTACACACTCCCACCACCATGCGTGGCTAATTTTTGTATATTTAGTAAAGGCAAGGTTTCACTATGTTGACCAGGCTAGTCTAAACTCCTGACCTCAAGTGATCCACCTACCTCAGCATCCCAAAGTGTTGGGATTACAGCAATGAGCCATCATGCCAGCTATATTTTCAAAGAATCCCTCTGCCCACTGCTCCTCTCTTTTCTTTCTGGGACTCCAAAAATACAATAATTGGTTCACTTCATTATGTCCCATATGTTTCTTAGAATCTGTTCACTTTTTAAAATTCTTTTCTTATTCTTTCTCTTCAGGCATGATCATTTCAAATAACTTGTTTTCAAGTTCATGGATTATTTCTTCTGCCTATTCAGACCGGATGTTGAACCCCTCCAGGGATGTTTGGAAAGCAGTTTAACTTTTCACCTCCAGAATTTCTAATTTTTTTTGTAATTTATATCTCTTTGTTGATATTTTCATTTTCTGTAGATACAGTTTTCATGATTTATTTTAGCTCTTCGTCTGTGTTTTCCTTTAGCTCTTTGAGTACATTTAAGATCATGGTTTTAAAGTCTTTGTCTTCCATGTTTAAAGCCTATGTTTCTTTAGATATATTTTAGACACATTTCATTCTCTAGATGGGCCATGTTTCCCTGTTTCTTTGTATGCTTTGTGATGTTTTGTGGAAAACTGGATGTTTGACAAAACAGTCAGCAGTCACTTCTCCCAGGTTTTGCAAAACTGATGTGGAAATTCTGCAAAACTTAATTAATCAGCAGGCCTCTGAGCCTTGAGAACAGCCTGGGATGAAGGCCCAGTGTCTTCTCCAGCCTCTTTTGGGCATGTGTCTTCCCTGGGTCTGTGAGTGTGCTTTTTCCCAGTTCCTCCATAAATATGGCTGCTTTAAAAGTCTTTATTTCTCTAAAATAAAGACTTACCCTGCTTCTTCTCAATGCCTTAGGTGTTTTGTTTTATTTCTCTGTGTGCAGTCTCTGGCTTGCAGACATTTGTAGGTCTCCCATCCTCCAGATATTTGCGTCCACCACAGCAGCTGCCACTGCCTTCCACAGAGTCCAATCTGACATCCAAGCTCTGCTGGCATTTCTGTCTGATTTGCAAGTCAGGCAAGACGGAAAACAGTCCCTCAGGAACACCACAGAGTCCTGAATATTGGAAACAAATTCCACTGTGCTCTTTCCATCTTGGGCAATTGGACCACTTCCTCCTAACTACACTAAGTAGAATAAAAATGCCTCAAAATTTTCTCCCATTTGAACATTCTTTTTCCTTAATTGTGTAACCATTTGGTTGCTGTAAATCTTTTGCTGGCTTCCAGAGCTCCTTTAAAGTTATTGTAGTCAATCTCTAGTTGATTATTTAATTTTCATGGGGGAATGAAAGCCTGGAACTTCCTGGTCTACCATCCTGCTAACAACATTTCAAATGATCATTTTCACAAAGTATTGTGGTAATTTGCTATTTAGCAACAAATAATGGACACGATAGTCTTCGGAGAAATGAAACACTTGACTTTTGAAGAATTTTCTGGTTTTTCATTGCACAGGTGTGTGAGAAAAAAGACCCCAGAGGTATCATGGCCACTCTCTTCACATGGTATGGCATCAAATCAGCTCAGACCAGGGATACCCTCCCTCTAGTGGAGTGAACAGCAGGTCTCAGTGTTCTGAAAGGACCCAGGTGCTATCAGGTATGATATGCAAGATTCCAGCTGCAAGATGCCAGTCACCACTACCCAGCCTCCCTTCTAAGCACCCTGCCGTGCCTAACCCCTTGTTTTAACCCATTTTCACACTACTGATGAAGACACACCTGAGACTGAGCAACTGACAAAAGAAAGAGGTTTAATGGACTTACAGCTCCATGTGACTGGGGAGGCCTCACAATCATGGTGGAAGGTGAAAGGCATGTCTTACATGGTGTCAGACAAGAGAAGAGAGCTTGTGCAGGGAAACTCCCCTTGTCAAAACCATCAGATCTCATGAGACTCATTCACCATCAGGAGAAAAGCACAGGAAAGACCCATCCCCATGATTCAATTACCTTCCACTGGGTCCCTCTCACAACATGTGGGAAGCGTGGGAGCTAAAATTCAAGGTGAGATTTGGGTGGGGACACAGCCAAACCACATCACCCCTCCTTGACCTACTTCTCCAGAGCATGGCAATAGAGTGAGGACCACACGCATCCAGCTCCTGACCTGCTGTGAGCCCCAGCCTGCTATGTGCTGCCTCTGAAGCCTGCCCAAGGCCCTGGCTCAAGAAACTTCCTTCAAACCATCTTTATGATTCCAGTGAAAGTTACCTTTTAATACACCCAGCTCATGGATTTCCTCTTCATCATGCTGTGGGCTGAAGTATGGAAAAGTGATCAGTCATGTAAAACCGAAATCTCTTCCTTTCTGAATTACATCACCCACCTAAGCCCCTCCCTCCTCCAACCCGCTAGCATTGATTCACTGATTCAGCAAAAGTCCTCCAAGTGTGTGCTGGCAATGGGTACAGCGGAGGATGAGAAGCAGTAAAGCAAGGTGGTGGTGTAACACATTCAGGTAATCACAAACTGTGCATGCTTCCTTTTCAGCTCTGCCACTTCCTCTGAGTTGGGAAGACACGAAGAGTCAAAGTTCTTTGTATCATTCAATCAAAATAGAAGAAGTGCTGCCTGCACAAATTTTGAGGGATCATTACATGGAAAAACAAAAACAAAAATTAAAAAAATGTAAACTTATGAACAGACTACAGGCAAATCTCAGAGATATTCCAGGTTTGGCTCCAGAACACTACAATAAAGTCAATATCACAATAAAATGAGTCACATACATTTTTTGGCTTCCTTGTGCATATATAAGTTATATTTACACCACACTGTAGTCAATTAAGTGTGCAATACCATTATGCCTTTAAAAAGTACATATCTTAATTTTAAAATACTGTATTGCTAAAAATTGCTGACAAAGTGAGCACATGATGTTGGAGAAGGGTCTGCATAAATCTTCACTTGGTAAAATATGAATTATCTCTGAAATTCAATAAAGCAAAATACAATACAATAAAGTATGCCTGTAAGTGGCCTGCAGTAACAGTCAATAAATGTGGTTGTCATTCTTATTAAGACAAGATTTCTGCCTTTACGAACTTTCATTGAGTAGGCTCTAGACATTAATCAAATAATTATGAATATAATGAATGCTGCTTCCAATGGGGAAAAAGAGTGCTGTGTCCTCATGGGACATTATAGGGCTCAAGAGAGCTGCAAACTAACCTTCCTCTGCCCACACTTGAAGCCCATTGTTCAATAAGGGAATCAGCAGCTGGATGTCTAACACTGGTAAAATTTATATGGAAAACATACCTCATACCTGTAGACAAGTGTACTTTTTAATACTTAATTCTGGAATGAGATGGACTTAGTCAACCTATCTCAGGCTCCTCTGGACCCAGGCAAGAAGCTCTGGAAGCCCCCGTGGCTTTGAGGAGCAGAAACAGAAGCTCCTTCCTGCAGGCAGCTCATTCCTAGTAAGAGGGGAAGGGAACAGCATCCATGTTTACATCTCTTCCATACTCACCAAGTGGATGCTCCTGCCCTAACAGGAAGCAGTGAGGCAGGGGTGAGGAAGAGAGTGTAGACACACCTACAGCATTGGCCTCATGGAGAGAACATCTCACCATTGCTTAATTCATTTCACTTAGCCCTTCAGAGGATCGTGAAAGGATGTGGGCAGAGCAAATCATCTTGGTTTCGGCACCTGGAACACAGTTCATCTCAAGTCTCTGAACTGGGATCATCAAATAAATCAGAGCTGTCCTACCAGGAGGTTACTTCGGGCTCCATGTAACCACATCTGGCGGGGAGCCAATGTGTGATTGACAGTGGGCTCTAACAGTGTGGGGGTTCTCTCTCCCCACAGGCAGCATTTTCAGTTTTGTGCTGTGATGGCTTCCACAGCCTCTCACAGGGAATTGCTCAGAACTAGGAAGGTGGCTTCCTTAAGGATGTGTCCTCCTTCAACCGTAACTAACTAATCCAGAGTCCACTGGAGACTCAGGATGGAGACTGGCACTTGAGCACATGAATCTAACATAAAGCCTCCACACTTCCTTCCTTGGCACATAATGGAGAATGGAATGGGGGGCAGCAACTCTGTCCCTGACCAGCTGCCCTGGCTTAAACCGTGTGGGGCAAATCTCACTAACACAGGGAACATTGCAATGGTCTTATAGTTTAAAACTAGCAAACTTTGTTTGATCTCTGAAAGGCCCTATAGTTGGAAAGCCTTTTTTCACCCCCTAAAGTGAAATCTCTGCCTGTGCCTCTGTTCCCTGCTTAGGAAAAGATGAGCCAGTGCCACCCAAAATCGGCACTCTAACCAGCTCCATGCCCATTTTGCAGTAAGGCTACCAGGAATCATTCCTATGTGATCAAAGTTGCCACAAACTGCAATATTGTTTAAGGTAAAAATTTTCATTGACCAGTCCCTGCAGTCCACACCACCACTGTGCACCAGCTACTTGTGCCAATGCCAGTCACTGTGAACCATAAGGTCAAAATGCTCTGGGACCAATAAAGCCTTAATTTCCAGGCCTTTTTTTTTTTTTTTTTTCCAGACAGAGTCTTGTTCTGTCACCCAGGCTGAAATGCAGTGGTGCGATCTCGGCTCACTGCAACCTCTACCTCCCAGGTTCAAGTGATTCTCCTGCCTCAGCCTCCCAAGTAGCTGGGGTTACAGGCGCCCACCACCACACCAGGCTAATTTTTGTATTTTTAGTAGAGACGGGGATTAGCCATGTTGGCCAAGCTGGTCTCGAACTCCTGTCCTCAAGAGATCCGCCCTCCTCAGCCTCCAAAAGTGCTGGGATTACAGGAATGCGCCACTGCACCCCGCCAATTTCCTGGCTTTGATTTGTTTCTAAAACGTGTACTTCTTAGTGTACCTCAATGCTCTTAGTCAACGCATAAGGAAGAAAGTATCAGAGGGGAAGGAGCTGCCCCCTAACACAGAGGGCATCACAGAGCTGGAAGAGCTTGCTGAAGCGCCCAGCAGGAGGGGCAAATATGGCAGCTCCGTCACCCCAAAGGATCTCAGTCCCAGTTCATCAACCCCTCGGCTAGAGAGGAACAGTGAATGGAAGGAGATAGCGCCTCTCATTCAGATGCTAGGTCCAGTGGATGGGCCTTTAATCTATTTCTCTATTATACATAGTCACCGATATATCTGTGGCATTCAATAATCATTATCATTGCAATAACTAGTTTAACGATGCAATCTTGAAATAACCGACTCTTGGAACGCCATTTCAGCTTCAAGACCAATAGAGAGCTAAATTGAGTGGTATTTCTGAGTTGACAAAAGAAAAATTTAATTAAAATTATAAGTGACCTTCAAATGTCAGAAGTAAATAAAATGATAACAACCACATTTTTGACAGCTGTCACCAGCTAATGGGAATGCCATAAAAACTCATGATCAGGGAGCACTGGCATATCCAATGTGTTCTGGACTCATCACCATAAATTTTATCAGATAAGTGCTCAACCCGATAATAATCTTACATCAATGCACTGAATTAGCCTCAGCTACACTGATAGAAAGACAGGTAGGGTAAAGGATCATCTCCATAACAATGACAACCTCCCATGCTGACAAATAGCTGGAAGAATGGCAATCATTTGCATAAAAGGAAAAGCAAAGAGCTTCAATGACATGATAACGGAGCCTCATGCCATTTGCATTCTGTGACCTTCCTTCTTTTTTAATTTGGGGTATTTTTTTTCTGATGTGCTCAGATGATTTCACATACGCTCATGTGCGCACACACGTATGTGAATAAAGGAAAATACAACTCATACAGGCTTCTCCCTCTAAAGGAGGGAAGATATATCTGTGCTAGCATGTACAAGGTTAGCTCTTCTAAAACATGCTGTCATCTGGACATGCAGAATTTTAAACCTTCCAGCTGATCCAGCTGGACAGTGACTGGCTTTGCTGCTGAGGAGTCACAGAGACGCTCAACAGGATTGAGACTGCTAACTGATTTTGCTGCTTTGTTGAATACAGCAAACCCTCCTGCCTCACAGTTTCTCAATTTCAAGTATTCTCTCGCGTAACACCAAAGCAATGCTATAAGGAATACTAACAAATATGGCCATCATGCAGACACGTTGCCCAAACTTGTACTTGTTTTATAAATATTTTATAAGAATAAACTAAATGTTTGAGGAAAATATTGAAAACATTTTCCACCAAAAGGAGAAAAACAAGTAGTTCCAACATTAAATATAGTGTGTTATTTAAAATAATTGTTGATAATTTCAAGCTGATACATGTAAGAACATTGTATCCATATAAATAGTATGCATGATACTTTGGATTATAATAATCTGTAGAGGTAACATTGGGGCTTAGACCAATCGTCCAATCCAGTGTGGCCTCTATTTTTTATAGACATGCTACAAATTGTTTTTACACTTTTAAATGATATATATCTTCCTACACAGCACCTTACACTTTGCCTCTTGGTTGTCAAAGCCTAAAATATTTGCCATCTAGCTCTTGACTGAACAATATCGCTGACTTCTCTGATGAAGAACAAAGAATTATACACAAACATGACATCAAATTCTGCATGCAAGTGGTTTCAGTGTCTAGTGTGTAGGGCAAATGGTCCCTAATGTGTGCATATAAACGCCTTGGAAAACTGACAAACATTTCAGTCCTAATACACATCAGGACATTAAGGGTCTTCATCTGATATTAAGGGTCCTAGTGAGACCTTAAGGGTCATGCCATATGCATAAATTTCAATTTCTTATAAAAATATATTAAAAGTAGAAATGTGGCTGGGTGCAATGGCTCACGCCTGTAATCCCAGGACTTTGGGATGCCGAGGCAGGTGGATCATGAGGTCAGGAGATTGAGATCATCCTGGCTAACACGGTAAAACCCTGTCTCTACTAAAAATACGAAACATTAGCCAGGCATGGTGGCAGGTGACTGTAGTCCCAGCTACTTGGAAGGCTGAGGCAGAAGAATGGCGTGAACCCGGGAGGCAGAGCTTTCAGTGGGCCGAGATCACATTACTGTACTCCAGCCTGGTCAACAGAGTGAGACACCATCTCAAAAAAAAAAAAAAAAAAAAGTAGAAATGTGAAGTTAACTTGTGATACACACAATCGGAGTGCATCTGCAGAGACTGGGCTGTGTAGGCTGTACATGCAGAAGGAAGAGGCTCTGTATACAAGTCTGTGGCATGGGGAAAACGTAAATTTAGCTTTTCCTTGAAACTCAAAGACCTTCTTTTTTCCTATTTTATATACTGAGAGAATTTCTGCCGTGTTACATTTTCCCAGAACCGAAAGGACCATGACATTGTTTCATAAGTACACAATTTTGTTTATGTATTTTTGACTTTTTCTTATGATGTTGACCATTCCAAAAATATCTCTTTTTTTGGTGAAGTTAGAGTGAATTGAGTTTGGGCTTCCACTTCTGTACTTTTCTAACATGCCAAGAATATCTTTATCATCACATTTGCCACGTTGATCTGTCACTGTTTTCATCTTTGCCGTCGGCTGGGATGCTTGAAGGAGAGGCCCGTGACTCATCGCGTTCTGTCACTTTGGTGCCTGGAATACTGTAACCACTCAATAAATATTAATTGCTATTATAATGATTACCATTGCTGTTATCAGTGTTATTCTTCTCCACTGTAGCATTGCTATGATCCAGATGAGGTTTTTGAAGCAACTTCACGCTTCGCATTTCAGGGACAGAATCATTTAGAAGCAAACATGTTTTAGCCTGCTTTAAAACAAAAGAAAAAGGGCATGCTTCTTCTGTGCTTGTCTGGAAGACAAAAAACATTGAAGCTCCAAAGTTTTCTGAAGAAACAACTGCAGACAAAGACCTTGCTACAATCCGATTTGATTAGTGTTGACATTAGCTAGAGGGGAAGACCGAGGACGTGACCAGGGAGTGAAATACAAGTTTGGCCTGGTGCTTCCCTAACTAATATGCAGTTAGAGCTATGCCCTATGAAGACCATTAAATAAGACTTGGCTAAAAATACTTTCAGGTAGTACTTGCTTTCATGCACTAAGGAAGCAAAAGGGTAACTACAATAATAATAATTATTTTACATATATGTATATACTACTTTTTGAGCCGGAGTCTCATTCTGTTGCCCAGGCTGGAGCACAATGGCACAATCTCAGCTCACTGCAACCTCCGCCTCCCGGGTTCAAGCGATTCTCCTGCCTCAGCCTCCCAAGTAGCTGGGATTACAGGTGCGCACCACCATGCCTGGCTAATTTTTGTGTTTGTTTTTTTTTTTTTTTTTAATAGTGATGGGGTACAACCATGTTGGTCAGGCTGGTCTCAAACTCCTAACCTCATGATCTGCACTCTTCCCAAAGTGCTGGTATTAGAGGCGTGAGTCACTGCACCTAGCCCAACAATAATATTTTTATTTTCATTGCCTAAAACAAGCAGTCCAGGTAGATTGTACTCATCTGCATCTAAGAAAGTCAGTATAAATACTTACTTAAGTTTCCTCCCCTCTCTGAGGGGAGGGAACTTAGAGGATGGGTCAGGTGCAACAAACCACCATGGCACCCGTATGCCTGTGTAACAAACCTGCACATTCTGCACATGTATCCCAGAATGTAAAGTAAAATTAAAAAAAAAAAAAAAAAGAATAGCTTTTAGCTGGATTGCAGTGCCTAGACCAGTGCCTAGCATGCATAGTAGGGGCTTAAAAATTATTTGTTGAATGAATGAATGGAAAAATTACATCCAATCTGAAAATTTTTTAAAAAATTCACTCTGGAAATTAATTTTGAATGACATATAAACAAATAAGTTATAATCCCAGATTTCTACTAAATTCAGAAAGAGTAGACAACACTTTTTTATTAGAATTATTGAGCATAAGACCAGTAGATTTTTTAAAATTAAAAACATGAAGACGAAAAGTCTGCTCCTTCTGGCATCAAATATATCTGGAAGAAGATATTAAGTGGCTACAAGGTTGGAAAAGAGAAAGAAACTTAAGAAACAACTTACGTTTTGTATCTTCCTTGCATCAGCATGTGCTTTCCTCTGACTCTAAGGTGAAACCCTGAACCTGATGATTGGTTTCACTGCACTGATTGGATGCAGGATCCAGCAGGTGAGGCCGTGCGCCACCCTGCCCGCCATGCTCCCAGCTAGAGCCCCACTAGGGACATGCTGATGCATTAGGCTATCCATGACGACACCACTTACCTTCCAGGCTAATGTGGACTCAGAGTCCTTCTTCAGCCTCTGACACTCCTTCATCTTGGGCCTAGAGTTGACATAAGGCATTTGGTTATGATTTTAGCCACAAAAGCTAGTAAAGGAGAGGAAGCAGACAGGTGACTAAAATTTATTATGAAGCCACTACATATGTACCAGGCAACTCTTAAATCCCAACCCCCCAATGCTTATCCATAGTAACATAGATATCTACATTGTGGTACGTGCACTCAATGGAATAGTAAGAAGTGGTGAGCATGAATACTCTGCCACATCCTGGGCACGGATAGTGACACTCACAGGAAGGGCCAGAGAAACCAGTGCAGAAGGGTGCATACTGTAGGCTCCGTTTACAAAAACAGGAATAGGGACATCATTACTCCATCCGTTAGATATTAGGCGGTGGTGAGGTGTCCTTGCAGTGGGCACGCCTGGAAAGGGACATAAGAAATGCTTTTTGGCTGATAATAATCTCTGTCTTCCTCTAGGGCTGGTTACAAATGTTGTTCAGTTTGTGAAAGTTCTTTAAGTGATACACTAAAAAAATGGTACTGTTGAATTCTCTCAATTATACCTCAGGATTTTGGTGGATTTTATTATTTTCCTCCCCTCTTACCCCTATAATAGGGCCATCTGTCCCATTCTTGATCCTGTGGTTCACTTGCTGCCTTTAGGAGAGAAGATCTGCCACACAGATGCAGCACTTGGGCCACATGACTGGTTTGACCATTGGAAGAGGGTTGGGTGTTATATAAATTCTGCTCATGTAGAAGACGTCCACATGATGGCCTGGCTTGCTTGGCCTCTCTCCTCTTCTGCCTCCCTGCCACAAGATGGGTGAGATTCAGATCAGAATGCTCCTTTCCTCGAGTGCCAGAGCCCCACAAGAGCTGGGAACAGACCCACAATTTAGAGCAATTCACCAGTGAGCCTGGGCAGAGCTTCTGTCTGAAGCAGACCCATAGCCAACCCATGGTCCCCATGTAAAGTGAGTGAGAAATACATATAGATGTTGTCGAATGTCACTAAGATTTAGGTGTTGTTTGATACCAGAGGAAAGCAACCTAATGTAAAAAGTTGGTAATATGAATAGGATACTGATAAAACGAAGAGGCTAAAATGTTGAGATTGGCTTCAGGGCCAGACAAAATGTGGCAAAGAAACTAGTATTAGAACCTAAACACTGACAACCAAGCAACAGAAAAACATTTGGTAAAATTGTTATGGGTGCTAACCAGGAAGGTAGACACTGTACCCAATTGACTTATGGTTTTGGTTGAAGAGATTTTAAAAGGAGAGTATTATTGCTACAATTGTTCAATATCAGCCATAGTAGTTAAGGTACTCCAAGAAATATAAGCTCAGAAAAGAAGCCTATTTGCAAGAAGAGATACATGGAAAAGAAATTAGACTATTTGGAAATCCTGGGAATTTCATAATTGGAAAATGAAATTATTTATTATCTCTAATAAGAAAATAAAATTAAATGAATTTGGGAATTCTTTGAGTCAAAAAGTCTGGCTAAGATTCAAATACAGACACAAGATTAAAGCAAAGAGCAATTCAAGGGTCTAGCTCTTGTATCTTTGTTTAAGCATCTTTGTTTGAGGTGGTCCTCAGGAATTACTTTCCACTGGAAAAAAGCAGCTCAAGCATTACAGTCTTACGGAAGTCTGATAAAGTCAAGAAAACTATAATTAAGGGGAGAGAGATAGAGACAGAAAGAATTATTGGAAAAAGCTGTGATGGCAGACATTAGCACATAAAGCTGACTAGAATTGAACAAATTGAAAGACAGAGAGAGTCGCACTGTCAAAAACATGGTCATCCTTGATTAAACCACACTGCTGCTGTCTGAGCTCTAAATCAGGTGAATAAATCCTCTCAGCACCTACATAAGGCACGTTCTCCACCACGCACCTCAGATGTGCGCAAGCAGAATGATGACAGCTGGGCCTCCACAAGGAACATTCTCCAGAGTGCTCCAGTATCAAGGAGCAAAGCCTTCAACATTTTCCCATCAGGAATTCATGAAGTTTCTGTGGAGCAGTAACTACAGTGGTTCCACTCTTTCCCCCTCTGAATGAGCATCTATTGTGGTTATTCTGGCTGTGTTCTGTCACTGTGTGCTGGGTCACAGGTAAGAAAGAGGATGCACAGAACTTGTCTATGTAGTTTGTGGGTCCTCAGATCAAGCAGAGCCACATCTGAATCAAATGCAGATATCAACATGAGATTTGGGTTTTAAGCCAGACACTGACTTTTAATTTAATGTGACTTTTGGGGTTTCTTCCTTTGGAGGAGTGCATTTAATTTGCAAGTGGAAAGGAAGTAAATATCTGTGATCAAGAAGGCAATGGTAGATTATAATATATTTTTTAAATATTCAATGACTTTCTAAGAGGACTTTATATCCCATTACCATGTATAGTAGATTGTAACGAGTGGCCAGAAGATATTTGGTTTCCATCTGGTCATAGCCATCTACAATGGGTCTAGCAGTTCCTCCCATCATTTCCCACAGTTTCTCTGGGATGAACCATGTGACTTCCCTGCTTAATGGAGCAATAGCAAGAACCACCCAAGCAGAGATGTGAAAGGGACTTGAGTTTGGGGCTGTCTTTTGTTGCTGTTTAAACTCTATTCCCAAGTGAAGAAGCCCAAGCCAGCTTCCAGGGTGATGACAGTCCCCTGGTGTAGCAAATTCCTTGTCATAGCTGACAGCCAACCAAACACTGGAAATCTCAGTGAGGCCACGTGGGAATAGCCAGACATGCTAGACTGACTGACTGAATACATATGCAAGAACCAAGGTTGGCCAAGTTTTGCCTGGAGAAGAAGAACCACCCAGCTGAGCCCAGCCAAATTGGCAACCTGAAGAGTAGGGAACTAAATGCATGGTTTTGTGTAAAGTTTGCTATGCAACAAAATCTACCTTAGTCACTATATGACTTAGCTGCCCCTGTGGGTTGGTTGTATATACCTACCCCATGGACTTTGGTCTGAGTTACATGGATTGTTTCCACCAGTGGGATGAGAAGGACATGCCACATGAGTTTCTGTGCACTGACTCTATCTCTTTCTCCTCCATCAAGAAAACAGGCCTGTCCTGGATCTAGGTCAGGGCTGCTTTTTTTTTTTTTTTTTTTTTAGCCTAAGTCCCCAAATGAGAAGCCATGGAAGATCTAGAGTGCAAAGCTGAGCCATAGTGAACCCACATTTCTCATGTAATATGAGAAATGAATGTTGTTAAACTTGAAATTTGGGGATTTTGTTACTTCTGCAAAGTTAAATGATATATCATTTTTTAGTAGGGAACATTATCTCTATTTTAAATTTTTATGTATTTATTTTTAATTTCACTTTAAGTTCCAGGATACATGTGTAGAACGTGCAGGTTTGTTACGTAGGTGTATGTGTGCCATGGTGGTTTGCTGCACCTATTGACCCATCATCTAGGTTCCCTCACCTCGTCCCTCACCCCCTACCCCACAACACGCCCCGGTGTGCATTGTTTCCCTCTCTGTGTCCATGTGCTCTCATGGGGGAATACTACCTCTTTTATAACAGAAAGGAGTGGTGGCTCACACCTGTAATCCCAGCACTTTGGGAGGCCGAGGCAGGCAGATCACTAGGTCAGGAGATCGAGACCATCCTGGCTAACACAGTGAAACCTCATCTCTACTAAAAATACAAAAAAATTAGCCAGGTGTGGTGGCAGGTGCCTGTAACCTCAGCTACTCAGGAGGCCGATGCAGGAGAATGGCATGAACCCAGCAGGCGGAGCTTGCAGTGAGCCAAGATCACGCCACTACACTCCAGCCTGGGCAACAGAACGAGACTCCGTCTCAAGAAAAAAAAAAAAAAAAGAAGTGGAGGCTCAGAGAAGTTAAGTAACAGACCTAAAATTATATAGCCGATGTGTGATAAAGCCAGGATTCATGTCCAGCTCTTTCTAACTCTAGACAGCATAGTTTCACCATGCACACCTAAAAAGACAACCTTATGAAAATTACATTGAAATTTATTGCACAGATGAATAAATGGGTAATTTTTTTGTCTTCCTATAGTTTGTGTCTGCATCTCACTCCGTTTTGAGCGCAAATCAGAGAATCAGTTAATTTTCTAGAAAAGTATCAAAAAATTTTGGGTTTCAGTGAAACTGGGGTTATACAGATTTTTTAATGTTTGAGTATCTTTTTTCAACCCAATAAGTCAATCTATCGAGTTAATATACAGGAGGAACTTGCAGCCTTATCCCCCGCTGTCTGCCCCATTCTATTCTTGCTCCTCAAGCTCTTCTTTTGTGTATTAAAAAAATCACCTTCTCTAATTGTATTGTTTCTGAGAGTCACCAATATCAGGGCATTGACAAAAATAAGATCAAAAGTGAAAACTGGAACTCCATTGGGTTACATGGAACAGCCCACTGCATTAAGCTTGTGTTGTGTGCTCTTGAGGCCCTCTTAACACATATCTATAAGGGTGAATACTTTATTTTATTCTATTTCATTTTGTTTTATTTCATTGTGTGAGTGCTTCAAGGAAATCTGAGGGGAATTGGGCACAGAATAAACGCTTTCTTGCCAATATTAAGAAATCAAAAATGGTGAATGGGCAATGGCTCAGTTTGATTCAGTGAACATGGATTGAGCAGCTGGGCCCCCACATTCCTTCACCCAGGCATTGTACGAGATGTGGCTAGAGAAAATAACTCATTTTCCCTGCTCTTCGAAATGCTCCCAGTGTATGGAATAAGAGTTGCCATGGCCGACACCTTGAACATAAGCTGTCAATGCTGTTAATGCATCTACACCCAGTGCTGTTCCTGCACGCCTGCCCCAGTGAAGGATGAGTCCTGATTGAGCCTGGAACAGGTGGTAAGTGGAACGCGGCAGGAACGAGATATGCAGCATTCAAATGTATAGATGATTTCCTCTCTTACTGGCCCTGAGGGTTGCTGTGCGTCCTGGGCCACTGCCATTCTCTAGGAGTAGCTTTACCACAGCAACAGCGGTCCACAAGCCACTTTAATACAGTTCTCGAAAAATCACAAAACAACAACAGACAAATCAGTCCATTTGCCCCATAGAACTGCCCTGTAAAATGCAAAAATCTATTATTATTGTACTCATCCTACACTGCCTTCCAGATGAGGTTTTGATTAGCTGAATTCATGCAGTATGTGGTAGATAAACCATAGGGCCAGGTTTGCTGACCTTAAATATCACAGCGATTCAGTCACACCTTTCTGTGAACAAAGCAATTGAGACTGGACAATCGTGCCCGGCCTCCAGCAAAATCCTCACAAATTGCTTTTCAGGCTTTCTAATATTCAGTTAATGGCGATTATTTATTGAGAGCATACTCTATGACAGCAACTGCTCTAATGAGCAAACAGACAACCCCTTCCTTCACAGAGCTCACATCCTTATGAGGAAGCAGAAACCCAGTGACATAAGTAAGTAATACATATACTATATGTATATATATTGAGAAGGAGTCTCGCCTTGTCACCAGGCTGGAGTGCAGTGGCACAATCTCGGGTCACTGCAACCTGCACCTCCTGGGTTCAAGCGATTCTCCTGCCTCAGCCTCCTGAGTAGCTGGGACTACAGGCACCCAATAGCACGCCTAGTTAATTTTGGTATTTTTAGTAGAGATGGGGTTTCACTATGTTGGCCAGGATGGTCTCAATCTCTTGACCTCATGATCTGCCCACCTCGACCTCCCAAAGTACTGGGATTACAGGTGTAAGCCTCCGTGCCCAGCCACATGTACCATATTAAATGTGACACACGTTCCATATGAAAACAGTACGTGGTGAGATGATTGAGTTTTTAGTCATAGGTAGCTTTTTCTAGCTACCCAATGTGTGCATGTGAATGTGTATAATGTAGACAAATGTAAATGCATATTTATCTATCTCCCAGAGTCCAGTAACCTAGGAGATTTGATGACTAGGGTTCCAGTTCAGGGGATTTTTTTCATACTTTAAATATTTGTGTGCTACACAACTGATATAAAAATCAAAGTCTTAGACAAATCTGAACAACTAATTTCTTAACATTTTTTGGTCCTGGAAGAAGAGATGCATGTAAACTTTAGTTTATTTTTCATTGCAACCACAGCTCTGGCTCAGGTAAGACATGCCCATCATTAAAACATTCACCAGCATGAATTGCTTATTTCCTATAAAACACTCTGCAGTCAGGCCAGCCACGTTATTGACATGTTTCTGTTTCCACTTGAATAGGCTAAAAAGGGTTTCCTTCTACAAGATCTAGAAAAAGTTGAGCAATTAAAATTCTCTTTATTTTATTTTACTTTAAGTTATAGGATACATGTGCAGAACGTGCAGGTTTGTTACACAGGTATACATGTGCCATGGTGGTTTGCTGCACCTATCAACCCATCATCTAGGTTTTAAGCCCTGCATGCATTAGCTATTTGTCCTAATGCTCTCCCTCCCCTTACCGCCCACCTCCCAATAGGCCCCAGTGTGTGATGTTCTCCTCCCTGTGTCCATGTGTTCTCATTATTCAATTCCAACTTATGAGTAAGAACATGCAGTGTTTGGTTTTCTGTTCCTGCGTTAGTTTGCTGAGAATGATGGCTTCCAGCTTTATCTATGTCACTGCAAAAGACATGAACTCATTCTTTTTTATGGCTGCATGGTATTCCATGGTGTATATGTGCCACATTTTTTTTATCCAGTCTATCACTGATGGGCATTTGGGTTAGTTCCAAGTCTTTGCTATTGTAAATAGTGCTGCAATAAGCATACATGTTCATGTGTCTTTATAGTAGAATGATTTATAATCTTTTGGGTATATAAACAGTAATGGGATTGCTGGGTCGAATGGTATTTCTGATTCTAGATCTTGAGGAATCACCACACTGTCTTCCACAATCATTGAAATAATTTACACTCCCACCAACAGTGTAAGAAGAAACCATACATCTCCAGAGTAGAGTATAGCAGATGAATCATCCATAAAACATAGCAAATGCTTATAGCCTCAAAAAGTAAAACACAGAGTCCCATCAGAAACTCTGCCGTGGGTGTAAGGAACTTCAGTGAAGTCAACCTGTCTTTTCTTCTCTTTTTCGTTAGGTTTTTATGGGGCAGTGTTTGTGAAGAAACTACTGAGTGTTTTCAAGAGACAGAACTCTATCTTTATTTCACACAGAAGAGCAACTCTGGACTTTTTCTACACATAAAAATTACCTTGGAAGCTTTAAAAATTGCCAGGCAGGCTGATTAAACCCCATAATCCCCAGTTGAAAATTAGACAGCTGTGCTCTTCTAAGCTCTCCAGGTTAAGAGCCACTGACTTAAACCATTGGAAAATGATCATTTCCAAAGGCATGTAAAAGCTGGGTTTTGCCCACAAAGCGGACACATGATTCAGATTTCTTTATCATCTTCTTGCATTTATGTATATCCCGTTTGGATTCCCCTGGAGGTATGGAATGTGTGACAATGGAAATTACCAGAGTAACTAGAATAGAATATCATTAATAACCTCAGTTACCCCAGAGGCAGAGTGCACATATATTCTATGTTCATGTTCATAGAAGGCATATGTGGGTGTTTCCTATGTTCATATAAAGTATATGTTCTATATATGCCTTATACTCTAAAACAGCTTTGATTTCAAGTCATATGCTGTATTACTCCCTTACAACCACCAATTACCCTGTATTTAATGTACTTAATATTTTTCTTCCACATTATTTCTTTTCTCAAAAAATAAGCAGGAAAATCCTGCTCTAGTCAGACCAGCATCTTAATTTGGGGTCCAGAAAGCATGATTACCACAACTAACCATCTTATGAGGATGCATGAGCGAAGAAGAAATTTCAGACAATTTTGAAGGATGTAAGTTGAGATGGATTCAAGTTCTTTTTCATGGATATGAGAGCTCTTCTCTTTTTATTCCACAATCCAGGAAGGTCGTGATTAACTGTCACCTGCTGAAAGTGGTGCAGAATGAAGTCAGCCTTGCTATAGTGGCAGCAATGATTGTTAGTAATTTGCAGCAGAGAAATCTAATTGGAGAGTTTCCTCCGAATGATTACTATTTGGAGAATTCGGGAGTCTGAGTCTAGGACCCTTGGCTCCAAGTGGCTAAACTGCATTGCTTTGACACTAAAGCCTAACAGGAACGACTTGGTTCTGCAAAGAAAAGGGGTGGGGAACAGATCACCTAAAAGCACTGATCTTGTCATGCAGTTATCAACCGTGTGAACTATATCCTAAAGGTCAGACACCACCAGAGGACCTCTGGGCTATGACTTGACTAGGACTTGCATGCAAAACTTGAAACAGAATTTGAGATAGTATAAACTGATCTCTGCTCAGGAGAGGTCAAAGTCACCGAATATCAACCCTGCAAGAGATTTCAGAGATGACCTTTCCAGTCCCTACTTTCCTTTTTTTCTTTTTTATTGATACATAATAATTGTTCATATTAAAGCCTGCATATGATATTTCCATATTGTGATAATATGTCAATCAAATTAGGATATTTAGAGTATCCATCACCTCAAATAGAATTTGTTTGTATTACAATCATTTCAAATATTATCTTCTGGATATTTTGAAGTATGCAATAAATTATTGCTAACGATAGTCACCCTACTATGCTATTGAACACCAGAACGCATTCCTTCCATCTAACTGAATGTTTGTACCCATTTACCAGCCTCTACTCTTCTCTGACCCCACCCTTACCCCACCCTGGTAACCACCATTCTGTTTACTATTTCCACGAGATCAACTTTTTTAGTTCTCACATATGAGTGAGGACATGAGATATTTGTGTTTCTGGAGCTAGCTTATTTTAACATAAGGACTTCCCGGTTCATCCATGTTGCTGCAAATGACAGAACTTCGTTCTGTTTTTATGGCTGAATAGTAGTTCATTATATATTTATGCCACATTTTCCCTATTCACTCATTCATTCACTCATTCATTCATTCATCCATGGACACTTGGGTTGATTCTGCATTTTCACTATTGGGAATACTGCTGTGATAAACGTACACGTGCAGGTCTCTTTTTAATAGAAGGATTTCTTTTCCTTTGGGTAGATTCCAAGTAGTGGGATTGCTGGATTGAATGGTAGTTCTATTTAAGTTCTTTGAGAAATCTCTGAAGTTCAGATCCACAAAACCTCGAAGTGTTTGGAAAATATCAGCTTTGAAGCAGCAGTTCGGTCTTTCTGTTCAAGAAGCAAGCTGATCTTCCTTCATCAATATCTTAGGTGGTGCCTTTGCAAGAGGCAACGAGAGGTGGACCTAGAAGATATCAAGGGTCCCTCCCAGTTTTTTTCTTTTCTTTTTTTTTTTTTTTTTTGGAGGGGGGTGGGGGGTGGGGGACGGGGTCTCACTCTGCCCAGGCTGGAGTGCAAGATACGATCTTGGCTCACTGCAGCTTCCACCTCCCGGGTTCAGGTGATTCTCCTGCCTCAGCCTCCTGAGTAGCTGGGACTACAGGCATACGCCACCATGCCCAGCTAATTTTTGTATTTTTAGTAGAGATGAGGTTTCATGGTGTTGGTCAGACCGATCTCGAACTCCTGCCCTCATGATCCGCCCGCCTCGGCCTCCTAGATTCCCTCCCAATTTTAAGATCTTTAATTAGTTTTTGTCATAGATACTTAGAAGAGCTCATGGATCATATGCTTGGTCCTCTTAGCAAGTAAACCTCTCTGCATATACTCTGCAAATGGATCGTATGCTTGGTCCTCTTAGCAAGTAAACCTCTCTGCAAATGGTCATATACTTACCAGCAAAGCTCCCTGAGCCAAGGGAGTTCTCTTTCCAACGACACTTCACTAAAGTAGAAAATGTTGCATTCGCTTACAGCGAGACTTCTTTTTCCTTGGCTTTTAATCATATGACAAATTAGGTTGAATTTGCATTTACACAGCATTTTATGATGTAAGCTTTCTAATAACGCTGCAGCCGGCACTGCGGTGAATTGCATTATCCCTAATGGTTCATCAGTTCTGAGATTTAGTATTTGATCTTGTTTTATTATCTTCTCCAGCTATATTCCATACCTAATTTTTCCCTGAAATGAACATTATTGATTATTAAATATTGTCTGCCTACTGTGAATTTTTCACATAAGCAACATGATGAATCCTTTTAAAAATAATGGTTATCTGCAACACAATGCCAGAAATGCTGGTTTTATAAGGAAGGTTTGAATGAATTTGAACTAAATACAGAGGATGAAAACCTTCCTGGGCTTTCTTAGATAAAGGCTTATACACTGATTCTATCTCCCTGAGAAAAAGAGTAATCAATAAGTGATTATATTCTTAAAATAAATTACATTTCGGTTTTGTTCCGTCCAGAACAGTTAAGAAGTGATGATTACTACGGGTTAAGCCTGAGGGCAAAAAAGGGAACTTTATGAGCTATTTGCAATATCTGAGGAAATAGTTCAGAATAATGATAAAGTCAGCAGTAAAATTAGCTTTACCTTTTGTTCGCAGTATGTTTTTCCCTGAAGTATGCTTTTAGCTAAATCTAACCCTAAGTGAAACTGGAAAAAGAAGTCTGTTTAGCACCTTACCTGCTCCAAACTCCTGCGTGTCCCCTCAATGCTTGGGCTAATCCGGAGGTCTCCTGACTTCCCCAGAGGCCCAGGGTCTTGTCCGCAACCCTCCCTCCCCTGAGACACATCTGCCACCTCCTCCCCACTTTCCTCCTCCAGGGTTGCATCACCTCTCAGTCTGCTATTACTGGCCCACGGACCACCCTTAAACCCAAGAGTCTAAAACACTCACGATCACCTTTCTCCCAAGTCTGCTGATGGACTGGCTGGAAGATTGCAAGACCAAAAAAGTCACCTGCTGCCTTGGCCTCTTTGACATATTCCAAGGAGAAAAAAGATCAAGTTGCCTGGTTCCTTTCAGAAAGATAATATATGCCTGATATTACCCCTGGTCATAGGGTATAAAAGAAAAGTAGACATTTATTTTCTCCATTCTCCCTGGCAACTACCTGTCCCTGGAGAGGACTTGAAAAATCTAGGCAGCTGTAGCCAGGGCCCGATGGCATCTAATCCTGGACCAACAGGCAGTGCGTGCCCATTGAGATTTTGCATCTATGAGCATGAGTGTGCGTGTGCGTGTGTGTGCACGCGTGTGTGTGCACGCGTGTATGTGCATGTGTGTGTGTGTACATGAGTGTTTGTGTGTGTGCATGTGTGTATGCACACGTGTGTGTGCAGTGTAGGTGTCCATGTGAGTGTGTGTCCTCATCAACTAGGAACTCAGCCAAGATGCTGCAACTTAATCACAAATAACAACAAGCAAGTTGGGAAGCAAGCAGTACAGACTGGGTGGGCTTATATGAAGCAAATCCATATAAAAAGAATTAACCATCATAATGTATAAAGTGCTCCCACAAAACAAAGGAAAAAAGGGTAAAAAAGAGAGAAAATAGTCAAAGTCTAAAAAGCATAATGAGAACAGGAAATACAAACAGCCAATAAATACAAGAAAGATGATCCATGTCACCAATACAAAAGGGATTAAAAAATGAAACAAAACTGAGATTTTTTGCCAATCTTATTGTCAGAAGTTGTGAGGAGTAATAGATTCTAGTGGCACCAAAGCTGAGAACCTGGAGCATGGACCACTGACAGCTCTGGGCAAGGCAGCTTAGCAATCAGTACCAACATTTCTAAGTATACATCTAAAGTGTGAAATTGTACGTTGATGCCTCCATCTGACAAGAGTGCCTCTGCTCAAAGATGTTTACGGAGGAGCTCTTTACAATAACCAAAGAAAGAAATTAGAAACCACACACTATCCACCAGCAGTAGATGAAATAGCTCAAGCTGTGGTACAGTAGCATGCACCCGTGCATACCCAATGATCACGCACAAACAAAACAACATTTCTACATCAGCACTAAGAACAGGGCGAGGGCAGGGCAACAAGAACAGGACTCAGCAGATTTCTGAAGTACAGAAGTCAGATAAGGCCAGGGCAGTAACTCATGCCTGTAATCCCTGCACTTGGGAGGCTGAAGCAGGAAAATGGGTTTAGCCCAGGAGTTCAAAACCAGCCTGGGCAGTATAACAAGACCCCAGCTCTACTAAAAATAAAATTAAAAAAAAAACCTAGCCAGGAATGGGGGTGCAAACCAGTCATCCGAGCTACTTGGGAGGCTGAGGTTGGAGGATCACTTGAGCCCAGGAGGTCGAGGCTGCAGTGAGCTGAGATTGCCCCATTGCACTGCCTTCCAGCCTGGGGAATAGAGTGAGATCCTGTCTCCTCTCGAAATAATGGATGAGATGAGATAAACTGGTGCTGAGAAGGTCGTGCATTGTCCTGGAGTTGGCAGGAGGAAGGACTCTGGCATCTGCCGTGGGTCTGTCCTGGAGCAGAGAGGGCACATCCAGGCCTCAGGACGAAATCACAGGATGTGACTGGAATGCAGGGAGTGGGGTAGGTCTGATGCCAAGCGCTGGAGGAATTTCCCCTCTCATTCTTTCTATTTTCCAGTAAAATGGGAAGCATGGCTGTCAGTGGAGAGAGGGCTCAGGAAACAGGAAGTGGAGGTACAGAAAGACCAAGACGTGGAACTCTCCTAGGAAAGTGGAAATGCATGGGGCTGGGAAATACGCCACTTTGGGGATGAGGGTCACTTGAGGTTGACACAACTGATGTTCAACGTAACCCGTAGGTTGGCCGTGTGTTCCCTTTCAGGCTGGTCAGCCCCAGGAGGAGTCTGAGCTGAGTCTCACTCAGGCAGATGAGGGGAAGGAGCATGGCCCCAGGAGGGTGAAAGACCTGCAAAGCTGTGGTTGTCCCAAGGGAACTTCCAGGTTGCAGGGCAAGGAAGGAAGGAAGGGTGTGAGCATTGGGAAGGAGGGTGATCTCACTCTTGGTCTTCCCTTTGCCCAGAAATCTTTTCTCCCTCAAGATAACTCATTGTTTGCCTTGGAAATATTATAATACAAATGATGCCAAAATGTCTTCTTTCCTCATTTTTGGCACTGACATAATTTTATATTAATATATATCTATTAGCATTTCACACACTGTTTTGGATTTTTTTGTGGTTTCCTGATGATTTTTTATGATATTGATGGCTTCCTAAAGATGTGAAACATGTTAAGTCACTTCCCACCTTAACGTGGTGTCCATCATTTGATGGGCATTCAGGAAACGTCAGTTAGGAGAATGGGTGGATGCTAAGAAAGAAGATAAGAAACTAATATCCATCATCTCCAAATGAGAGAGATAGAGGAAGAAAGGAAGGTAGGAGGAAGAGGGAAGGGAGAGAGAGAGACAAGGATGGCCAGAAGAGAGAAGTACCACCCACAGAGCTGTTTTTGGATAATGTGGACAAAGCCATCTACTTTCTTTGCACCCCCCTTGCAGCAACATGCTGTCCCTCATACCCACATTTTTATTCAAAATGTGCTAGGTTATCCTGTTGTTTCAAAGTTAACAAATTAACCCAGAGATCTCAGTGATTTACAAGAAAGGCATAGTTCATGTTCACACCGTGTCTCCAGTGGGAGTTGATGAGGAGGGCTCTGCTCCATGCACTCTCACAGGGATCCAGGCTGATGGGGATGCCACTGCCCAGTCAGGCCCATGAGAGTGTCTCTACTCTGTCCCATGCACATTTCTGCTCATGCCCACTGGCCAGAATTAGTCGCAGGTTCCTGCCCAAGTGCAAGGTGACTGGAGCTGGGTGTGGGGCGAGGCATGGGCATCCAGTGAGCACCGGGCAGCTCTTCCATGACTAAGCTCCTGGCACTCAGCTGGCTGCTACACCAACCACTGCTGAGGCATTGGCTGTCAGCCAGGAGAGCTTTACTGTAAAACACAGCTCTCCCAGCAGTCATTCGCATGTTACAAGTGGGCCTGTGATGAAGAAAAAAGCAAAACAAAACTACAGCTCCAAATAACAAGATGCCTGATGAAGGAATGGGAGGATGTAGGGGTGCAGATCTGGGAGACCAAACTGCTTCTCCTTAAATCTCAACGCCCAAGCTGACTGCATCCATGCCCGCCTGTAAGTCCAGCTGTTCGTGTTTATGTGAGATGATGAATGTGACAGGAATACTAAGGTGACAAAGGGGCACAGATAGAGTTGTGATGCAAATTCCAAGTGAAAACCCCATTTTATACTACCTTGTATGGAGGACTGCATCCTTTCATGGACATTAACCAATTAATTTGCTTGGCACCTCTATAAAATATCAATTATTAAGAGCTAAGCAATTAGTGTGCAGGAGAAGGAAGGCATTCAGCAAAAGCCCAGGCAGCGTGAAATTAGGGACCAGGGTAGAAGAGAATGCAATCCCTAACCCTTTCAGGAGAGCACTGAGGAAAAGCATCCTAGCTATCAAAGACTCGGAAGAGATGCAGCTAATCTCAAGCAATTCCACGACACGAAAGCGTATTTTAAGTTTAGAGATCATCAAAGAGGAAAGACTATCTTTTGAGAACAGAATGAGATGTATCCTGTGCTCTTTCCACACCTTTCTCTGAGGATGGAGCATCATCTATTAGTCTACATCCAGAGCCTGCTGGGAACATAACACTATTTCCGGGAAGGACCAGCCCTCAGGAGCCACATATCCAGGGAAGACTTTCAACTCAGCACCCACACTTTTGTGAACTCGTCTCTGCCCCTTCCTGTCCCTTCATCCCAGCCCGTCTCCTGCTTCCTGAAGGCCCCCGGTTTACTGAACTCTTCCTGGTGTCCTGCCACCCCCAGCATCACTCCCACTTGAGGAAAGCAACATCCCAGCGAGAAAGACAGAAGTCCCCACAGACGGCCATGGAAGACTGCCGGGCGTGGTGAGGACACCCAGAGGACAGCGGTTACACTGGGCTGAGGGTGACCAGTGCCGAAGGGGTTTGAGTTTTATTCTGTAAATAGGGGAGTCTGTCGGCATCACCTGCCCTCAGGTAGGAAAGCAATAGCCTCAGTTTACCTGCCAAGGGTCACTGTCTGAAGGTAGGAGGGACCTGGCACCTCTGAGACCCACCAGGGGACTGAGGTGCCAGCCCCAGTGGGGTGGGGGGCAGCCCTGGAGGGGCCACTGTGCATGAGGCCTGTTACGGATGCGGGAAGCAGGACCATGGAGGGGGGCGGTCCGAGATGCAGCATGCGCGGAGGGGCTTCAAGGCGTTTTCTGGGACAATTAGAAATAGCCGCAGCTGATGAAAGAGAAAGGGCTGGGCACGATTTCCACTTCCTCTGCGAGGTTGGCCTGCACTTTACCCTCTGGCTTCATTATACCTTCCTTCTTTTCCCAGCTCTATGCTGGTGCCGCCGTGCTAGGATCTCTTTCAGTTGCCTGGAATTTGGGTCTGTTTTTACATATCTAGCTCCAGCAGAACATTAAAATTCTACCTGTCATTTTTATTCCACACTCTCACCACGGTACCGAGCGTGGGCCTCAGACAGCCTCCGTGAGAAATGAAGTGAGTGGACTCCGCTTGACAGGCTGGATTTTGGGGGAAGAGGGTGAGGAACGCTCCAGAACCTGACCCACTTGGTTGAAGACATCGATCTACAAACCTTAGTTATAGGAAACCGTTTGGAAATTATTCCGAGATAACATTGTATGCACTCATGTGCACACCGATGATGTGTATAGTTATGTGTGTAGTTTGTAATTGTTAGTTACTTTCATTGTTATTTGGGGTGTTAGTGTATATTATATTTGTACACTAACAGTGATTGATGTTTTAGTTTGGAAAACAATCCAAAGTTTCGGTGGACAAAAATGTAATTTTCTAATTAGGACTGAGCATTCCAATAAAGCCACCTCCCTTACAGTTCTTATTTTACTGTGCAAAAATACGTGTTTGCAGTCCTATTGTGAATTTAAAATAAGAATGGCAAATCTATATTCTAAAGACCCACACACTGAGAAATCCTGCATACTATTTTTATATGTATATGCAATCTAAATAGTTTCTTCAAATTGTCTAGAATATCTCCACAGCTTTTTTATTTCCAGAGACAAGGTTGTAAACAACTTAGTTATTGTTATAGGTCATTTACAAAATGAGTCATTTAATTAAATGATCTAGGCAAATCCTTGTGGCTTACAGCTTCCCTGAAAAAAAAAATCACTAAATGATGTGTAAAATGGAGGCCATATTATGTAATCAAAGAGAAATTAAAAGTGTATTGAATCTGTAAATAAAATGCAAGCTATTAGCCCATCAGGTACAGTTCTTGCTTTCAGGAAACTGCTACCTTCTGCAAAAAGCAAACCCGCCTCTCTGCCCCATCGATCTCTCAGCACAACGAGGCTGTCACAAGGACATTTTTCTTCCACCGTGGTACTTAAGGCCGTCTGTGTGGCTGACCCAGAGTTGCCGTGAGTAATTTTAAAAAGGCTTATCATTATCCTGACAAAATGCTATGTAGGTGTGCGTGATTCATTTTTTAATAGCGCAGTCAGGAAATAGAGGGGCCAGGGCGCACGATAACGCCGGCCCCCGCGTCCCTGTGATATTAATTACTCGAGGCACGTGCATGACATGCTGCTCATTTGTTCCTCACCGCCAGCTATCTTATCTCCACTGACGACCGCTGATGAGTGCGGGCAGCCTCCAGACATCCTCAGACAGCCTTCGTTCCTTCATTGTTTGTTGCATTGATGGAAAATAGCAGAGGTTGCGTTTCCCCACGATGGCCTGCATTCTAAAAACACAGTTGTGCTCTTTCGCCCTTGTTTTTGCTCTCCCTCCTTTTGTGTATGTGTGTATGCGTGTCTCTCTGTGTGTCTGTCTCTCTCTGTCTTTCTTGCGTCTTGTTCTCTTTCTCCCGTGTCCTTTCCTGAATGTCCATCAGTGGAAGGGCAGCTCAGGGTGGATCTTAGGAGGGCCCTTTCTTTGAGGGTTCTTTCTCCTTCCTATAGGATGACCTCAGAAGCCTTGCCTGTGACCCGTTACTTGACCAGGGGTAATGCTGGAAGTTGCCGTTTTAAAAGATCTCCAGTGCTTTAGTTTCTTCTCCAGAGAATAATATTTTCTTTGTAGTGTGTTCTGAGGATTTAAAACCATGTGTATCAAACACTCAACACAAAACCTTAGTGTCAGAAGCGCTCAGCACCTGAGAGTCATTATTAGCTGTTATCATCGAAAATTATCTGATTATGTGAAAATGTGTTCGTCCAAGTGACCTGTGTGTGATCATCAGCTTAACAGATGACCCTTGTAGAAGCCCAGCTGCATGAGGAGAAACTGACAACAGATTGTGGAGCCGTGCAATAGATGGACAAAAACCACTATTTGCTTCCCAATATTCGTGATAAATTCTAGACAATGTCCCAACATGCAGTGAATTGGTGCTGCTTACTTTTCTTGGCAGACTCTGGAGCCAGGCTGCTGGGGTTCAAATCCTGATCTGCTGCTTAACTTGGAAAAACAATCATTTCATGCCTCCGTATCTCATCTACACAGTGGAGACGGCAATGGTGACCAACCCAATCATTTGATGCCTCCATATCTCATCTACACAATGGAGATGGCAATGGTGCCCAACCCGGCAGGATGATTCCAGGATTAAGTGGCTCAATGGGATCAATGCATGAAAGTGCAGAGGGGAGAACAGGTGTGATCGCTATGGTTGTTATTATTTCTGCTCAGAAGAAGTCCTAAACAACAGTGGCCTCCAAGGCTGTGGTATTCAGGCTGCGTGTGGAACTCATTCTCCTTCCCTACTTGCACAATTTCTCACATTTTACAAGGAAAGCAAGGAAAAATGGCAGTGGGCCTGCAGCTGTCCAACTGTCTGTCTCTTATCTTTTTTCTCTAGAATAATACAGCAGTGAGGCCAGGCACGGTGGCTCATGCCTGTAATCCCAACAGTTTGGGAGGTCGAGGTGGGCAGATCACCTGAGGTCAGGAGTTCAGGACAAGCCTGGCCAAAATGGTGAAACCCTGTCTCTACTTAAAATACAAAAGTTAGCCAGGCATGGTGACGGGCACCTGTAATCCCAGCTACTTGGGAGGCTGAGGCAGGAGAATTGCTTGAACCCGGGAGGCGGAGGTTGCAGTGAGCTGAGATCGCACCACTGCACTCCAGCCTGGGGGACAAGAGCTAGACTTGTTATTAGAGTTAGCTATTATTATTAAAAATAATAATAATAATAATAATAATACAGCAGTGAAGACAGGAAAATGAAGTGAGAGAAACGGCTAATAACTAATGCTAAAATGCTATACTAGCCCAAAGTTCATAAATCAGTGATGCACTCTTTATCTGGGACTGCATTGTTTTCAGGGATCCAGGAAGTTCGCCACTTATGGAGCTGCTCATGCACAGTTGAGCAGGTTGTGGCCTGCCCAAGGACACCTGACTGAAGGAGGGAGTGGCTATGGAATTCCTTTCTGCAGCTGACTGATGGAGGAGCTCTGGCACAAACCTGTAGCTGAATGGAGGAAGAGGGGCCTGAGGGGATGCAGTACCCCACAAACCTAATCTGAAGTAGGGGAGACACTGACCCTCCGATCAACAACCTGCTCCAATGTGTACAGTCATGTAGCTCAGCAGCTCAGTGTGGTTCAGAATTTGTAAGAAGTGTAGCAAAAAAATGGTAATAAGTAAAGCAAAGATGTTTGAATGCAAAGGCTATATGTTATAAGGGAGAAAATGAAATTTTAAAAAGAAAAAAAGGAAAAAGAAAAAAACCAAAAGAAATTAAAATCAGCAAAACTGAGGTGAAAGAGGAAACTGCAGGGAAGGACTCAAGTATCTGAAGAATATACAATCTTTTTGTTAATGTCCATGAAATAATTATAATAAATACATTGTGTGGAATAATTGGCATAAATATTAGAAAACACAGCATTATCTATTAGCTCTAATATGGCCTATACTTTTTGAAATCCCTGTGATTACTAGAGTAAAATTCCAAAATTACTTTTTTTAATGAGATAGGAAACTAAACAGCTACAAAAGAAAAGGCATTAACAATATTCAGAAGAAAAAATAAAATGGCTAATACATGTATGAAAAATAGTCATAACTCACTGTTTCTCAAATAAACAAAAACTGAAGTTAATCATTAGAGATAATTTTTCAGTGAAGAAAGTCACAGAAGTGTTATAAAAGTCATAAGATTCATTAGAGACAAGGTTATAATCAAAATTGTACTCTCATACTTGACACCTGACGTGGTGACAGGGAAAATTGGTGTAACCTTTCAGCAAAGTCATGTGAGGACAGCTATTATAAATAAAAGTAGACTGATCCCTTGACCCAATCATCTGACTTTCAGTAGACTCTTGCACAGAAAAACAAAACAAAACAATACAAAATGCTACAGGTATAAGGACACATGGGTGTTCATTATACCATTATTTTTAATAGCAAACAAAACAAAACAAAAACAAAACCAGAAATGTCCATCAACAGAGAGAGAGTACAATACTCTGAAACTTCCGTATTGTAAAAATTATTATGTAGGTATTTCAAAATGAATTGTATATTATAACATGGAGAAAGATAAGTGGGTGGGTGGATAGATATGGACTGATGGATGGATGGAAGGAAGCCATACTTAAGTGAAAAACAGAGTGCAAAATAATCTATACATCCTCCCTTTTGCAAAACCAACAGTAATGTAAGCTGTGTATGTATGTGTGTGTGTGTTTGTATATTTATGTTTAACAGAGGGTAAATATTTGGAGTATAAAAAACAGGTAGGTAAACTTGGCTACATCGGAAGACTAAAACTCATAAAAATTACTTTTGTATAATAATCTTTTGCATTTTTTCTATAGTTAAGTTCATGATTCTATTCTAGTTAAAATTTGAAGAGTAACTCATTTAAAAAAATGAAAGTTGCAAGTTCTTTTGTTTTCAGAAGTTATATTGTCAATTCTCAATTTCTAACCATGGCTCCATCAAGAGCTGGGCTGTGGGCTGCCTGCTGGATTAAACTTTTCCTGAATGTTGTTGCCTCTCCAAAGCTGGAGCTGCAGAGCCCTCTGAAGACCCTGGAAATCACAGCTCCTGGAATGGAATTCCAGAGGCAGCAACGGAGTGAAACAAAGAGCTACGTAGTGATTTATTTTCCTTCAGTTACTGAAACCAGTAGTCACAAATTAGAAATCATTAACTATTGAATATTAAAACAATGGCAATGAACACATTGTTTCTGTTTTCTTTTAAAAATAGAAAGTGGAAGGTGATCTGCAGCTCTGGGATACTGTCTTATCAGATGTTGTCAAGCATCTCCCGTACTCTCATATGATAGAGGACTGATATTTGACAGAACTCCACCCTTTATCACACCTTCCCTAACACACCACAGTGTGCAAAGACCAGGTGGATTGAGTTGAGAAGGTGCTTGGAATGATCCCACGGTGGATACAAAGAGAAAAATGTTGAATATGAAAGACAAAACAATGTGCCTAAATTTACGTAGGCAAACCCATTGTCTTTCTGGTGAAACAGCTGCAACGAAGACACTTAAGAAGAAATGCAAGGCCTTCTGGAAGGGATTGACTTTGCCTGGTTCTCTTCCCCATGCAGGAACGTCCAACATGACTCCACCCAGGGCCAGAAGCTGCACCAGCATCTTTTGGAAAACTCAGGTGTTCTTGAAGGTGACATATTAAATCAGTGGCAACCATTAACATCTTAATGTGGATTAATAGTTTGACAGGGGAGCCCATTCTGTGATAAATTGTCCTCTGCAAGCCAGTGAAGGGAGAGATGTGTGATGGGGGCATTGGTGGAACTGAGACCCCAAGCAATGTCACAGAGGAAGGACGTGGTTGGAGAGAGCTGGGAAGCACACAACACAGGGTGCTCTCCTGGAAGGCAAGAATGTTGCTTGACAGCCCTGTTATGTCCCTCACCTCTCCAAGCCTAATCTTACAGTCATAGCAGGTGCTCAGTAAATGCTTGTGGATGAACCCATCAATTATTGGTGATTTTGTTTTGCTAACTTCTCTTGACAAGGTTTATACTACCAGTTAAAAACTGGTCTTATGTTTTCTTTCTTTTTTGTTTTATTTTGTTGTTTGAGAGAGAGTCTCATTCTGTCACCCAAGCTGCAGTGCAGTGGCACGATGCCAGTTCACTGCAGCCTCGAACTTCTGGGCTCAAGAGATCCTCTTACCTCAGCCTCGTGAATAGCTGGGACTGCAGGCACATACCACCACACCCAGCTAATTTTTGTATTTTTTGTAGAGATGGGGTTTTGCCACATTGCCTAGGCTGGTCTCAAACTCCTGGGCTCAAGCGATCTTCCTACCTCAGCTGCCTAGGTCATTACAAGATAATTTAGACAACATATTTTCAAACATAATCAATTTTTACTATATTAATATTTCAAAATTAAAATATATTTTTCTTATTGGGACTTTTATTCAGATGTGCTGTTTAGAGACCACAAACCAGAAGCTATAATTCATGGAAAACCTAAAGACAATTTTGTTTAACATGCATGTGTTTTACAAAATAAAGCCAGCAATTTTCATTTTTATGCAGAAAACCTAAATGTCTGGCTTCTCTTTAAAAATTGAGTCTGACCACAGGAAACCATTCCTTCATGGCTGAAGTCTGCAGGGGTTGATTGACTGACCAGATGGGATGAGCCTCCCATTGTCTCAGCCCTGAGCTGCTCATGATTTCTGCATGGGCGCTGGTTTCCAACGTGATTTCTCATGTTGTCTTTGAGGCTGCTGCAGGCACCTGGGGGGTCTGGATGTGCTGGACACAGAACGACTGTCTGAATAGTCAAGTGTGCCTTTTACCCTGCACCTCACTTTCCAAAACAGTTCTGTGCATGCATTTTACATATACAATAGTCCTTGAAAATAGCCACATTAAATAATTTCAAAATATTTTTAATTTATCCTCTTCTGAATGTGAGTAGTGAGATTACAAGTTCATTATTAGCCTGGCATATATCTAAGTGGCTACTTAATAAAATAGTACAAGTTCCTCAAAGATCCTGGCAGGATTATGATTGGAATTTAGTCAGAATTCACAGCCTCCTGTGATTTTCAGTGATATTTCCAAAGTATTCTCACACAGTAATATGCAGTAGATGGCATTACATTGCAGTACAATTTGTGATTTAAGACTTTGGGCACAATAAGAATTCCGCCTGGAAGATCTATGCAAATGCTTTAGAAAGTAGTCTGTCAACTTTCAGTAAGAAAACACATCTTAGAAGCTTCTGACTTACAAAAATCAACCAATATATTTCCAAGGTTTTTAATTCAATTTTTCCTGACACGTCTCTGCTTTTTTAAACCTGAGACATGAAACATGTGTGATTAAATACTTTTCTGTGACAACAAAGCCCTGTTATTTTGTGAGTGTGGATTCACATTTATAAGTAAGGGAGGAAGAAAAAAAGAGATATTTGTGAGCTTATTTTAAGGAAAAAAAACAACTTGAGGTAACAGTTAGCATTTGACAGTTTATTTTCTGTTGGAGAGAGAGATCACCAGCTGAAAAAAAGTCATGAAAATAATTTATAGTCTTATTTTGAAATTCACACGTTTCCCAGTATGCTCATAAGAGTAACAAGGGGGAATGTTTGTGACGTTTAATCATTACTCAAGTACCCAGTCATTATGGAGAAATATTTATGAAAAATGGATGCAAAGAGGCTCAACGCGTTGCCTCCAGCAACAATATTTATCAGAGACAGGTAGAATAAAAAGCATAAAATAATGTATCCGGGACACTTTAGCATACAACAGGGTGATAGGACTTTTTGTTGTTCTTATCCATCTGAATACATCCTATTTTTTGAAATTACTCTTGTAAATATCATTCTTTAGTTCTACAAATGGCATTCTTTTAAACTGGCTAAGTAGACTAGCAGTTAATAAATATGAAAAAGGAATAATTGTTAGAAAATATATAAATTAGGTTCATATATAGATGACCATCATGGGCTGATACATTCTTTTAAAAATTAAAAAATTCTTTTAATTTAATTTGTATATATTTATGCGGCACAAGTGCAATTTTGTTACATGCATAGATTGTGTAATGATAAATGCACAAATTATGCAAATTGTGCCCATTAAGTCATTTCTGGTCATCCACCCCTCCACCCCCTCACCCTTCCCAGTCTCCATTGCTTGCGATTCTACACTATACATCCATGTGCACACATTATTTAGCTCCCACTTACAAGTGAGAGCATGCAATATTTGTGATATGGTTTAGTTCTATGTCCTGTGTCCCCACCTAAATCTCATCTCAATTTGTAATCCCCACATGTCAAGGGAGGGAGGTGATTAGATCATGGAGGTGGTTACCCCAATGCTGTCCTCATGATAGTGAGTTCTCACAAGATTTGCTGGTTTTAATAAGGGGCTCTTCTACTTCATCTTCTCCTCTCTCTCTCCTGCCACCATGTAAGATGTGCCTGCTTCCCAGTCTGCCATGATAGTAAGTTTCCTGAGGCCTCCCCAGCCATGTGGAACTGTGAGTCTATTAAACCTCTTTCCTTTATAAATTACCCAGTCTCTAGTAGTATCTTTATAGCAGTGTGAAAATATACTAATACAATTTGCCTTTCTGTGTCTGCCTTGTTTCACTTAAAATAATGGTCTCCATTTCTATCCATGTTATTACAAAAGATATTATTCTTTTTTTTATGGAGAAGTAGTATTTCACAGTGTAAATATACCACATTTTCTTTATTTATTCATTCATGGACACTTAGGTTGATTCCCTATCTTTGCTTTTGTGAATAGTGCTGTGATAAACATATGAATGGCTGATGTTTTTTTGAATGATTTCTTTTCTTTTGGGTAGATACCCACCAGTGAGATTGCTGGATTGAATGGTAGAGCTATTTAAGACTCCTTGAGAAATTTCCATGCTGTTTACCATAGAGGTTGAACTAAATGGCATACCCACCAATAGTGTGTAAGTGTTCCCTCTTCTCTACACTCTCTCCGACATGTTACTTTTTGACTTTTTTTTTTTTTTTTTTGAGACAGGGTCTCACTCCATTGCCCAGGCTGAAGTGCAGTGGCTCAACCATAGTGCGCCACAGCCTTGACCTGCTGGGCTCAAGTGATTGTCCCGCCTCAGCATCTGGAATAGCTGGGACTACAGGCATGTGCCACCACAACTGGCTAACTTTTAAATTTTTTGTAGAGATAGAGTCTCATCATGTTGCCCATGCTTTTTTTTAATTTTAATAGTTGGGCTGATAAATTATTTATTTACAGTCATTACTGTCAGCAATAGAAAGTACTCTTGAACTGTACAAATATATTTGATTTACAGATAACACCATTTTCTTCTGAAATGGTGTTTTGCATTTTGTTTGTTTGTTTTTTCCTTGGGGAAGATTATAAAGGAGAGTGTCCTTATAACACCATTATCTACTAAATAAAAACATCCTGGTTTGTCTCTAGAAATGGTTGTGCTCCTAAAAAGGATGAAGGCTCTCAATTTTAAAAACATGTAAAAATAAAATGTAATAACTCTTTAAAACTACCTTCATGAAGAAAGCTGGAATTATTTTGTAAAATCATTTCTTAAACCAGCACTTAACAAAATGTGAATAACTATGTGGACTACTAATTTGGAAGAAAAATATTTCTTTAAGAAGCTAAAGTAACGCCCCCGACTTCCTAGTCATTTGATCTGAGAGAGTGAAGTGACTTAGAGAAAACGTGGAGAATACAGGACAATGAGCAATGTTCATATCTTTTATTATTTCTCTAAGACTCAAAGTGTTCATCAGGCTCTTGACAGAAGACAGTTAGCTAAATAGTTAAGTCAAAGTTATTGAAGAAAGTATGCATGACAAATATCTGATATTTCTAGTCAACAGTAAATTTCCAGTTTTGGTTGTCTAGGGCCTGCCAGACAATTCTCTTGCCCTGAGCTTTCTTGTGTGGACACTGGCTACAGGAGAACCTATGGACAACGCTGAGGTGTTCATAAGGAAATCACTCCCGTTCTATTCTCAGGCCTGAACCCCATTTGTAACCCAATTCTTAAGCCTATTTAGTACTTTGGCCTGAAAATACCTCCTCTTTAAACTACCAAAAACTGATTATTTGACTAATTAATGGTGCAAATGATTGTAAAATTTTCTTAGCCATAGTGTCATTTTTTAAATGGGCCTATATTTTAAAAATAATATTTTTAATATGTTTTAATTTAATAAATGTTTTTAAATATATGACTTAATTGGCATATATTTTTAAAATAAATGACTTAATGGGCACAATTTGCATATTTAAAAAATAATGTGGTAATAATAAAGAATAGAAAAGTTTTTACTAAATATTTTCTCTTTCTATATAGGTTATTTGACAGAGAATTGTCATTATTTAGAATACAGCTGGATTGGCTGAGCACGGACGGTGGCTTATGCCTGTGATCTAGCACTTTGAGAGGCTGAGGCAGGAGAATGGCTTGAGCCCAGGAGTTCAAGACCACCCTAGGCAACACAGGGAGAACATGTCTCAATAAATACATGAATAAATAAATAAATACAATGTAAAAATTTTAAAAATGTTTATTTTATTTTTATTTTATTACTATCATTTTTTTTGAGATGGGGTTCTCACTCTGTCAGCCAGGCTGGAGTGCAGTGGTGGGATCACCACTCGCTACAGCCTTGACCTCTGTGCTCAAGCCATCCTCCTACTTCAGCCTTCTGAGTAGCTGGGACCACAGGCGTGTGCCACCATACCCAGCTAATTTTTCTATTTTTTGTAGAGACAGGGTGTTGCCATGTTGCCTAGACTGATCTCGAATTCCTGGGCCCAAGCAATCTGCCCACATCAACCTCTCAAAGTGTTGGGATTACAGGATTGAGCCACTGTGCCCAGCCAACTTTTTTTTTTTTTAAGACTAAATCTGGCTTAAAATGTGAGGAAAAAATGGCGTATTATCTATAATTCTGGATCACAAAAGAGAAGCATTGTTAAAATTTATGTCCACCTTGGCAATATATTTTGAGGATTTTGAAAAAATGATTTTATGAGATGGGGCTCGTCTTTCAGAGTATGAATTGAATTGTTTCTCATCAAAAGGCATTTTCTGAGGTGTTTTCAGGAATGTGATTTAATCACAGGTTAACATAAGGTTGCTGGATCACACGGAGTTTTCTGAGGCCTTTAACTGTGTTTCAAAGCCTATTAAATTTAAGAGGCAAATCACCTAATCGTGAAAGTCTCCGTTATTCCTTTCTCTGAAAACTTGCTGTGTCTAATTTGCCAAAATTTTCAAAGTATTCTTATTCATTATAGATGCTAGAACCCACCATTTCATTCAGATCTCTATTTTTAAGTGCCTATCAAATATTTTACAAATTCAGATTTTTCAATGGGATGAAAATTATTACCTGTACCAGAAATAAGCGGCTGAGCATAATGAATGCACCCTACACGTACTCCAAACCATTAAAATGCAAGCTTTGCTTTCATTCTCTTTATACAAGTATGTCACGAAACCAGCCTTGAAAGCAAGGCTCTCCATAGCCTTATAAAATATGTGAGATGAAGTAATTTACAACGCATAATTTATTACCATTCTTCTTATTTTGTGTTTTGTTTGGAATTATTTATTGGTCAGAAAACAAGTGCCTGACATAGAGCAGGCAGTTGAGTAAGTGTTAGCGGGTTGAAAGCAGTACACATGTCTGAGTTAATACTGCTGCTTGTCAAGTTCACAGAAAAACACCAACAATATTTGGTTCCCTCCCAAACCGGAAGCCTCTGGAGTGAAGGCTGTCCTTCCAAGAGGGTCCCTGGAGCAGTGGCAAGAAAACGGTGACTTGTCAGAGGGGTGGCAGAAGAAGTCTCTTCCAGCTGGCTAGGATTCTGGACTTGGGGAGTAATTTCCATTGATTAGATGTGCAGGAAACACAGAGGAAGATATCCTGTTTCCAACAGTTCTTACTAAGGAAACTTGACTTACGCATACAGAGCAATTGCTGAAGCCGTGGTTTTAAAAAATCACCTACTAAACCCGGATGTGTTTTTTGTTTTGTTTTGTTTTGTTGTTGTTGTTATTGTTGACAGAGTCTCACTTTGTAGCCAGGCTGGACTGCAATGGCGTGATCTCAGATCACTGCAACCTCCGACTCCCTGGTTCAAGTGATTCTCCTGCCTCAGCCTTCTGAGTATCTAGGATTACAGGCACATGCCACCACACCCAGCTAATTTTTGTATTTTTAGTAAAGACAGGGTTTCACCATATTGGCCAGGATGCTCTCAATCTCCTGACCTCGTGATCTGCCTGCCTTGGCCCCTGAAAGTGCTGGGATTACAGGCATGAGCCACCATGCCTGGCCATGATGTGTATTTTTAATATTAACTATACTTTTTTAAAATTGACTCACTAAAAAATATCCCAGTCTGAAATTTGCTGTTTTAATATTTTTAAGAAAACCCAAACCAGAAAATCCAGAGTGGACCACTCATTTAAAAACTATCAATACGTTCTGTAATCAATTGCATCAGGAAGAAATAGAGATATGTACCTTGCTTGTTTTTCTGACATCCACTGTACAAACAACACAGCAAATCTCTGACAGAGTGTCATTTAGAATACTTTTTCCTTAAAGATGACAGCCTTCTCCTTATGTGTCATTGTGCACACACTGAAGTTCCTCCCGCTTAGCCAGAAACTAGCATAACACGCAACTACCTCGGTGATTTTCCACAGATGGTTATTTGAAATGGTTTAAGATGCTACAAGCTCACTGAGAATTTTAATAAACTTCCTAGGCAGAGGACTTGACTCTCTGGACTGTTTATTCTTGACATGAAAAATGTTGCCTTCCATCAATAGCTGACCTTTCTCTCTTTGTTCTTTCTTTTATTCATTTTCTTCTACTGCTTTATGGAAAATTTTTCCTGAAATTATTTCATTATAATAGAGATGTCAACTCTAAAGAGCAAACACAGCTAACGTCTACACAATGGTAGAACAAATGGAAGATTCATTCTGCTTCTGTTGATGATACTTCTAAGACTAAATATTAACTTATAGAAGGTTATTTGCCTTTTATTTTCCTCATTTACACTGGCAATGTTACAGCTAACACTAATAACCAGCACTCATTCGGCTTCTGCCAAGTCAGGTGATGTTCTTAGTGCTTCATGGGAATTAGCCCATTGAATCCTCAGAAGGACTTTCCAAGGTGAGTAACTTGACCACCCACATTTTACAATTGAGGAAACTAAGGCATATTGGATTTCCACAAATCTTTTTCTTTATCTATTTCTTTATACACATAGGGCCAGGCTACTGGCACATTCATTCATTCAAGAGAAGCAGGTTGCATTCCTGGAAATGGTTCATCTATTGACCCGAGTTTGCAAAGATCGGCAGCTCCCTGCTGTCCATGTTCAGGGAAGAAGGTTGGAGATTCCTTTCCCTTGCAAATATTGGACCTGGAAGAGAGGGAGTCCTGAGAACACAGCCTTTCTCAGCATTCCATGAACACAGTCGGTGTGTGCGCATTCGATGTAACAGCGTGACTCCTGATGACGTCATCCTATGCACATATTGTTCTCATTTTACTTAAATGATAGATCTTACTGGAATATTGGTGATCTCCCTTTTTTGAAAGTTTTCTCTCAATTTAATTTTCTTGACTTCTTTTAATATTGTTTTTATATGGTTTACTTTTTGCATTATTTAAAGTTCAGAAACCTGGGACTGGTCTCTCTGCAATGCAGGTCTGAGTGCATTACCCCGAGTTTGGTCATTTAGTCCCTACACCTCTCAGCCCACCCTACATCACTCTTCACAGCCTCTGCTCTGACGATAGGGTCCTACCATGTGACCAGGTCTTGCAGTCCCTCTGAGGGAGGAGCCACACTCACTCCATCTCCATGTCTCTGACATTTCCTCCTGTACTGGGAACACCCACTTCCCCTCTCGATCTAGATCGTGACTTCATCTGTTGACATTCAAAGGAATTATTGCCTCCTTGGAAAAGTCTTTCCCGACGCCAAGCCAGGTGATCTCATCTGTTTCTGTAGCAAGATGTTCCTATTTCTACTAGAGTGTTCTTTCCTCCTCACTAGACTGAGGTTTCGTTGGGGGAAAGGATTCTCCTCTTCTATTATTCCCAGCACAGAACGTAATTAGGAAGACTCAAAGATATCTGAACATGTAATGATTTAGTATTACATATCTGAATACATTTATTCAATACATCTTTGAATGTGTATTGAATAAATAAAACACCAGGTTGAAGAGAAGCAACCCTCCTGATACTCAGAGATCTCTCGCGTAAGGACTGAGATGCCACATGTCCATTGTCTAGTCAATGAGGACTGTTGGGAGATTTAATAGACTCAGATCTAAAATCATCAGCAGAAGTAATGCTGAATTATCAGAACTAAAAGGAGCAATAAAACCACAGCCTCAAGATCAGCTCAAGAAAAATCCAGAAATAAGGTCATTTTGTCATGCCTCATGTTTAATATGACGGTAGTAAAGAATTAAAGCCATATTGCTCAATAAACATGTCTTTGAGCACTGATAAATCTTTCCCATTTCAGATGTGAGAACAAGGGATGTGAGAAAACACTCATGCACATTTCCAGTTGCAAGTTCATTATAACTTAATATTAACTAGGATTGCTATGTTCATTTTTACATTCTACAGAGAATTTACAAGGCTTTTCTATTTCTATATATTTCTATAAGGTTTCTGAGAAGGAAATACAAGATTTCTATATTCTGCTGTTTCTATAATAAATCATCTATATCTTTTTTTGTGAGATGGAGTCTCGCTCTGTCACCAGGCTGGAGTGCAGTGGAACGATCTCGGCTCACTGCAACCTCCGCCTCCTGGGTTCAAGCGATTCTCATGCCTCAGCCTCCCGAGTAGCTGGGACTGCAGGCACGTGCCCCCACACACAGCTAATTTTTGTATTTTTAGTAGAGACGGGTTTCACATGTTGGCTAGGATAGTCTGCATCTCCTGACCTCTTGATCCACCCACAATAGAATTCTCTTATTGTGCAATATTTCTTAATCAATTTCACTTATGAAATTAGCCAGAGAAAGTATGGAGAATTTAGCCAGAGTCAACTTTACCTCCAGCACTTCCTAAAGTGTCCAAAGCCAAGCCCAGTTTTCTAAGGGATTAAATCACTATATTTATAGCTAGTCATTCTTTCCTGTGCCAATGTAGGAAAGAAAAACACACAATCCCTCTCATTAGGACATCCTTTTGTGATTTCAACATTTTATTTAAAAAGATATTCCATTAAAAATGAATGTTCATTGTTTAGAACTGTTTAAGCGTTCGGAGGAAGAGCCAAGAGAGGGTACTTCTTCAAGTCAAGTCTCCAATGTAGAACAGTATAGGGGACACCAAATCGAGTGTAAAGAGATAAACAGGATTTGGCCAGGCAAAGTTACTGAGTCTCAAAATCTTGAGGTGTGAATTTCCCGGTTGAAAGTAGAGAGCGGTTAAATTATTGCTCAGCGTTGCATTTAGAATTAATGACTTCATGGAAGCAGGAGTCCTTTGCCCCTAGAAAACATTTCCCAAACTGGCCAATGACAGCTGCATGAAATTGCAATATACCCTTCCTGATAAAGTGTTCACTCTTCAAATAGTAGGAAAATCATTTCACATCTTCTTTTCTGTCAAGCGTTTCAAACTTTAAATACTAACGTGGATTAGTAACCTACAAAATCATGATACAACACATTTTTCCCAATTTATGCCTGATCACAGACCACTTTTCACAAGGCGTGTTTATGGAGGAAGTGAGGAAAAGGGCAATCCAGTTTAGGAAGCTTTTGGGGATTTGAGAAGTAAGATGCTTGCATTTTTGAAATGTATTTATTTATGTATTTACGTATTTGTAGAGATGGGGTCTCACTATGTTGTCCAGCCTATTCACAGATGCTATCATAGTGCACTGCAGGCTTGAATTCCTGGTCTCCAGCAATCCTCCCACCTCAGTCACTCAAACCACTGGGACTATAAGCTCATAAATATAAGAGGAAACTAAGTGTAGGAAATTGAATAAGGATAGACTAAAAATTGCTACCTAGGGCTGGGCACAGTGGCTCACCCCTGAAATCCCAACACTTTGGGAGGCCTAGGTTGGTGGATCACTTGAGGTCAGGAGTTCGAGACCAGCCTGGCCAACATGGTGAAACCCCATCTCTACTAAAAATACAAAATTAGCCGGGTATGGTGGCACATGCCTGTAGTCCCACCTACTTGGGAGTCTGAGGCAGGAGAATCACTTGAACCCAGAAGGTGGAGGTTGCAGTGAGCTGAGATCATGCCATTGCACCCCAGCCTGAGCAACAAGAACGAAACTCCATCTCAAAAAAAAAAAAAAATGCTACCTAACAATTTAAAAAATGTTCTTAGTGGCCGAGCATGGTGGCTCACGCCTGTAATCCTAGCACTTTGGGAGGCCGAGGAGGGCTGACCACTTGAGGTCAGGAGTTTGAAACCAGCCTGGCCAACATGATGTAACCTGTCTCTACTAAAAATACAAAAAATTAGCCAGGTGTGGTGGCAAGCACCTGTAATTCCAGCTACTTGGGAGGCTGAGGAAGGAGAATTGCTTGAACCCAGGAAGCAGAGGTTACAGTGAGACGAGATCGTGCCACTGCACTCCAGCCTGGGCGACAGAGCGAGACTCCATCTCAAAAAAAAAAAAATGTTCTTAGTACTGCATTTTTGTGGCTCTTCCATGTACGATATTTTTGTAAGCCAAGTCAATTTCTTTTCAGGGGAATAAAACAATTATAGTAGCTTCAGACTAAAAAGGGTCTTTATAAAATTTAGATGTGCACCAGTCAGAGGTGGCCCATGTTTCACCCTTTGCTTCATTTGTAGAAAGGCATAAATCAAAGTAAGAAAAAGAAAGTCAGACACCTATAGATGTACATTATACACAGAAACCTCTGACCTAAGAGGAAATTCAGTGAATTGTTTTATGCATAGCCTTACATTTCTAATTTGTGGTACTACCATGTCTGTCTTCACCTTGTTTTCTTGACAAAAATTAATTAGGAAATAATATAGAGAAATTGTTAAGTCCTTAAGGAATTTTTTGCACTTGCCTGCTGCTAAGGGGAAATGAAGACTCATGGTATAAATGCTCACAGCTGCTTCTATGAGCAAGTATAGGTGAGGTGCTAAGAACAATTTTTCCCACAACTATAGATTTTTCCATAGTAATACATTTTTATTGTGCCAATTCAAGACACTACAGATATACACAGATATTCTTTAATTCAGTCTGCTACTACTGCTGTGAAATTGTTAATCTTCACTTAACCTATTTGTGAAATGAGCAAAGTGTAAATTCAATTCAATTCAATTCAATTAATATTTATTGACAACCCATGGGGGGTAGAACTGCACAAAGAACTGTAAGGTCAGCCGATGAATCAGACACAGACTTTTTGACAAGCTTTATGTCTTCCATCTCTGGGGAACATTTACTCTGGCTTAGAAAAATACGAATAATCAAAATTAGAGACATGTCAGAAAAGAATACCAGTGCATAAAATCAGGTCAGAATAACCTAAAATCATTTACATACAAAAGGAATAGAAAGGTACCCTTTCCAGGAGCACTAGGCCCTTGTTCTATAGTGCAGACTGGCCTCAGGAGTTGATTGAGGAGTTAGGCAACAAAAACTGCAATTGGAGGATATCCCATGGTCTCCCCAAATGTTTTTCTCCAATGGTCAGGTGCATGGTATTAAATTAAACAATTCCTTTGACTCTTGAAGTTTTCTTGATCCTCAAAGACACCTATTAAAATACAAATAGTTGGAGAGCCTAGGAAAACAGAAGCAGCAGCTGCCATTTGGTTTTTGTATCGATCCATTTCTCCCCAGAGAATGAGAGAGGAACTAGAATACCAAAACATTATATCCACGGGCAGCAGCTTCAACAGAGCTAAGTGTCAAACCCCCAAATACAGCAGATGGAAAGAGCAGCAACCTCAAATCCTGCAAGGTTTAGCAACTGTGTCGAGAGGGCAGAGGAGGCTCTGGGCATCAGATGAACCCGACAGCCCCCAGATTCCCCCTGGAAGCCACGGCAGCCACCTTAAGAACAAGAGCTGAAAATAGGTCAGTTTTCAAACTCCAACAGCAGCTGTGCACAGAGTATTCCAGGATGGCTGGAAAAGGCTGGGGCTGTCTGTGTCTCACAGAGACTCAAAATCGGATCTTCTGCTTTTGACTTCAATGTATTGGAGCTGTCACAGCAGCCCTCGGCACAAAAAAAAAAGCTGGATGCATTAAAAATCAGTGACTTCCTTGGACCCATCAGAAAACTGAGGTTTCAGAGCCATTCACCATCTGGAAGTCAAGAGACAGCCCATACCCGCTCACCTGGAGCAGAAGACTCTGCGCCACCATGGGTAGAGGCCCTTGAGTGGGTGCTTTGCTGGATTGCTGGAGGCTGAGTGTGGACTAGCTCCAGCGTGAGAAACTCCATGTATTACGTGTCCTTCCTGAATTATAAACTCCCTGACCTTTATGTCACTCTTCCCGAGATCTCAAATATCTCTGGACCCTGTGTGCCTTGCATTCGAAGCCCTTTAGTTATTATTTGTTGTACCTCATACCCATTTCTTGTATGACAACTTCAACATCTGAGTCACCTTTGAGTACTTGGTGTCTTTTGGCTGTGTTTTTTCTTGCCTTTCAGCGTGCCTGTGCTAAAATAATGCTCAAAGAAGGGAAAGTAAAATCATAATAGATCTTAATTTTTATCAGGTCCAGAATCTATATAGATTTGATGAAAAGTATGGTCCCTTTTATCAAGAAAAATACACACACACACACACACACACAGAGGCAATGTTTTTGATATAATGACAAGATGGTCAAACTTGTCCCTCAATCTATGTGAGTATTTTCTTTGGGGTAGATCCATGGTTTCCCACGTAACTGCTCTAACTAAAGCAATGGCTGGGCATGCAGGGAGCCAGACCACACAATAATTCCTGCACTCTACACATTGCACAGAGGAGGCTGCCCCTCCCCCACCTCCCTCCCACCACCTGACACACAGCTCATGGTGTATTTTAGCACTGGGGAGAGGAGAAAAGTTTTAGCACTAACTTCTCATCTATATTCCTCTCTTCCATCATCAATCACCCAATCACAGCTACCAAGTAGAGGGTGGAAGAGATAATATCTAAAATATGAGAAAGCATTGGATGTCTCCAGATAGGTGTTATTGTTTCTACTTTCATTATTTTCCCATTTTATCTCATTTTTGAAAAAAATCAATACTTTCATTTTATGGACCCAGAAAATCTTTGTATGTGTTGCTTAAACACAGGAGTTGTGTGGGATAATTTCTAGATTTGGTACCAGGAAACATCAACTTCCTTTGTTGTTTTAGCTTTTTATACCAACTAAATAAACTAAGTAATTTGTGAGGGTATCTGAGATGCTTCTTCATTTATAAAAATAAATGGTCTTTTCAATCTCAAAAAAATTGGGGAATAAAACAAAATAGTATAAAAGAGAATGTTTTGTGTTAAGTATTACACAAAACTTAGATGCTAAAATCAGGCACATGAATTTAGTAGCTGACGATATCAGCATTCAGCACAGTAAGTCCATAAAGGAAGTCGGGTGGACAGGGCATTCTGCTGATGAAAGGAAGGCACCCCTGAAGGACAACTGCTCCCTCCTTTGCAAATCTGGAGAGTTTAGGATTTTATAGTTAATATAGTGGGCAATGACTGGAGAATGCAAATCGGGAGACAAAGCCCCTCCCACAAAGTGTTCTATTCTACAGACAAACAGAAGGTAAAATAAATCCTGAAGACTGTTATTTACAGCCTAGTTATTGTTCAGTGATGTAGTCAAGAGCTTTTATACCATCTGAAGAAAAGTTCTTCCTTGAGGTGATTCTTAAGAATTAAGTGAATTCTCCATGTTTTAGATACACTTTTTTTAAGTGTGTATCTGGATGCTGTGGTCAATGTATCCAATTTCTCCTCCCACATCTACCTCATGGCTGGCCTAGAATCCACATTTGCAGCTTCCCTTCGGCTGGGAGCGGCAATGCAACTCATTTGGGCCAAGGGGATTTGAACAAAAGTGAGATGCCTAAGTCATCTCCAACTGAAAGAGGAGCCACTTTCTCTCAATTGAGCTTTTTATTTTTTCCCGAAGGCAGGACACTAGATGTGACATGAACCCGATTTCAGCCCATCTACAGAAAAGACCAACCGCCAGAGGATGGAGCCATCAGTTAAAGCGAAAACGAGACAGAGAACAAACCTCTACTTTTGTAAACCATTGAGCTAATCAGCTGCCTAGGAATTGCGTGGGAGCAAGATTTCACCATCTGCAGATCCTACAAAAACATTCCACCTACGTGCCAGGGTACATGGACAAGAAAGCTCAGAGCAGCAGCATTGGGAAGAGCAGAAATATTGAAAATAACCCGGGCGTGGTGGGTCACGCCTGTAATCCCAGCACTTTGGGAGGCTGAGATGGGTGGATCACAAGGTCAGGAATTCGAGACCAGCCTGGCCAACATAGTGAAACCCCATCTCTACTAAAAATACAAAAATTAGATAGGCATGGTGGCTCATGCCTGTAATCCCAGCTACTCAGGAGTCTGAGGCAGGAGAATCGCTTGAACCCGGGAGGCGGAGATTTCAGTGAGCCGAGATCGCACCACTGCACTGCAGCCTGGGCAAGACAGCGAGACTCCACCTCAAAAAAGAAAAAAACGTAAAAGAAAATAGAAAATGACCCAAACATCTATCAGTAAATGAAGGCTTAGTGTTGGTACACTGAAACAGTGTAAAATTACATATTAAGAAAAATGCGTTAACTTCAGCTGCTCATAATTCCAAAACTGAGTTTTCAAAACAAAACACCGAGTAAAAAAAAGTCTCAGAAAACTATGGCATTTTCGAAAGGTCAAATATAAACAAAACTAAATAGTATACCGCCATATTTGTTTCCTAGGGTTGCCATAATTAATACCACAGATGGCAGCATCAACAACAGAAATGGATGTTTTCACTGTTCTGGAGCTGGAAGTCCTGGCCTCAGTTGCGTCAGGGTTGGCTTCTCCTAGGTCCTCTCTCCTTGGCTTTCAGGTGGCTGTGCACTTACAGTCTTTTCTCTGTGCGGATGTCTGGTGTCTCTTCCTCTTATCCCCCAAACATCAGTCAGAATGGATGAAGCCTAGCCTAACAGCCACATTTTAATTCAAACACCTCTTTAAACACCTTATCTCAAATATGGTCACATTCTGAGGTACTAGGAGTCGAGACTCCAACAGATGAATTTTGGGAGAAAACAATTTAGCCCATAGTATACACAAACTAAATTCCAGGTGGTGGTCATCACCTGGGGGACCCAGGGTATGGAGAGGAAAAGATGGAAATTACACCCGTTTCTGTAATAGAGTTGATGATGTTCTACTGCTTCCCTGCGCAGTACATTTGCAGGCATTCATTATAGTGCTGTGCTTCCCAACACACACACACACGTGCACACACGCACATGCACACACACATGCACACACATACACACACGCACACACACGTGCACTCACACATATATAGACATATACACACATACACAGATACAGACATGCACACATATACGCACATACACATATACACACATATGCACATATACACATACACATTAATGGATGCATGCACATATATCCACACATACACACTTGCACACACATACATGCATGCACACATATACACACACGTGCACACATACACACATACACACATGCACACATACATATACACACTTGCACACATATACACACATACACACATGCACACACATACACACATATACACACATGCACACACATACATATACACACTTGCACACATATATACACATACACATATGCACAAATACACACATCTACACACTTACACATGTATACACACATAAGTACATACACACATACACAGACATACACATTCACACACACATACACATGCTTTTGTATGTGTCAACTATTACAAAATCTTTGAAAGATATGTTGATTCAAGAAATACTAAATGTCTTAGCCATTGTTATCTGAAGCTACTTTGAAGTGCGTAAGATGTAAGAATATCATTAGATGCCCAGGTCCCTCTGTGCTGGGATAGACAAGCACACTGTTTACTAATAGATGGAATATATTCCATAGGCAAGGGTCGAGTTTGTGAAAAGGAATCAGATAGCTTGTTGTTGAGCATCTGGACACAACCCTGCTTACAGAAGAAAGGAAGGGGAAGGAGGGGAAACACACGCGGATGGTTGCCATCTGTGTGCAATCCGCTGCATACGGACGCCTAATTCCGGTCAGAGTCCCGTGAGACTTTGCTATGAATTTCAGTTGCTCCTCAGATGAATTTGACTAGTCCAGGGGTGGGTTGCATCTCTGCTGGCCAAGGTTGAGACCTGCATCTCTAATTGGATCTTCTGTTTATAGTTTTGCTGCAGGTGTCCTCCTCAGTCTCCCAGAATCCCTACCTCCTCCCCCGGTTCTCTCTCTCAGAAACAAACCAACCATTTTTATCTCAGGGACAAAGAGCAGCATTTGGAGAATTTTTAGCATGTTTAATGCAAAATTGATTCCAAACTATTTTTCCGTGAGACAGCGATACTCTGCTTCTTACATTTTCTGAAATGTTATATATTTTAAAAGCAGGTAGTTTTCCAGCTTATTGAGAAAAATTATTGTTCATATATAATTATTTTACAGCTTTAAGTTTTTCTCCCATGATATGTATTGGGAAAAACTATATATATATTATATACTATATATTATATAGTATATATTAATATTATATATAGTTTGTATATATAACTATATATAAACTATGTATAAACTTTATATGTATATATAACTATATATGCTATATATGTTATATGTTATATATGTATATATAGTATATACACTATATATGTATATATAACTATATATGCTATATATGGATATATAGCATATATAACTATATGCTATATATATAACATATATATGGATATATAGCATATATAACTATATATGCTATATATGGATATATAGAATATATAACTATATATGCTATATATGGATATATAGAATATATAACTATATATGCTATATATGCATATATAGCATATATAACTATATATAACCCTTATTTAATCATCACAGACAAGCAAACAAGTTTAATCAAAAGAATAGAGCTGAAGCTCAATATTTAAACTGTGCATAAAAATATAGCATTTGAGCTAATCAAGTCAGCCAACAATGAGCACGCCACATGTAATGTTTGCTCTTCAAATCTGGAATTCATTCCCTCTGTCACTCTAATTCCTGACCCAACTATATATATAGTTGTATATATAGTAAATATACAACTATATATAGTATATATAACTATATATACACATTATATATATGTGTGTGTATATATGTACATATATAATGTGTTATATATACAGATAAAATGTGATATGTATGTGTGTGTACACACACACACACACACACACACACAGTCATCCCTTGGTATCCAAAATTTGTGGATGCTCAATTCCCTAGTAAAAAATGTTGTAATATTTGCTCATAACCTATGCAATTCTCCCCTGTACTTTAAGTCATTGCCTGATTTATAATAGCTAATGAAATGTAAGTGGTATGTAAGTAGTTGTTACATTGTATTATTTGGGGAAATAATAACAAGAAAAAAATGTGTATGTGTTTAGTATAGACAATTATTTTTCAATATTTGTGATCCTTAGATGTTTGTTATTTTAATTTTTGTAAGCTACTAACAATTCAAAGAAAATTGAATATTTTAAATGTAATATATTAATAGTAATAGCATCATTGTTCGTTTGTCTGACTAATCCTTCAGTCTGAATATTATTAGTTCATATTATCTATCTTTATTCTACCAAAATATGTCATGGTTTTAACATTTTATTTGTTTTTAAAAATAATAATGAAGGTAAAGCACAGTAGAAGGAGAAAAAGAAGAAAAAAGCAAAGAAAATGAAATTAAACAAAATGCCTATACAAAGGCATATATTAAATAAAGGTTATAAGTGAAAAATAGAGACATAAGTTTCTGGGAAAAAAATTGCATATTTGTAGTAAAAGTCTTCTTAGAGAGTCGCTGCATCCATTTCTAGCTTTGTTGTAGGAAGGATGTTCCACTTGGGATTGGATTGAAATGCCGCTAGAATTCCCCAAGATGATTAAGTCTTTTCTTTTACAGATAATTCCTTTCCAAGGCCATTCAGAGAGACGATCTGCACATTAATTATCCAGTAACAGGAACAGTCTTTATTGCTTCTGCAGAGAGACTCTGACCTTCCATTACCTGACAGAAAAGTAACCCTAGAACCCCAGGGTTTGCTTTTCCAATACTACAAAGCAGCTACAAACCCTTGCAAGGAATAGCGCTGTCCTGGTAATGGGGCTTCCGGCAGAATTACACCAGGCTCACATCACAGAAGACCGGTTGTCTTGCTCGGTTATGATGCCCTTTTCCAGGCAATAATTATAGACAAGCAAACTTATTTAAAATCTTGGGAATACTGTTGTGGATTACAATGATTACGTTATTACAATCAAGAAATACAGTCAGTAATAGAACCAGAAATCTGAGCTAAGATGATTCCCGTTAAAACTATTATTTTCACCCAATAGGCAAGTACCTTTATGGAAATGTTTCCATAAAGATTTAAAAAAATTATGCCCTTTTAAAAAATTTTAATAATAAAATTATTTAAAAAATTAAACTAAAAATAATCTGTTATTAACTACAAAAAGATAACTAATTTTGACATTTTATTGCCAAAATTATTCATATTTATTCTTTGGTAAAATGAAGAGGTTATTTTACAAAAATGAAATGATGTCAAGTTTGTAAACCTAATTTCCTCATTTAATATGTCATTTTCTCTTTTCAAAGAATTTTGTACTTTCTTATGATCGTATTGTTGTTTGGGAGTTTAGATTATACCTAGTGTTTTGTTGTTATAAGCAGCACTGCATAGAAAGGTATGTCCCATCCTCAAGTTTATAAATTATGATTTGCATATCTGCCTTTAGCTATTATTTCTGATAGTCTTGATTTGCAGATATACCTTGAGCTATTATTTCTCCAATAAAGGAAGAGAGAGAAATTTGGTTACAATAGATTAAACAAAGGTCATATTTATTAACCCTTATTTAATCATCACAGACAAGCAAACAAGTTTAATCAAAAGAATAGAGCTGAAGCTCAATATTTAAACTGTGCATAAAAATATGGCATTTGATCTAATCAAGTCAGCCAACAATGAGTACGCCACATGTAATGTTTGCTCTTCAAATCAGGAATTCATTCCCTCTGTCACTCTAATTCCTGGACCCAATTTGAAAATAGTTTGCATTATATCCTATCTCACAGCTTTTTATGTTTGCTAACCAAATATAATATGTTTGAAGACTTTGTCTTCCTGAATGTGACATTGTTAAAAATCAAAGGTGTTTAACAGGTACAGCTGCTAATGGAATAAAGGATGCGTTTTTTAAAAGTGACATGCATAACTACACACACACACACACAGAGAGAGAGAGAGAGAGGAAAGGAGTTCTGATCCTCTCTACTACTCGAGGCTTTTAACATTTGAGGTTATATATGTATATATGATTATTTATTTTCTTGACAAGGCTAAATGTTACATCTGAGTGAGTGGATTGATAAAGTGTTGTTTTCTCATCTAAGTTCTCCCATCCAAAGCAAATACTTCCACACAGAGGAAATGTGTGTGTGCAAAAAGAATAGAGATGAAACTAGCATGGCTCTGTAGCAATTTCCTGGGTAAACAGAGCAAAAATGATAGTGTGGTCCTCAGGTTTTTTGTTTGGTTCCCCTACAACATTGCTAGTAATATTTGAGTAAGTCCCATAAAAGGAATATCAGCTGGGGAATCTCTTTCACCCAAGCTAAGGATGTCATCTTAATCAGCTAATCACAGGACAGAAAGTCCACCTCACTCATACAGAAAAAGGAAGACCAGGCGGTTTTCTTCATACTGTTCTTGTGGTAGTGAATAAGTCTCACAAGATCTGACGGTTTTATAAGTGGAAATCCCTTCTACTTGGCTCTCATTCTCTCTTTGCCTGCTGCCAATGTAAGACGTGTCTTTCACCTTCCACCATGACTGTATGGCCTTCCTGGCCACATGGAACTGTGAGTCTGTTATACCTCCTTTTCTTTATTTAAAAAAAAAAAAAGAAAGAAAGAAAGAAAGAAAAAGAAAAAGAAAAGAAAAGAAAAGAAAAAAGGAAGACCAAGGCACCCATGTTCAATTGCTTCATAGAAGCTGGGGCACAGTTTTCTAGTTTACCTTTCTCCAGAGTAAGTTAAATTGGGCTTATAGAAGGGCTTATTCCATTTTTGTTCTTTTAAATTTACTTTTCTGTCTACTCATTCAACAAATCGACATTGAGCCCCTGATTTGACCTTGGTTCTGCTCTAGGTCCCAGACTACAGCAGGAAACAAAACCCCAGAAAGTCCCTGTCCTCAGGGAGCTATAATTCTAGTGGGAAAGTCCAGACAGAAAAGAAAACTCAAACAGTTCATTAGAAGATAGTCAATACTAGGTGAAAAATATAGCAAAGGAGATAGGCAATGTTGGGATCGGTGTTGCAATTTTAAATCAGGTTGCCAGGGAAAGTCTCGCTAAGACAATTAACAATTAGGCAAAGACTTGAAGGAGGAGAAGCAGTGAGCCCTGAAGATAATTAGAAAAGGCATTTAATGCAGAGGGACCAGTTGTCAAGACCCTAAAGCGGGCAGGGTGGGTGTGTTGGAAGTGCAGTTAGCAAGGTTGGGGAGGAGATGGGGAGGGGGCTGTGTGAAAGCTATCAGGGGCCTGCACATTAGAAGGCCTCTGAAAGGGTTTTACTCCAAGAAAAGTGAGGACGCCAGCAATTTGGGAAGGAATCCATTTGGCTTCTTTCTGGAAAATGCTGTAACTAGGGTGAGAGAGGAAGGTGATTCAGACAAGAGTGAGGCTGTTCTGCAGATGAGGTGAGAAGAGACTGGACTCTGGGTGTATCTTCAAAACACAACCAGCAAAATTTTCTGACAAATTCAAGAGTAAAGATGATGATACACATTTTGTCTTAAGGAACTAGAAGGCTGGTTCTAGGGAAAGAGGACAGAATTCAGAAAGTCCTTTCAGGAACTGTTGGGTTTGACATGTCCGCTACTCATCAAGAGAGGCTTCAGGGAGATCAGAAAAGCAATTCTGGAGCTCAGCGGGGCTGGGCCAGGCAGACACATCAGGGAGGTGTCAGGTTTTTTACAGCTGGAGACTAGACCTGGGGCCTGATGAAACCGAGTCAGGAGAAGAGAGTCTGGAGGCAGGAAACTAAGGCAGGTTCATGCTGACTTCCTAGAACTAAATCAAAAGAAAAACCCCCACTCTCCACCCCTGGCAGATGAAAAATTGAAAGTAATTCTGATCGGTCCCTTCCCACAACCAATCAGACTGGTCTCTGGCCAGGTCTTCATTTGCATAGGAGTATAACTTTTAACTTCACTTCAGCCTCTGATTGGTCGCTTTCTGCAACCAATCAGATGTTTGCATAGGGTGTGACTTTGTAACTTCACTTTAGCCTCTGATTGGTCCCCTCCCACAACCAATCAGAGTGATTCTGACCATTACTTCATTTACATAGGGGGTACACCAAGTAACCAATGGGAAACCTCCAAAGGGTATTTACACCCAGAGAAACTCAAGAGTAATTGGGCTCTTGAGCCACTTGCTCTGGCTGCACCCACCCTGTGGAGTGTGCTTTTGTTTTCAATAAATCTCTGCTTGTGTTGCTTCGTCGTTTCCTTCCTTAGTGTGTTTTGTCCAAATAATTATTTGTTCAAAATACCAAGAACCTGGACACTCTCCACCAGTAACAAAATTATTCGAGGAATGAGCGCAGATGAGAAAAACTCCAGGACCGAAAGCTGGACAGTCCAAAATTTGGAGGTAGAGAGGCACAGAGGATTGAGAAACAGAAATGATTTAAGGCAGAGAAACATCAGAAGAGTACAAATCCAAGGCAAAGATGGGCAAGAGGAGTCATTGACTGCACCGCCTGCTGCTGGCCTGCCCGATAGAGTGAGAGAGCCCGGGAGCGCTGTGGAGTTCGGCATACAGAGATCGTTGCCAAACTTGGCCAAAGCAGGTTTCGTGATCTGTGAAAAGAAAAGCACACAGGAGGCCGGGCACGGTGGCTAATGCCTGTCATACCAGCATTTTGGGAGGCCGAGGCGGGCGGATCACCTGAGGTCAGGAGTTGGAGACCAGCCTGGCCAACATGGGGAAACCTCATCTTTACGAAAAATACAAAAAAATCAGCCGGGCGTGGTGGCACACCCTTGTAATTCCAGCTACTCAGGAGGCTGAGACAGGAGAATAGCTTGAACCCAGGGGGTGGAGGTTTCAGTGAGTCGAGCTGGTGCCACTGCACTCCAGCCTGGGCAACAAGATCGAGACTCTGTCTCAAAAAATAAGAAGAAAAGAAGGAAAGCACACAGGAGAGCATTTAAAAGAGAATGAGTGAAAAACTACTGGAGAGGACATAGACGGGAAATTCTTTATTATTTAATTTTTATTTTAAAAATTCTAATTGTGGTAAAAAGAAAACACACCATATAACATGTACCATCTTAACGATTTTTAAGTGTAGCCTTCAGTAGCATTAAATAGATTCCCATTGGTGTGAAAGAAATCTCCGGAACTTTTTCATCTTGTAAAACTGAAACTCTGTAACCATTAAAGAACACCCCATTTCCCCTCACCCCAGCCCCCAGCAACCACCTTTCTACTTTCTGTTTCTATGAAGAATAGGCAATTCTTTAAAGTAGTTTTGCTGGGAAAATGGAGGCCCAGAAAATTTGCATTTCTAACCTATTCCTAAATGATGGTGACAGTGCTGATATGGGGCCCACACTTCGATAGCCACTGGTCTATGGCACAGGCTCCCAATCTTAGGTGAACAGTGGAATTGTTTAGAGGATTCTAAAACGTTCTGAAAGCTGAAAGCCACTCCCAGACGGTCTGCTTTAATTGACTTGGGGTGTGGCAGGAGCGCTTGTGTTTTTAAAAGCTCCCAGTTTTTAAAGTTCTAATTTGCAGCCAGGTTGCGAAGCATTGATCTTTAGCAAGAGGAGAGAAAGTAGATACCTGGGGACCCAGCTTGGCAGCTGAGTAGCTTACAAAGAGTGAACAGCTCTTAGAAATTTTTCTATGATTCCTTCAATTATCCAGGCAAAATTGGAAGCCAGATCAACTGAGAGCAACGCTGGAAGATAAGCTTTTGGAGGTTGTGAAAAGGAAATAGGAAAGAGAGTTTGAGGATAATGAGAGCATGAATAAACTGGAGGAATGTCCTTTTGCTAAGTCTGTGGTTACGAATCTCAAGTCAGATCATCCAGAGAGCTTGTGAGTTTTTTCTTATCCTACGTTTGGCTGTACGGGGGCAGGTATGCAGTAAGCGGAGGCAGATTTAACTGTGCTTGTCATTTTCCAAGGCATCCCTAATCATGTCAGATAAAATGAGAGCAGGGTAAGAGGGTGATTGTGATGGTTAACCATGGAGACAGAGCCGAAGTGACAGAGCCCATACTTTTAGCTCCCAAAGACATGGACTGTGGAGAAAGGGTACTGGGGAGAGGGCTGGAAGGAGGAGAGGGGGAGGTAGCCAGTGAAAGGCTTGAACTTGAGATTGGGGGGTGGGAATTATTGGTAACAACAAGGATCATCTGAGGTCAGGAGTTTCAGACCAGCCTGGCCAACATGGTGAAACCCTATCACTACTAAAAATACAAAAATTAGCCAGATGCGATGGCGCATGCCTGTAGTCCCAGCTACTCCAAGGCATGACCACAGGCATGCGATGTCTTAGGAGGGGATCTAGAATTCCTTTAGAGACAGAAGGAAAGGAGCATGGACAGAAGAGGAGGAGACACAGGGAGATGTCCTAGCACGCACTGTGACGTCTGGAGGGTGCACGGGAAGTTTGAAGCATTGGAAGATCCGGAGTCATGAGGGTTTTGAGCATGGGAAGCAGTGAATGACCTGAGAATCTGGTCATCCTTGGGGTATGACACAAATAAGAAGCAAAGGACATGATGGAAAGAGTGTCACTGATCTCAGAGCAGATGGTTATGAGGAAGCTGCCCATGCGGGAGGTTAGCAAGACGCGGGGCCGTGCGTGTCCTTCTCCTCTCTGTTGATATGAGCGCAGAAACTTATTTTAATGACGAGGCTCTCTTGACCCTTTCCAATGAAGGCATGAAGGTTTTGCAAAGAAGTCTTACTCAGAGGTCTTCCGGTAAATTTCATTTACACATAAGCAGTGCAAAATGTTAAATGAGATACCATGCTAAAAAACACACATACCCTGCCTCAAGATACTTATATCTGGTAACATCAATAGATACATACACAAATCCTTTCACACAGGACAAGACGTATATAACATATTCCTTAAGAGAGATTAAAATAAAGTATCATGAGGTTTTGGAATGACAGAAGCATAGTCATTAGGGATAAATCAGAAAAATTTCACGAGAGAGGTGCATTTGAGCTACACCTTAAAGAACAGTTTGGATTCTGACAGATACAAGACAAGATTGGGAGATGTTTCAACTGGTCTAATGAAAAGATCAAAAATGGGCTGGGTGCCGTGGCTCACGCCTGTAATTTCAGCACTTGGGAGGCTGAGGTGGGCGGATCATCTGAGGTCAGGAGTTCAAGACCAGCCTGGCCAACATGGTGAAACCCTGTCTCTACTAAAAATACAAAAATTAGCTGGATGTGATGGCGCATGCCTGTAGTCCCAGCTACTCGGGAGGCTGAGGCAGGAGAATCACTTGAACCCAGGAGGTGGAGGTTGCAGTGAGCCAAGATCATGCCACTGCATTCCAGCCTGGTCAAAAAGAGCAAGACTCAAGAGAGAAAGAAAGAAAGGTAGAAAGAGAGAGAGAGAGTGAAAGAAAGAAAAAAGAAAGAAAGAAAGAGCAAACAAGCGAGCAAAAATGTGGAGGCATAAACTCATGGGGTTTACCTGGGTCACCATCTTTCTTGGCCGAATGATGGAATCTCTGTGGGGGAATTGTGGGTGTAATAGGTTTCTCCCTACATGAACCACAGGGGGCCTCAAAGGTGTATCAGTGAGGTATGAGGTTGGCTGCAAGCAACAATAACAACACCAACAAAATCTTAACCAGGAGTGGCCACAAAAATGTTTACTGTGTTTTTCTAAAGGAAAAACAAAAGAATTCCCAGGCGGGCAGTGTCTGGGGCTGGCTCGTCTCCTCGATAATGCTGCCTAAGACCTAGGTTTATGTTCTCCATACCATCTACCAGCCCTGGAGAAGTAGCTTTTCCTTCTTGACACTGACACCTCATGTCCTCAAGATGGCGGCTATTCCCTAGGCACCTGCCTACCGGGTGGGAAGAAGAGAGATGAGCAGGAGAAAAGGAGGGACTGGACACGGAGATATTTTTAATGAAGAGAGGAAAAGACCGTCTCCAAGCTCCTCACCAGGCTCCTCTCATTGGCCAGCACTGCCTGGTATAGACAGCCCTCAGTGCCCAGGTGGCTGCTAAATGGATGACTTAGCCTCCTGGTACAGGAAAGAAATAAAGGATGGACAGGGAGGGGCACTGAGGAAGCCAATAGAAAGTGACTGTCGCAAATCCCACACTGCACAGTTCAGACCTTCAGTATCAGCCAACAAATGATGAGGTCGTGGAATAGTAGGATTACATAGCTGTGTCTCTAAAAGGCGTAGCTAAGACATAATTGTAGAGTAGATTGCAGAGGCGTGAAAAATTGCAGGCTGGGAGACCAGTTATGTGTTTTCTCAGAGGGGATGGGAAGTGTGTAGCAAGTAAGAAATGATGGGATTTGGGATAAAAGGGTAGGAAAGAAGGTGGTAAAAGTATTTGTATTCAAGAGAGAAAACCATTCAGTCAATCAGACGTTTGCAAGTTGTGCTTTACCTAGGCTGGAAAGAATAAAAAATGAAAGTTCAAGCCAGTGGAGGACCAATACCTGCTTTTTCTATGGAATGCGATAAACATTGTGAAATCCATCTGTGAAATGTTACAAACTGAATATAGAAATAATAAAATGACTTTGAAATATTTGATAACTGTTGGATGCAGCAATGAGCATTTTGACCTAGATCTCCTTTCCCATAAAGGATGTTTTAAATGAACGTATAAAGCTTACTGAGCTTAAGTTGTTGTCCAATGGTTAGGGAAGAGAAAATGGCAGAATCAGATGAGGAACCCAGGCATTCAGATGTCCCTGGTCTGGGCTACAAGTTTATATCACTTCCTGTGTCACACACATGCACACATGTGCACCACACGCAGAGACCACCAAAGGGACTCCCACAGAACCAAATAGAAGACAAAGAGCTGAAGAAGAAATTGGAGGCTGTGATTTACATAATAGCTGATAATCCCATTAATGAAACAGGTTAGATGAGAGCATTGGAATCCGTTGTGTCAATAACCAACACTGCCCACCTTATTTCTTATGCATCTAAACTTAAACTACCCATGACTTTTTTAAAAGTCACACTGCATGTTCCTTGGATGTTTTGGCTGTCGTCCTTCAGTGCCAAGCCCCCGGGCTGCTTCCTCAGATGCTCCAGGGCACCTCTTCTCCTGGCCTCGAAGGCAAGCTTTCTTAATCCCACCTCCCTATTCTCCTTAGAGAGGGTGAGCAAAGGGATCTCCTGACTCATCTGCCCTCCTAGGAGCCCTGTATCTTCCCTCATTTAAGCTGGGGGAGAACTGCAACAAAACGACCAACATCTTTCACCGCTACAACTGCATTTATTCCTAATTCCTCTTTGTTCTTTCTAATCAGTCACCGCAAGCTTCCTTCTCTCTTGTCCCTGCATGTTCCGCATGAAGAGATGGACACAAAGAGAAATTCGATGACGTCCTTGGGTGCCCATGATGCACAGGGACGCCTCACAGGAAGCCACCTTTGTGCACAAGACCAGTCTCTACGCTGGCCCAGGGCTCGCTGGAATCTCGCCTCCTGACACACTGCCCTTGCCGGCCGTTTCAGCTGGGACGCAGGATGGCGGCACGTCTGATAATTGCATAGTAAATTCTATATGAACACTTGGAAGCTGTGTCTTCCTGAAAATTACATGATAAATAATTACATTTGTAGGGAACAAATAATTCAACTCTTCGTTACCATGTCAAATGCAATTTTAAGATCTGATGAGGCAAATCTTGTTTAGGAGATGAAAACAAGATATAAACCAGATAATTGCCAAGTGATTAAACAGGAAGTGCCATGCGTGTATGATTAATGCACAATGCAAAGATAGGCACTGGGGAGCGTTGGGCAGGGATGGAGCTGGAGTCTCCCCCGTGGCCGGGTGCTCTCTGAGCCAACCGCAGCAGCATTTGGGTCTAATCCAAGCGGCATTGGGTCTAATCCGCTCTGAGCACAGCAAGCTTCGTAGGACAATTTCTCCCATGTGCCTGGTTCATTTAAGACCCTCTCATGGCTGAGTGTGGTGGCTCATGCCTGTAATCTCAGCACTTTGGGAGGCCAAGGCGGGTGGATCACGAGCTCAGGAGTTCAAGACCAGCCTGGCTAATATGGTGAAACCCCGTCTATACTAAAAATACAAAAATTAGCCGGACATGGTGGCAGGCGTCTGTAATCCCATCTACTCGGGAGGCTGAGGCAGGAGAATCACTTCAACTCAGGATGCAGAGGTTGCAGTGAGCTGAGATCGCACCACTGCACTCCAGCCTGGGTGGACAGAGCAAGACTCCATCTAAAAAAAAAAAAAAAAAGAAACCCTCTCCTTTTCCTGAAGAGTTCATAGTCTCACTATTTCCTTCTTCCTTTCTGTCCCTTACATTCCCTGTATATCCTCATTCCCTCTTCCATGTTTTCTGCTCCTACCATTCTTTCTCTTTTGCTCAAGGGGGCTTTTCCTGCCTAGAGCTCCTGCCTTGTCATCTGTTTGAAAGGTTCCTTGCAATCGTCCTTTTATGAATATTCTGTCTGTAAGTCATCTTTTCTGTCTTTCTTATGTCAGCAAGTCAGCTGTGGCCTCCGGCTCTGAAGAGGACCCCTGGGTCTCCATTTTTACTGTTCCTGAACCTCTCAGTTCTTCCCATCTGCCCCCATGCCCCACCTCCAGCCTGCTCTGGTCTGGGTGAAAACACACGCAGGTGCAAAGCATGTGTCATTCCACGCTTCAGCTGCCCCATCCCCAGGGTGCTGTATGTCCAGCAGTTCTCCCAAAATGAGTCACGCTGAGTCCTTACAAAAGCAAGCATCACATGGATAAATTTCTGGAAAGATACAACCCTCCTAGCTTAAATCAGGAAGAATTAGATACCCTGAACAGAACAATAACAAGCAGTGAGATTGAAATGGTAATAAAAAAAATTACCAAAAAAAAAAAGTCCAGGACCAGACAGATTCACAGCTGAATTCTACCAGACATTCAAAGAAGAACTGGTATCAATTCTACTGACACTATTGCACAAGATAGAGAAAGAGGAAATCTTCCCTAAATCACTCTATGAAGCCAGTGTCACCCTAATACCAAAACCAGGAAAGGACATAACCAGAAAAGAAAACTACAAACAATATCCCTGATGAACACAGATGCAAAGATCCTTAACAAAATACTAGCAACAAAATCCAACAACATGTCAAAAAGATAATACACCGTGATCAAGTGAGTTTCATACCAGGATGCAGGGATGGTTTAACATACACAAATTAATAAATTTGATTCAGCACATAAACAGAATTAAAAACAAAAACCACATGATCATCTCAAAAGATGCAGAAAAAGCATTTGACAAAATCCAGCATCATTTATGATTAAAAGTCTCAGTAAAATCAGCATACAAAGGACAAGCCTCAATGTAATAAAAGTCATCTATGACAACCCCACAGCGAACATCATATTGAATGGAGAAAAGTTGAAACCATTCCCTCTGAGAACTGAAAAAAGACAAGGATGCTCACTCTCACCACTTCTCTTAAACATAGTACTGGAAGTCCTAGCCAGGGCAATCAGACAAGAGAAAGAAGTAAAGGGCATCCAAATCAGTAAAGAGGAAGTCAAACTGTCGCTGTTTGCTGATGACATAATTGTTTACCTAGAAAACCCTAAAGACTCCTCCAAAAACTCCTAGAACTGATAAAAGAATTCAGCAAAGTTTGCAGATACAAAATTAATGTGTACAAATCAGTAGCTTTCCTATATACCAACAGCAATCAAGCAGAGAATCAAATCAAGAACTCAACCCCTTATGTAATAACTACAAAAGTAAAATAAAATAAAATACTTAGGAATATACTCAGTCAAGGAAGTGAAAGACCTCTACAAGGAAAACTACAAATCACTGCTGAAAGAAATCATAGTTGACACAAACAAATGGAGACACATTCCATGCTCATGGATGGGTTGAATCAATATTGTGAAAATGACCATGCTGCCAAAAGCAATCTACAAATTCAATGCAATTTCCATCAAAATACCATGATCATTCTTCACAGAACTAGAAAAAACAATCCTGAAATTCACATGTAACTAAAAAAGAGCCCACATAGTCGAAGCAAAACTAAGCAAAAAGAACAAAGCTGGAGACATCATATTACCTGATTTCAAACTATACTATAAGGCTATAGTCATCAAAACAGCATGGTACTGGTATAGAAATAGGCACCTAGACCAATGGAGCAGAATAGAGAACCCAGAAATAAACTCCAATACTTAGAGCCAACTGATCTTTGACAAAGCAAACAAAAACATAAAGTGGGGAAAGGACACCCTATTCAACAAATGGTGCTAGGATAATTTGCTAGCCACATGTAGGAGAATGAAACTGGATCCTAATCTCTCACCGTATACAAAGATCAGCTCAAGATGGACCCAGGACTTAAAGTTATGACCTGAAACTATAAAAATTCTAGAAGATAATATGTGAAAAACCTTTCTAGACATTGGCTTAGGCAAGGATTTTATGACCAAGAACCCAAAAGCAAATGCAATAAAAACAAAGATAAATAGGTGGGACATAATTAAACTAAAGAGCTTTTGCATGGCAAAAAGAATAATCAGCAGAGTAAACAGACAACCCACACAGTAGGAGAAGATCTTCACAATCTGTATATCTGACAAAGGAGTAATATCTGGAATCTACAACAACCCCAAACAAATTCCCAAGAAGAAAACAGAACAAAACAAAAAAAATCCATCAAAAAGTGAGCTAAGGACATGAATAGGCAATTCTCAAAAGAAGATATAAAAATGGCCAACAAACATGAAAAAATGATCAACATCACTAATAATCAGGGAAATGCAAATCAAAACCACAATGCAATACCACCTTACACCTGCAAGAATGGCCATTAATCAAAAATAAAAAATAGATATTGGTGTGGATGTGGTGAACAGGGATCAATTCTACACTGCTGGTGGGAATATAAACTAGCATAACCACTATGGAAAACAGAGTGGAGATTCCTTAAAGAACAAAAAGTAGAACTACCATTTGATCCAGCAATCCCACTACTGGGTATCTACCCAGAGGAAACTAAGGCATTATACAAAAAAGATACTTGAATATGCATGTTTATAGCAGCACAATTTGCAATTGCAAAAATGTGGAACCAACCCAAATGCCCATCAATCAATGAGTGGGTAAAGAAACTGTAGTATATATATGTGATGGAATACTACTCAGTCGTAAAAAGGTATGAATTAATGGCATTTGCAGCAACCTGGATGAGATTGGAGACTATTATTCCAAGTGAAGTAACTCAGGAATGGAAAGCCAAACATCATATGTTTTCACTCATAAGTGGGAGCTGAGCTATGAGGATGCAAAGGCATACGAATGATACAATGGACATTGGAGACTCAGGGGGAAAGGCTGGGAAGGGGGTGACGGATAAAAAACTACAAATTGTGTGCAGTGTATACTGCTTGGGTGACAAGTGCACCAAAATCTCACAAATCACCGCTAAAGAACTTACTCATGTAACCAAACACCACCTGTTCCCCAATAACCGATGGAAATAAAATTTAAAAAAAAAAAAAAAGAAGAAAGCAAGCATCACATTACACACAGACGCCCCATTTCTCCAACAGTTCATGAAAAGACGGGAAGCTGAATTCCAAGAGGAGAGAGTGAGATTAATGAAGCAACCAGAGAGATCCTTATCAAATAATTTTTTTTTCTTCAGATGGAGTTTCACTCTGTCACCCAGGCTGGAGCGCAGTGGCACCATTTCTGCTCACTGCAAACTCCTCCTTCTGGGTCCAAATGATTCTCATGCCTCAGCCTCCTGAGTAGCTGGGATTACAGGCACGTGCCATCGTGCCTGGCTATTTTTGTATTTTTAGTAGAGACGGAGTTTTGCCATGTTGGCCAGGCTGATCTTGAACTCCTGACCCCAGATGATCCACCCTTCTCAGCCTCCCAAAGTGCTGGGATTATAGGCGTGAGCCACCATGCCTGGCCTGTTATCAAATAATTTCTCCAGCCCAGGGGAACCTAGGAAGGCTGTCAACTGGCCATAAAATAGGGTCCCTGTTCCTGGAAAAGAGGAGCTACCTGGCTTACAGGACTTGAAAAACATCTGTTGTCCATCTGTACGTGAGAAATAGAAAGGGTGAGAGGAGGTGGAGGAGAGTCAGTTGTGGGCAGGAAGGAGAGCCCGTGTGAGGAAGACGACCTAGAAGGGACGGATTTTGAGTCCCAGGGCGACTGTGCGAGTGCCTGCTGACCGGCCCCATTCCATATGCTGTTTACCTCCCCTAGCAGAAAGCCTTCAGAGAAGGGGTTGGTACGGCCAGGGAAATCAAGGCTTGAGAATCAAGGCTTCTCCCAAGCCTCCCTAACCGAGGCTTGGGAGAAGGTTTCTTTCTCCCTCTCTTTCAGAGGTTGCTTCTCCTCTCCTAAAACTTCAGATAGCAGCCATTCTTCCTTTCCTGGCTGTGCTCTCTCTTCTCTGACAGCTTTCAGGATCCTCTATCTAGTGATTGTTCTGATTGTGTATCTCTAGGCGGAAACCTCTCCTGAAATGCAGATTTATGTAGCATATTGGTAATGCCTACAGGAATGTGTGCAAGGAGGATCTTGAGCCCCACCGCCTCAGGCCCAAACCTTTTCTCTAAGTAGTAACCATTGAGGAAATTGACGTGTTATGCACGTCATTGTCCACAACTCAAACTGGTTGTTCTGTTTCTTTTCTTCAACGCCGCTGCCCGTCTGAGTTAAGCCTCCAAAACAAGTCTTGAATCTGCTCTTTCCCTTCTCTGCTACCATAATCGTGATTCAAAATGAGAATGCCTAGTCTCTTGACATTTCTTTTTATTCATAATTTTTAAACATTTCACTGGACTTTCATAGAATTTTCACAGAGCAGGGAAAAAGCAGAGAAATAACATGAAAAAAATCAACTGATAATTTTTCTTCTTGACTGTACTCAAGTTTATTTTTGGTTTTGTTTTTTTAAGTGAGAGCAAGTTTATTGAAAAGTAAAGGAATAAAAGGGTGGCTACTCCATAGGCAGAGTATGTTCTGATGAGGAAAGGAGTTGGGGTTCTGAAGTACTTTGAAATATGTAGAGTTGCAAGAGTAAATGCCTAACTTATTTTCTGTTATTAAAAAAGAATGGAGATGTTACGTCATCTATTTTGGAGCTATAAGAAGAATATATGCACATTGTTATAGTCCAAAAATAAACAGATGTAAATACGTAGAGATATCTATCTAGTTACAGATATATAGAGATTGTATGTATATATAGGTTTTATATACATATATTCACATGTATATACATATATAGTCTATGTGTATATATACATAACCCATATATGCATATAATCTATATTTGTAACTATGTAGATATCTCTACATATTTACATTGTATGTATATGTATAACCTATATATACATATAATCTCTATATTTCTCAACATCTACTATCTATATACGTCTCCATATGTGTATATATCACACATTTATGATGATTAATTTTATGTGTCATCTTCTGGACTGAGCCACAGAGTACCCACATATGCAGGTGAACGTTATTCCAGGTATTACTGTGAGGGTATTTTGGATGACACTCACGTTGGAATGCGTAGACTGAGTAAGGCAGATTGCCCTTCCCTGGGGTGGGTGGGCCTCATCCAATCAGTTGAAGGTCAGAACAGACTGAAAGGCTGACCCTACCCTGAGCCAAGGAGAGTCCTTTCTGCCTCACAGCCTTAGAGCTGGCACGTGGAGCTCTTCCTGTCTTTGGACGGAATCGTTGGCTCTTCTTGAGTCTTGAGCCAACTAAAGACGTTGGGCTTAGCCTCCATCACCCTGGGCGCCAATTCTTCACAATAAATTGATATATAAAATGATCCTGTTTGTCCTGATTCTCTGGAGCGTCTCGGCTAACACCACACATATAAAATTTAGACCGAGTCCCTCAGATGCTCTTACTCAGCATTGCTTCTGCATAAAAAGCGGCTCCACTCCAGTACCTGCCTTAAAGTGGAGTTTAGAGGAAAGGGCCCCTTCATGTGCCAAGATCTGTGGCTCTGAAAAAGACACGTCGGCCCCGTGCCATCCGTGGTGAAGACCCTCGTGCGGGCTCCCGTCCCCTGCCACACTCGGACGGTGCCCAGCTCTGCGTGCAGACAGAGGTGGGAGCTGGAATCTGGACCACATCATGGCCAGGCTTCTGGCTCGGCCACCTCCTGTGACTCCAGCCCTTTTCCGACAGCGTTTCCGCTCTCCCCGTTGCTATGCACTGTGGCACTCTCACCGTCCAACGTTTTCAGATGAGATAAATGGTGGGCTGTGGCCTGGGTGGAAGAGAGGGGCCTTGAGAGCCGCTAAGTGGTTTCTGAGCCAGCAGAGCGTGGCCCGGGCCTGCAGGCGCACTCCCAGAAGGTCGTTAGCAGCCCCTAACTCTTTCCCCGACAATAACATTGACTTCGCATTAGATAAACATGAATCTTCTAAACAAGAGGTGAACACACAGGAACCGGCCTCCCCGCGCGATGTGCAGGAGAAGGCGGTGGGACACAGTCCATAGAGTTTAATTTCAGCTGTAATTACCTTTCCTGGTGAAGTGAGCCCTGTAACAAATGGAGCCGCCGCCGCAACAAGGAGGGCTGGGAGGAGAATAAAAGAGGTCGCCCCCTTTGCAGGACCAATTTCTGTTTTGAACAAAACCCATTATTAACAAATTAGGGCCATTAGAGGAATCTCTTTACGCCTTTTCTTTATTGAAAAGGAATTCAAAACAGGAGAGAGGCAGGCGGGTGGGTTGTGAGAACATTAAAGTGAATTCCAGGAATGCACTGAACCAGCATTAGAGTCAGGGGTTAGTGTGATGATAAAAACGGGCAAGACCTCACACCGTCAGCCTCTGGCAATGACTGTCAGAGAGAGAGGTGAAGCAGACGCCTTCAGCTTTAGCCCGGTCTTCCAGGGAGCATCTTGCAATGTCTTCAGAGCCACCTTTTAAAACTAATTTTCTAAGATAAATCAGAATTAACCAATCATAGTTGGCTCCATCTTTCTGATGTGTCCATATCTGAAACAAACAAATCAAGAGCAGAGGTTAAGGTGTGGATTTGATGATAGCTCCTTTTAAAGAAGGCTGCACTTCAGATAGCAAAGTTTCTACGGATATTTTAAATGAGACCATTGAGAGCATCTTGACTTACAATTTATCAGCCTCTCCAAATGTAAAATGAAGGTTTCTTATAATAAATCATCTTAAAAAATGACAATGGATCTCAAAACTAGCAATAATAACAAAAATCCTCACCAATGTGTGTCTGAATTTTAGCCACCTGTTAAGACACTTTCTTAAAACAAGCTTCCCCATTAAGTAGTTAACCAGAAATCAACTATATTCCTCCTATCCTCTTCCTGCTGCTCTGTAAGAAAACTGAGGAAATATAACTATATAGATAAGAAAACGCACAGTTGAAAATACTCTGTGGTACCCAGCTTGCTTCAAAAATCACCTTTGCATAAGGTCACTGCCATGCAACCCACTAAGGTTAGTAGGGGTAACCTGGCCTGCAGAGGATTCAGCACTTCCAAAAGACAAGGAAATGGATGGGCTGGAGAGATTGCTTTTAGAAATACGTTATTCTGTATTCCCTTTTGAAGTGTCTTCAAATACAGTCCTGATCCACTTCAAGCTGCCCTTTTCTATATTAATTAATTTAATCATAATTAAATGAAAAATGTATTAATAATTATACATAATTTGTCTGTAAACATGTTCCCGAAAAAATTAAAGCTTATTAGAATAGTATATGTGCATAGTTCATATGTGCATATATATAAACACACATATAACATATACATGTATGATGTGTGTGTCTAGGATACACACACGGGTGTGTGTCAAAGCCTCCCAGATGAATAGTGCATGAAACCTGTAATAAACACAGAGAGCTGCAGGGGTGAGGAAGGGCCAGCCTAGATAAAATACGAAGTGCAGTGTGTTGGCAATCACTGAAGCAGTGTACCAGAGCTGCATAGGGTCGGTAGAGAATTCTTCTGATTTTTGTCTTACTTTGTCCATGATAAAAAGTTTATTAGTATTGTACAAGCTCCCTAGTTTGAGAAGGAGGTGTCAGGGATGCCGATGTGATGAAGGGGCATGATCATGGATGACTTCTGTCCACCAAAGCACCTGCCCATCTCAGACACTCCCATTGCCACCTGCCCACATCCTGCACGCTGGGGAAGTTCAAACACTGTCCGCTTGGCGACACACCTGTGCTCCCTCTCCATCTCCCACCCTAACATAGTAGACTCAGGACATGAAACCTGGGCAGTTATTCTTGTCGTCTATATTCACAGCAGTCTTTGGAAGCCACACTCTCGACACCATGGCAAACTCAAGTTGCCTGTAGTATTAAAGTCACCAAAAGCTGAAAGTCACAGAAACTGAAGATCTAATTCCTCAGTGGGTTGCTGACCTCAACCTGGAGACACCTAGGGTGCTTTCTGCCAAAATGGAGCAAGTTCTCCCCCCATTCCAAATATAGGTCTTGCCTCTCTCCACCCAAATCCCTACTTTTCTGTCCCCATGTTGCTGGGGGAAAGCTTACAGTCACATTTAGAGACGGAGATGTTGCACACACTCTGTAGCCCTGAATAGCCCAGGGCTGGCTCTAGAGCTTCATGTAGTGTCCACTCTTCCCCCTGTTTCTCCTTCCCTCCTCCCTTCCTGCCTCTTTTCCATCCTTCTGTTTCCTCTCTTTCCCTAACTATGTCACTCCTTGCTCTTCCTCTTTTCCTCTCTGCTATATCAGGAGTTTCTGGATAATTTGTTAAAAGTGTTTGTGGTAACTGCTGACTTTAAGCCAAGAAGAATTTGCACATTTGGAGACTAGCATCTAATTGCTTGCATCTTAGAAAGAAATTCCTGCTTGGCCATCATTTCTCAAGGTCAGTATATTTTAAAACATGACATCAAGACCTGCCTTGGCTCTATTAAACCCATGGTGTTGGAAATATCTTGACAAGCAGGAAAAAGCAAGAGCGAGCAATGCTAATGACACACCTGAACGGTCCTCCCATGCTCTCGGGTGTTCAAAACCCATGGAGGCTGCAACTCGCAATGTTCTCTGGAGGGACTGTGTGCACGAGCAGTCGGGCGCAGAGCAGGTGACAGGACGGCACTTTCTAGAACACTGCCATCCACATGCAGTCCAGACATATCAGTAGCCACAGAAATTATTTTAGGCATCTCTTATGGAAGACGTGGCCAAGTGCGGGAGAAGCCTTTGGAGGAGAGAAGGTCAGAAGGAGAATGCAGATAGGAGAAGGAAGCGGGGGAGATGGAGCATGGTCTCTGCCCCAAAGGAGCTTATGAGACAGATGGAGGGATGATAGATCAGCACCAAAAATGCAAAGAAGCTAAAAGGATTTAAATAACTACACAAGACAGTAACAGAGGCCAGGCGCAGTGACTCACACCTGTAATCCCAGCACTGTGGGAGGCCAAGGTGGGCAGATCACCTGAGGTCGGGAGTTCGAGACCAGCCTGACCAACACGGAGAAACCCTGTCTCTACTAAAAATACAAAATTAGCCAGGGGTGGTGGTGCATGCCTGTAATCCCAGCTACTCAGGAGGCTGAGGTGGGAGAATCACTTGAACTCGGGAGGCAGAAGTTACAGTGAGCCAAGATCATGCCATTGCACTCCAACCTGGGCAACAAGAGTGAAACTCTGTCTCAAAAAAAAAAAAAAAAAAAAAAAAAAAAAAGACAGTAGTAGAACTGCTGCTTGATACCGTGTCTCCCAAGTACGAATTATGTTATGCAGACAAGGGTTTCTGTATAAATAGAGACGTGTTCCTTGGAAGGACAGGGAAAGTTTAATAGGGGAAATATAATTTGAACTCTTCTGTAAAAAGGGAGCAGTAATTTCAGAAGACGGAATGATGAGAGCAAATTCATGCAGATTACAAATTGTCTAATGTGGAGGGCAGAAAATGCTTCAATTTGGATGGAGCTATGGGGGGCATCATTTCTAGGATGAATCATGTGAGTTTATATATAGGCACCATTGTGACTCTTGTTCATATTTTAGAACAGCGATGGTGAAGAGATGGATGTGTTCCATTTATTTGATTTGCTTTTGTGGTTTACTTTTTACTATATAGTACGTATGATAGCTGACTTTTAAAAATCTATCTGCCAGCCGGGCGCAGTGGTTCACTTCTGTAATCCCAGCAATTTGGGAGGCTGAGGTAGGTAGATCACTTGAGGTCAGGAGTTTGAGACGAGCCTAGCCAACATGGTGACACCTCATTTCTACTAAAAATACAAAAATTAGCCAGGCGTGGTGGTGCATGCTTGTAATCCCAGCTACTTGGGAGGCTGAGGCAGGAGAATTGCTTGAACCGAGGAGGTGGAGGTTGCAGTGAGCTGAGATTGCACCACTGCACTCCAGCCTGGGTGACAGAGTGAGATTCTGTCTCAAAATAAAATAAAATAAAATAAAATAATAAATAAATAAATAATCGATCTGCCGTGTAATTCTAATTTCATACTGATATCAGTGTTGATAAACTAAGTTGAGCCCATGGTCAAATCTGCCCTGACAATACCAATGGCACTGAGGAAAGGACCGAGGCCATGACATTACCTGCAGCCACTTTAACCTCTAAACTCATGTTTCCATTTAGAAAATTAAAAAGTGCAGCTCACTGCTAGCATTCATTTAATTTTACATAAACATGCTCTTTGAGCCTGAAGCAAACATGACGGAGTTTCAACATGAAAATAAAATATAAAAACTGTCCTTGAAGTTATTTCTAAAGAGAACCAACGTTAGAATCAACTGAGTTATCTGAGTCGTCTATTTCAGAATAATCAGGTTCTTCAAACGAATCTCTGGCCAACAACTGTTGGAGAATAATGTTAACATCGTGAGTAGAAATGCTTTCTAAGGTTTGACATTTTCGGCAATCGAGAATTACTATATTTTATAAATGGAAATACCACTACTAAAGCTAGAATGCTATAAATAGAATGAGGTCTTTGTTTTCCAAGGTTGATATACTACAGCAATGTGAAGATAATAAGAGTGAGATATTTTGTGGCAAAGTTATCTCTCAGGGTAAATGCTGCAGCTGTAAGCACCCTGGTGAGCATTCTTGGGGCAAATGAAAAAGGGGCTAGTGTCTTTTAACAATCTCTTATGGCTCTGTCATCTATGAACTCATTTTTATTAGAGTAAACTTTATTTAGTTATCTTAATTAAATTAGCACAGTCATATTGGTAAAACTCAAATAGCATTAAAAGATGTATGGTAAACTCAACAGACACCCTCATCCAGTCATTCTCTCCTTCTTGGGCACACAAAATATACAACTCACTGTTTTGTGGTTAAGTGGGGTTGTGCCACAATTTCTTATCAAGGAACTGACATGTCACTTCTTCTCTGAGATGAAAAAAAGAAAATAACTTGAATGGTTCTCTAGTATTTTCTTCCTCCGAAAAAGGTGGCATTGTGTACCTTGGAACCACCATGTTGAATTGGTGGAGTTTACAGTCTCAGAGTCACAACGCTGCAGGGAGCTGCCCTAGAGAACTGCCATACTGTAGAAGAATTGCTGTGAGAATGAAACACTATCGTCCAAAATCTCTAAAATTTAAGGGTTTAACTATTAAAGCTACCTGCATACAAGAGATTAGCAATCACTACAAACCTGAACATACAAACAGTAGCCCTCACCCCATTGCTGCAAATAACATCACAGAGAAAAAGACCATTTTCACTTCAGTTTATTCTGATATTTACCTCACTAATTTTAAATAAAATACGTATATTGTTAGATTTATTGATTTACTAATGTAATAATCATTGACTGATTCCTCTAATGATGCATGAAATGTGGATCTTTTATGCTCACTGTCTCCTTTTCCATTCATACTACCATCATATGACAACTTATACTTACATCAATAGTCCATGTTTATGTTATTTTAATCATGTAAGTGTTGATAATTGCAGACAAGTAGTGGCCTATGATTATATTTGAATTTTTATGACATTTGTTTTTCCCAAAGTTAATAATTGCCTCCTTTTTTTTTTTTGCTGAGTCTTCTATATACCAAGTCTTAATCATTCCCATCAGAGTAGCACATGCTTATCAATATTTTCCCAAATACTCAGGCATATCAGACAATTAATCAATTCCTTTGGTTTCTTCCTTCTCTTCAACCAGGACTTTTACCCTCCTGGGCAGCCAGACTGCTCTCAGCATGGGGATAACTCTTACTGCTCTTTGAGTGAGAGCCACTGTTTTCAAGTTTTTCATGAGTTAATGTCTACTATGTCTGAAACAAATGCTCCACTAGCTTCCCCCACCAAAAAAAGTGAATGAAAAATAAATTGATGGCTGGGCGCAGTGGCTCACGCCTGTAATCCCAGCACTTTAGGAGGCTGAGGCAGGTGAATCATGAGGTCAGGAGATCAAGACCATCCTGGCTAACATGGTGAAACCCCATCTCTACTGAAAATACAAAAAATTAGCTGGGCGTGGTGGCAGGTGCCTGTAGTCCCAGCTACTTGGGAGGCTGAGGCAGGAGAATGGTGTGAACCTGGGAGGTGGAGCTTGCAGTGAGCCAAGATCACACCATTGCACTCCAGCCTGGGTGACTGAGTGAGACTCCAGCTCAAAAAAAAAAAAAAAAAAAAAAAGTTGATTAGTCTTTGGAGTGTTAAAATATGGTATTCCATTTCTCATGCTTGAATGATAGCTAGGTGGTCATAGAATTCATAGTTAAAAGTCATTCATATTCAGCATCCAGAATTAATTCCGAGCTGATGCCCAAGTCCAAGTCCACGCTGACTCCTGTTCCTTTTTGTGGTCTGTTCTCCAGCATGACCTTCTCCCTGGAAGTTTTGAGGTTAGCCTATTTATCGTTAAGGAACTAAAATTGTATCATTATGCAGCATCATCTGGTCTGCTTTTCTTCCAGTGTGTTGAGTACCCAACAGACTCTTTCAGGTTGTAAACTCAGCCTCTTGAAGCCTAGTTCTTGTATTAAACAATCATTTCATTTCTATCCTTTTATTTATTTTCTTTTCCTGGAATTACCACTAGTTAAAACTTGGACTTTTACATTGCCCCTCTAATTTTCATACATTTTCTCCTTTTTATCTTTTTGATATATGAGAGATATGCTTGTCTTTATTGTCCAGCTTTTCTATTGATTTCCTTTTATTTTCTTTATCACATTTTAAATAAGCAAAAGATATTTCTTACGTTCTGATTATCCTTTTATTTTATAGCACCTTGTTCATCTGATTTCTTTAAGCATAAAAATTTTAGGATTCTCGTCTCCCTTTATACTCTGTTCCCGTGGGCTTTTTTCTCTGTTTAATTTGTTCTTCTTCTGTCACCTTTGGAAACTGTGTGTGTTTGTGTGTGTGTGTGTGTGTGTGTGTGTAGTCATCTTTGGCTATCTGCTCACTCGATATTCAGGGTGAGGTGCTAAACGTTGATCAGGTGTGCTGTGTATGTGGGCACAGCTTTTTACATTTCTGGGCTTCACAGGTAGGTTGATGAGTGTGGTGGGAGCAGGTTGGGGATATTCCAAAAGATAGTACTTGGATTCCTCCCTGGGTCATTCAGTTTCTTCTACAGAGAGCAATTCTACTATCTCCCACCTGAGGGACTTTTTGCTTGACAGCTGCTTTCTGGAATTAGAGTAGGGAAAGGAAGCTTCAGGTCCCACGCATTACAGAAGTTTGCATTTTACACCTGCGCAGCCCCTACACATCCCAGTCACTGAGCACAGAGAATCTCCATTTCAGTTTCTCTAAAGCATCACCTTTCCATTTCTGTCTGCTCAGCCACGTCTTAAAAGACTCAGGGCTCTGTCTGTGAGCTGCCTCGACTGTTTCAACTTTCCCACCACGTTGGAGCTTTGCGTTTTAGTTTTTTTCTGTTTATAAATACAGCCACCTTATTTCCGTCAGCCTAGCTGAAATCTATTACTGCAATCTCTCTTTGTGCATTCTGTGTGTCCTTGTGAATTCAAGCTTTTTAAATTTTTTACTATCATACTAGTGGGTATCCCAGAAAAGAGGAACAAAATATGGTCATATGTGGAAACACTGAATTCAAAAGGTTGTTACCCATTTTGTAAAATACTACTAGCATTTTTTGCCTTAAATCCACGTTTCACACTTAACAAAGTGTCGTCTAGGTTTAGCAACCCCAGATTTAGTGAGATTGTCTTGTAAATTCAAACCATATTGTTTTTATTAATCTGGACATACAACAGGACATTATAAAGGATCTTAAATACCACGTAATTCAACCTACCTATTTTATGAGAGAGGAAAAAGAAGACTTAGAGAAGTTAAATGACAGTTTTAATCAAATAACTGATTGTTGGCAGATTCCAGACTTGAGTATATTACCTCTACCCTGAATTCAGTGTGTCTTCTCTTAGATCTTTAAGTATCATAAGCTTCAATCATATTTTTGAAAACTTCTCTTAAAAAATAAACTTCAGCTTATTACTTAAGCGGAGATGATTAGAAAAGTGGGGATATTTTATCAAACGAAAATGATGGGTTTTTAAATCAATTCAATCCATTAATTTTATTTTAAAAAATTAGTGTTTCAAAGTACAATTATTGACTAAATAAAACATTGTAGTTCCCTTAAAGTCATGAGACCTACAAGACAAAACATGCAGAATTTCAACATAGCTCTTCTTAAAATGGTTATTAAACATTGATTTGGGGTTCTAAAAGATCCCTGCTAATAGACCTTCTGAGCAAGCACCTGCTCATTTGTGTGTTTTTCTGGAACCCGCAATTCAGACAGCATCAGCACACGACAGAGAAGAGATAATGAGAGCTCATTTCCACAACACAGCAGGAAGATGGTCACACTCGTTCATAATGGCATTAGACTTCAAGGAGCTCATTGCTTCAAAATGCAGGTGAGAGGGCTCTGCAAGGACAGGACAACCAAAATGCGTCTTTGTTCACGAGAGGGCTGCGGGGCCTCCCCAAAGCAGCCCAGTGATGCCCAGACCACTTCAGAGACCTAGGTCCTGAGATTTCCCAGAAACCCCATCTGGGAAACATACCCCTTGTTCTCCACTATCTTTTATAATACGTGACCCGCCAGCCAGTTCTCACGTTTTGCTGCTCCTATTAAACTTGCCTCCAAGCTGCTGTGTCCTGCCCCAGCCATCTTTATTCCTTCCCTCTTTCTCCCCAAGCCAAGAGCACTCCCTTGTCACAATTCCTTGCTCTCCAGCTGCTCCCACCCCTGCCCTTGGTCACGCCCAGTTGTCTCAGCTTCACCTTGGGGCGACAATCTATCTCCGCTGTGGACTCCTCCTACCTGGCCTTCCGCTTAATGTCATTGTCCCCACAGAATTCAGCCACCAAATCTCTTGTTTTTTTACACTTGTCCGAAGCTTTCTCATTCAGTCCTATTGCTACAACCACCACCTCTAAGTCAATGACACCAAAATAGATCTTTGGTGTGAGTTCATAGTAATTACCCTTCTTGAGCACTTCCTGTTGCCAGACATGGCTAAAGCCTTTGTGCATATCTTCTCTTTCATCTATAATCTGTCCTGTGGATGAGGCCTTGTGGTCATGCCCGTTTAGTAGAAGAAACTGAGAGATCCGGTGGTTAATCATCTTGTGGACACACACAGCTGGTAATGGCAGAGCCAGAAATCAAGTCCACGCCATATCCACCCTTCTGTTGTTGCTTCCCTCGGCCTCTCCTGTACTTCCTCCCTGCTCAGAGATCTCTCCTTCCACCACAACTGTGTCTTTCTGTCTCGACCTGAATATGCTGCAGGTGCCCCTCCGTCTCCCCTCTCCTCCAACCTTGAATATGTGCAGCTGCCCCTCCATCTCCCCTCTCCTCCCATCTTGCTCGTCTCAGTGCCTCATATCTCACCCTTGCAGTCACCAAGCCAGAAAGCAGACAGCCACCAGGATTTCTCTCTCTATGTTAATCCCTACCTGCTATTGACTATCAAGCACTCTGAATGCTGCATCCCCATATCTTTCAAATCCCCCCCTTCACCGCCACACTTCAGAGCCTCACTCTTCGAATACACATCATCACAGTAGTCTGCTGGCCGCTGTCCCTAAGCCTTCCGTTTTGCTCTGATACATTTCTTCATGTGGACGCAGGGATGATTTATAAAGTGAAAATCCACTCATGTTCTTCTCTTGCTTAAAATCTCTCAGTGGCACCCTATGCAGAAAAAAATGCAAAATCCTAACACAGTACACGGGGCCTCTGTGACCCGGCCCCTGCATGGCTACTCAGACTCAGCCCTTGCTACTCTCCCTATCTACTCATGACTCATTCAACCTGCGTTTATTAAAACGTAGCATTAGATACAGAGAAAAAGAGAGAAACACATGCAGCCCTCACCAAGCTTATCTCACAGGAAAGGCAAAAGTCAAGCAGGTTGTTACAATACAGCCTGCAAAATTCAATAAACAGGGAGGTGGGGGCATTTAGGAGAGGATTTGGCTTGGGTCACAACAATCTTCCTAGAGAAGTGGAAGCCGATCTTGGAAGGATGAGGAGGGGAGAGGCTGTGTAGGAGGAGGGGAGAGGCTGTGCTGGAGGAGGGGAGAGGTTGGCAGGGAGGAAGGGAGAGGCTGCGGGGGAGGAGGGGAGAGGCTGTGTGGGAGGAGAGCTTCCAGACAACAAGAACAGAATCTGCAATGGCCCAGAACCCCAGACAAGCCTGGGGTCCTTGGAGACCTGAAAGAGTTTCACCAGGCAGAGGCAGGGACTATTTCACGAAATCGCAAGGAGAAGCGGTCATTAGCGAAGTCAGCATGCGGGAGAATGAAAAAGGGCCTTGTGGGTCATGTTGAAGAGTTGGACTTGATCCTGGAAACAGCAGAAGCCTTGAACAGATTTTGGACTGGAGGACGATGTGTTCTGACTTATGTTTGCAAGAATCTTGCTGACCCAAGCAGGCAGATGGAATGGAAGAGGCAAGGATGGATGGTGGAATCATCCAGAAAGCATCCCCAGGGTGTGGATCAGGACCATCCAGTGTGGATGGAAATAAGTGGTTGGAAATGAGAAACTGGCATAGAATGCAGCATCATCAGGACAAACAAATGAAGGCGTTGTTGGGTATAATGTCCGAGGCAAAACCCAATCTAAGCTCCTAAGTCTCCCTGCATTTCTTGTGCAACCTCCACCTCTTCCAAACAAACACGGTGCATAAACCAGGAATAATGCCCACTCCCTCCTATTACCAAGAAGGCACTATCATGGGATCTGTGTATGCCAATGTGAAAAATAAACCAAGATAAATAAAATAGAGAATGAGAAAACAACAAGAAAAAGTAGAGGATGAGTACTTACTCCTCCCACTAAAAAAAAAAAACAACCAAAAATATCTGGAGAAATTCAAGTTCATACTGTCAATAAAAGTTATTAGTTTGGTGCCATTACTTTCAATGGCAAAAACCACAATTAGTTTTGCACCAACCTAATAGAATCATGGTGAAGAGGAAACAAACATAGGCGTAAAAGAACAAATAGCAATAAGAGAATATTCATTGCTAAAATATAGAACCGAGAATAAACTGCAACTTATGGCCATATATAGAGATAATTAGAAGTCAGGTCTCAAAGGGTCTGGTGACCATTAGGAAGAGGAAGAGGTCAGAAAGGAGGAACCCAGATGTATGGACAGATACCTGCATTCGTGACTGAGTTGTGGCACCATCCTTGCAGAAATATTTTTATGTTGTTAACTTTTAGAAAATCAAATGGATTAAAAATATAGAGGAAGAATCTGAGGCTACATCTCCTTAAGTATAAAATGAGTAGATTAGAATACTTCTCAGAAAAATACCATTTATTAATTACAGACATATGCTCCTAGTATACCTTAATTTTGAGAAAGAAAGAAGGGGATAAGATAGAAAAAACAAAGGAGGATTCGGAGATAGAAAGCCTTTGTGACTCTGTCATCTAACTATGAAATTAATTTGGAGATCGTGTCATAAAAGAAGGTCGCCTTGCCCTGCAGAGTGATGGGAAAAGCAATATCAAGTATTATTTTTTCTCCACGTACCAGTGAGAGCAGACTTACCCCAGGTAGGAAACGCAATTACCAGAGGTTGTTATGTGGTACAATGGTGGCTTTCTCCTGTCTGTCAAGAGTTGAAGAGGATTTATTAACCAAAGTGGTGAGCTGAAGTTAACTCAACTGTCAAAAATGACCAATTTTCAGGCTTGAACCTAGTTCAGAGCAATTTCCACTCTCTATTTCTACATATCAAATATATATGAAATAGAATGTTACAGAAAGTGTTCACCCTCTCATTACTTGTCATAGAAATCATGTAGCTTTGCATTTGTACTGAAAGAAGAAATCGCGGATGACTGTGAAGAGAGAGACCATGGAGTCTCTGGTGCTCAGCATGCCTTGGACCCTGGCCCACCGTGAACAAGAGACTCCACAGCATCTGCCTGTTTGGGGAGCAGAAACCCACACTCTCAGAGAGGCTTGGATGTGGGGTCCAGAATCCAGGACTCTGCCAGAGACCCATACGTCTCTGGGAAGATGATGCAATCTCAGTGGGCCTCTGTTGATTCAGCTGTACAACAAGAAAGAGGGAGAACAGCTAACCATGTTGAGCTCTTGTTATTTGCCACAAAATAGTTTAACTGCCTAACAAAAGAGATAATAATTCGGGGGAAAAAAAACCAAAAACTAGGAATTAACTTTAAAAGGTTGCCTCCAAGGGAAAGGAAGAAAGAAGTAAGAATGGGAAGGGAAACTAGATTTCTTTACACCAGTCTTGTTTATAATTTTGAGTATGGAAATGTGTAAAGATGTTACAGGATTTTACAAATCTGGTAAGAGAAATATATACCTATGCAATATTTACAAAAGGAACACAGATTGAACCAAATTAACTGATGTATTTCAAGTAGAAAGCTTAACCAGGAAGAGAAGAATGACCTCAACAGACTTTATAAAGTAGTATTTTGAAAGCACAGCCCTCCTGTGATAAAAGCAGAAAAAGAAATACTACAATGCATTCACTATCCCGATGGGCAACACCAGGAGTAGTACGGTCCTGAGACTGTTTTGAATGTTATTTTAAAGCTACTGGCATAAGCAGGCCAGGCGCGGTGTTCACGCCTGTAATCCCAGCAATTTTGGAGGCCGAGGCAGGTGGATCACCTGACGTCAGGAGTTTGAGACCAGCCTGGCCAACATGGTGAAAATCCGTCTCTACTGAAAATACAAAAATTAGCTGGGTGTCGTGGTGCATGCCTGAAATCCCAGCTACTTGGGAGGCTGAGGCAGGAGAATTGCTTGAACCTGGGAGGCAGAGTTTGTAGTGAGCCAAGATCATGCCACTGCACTCCAGCCTGGGCGACAGGGCAAGACTCTGTCTCAAAAAAAAAAAAAAAAAAAAAAAGAACTGTTAGCATAAGCAAATGAATAATTCTGTTAATGCCTTTTGGGAGAAAATTTTCACTTTAAGAGAAAAAAAGTTACAAGACAAAGTCAAAGACGTTAGGGAAAAGCTTGCTACTCCTTGGCTTGAGTTGGCAATATCCGCATAAACTCATGACTTATCCATGACTCATCTTTCTAAAAAATGCATACATCTTGCTCTGACAACCATAAACAACCACTCTAGAGCAATAGCTCTTTCTGTGCCTGAACGGTAGTTATGGAACACTGTCTTCCGCTGTCAAGAAACCAGAGCTCCATGGAGAAATGGATGTTCTCAGGGCTGAGAGAAGATAAAGCTAAGGCAGTTTGTGACACTTAAAGCAATAACCCTATCAAATACCATGAAGGCCATATCCAATGGCAGAGAAGTCCACTGGAAGACATCTAGCTGGGCAGAGGTGGAGTCACATGTGCATCCAAAAGACAAGGGCCACAGCAGATGAGAACCCATCCCGATAGATTCAATACCGTGAGTTCATGTTCATACCAAAAACACACACAGAAGCAAAAAATCAGAGGCCACTTTTGGAGCTTGCCAGAGCTCCACACATTACTCCAAAACCTGAAAATGCACCTCTCATATCTTGGATTACAGGGAGGGAACTCGACAAAAGGCTGCAGCCTCTGCTCTTTGAAACCAGTTGCTGTATTTGCCCTGGGGCTGTGCTTCCCACCAGTGGCTCCCTCAAGGACTGCAAGCTTCAGGATTTGCAGGAGCCATTCCTGGGAGACAGGGTCTCATGGCCAGGGTTGGCTCCAAGGACTCAGCACAGATCTTGCACCTTTCTTGGTATTGTGCTTACTGCACTTTCTACTGGGTCTTCTCCTGTCTCGTCTTCCTTTATTTCACTCGCTTCCAATTTCTAAAAATCGTATGTAATGCTCTTGGCTTGTTTGTTTTCATGTCTTTGGATTTAAATGTCCAACATCAGGGAGAACTTGAAAGCAAGAGGTTCCCGTGTTTGTCCCACAACAGATTAAGTCCCATAAGAAAAAGGAGTTCTGCTATGATCAACACCAATCAAATTGTTAAACACATGGACGTCTATGAAAGAGATTAGATACACAACTATGTGTCCAAGAGATGGATTCTGATGGGCAGGACACTTCATCTCAGCCAACAAGCTGACCCATCATTTTATAAGAGAAGTAAACACAAAACTAACCACTGCATGCAGACAGATAACAGTGAATATGATGTTGAAGACTCAAAGGAATAACAGAAGCATAAGAGCAACTTACTATAAGAACTAAGAAAAAACTGTTTAGCCTACTGAATGCATATAGGAAATCATACATATATATATAATATGCATGCTTGCATGTCTGTATGTGTATATGTAGATGTACATGTATGACAAATCCCATAAGCATTCTTAGAAAAAAATCTTTTTTTTAATAAAAGGAGTAAAATCAAGCTAACTTAAATTTTCTCTGCAATACTAAATGCAAGAAGCAATGAAATAGCATATCAACAGAAAGAAAAGTTTGAGATCTAAGAATTGTATAATCCAATCAAGATATATTTCAATGAGAACAAGACAGAATATTGTTGCCAGATGTGTAAAATCGAGGGAATAGTTCATCTGCATACCCTTTGTGAAAATATGTGTTAGCCAACTGTATTAGTTTGTTCTCATGCTGCTAATAAAGAGGTACCCGAGACTTGGTAATTTATAAAAGAAAGAGGTTTAATGGACTCACAGTTCCACATGGCTGGGGAGGCCTCACAATCATGGCAGAAGACAAAGGAAGAGGAAAGGGATGTCTTCTATGTCAGGAGGCAAGAGAGCATGTGCAGGGGAACTCCTATTTTTTAAAACTATCAGATCTCGTGAGACTTATTCACCACCACAAGAACAGTATGGGGAAACCGCCACCATGATTCAATTATCTCCACCTGGCCCCACCCTTGACACATGGGGATGATTACAATTCAAGGTGAGATTTGGGTGGGGACACAGTGAAACCGTATCACCAACCAAATACTGGCCAACACTTTAGAGCTGGACATTACAAGGCAGTGTTAGCACACGGCAGGCCATCAGGAACCCAGTGTACTGCGTGTTTTCAGGAGGCTTCGTGATCTGAGGTTCTGAAGGGCCTCCTGAGATGCCTGCTTCTCTGTTGCTGCCTCCTGTTGAATTCCAAGAACGTGTTGACAAAGCAGCATTCATTTCCTGGGGGTACACACAGAAGCTCTTGCCAAATTTGAAACTCACCTACAACAATGGCTGGTACTGTTTCACTCCAGCGTTTCGTAACCATGGCTCAGTTATGAATCACAACATGGCATTTCACTGGGAAAATGAGTGACTAAAAGGCACTAGAGCTTGTTCACAGTATCTCCCTCCAGCAATGTGGACACCCACTGCATGGTAATGGCTGTTCTCATCCACAAATAAATCGAGTAATGGCTCTGTGTCTTCAAAGTTTACACTCAACTAGTGAAATCATATTTTCGATTAAGGGGAATTGAATACATCTTGCAGTAGAAGAGATTTTCTAGCATCAAGCCCATTTTCACACCTCTGCCATTCCAGGTCATCTCTTTCTCTATCAATTTTTACATTGGGCTTTATATTGCACAATATTAAGTACATGTGAAAGAAATACACTGGAGCACTAAGACAGTTTTTTCTGAGAAATACAGTTCTAGGTCATCTGAAATTTCTTCCATAGGTTTTCACGTATTTTTCAAATTTTATGAAGCCAGCATAATGATAAAGAATCTCTAAAAGACGTTATGTCTTTTACTTATCAGGTTGGTGCAAAAATAATAGCAGTTTTTGCCATTAAAAGTAATAGCAAAAATCTCAGTAACTTTTGCACTAACCTAATAGTTATTGCAAACATATTAAAATGTATTCACGTACATTCATCAAAAAGGTGGGAGGACTGTAAACCAAGCAATTTACAGTGGCACCATGGTTCCGTATGGGCAATGGGACAATCAGTGTCGGTACGGAATTTTCATCTTTAGTTCTTTGTATTCTCCATATTTTCCATAATAAAATTATACTCAAAATAGCACTTGGCAGTTACTACTCACAAGGCAATCCATAGGCCATGCAGGATGCAAAGAAACCCAAGCCATGGTCTCTATTCTGAAAAGGATGCAGGATGCACAGGTAAATACCTACTCCCAGGGTAACAGGTAAGATGTAAGGTAACAGGTAAGATGTAACTGGTAAGATGTGCTGCCTGGAGGAGCAAAATCGGGGTATTGCCAGGAGGCCTGGGGTATCTGGTTATGCCTCAAGTGACAGAAAACTTTGAAATGTTAGGAATGTATGCACACAGCTTTCCCCAGAGAGGGTTAGAACTTCAGCAGCAAGAAGGCAAGAATGTCAGGGGTTCAGCATGCATGGTACATGGGCCTGTCCAGATGTCCAGAGGGATGAGGTTTGAGCATGAACCTGGAAGGTTTCAAATGCCAAGTTATTACATTTGGGTTACATGGGTTATTTAGGGGGGACCCAGGGGGCACACCCTGAAAGATCTGAGTCCAACTGCCAGGACTCTAACGGGTCTTTATGTAGAAGCATGGAAGAAGTGTGGCATACTCGTGTCCACTACCAGCCAGGGAGCAATTACCCTGCTTGGAAGGAGGTTTAGAAAAAGGTTTAAACCTGGGGGATGGTTACTATTTAAAAAACTGGGAAAAGGGATGTCCATGTTTAAAACTGTTTGTGCTTCCCCATGAGAACTCCAGCAAGTGTGGCTGTAACAGAGTGGCAGAGCTTCAGGCCTGGGGTGTAGGTTGCTGGACTCAGGAGAACTATATCTCCTGCTCAGCACAAATCATACAGCAAGTTCTGGGGTGTGTCCACAAATGCCCTGACTGCTCTGCAGGGGGAAGATGTGCAACGACCACCATGCCTCCAAAACCACACATTCAGGAATGCACATTCCACCTTCCTTACAAACCTTCCATGCAAAACAAGAGCCTTCTTCTCAGGATAAAAACTAACGGGATTTTCTATCTTGAAAGAACTCTTTTACATTCGAATAAAATGAAACTTTCCTTTTTCTCTCAAAGAAAGCCTTCCATTTATCACATAAAATGCAGAAGGAGAACATTTTTAAATTTGAAAATCTTAAACCTGCTCTTTCACTTTCACAGATAAAAATCCATTATTTCCCGATAACTTAGTGGCCGGAGCGAGGTAAAACAAGACGTGATTGGAACTGAAAGCCGTCCAGTTTTATTTCTCCCCGCTCCTCTGATTTACTGTGAATCCTGGCTGTGTGCAGATGATGGCTGAGAGCAAAGGTTCACATCAATTGGAGCTCCAGGAAGAGCTGTCTCTGTGGGGAAAAACATCACCTTCTTAGAACATGTGAGCATCACCCACAAAACAGACAAGGCAGAGGAGATCAATGCGACAGAAATAGTTGTCACATAATGATTAGCGAACTATTGCTCATAATAATCTCCTTCAATAGACTCCGCAAAGGCGAGCTTGATTATTTGAACATACAGCAGTGTTCCTTGCGGCTGGGCTGTACCTGCAGCCTAATTTGTATTTTTACTGTTTGTGACATTGGAAAGCTTGAGGTAATTTTCAGTACCTTATTAGGCATTTGAAATTCAGTTTGTAGCGTTCGCTTCAAACATCTGCCTTTTCATTTAGCAGCGATTTAGCTGAGTGGGCTTGGGAGGGGACAACATCTGGGAAGCCACCGAGTCTCCAGGAAGTGTCAAGAGTAAGCAGCCATCAATTCCCACAGAGAACAGAACAGGAGTAATCCTCTGTGGTCAGTATAGTGACAGCCTCAGTCTTCAACAGGGAGCCCCAGTGCAGGTCTGGTTTGTAACCTCTAATTTGGTTTTGCACCTTACAAAAAACCTGAGACTTTGGGGTTTCCTTTGGGTTTCCTTTGGGGACTTACAAAAAATCAGGTTCAATTCATGTCTCAGAAGGAAAAAAAAAATTAGGACTACTGGAATTGTTTGCCTGCTCCCAGCGGAGGGTGAGTGAAGCGGTAGGAGTAAAACACACATCAGGTTGCAAAAATTAGAGCCCACCCTCATGCCCTACAAACATCTGCAGAGTAGAAGAAATGGACAAGGTCAAATTAAAAAAAAAAAAAAAAAAAAAAAAACCTGGGGAAACTGGAGCCTGTGCCACCCTGCACCCACCAAGGCACACACACCCTGCACCCGCTAGTGTATACACACCCCTCATTTGCCAGTGCACACGCACCCCACATTCACTAATGCACATGCACCCCACATCCACTAGTGCACACACACCCTACACCCACTAGCACATTGGCTGTGGGCTCTCTGGTGCCCTGACCTGGCCTTCTATTCTTTGCTTCTCCCTGGAGAAGAAAAGATTGTTTTCATTTCTTTGAGTCCTGTTCACTAATCTTTAATCTGCCAAGTGAATCAAATCCCACCGAAGTAGTAAGTGGACTTTTCCATCTTGAATAATATTTGCATTTTAATGTCTGTCAACTACATAAATTATTGTAGTCCACCCTAGTGATGCTAATGATAGAAATTTTAGGCAGTTTGGTTGAGAAGTCATTTCAGAATAAATGGAAATATAGGTGGCTTGCTTTTCAAGTTACGCAAATAGGTATAAATTGGATCAGAAATGAAATCCATCTTCAAAAATGTTGGGATGTAGCAAACAGTATTTACTTTCTAATTTAACCAAAGAACTTTAGACATACATTCTTAGCACTGTTCCATCCAGTCTGAAAATCAAGAGCTAATGGTAGAAACATCAACAAAACCCTGTGGGTTTTTGTGTTCTGTTTTGTTTTTTGCTTTCATTTTTGTTTTTTTCTTTTTAGCACGTGAATAGAACTACATTAAAATATAAATTTTACTGAGGCTATTATACCCTTCAAATAGCTTCACCTGTGGTGTTTAATTACACAGGAGGAAACAAGCAATTCACCATCTTTAACATCACTTTTTCCTTGGAAATTCTGGTCAAGGGTTTTTTGCTATGTCAAATCAACACATATTTCACAGAGCAGAAAGCACTGGGTAGAGATGTGGTTGAGTTGGTGGTTTGGCCATGTTAGCAGCCGGGGTGGGTAACTGCATGATCAATCCAATTAGCTAAGCTGAATTTAACTGAAAACAGGACTTGAAACAATCGTATGCCTCTCTCCTCCCCTAATTAATAGAACCTATTTACACTGTTTAGTTGAAAGCTATCTGATCAAGCTATTTGATATGATAAATTCAATTTAATTAATATAAACAAAATAGTTTTTCAGAAAAAGCACATTTTATTTAAAAGATCATGTAACTTAACAATCCCCATGAATTTTTTTCTATGCCTTTTTGGATGATTTTCCATATTTTTCCCTTCTTGGGCATAATAGTGAAACTTCCTTGTCATCATATGTCTGTCATTATCACTTTATTATGTTGTCTAATTCAAATTGGCTGAAAGTGGTCTCAAAATGTGACATACATTTTGGAAGAGAGATTGGGCTGAGAGTTTATAAGCGTTTTGGGGTAAACACTGAAAATACTTCATCCCATAAAGAGAATTGGCGATACTGACATAAAGAAAAACAATCACAACAGGGTATGGATCAAATTAAGAGAATAATTGGCAAATCTCCACTTCATTTTGCAGTGTGACATGAGGATCTCATCTCTTTCACTATTGGAATGATCAATACCAGTTGCAGCAGCTGGATCAATCTGGCACAATCCTCATCAACTGTTGCAGTAACTGAAATGACCAAATCAACTTAATGTTTCAATGTGGTCATTGCTTCTATGTAGTTTTCCTTTCTTCTTTAATATTTATATTTAACCTGTACATATTTCAGACTCACTGCGTATATTTCAGAATTTCCAGAAATACATACCATGTCTTGTACTAGGAACTGGAGTTAAGCCTAATAGACCACCACCACCTTCCCCTGTCTCTATCTCCTACAACAACCCTTAATGCAACGAGCACAAATGTTCACTTGTATGAAAGTCTTGGCTTAAGGCTAAAGCCATTCCTCCCAGAAGAGTCTTTCCCAACTTTGATTATTTTCTCACTATCCAAAGGGTATTCTGGGGACAATGGAAACTTAAAAGTGAGAGAAGATGTAAGAAGAACAAGGAGAGAATGATGACAGAGAAGGAGGCACTAGAAATCCATCCCCTAATATAAACAATAATTGCAATGGCAGAATTCATCTGATGTAACTATTTGGGAACTCTAGAGGTTATTGTAGGCTTACAACCAACAGGAAAAAGCTTGGATGGTAAACTGTAGTTAATATTGGTCAATATTAGCTCTTAGCATGTCCTTAAATCAGCCTGCACATTCCTTGCAAGAGCCATGGTGGAAAATAAGGACTTGATCCCAGACATCAGGGATCCATGCTCTGATTGCTGCTTTTGATCACAGAGGTGCAGAGAAAGAGTCAGTGATGATTGTCACTGCAACTCCCACCATTTTTTCAAGCCCTTTTTCCCTCTGGCTGATGTACCTTTCAGGGGATTTAAAGGGCTAGTACCCCTTTTCCCTCCCTCCATTTTTTTCTTCCTTTCCTTTTGTGAGCCAGACATTAAAGACTGGAACATTCAAAACAAAGTATCTATGAGGAAAATTAGAAATTAACCATACATGCCCAGGGAAAGGCTCAGAAAAAAACTGAAAAGACCTGAAGTTTATAACTCAGGCTTATTCTTGGCACAGAGACAGCCTAAACCAGTTAAAACAGCAATAAAACAACAACAGCAACAACAAAGAAACAGGAAACCTCGGTGAAGGAGGAAATACGATAATTAGAATCAAGTATGTATTTTCCAACAAAAAAATACAAAGGAAAATATTGAGAAAATGATGTATGAATGAAATGGAAATATCAATAAAGAGACAGAAAACTTACAAATACAACAAGAATTTCTGGATGTGAAAACTATCGTAACTGAAGTTTAAAATTCACTAAAGAGATTCAAGGACAGATTTTAGCAAGTAGAAGAAAGAATCAGTAAACTCGAAGGTAGGACAGTTTAAATTATTGAATCTGAGGAACAGAAAGTAAAAGATTGGAGAAAAGTAAACACAGCCTAAGGGACATTTGGGACACCACCAACACAAGCATATAGATGACTGAAGTCTCAAAAAAAGAATAATAAAAGGGGAGAGAGAATATTCAATAAAGTAATGGCTAACACTTTCCATATTTGATGAAAAACATGAATATAAACACAACAAATTTAAACATTTCACTATAAAAAAATCAACAGAATACAAAAAGACAGTAATGTAAAAATGAGGGAGAGGACAAAAAAGCTATACAGCATGTAGAAAACAATAAAATGACAGAAGTTAGTCCCTTCTTATCTGCACTACTTTAAATATAAATGGATTAAATTCTCCGATCAAAGACTGAGATTGGCAGAATTTAAAAACACATGATCTAACTGTATGCTATCGACAAAAGACTCACATCAGACCCAAAGGAACAAATAAATTAAAAGTAATAGGATTTTTTTAATGTTTCCTGAAAATAGTAACCAAAAGAGAGCAGAGGTGGCTATATGAATATCAGACAAAATCAAATTGTAAATTAAAATTTTATATAAAACAAAGGACAGTATATATTAATAAAAGGTGCAATACAACAAGAAGATATAACATTTAAAAGCATTCACATACCTAATGACAGACTATCAAAATATGTAAAGCAAAAACTGGAAGAACTGAAGACAGTTCTAAAATCATAATTGGAGACTTCAGTATCTCACTCCCAATAATAGATGGAAAACCCATACATAAGATAAGTAAGAAACCAGAGAACTTATATGACACAATAAATTAATTCGATCTAATAGTTATATACAGAACACGATACCCCAAAACAGCATATACATTCTTCCCAAGTATATATAAAACATTTTCCAGAATAGATTATGTGTGAGGCCACAATTAGGTTTCAATTAATTTTTCAAAGTAGCTATTTTTCAAAGTATCTTCTCTGACTACAACAGGATAAATTTAGAAATAAATAACGGAAGTAAAATAGAAACATTCACAAATTTTACAATTAAGCAACATGCTCTTACACACAAATGGATCAAAGAAAAAATAGAAATTATTTAAAAACTAATGAAAACAAAAACACAACATGGCAAAACTTAAGAAAACAGTGCTAAAGGGGAAATTTATAACTATAAACACAAATTAAAAAATGAAAAGGATATCAAATTAATGACTTAACTTTACAACTAGAAAAATAGGAACAAACTAAACCCTAAGCTAGTGGAACAAAGAAAATAATAACGATTAGAGGGAAGATAAATGATGTAAGCATAGAAAAACATTTAAAAAATTGACAAAACCAGAAGTTGATTTGTTAAATGATTAACAAAATTGACAAAGCTTTAGCTAGATGGAGTAAGAACAAAAGAGATAAGACTCAAATTAATAGTCAGAAATGAAAGTGGGCATTACTATTGATACTAAAGAAATAAAATAGAATTATAAAATAGTACCTAAACAATTGTATACAAAGAAATTGGATCACCTAGAGAAAAAAGACAAATTCCTGGAAACACAAAACCCACCAAGGCTAAAATACAAATAAATATAAAATCTGAAAAGACATAAAACTATTAAGAAAATTAAATCAGTAGTCAAAAATCTTCTGATGAAAAAATACTTTAGACCTGATGGCTTCATTGGTAAATTCTATGAAACACTTCAAGAACTAATACCAATCCTTTTGAAATATTTTTAAAAATTGAAAAGGAGAGAATTCTTTCTCACTCTTTCTAGAAAATCAGCTTTATTCTTATACCAAAGCCAGGCAAAGACACAAGGAAAGAAAACTACAGAAAGTAAACATTGATGCCAAAATCCTCAACAAAATACTAACTGGATCCAGTAATATATTCAAAGGATTTTACATCATGATCAAGTAGAATTTAATCCTAGAATGCAAGGATAGTTCATCGTATGAAAATCAGTCAATGTAATACAGCACATAGAATGAAGAAAAAACCATATGATTATCTCAATTGATGCAGGAAAATTATTGGCAAAATTTAACACCCATTTATACTAAAAACACTCAACAAACTAGGGGTTGAGAGAAATAAAATAAAAATAATAAAAGCCATCTATGAAAAACCCGTAGCAAACATCGTACTTAATGATGAAAAATTTAAAAAAAAACTTTACTTCTGTGATCAGGAATAAGACAAGAATGCCTACTTTCATCACTTCTATTCAATGTAGAACTGGAAGCTCTAGCTAGAGCAATTAAGCAGGAAAAAGAAATGACAGGCATACAAATTGGAAAGAAAAAAGTAAAATAATTTCTTTTTGCAAATGATATGAAGTTATATATAGAAAACCCTAAAGAGTCCACCAAAGAAATAAATTGTTAGAAATAATAAATGAATTCATCAAAGTAGAAGAATATAAAGTCAAGAAACAAAAATCAGTTTAATTTCTATCCACTGACAATGAGCAATCTAAGAAGGAAATTACAAAAACAATATTTACAATAGTATCAAAAATACTTAGAAATTAACTAGGAGATGAAAGACTTTTAAAATTTATTTCAGCAATGCTCTATAAAAACTAGAGAGCATTAAAAGCTATAGAGCATTGCTGAAATAAAATTTAAAAGATACAAATAAACAGAAATTAATTCCATGTTAATGGATTGGAAGATTTAATATTGTTAAGCAGTCAATACTACCCAAAGCAATCTACACATTTAATGCAATTCCTATCAAAATCTCAATAAAATATTTTACAGAAAAAATCCTCAAATTCATATTGAATGACAAGGAGCCCTAAATAGACAACACAATTTTGAAAAATTCAGCTGGAGGACTTACTTCCTGTTTTCAAAACTTACTGCAAAGCAACAATAATGAAAACATTGTGGTATTGGCATAAACACAGACATATGGACTATGGACTGACAGAATAAAGAGCTCAGAAATAAATCTTCACACGTGTGGTTAAATTATTTTTGACAGTGTGCCAAGACTATTCAAAAAGGAAAGAAAGGAAAGTCTTTTCAACAAATGATGCTGGGAAAACTGGATATCCACATGCAAATGAATGAAGTTGGATCCTTCCCTAATACCACATGGAAAAATTAAATCAAAAATGGACCAACGACCTAGAGGTAAGTCCTAAAACTATAAAACTCTTAGAAGAAAACGTAGGGCAAAACCTTCATGACATTGGATCTGGCAATAATTTTATGAATATGACACCAAAAGCACAGGCAACAAAAGCAAAAATATATGAATGTAACTTGAAAACTTAAAACTTTTATGCATCAAAAAAACAGTATCAACAGAGTAAAAAGACAATCCACAGAAGAAAATATTTCGGATCATACATCTGAAACCCTTGTGCACTCTTGGCGTGAATGTAAAATGGTGTAGCTGTTGTGGAAAACAGTACCGAGATTCATCAAAAATTTAAAAAATTATGTTATGATTCAGCAATTCAACTTCTGAATGTATATGCAAAGTAACTGAAAGCAGGGATTGAAAAAAAGCATTTGTACAACCATATTCATAACAACATTATTCACAATGAGCAAAGTGTTGCAGCAACCCAAGTGTCCGTCAACAGATGAATGAGTGCATAGGTGTGGTGTACACATGCAATGGGGTTTTATTAAGCCTTAAGAAGGAGGGAAATTCTGACATACACTACAACATAGATGAACCTGAGACCATTATGCTAAGGTAAATAAGCCATTCACAACAAAACAAATACTATGTGTTTCCAGTTGAAGTTTCTAGCGTAGTTAAAATCATAGACACGGAATGGAATTGTTGCTTCCAGGAGCTCAGGGGAGCGGGGGGAAGGAGAATGATTGTTTAATGGATACAGATTTTCAGTTTTGCAAGATGAAAAAGTTCTGTAGATCTGTTTCACAACAATGTGAATATATAATTAACAGTACTGTAAACTTAAAAATGGTTAAGATAGAAAATTTTATGTGATGTGTATTTCACCATAGTAAAATAAAATAGAAAAAAAAAGATAATGAGGACACTTTCACTTTGAAGGGAGAGAAAGTAGGCAGGTAAATAATTAGATCTGTCCAAATTTATATACAGTATTTCAAAAGTGATCATGCCTCATAGCATTTAAGCACTTGCTAATGCAAGAAAGAATGAAACCTCAGGGTGCATTTCTCCCTAAGGAGACAGTCAGATAATGGAAGAGGAGAAAGGTTCCTAGAGCCACTCCCCACCTCTGCTCTTCTGCCCTGCAGTAGTAGTTTTGGCAACTGGTCAAAACTGATCAGGCCAGCAGGTGTTTCTATGGTGATGGGAATAAGCTGGGGATTTAAGGATTCTGGGAATAGCATCTGGACAGCCAGAGCAAAGAGGAGGGTGGAAGAAAATGTGCCACACATTAGATTACCTGTAGCTGGGAAATATTGATTTCTATATCATATTCATCTTCACATTTTCTGAGAAGAGACTTAAGCTAGGCCAAACTGAGCTGTTTCTGTGAACCTTTTAATTTGCTATTCTAATGAACAGGGGGAGTGATGGCTCTTAAGGTTAAACAGAGTGATTTGCAAATCACAAAGGCCAGCTCTCCTGATTCCTTTTGAAGGCTTCCTGTTCAGCACCATTTCCTGGCAAACTTTACTGCCAAGTTTAGGCAAACTGTTATTCCTATTTCATTCTTTTTATTTTATTTTAAGATCTAGCACTAAAAACATAGCTTTTCTTAGTAAGATTTCCCTTGTTTCTTTTCAACATCACCTCTTTGGTTTATGTGATGGACAGGACAGCAAACTCGAGCCACACATTGATTAAACTTTTCATTCAAACAACAAGCATTCAGGATAAAGAGTCTGAAGTTCTAAGTGTCCTTGTAACAATTATATTGAAGCTCAAGTCACCATTGAACAAGATATTTTTAGAGCAACTTAGACCAGGTATTCCTAGAAAAATAATTTTAAAATATCTTCAGGAAATGCCATTCTCTAGGGGAAGAAAAGCGTGCTAATAGAATTTAAAATATTTTGAAAACATCCAGGCAGCCATGAAAATTTCAAGGAGACCAATAGATACTTGTAAGTAATTTCAGGGTCCGCGTCTCTTCCATTATGTGGAGTGCTCAAAGCATATTTTTATTTTCATTTCCACCCTATCCTAGTTTTTTTTTTTTTACAAAGATGGCCTATCGCTGTACAATTTTTAAAATTCTTTAATTTGTTTAAATAGCGGAAGAAATAGCACAGGATATCAAAAAGTTGGTAGACATTTTCTCATCAGCAGTTTCTCTGGTGCATCTCCTTTCCTCCCATTTGGGGATTCTTTCCACTCCTCCACCACCAGGCTAGGGCTTCTTTCTCCACTGAGTCACTGGGAGCTTAATTCAACAAATGTTGGTTGAGTGTCCACTGTGTAGACGAATAAGCCACAGTTCTGGCTTCAAGCTACACAAGTCCAGGGAGCAGAGGCTCACCTCTGCAGGATACTCAAGATCTACCTGTGCATTCTTTGGAGATGGCTGTCAGCAATGGCAATTACACACTTGCTTATGAAACATTTGGTTAAACGTCCATTTTTCTCCTACCCTTTGTCTGCATTTTGTACCACTGTGTCCTCACTACCTACTGCAGTGACTGACCAGAAATGAAAATGTGGTAATTATGTGTTGAAAGGGGAACACTATAGACTGAATGCTCATGTCCCCCCAACATTCATATGGTGAAATCATAACTCCCAAGGCAATAATATCAGGAGGTGGAGACTTTTGGGGGTGATTGGGACATGAGATGGAGCTCTCAAGAATGAGATTAGTAAAAGGGACCCCAGAGAGCTGCCTTGCTCCTTTAACCATGGGAGGGTGGTGTGAGATGGTTCCTTCAATGAACCAGAAAGCAGCTCTCACCAGATGCCAAATCTGCCACTCCTTTGACTTTGGACGTGCAGCCTCCAGAACTGTGAGAAATCAGTATCTGTTGTTTGTAAATCACCCAGTCTATGGCGCTTTGTCATAGCAGCCCGAATGAACTAAGACAGCTCAGTAAATGAATGAAAGAATGAATCAAACAGAAGACCAGGTCACAGGAACCAAAAGGAAGTCCTCCCAGAAGCAGAATGAAGTCAGGGAAGAAGGAACAATGGCAGGAGGGGCAAAGTAGGACCTCAAGGCTGCTCTACGACACCCAGATCCCAGGCTGTGAGGCTACCTGTGGAGCTGGGCATCCTGCCAGGCCAGGTCAGTGCCACAGGTGCCTGCCAGGGGCTGTGCAGCAGACCCCCTCTTGCTCAGGGAGCCTTCTTAGGATGAGCCTTCTGGACTGGCATTGGACAAGAGCTTCACAAATGTCCTCACAACAATTGCATCCATGGGCCAGAAATTCCACTTCTATAATCTTTCTTAAAGAAAAAGCAAAACATTTAAAAAAATAAACAGATAAATAAAACAGAATTTATGGTTGCAGAGAAATAAAAACACTTTTACACTGTTGATAGGAATGTAAATTAATTCATCCATTGTGGAAGATGGTGTGGAGAGTCATCAAAGATCTAGAATAAGAAATACTATTTGACCTAGCAATCTCATTACTGGGTATATACCCAAAAGAATATAAATCATTCTATTATAAAGATACATGAACATGTACATTCACTGCAGCACTATTCGCAATAGCAAAGACATGGAATCAACCCAAATGCCCATCAAAGATAGACTGGAAAAAGAGAATGTGGTACATATACACCATGGAATACTACGCAGCCATAAAAAAGAATGAGATCATGTCCTTTGCAGGGACATGGATGGAGCTGGAAGTCATCATCCTCAGCAGACTAATGCAAGAACAGAAAATCAAACACCACATGTTCTCACTTATAAGTTGGAGCTTAACAATGAGAACACATGGACACATGTAGGGGAATAAGACACCCTGGGGCCTGTTAGGGGTGGGGTTGGGGGTGGGAGAGCATTAGAAATATAGTTAATGCATGCTGGACTTAATACCTAGGTGATGGGTTGATAGGTGCAGCAAACCACCATGGCACATATTTACCTATGTAACAAATCTATCCATCCTGCACATGTACCCCAGAACTTAAAATAGAAAAAGAATCTTTAAAAAAGAACAAAATGTATATGATTTTCTGACAAAAATTGAAAACAACCCTGTAAAATCATTTATAAAATTTGTTTAACTTAGGAAAATTAGTTAAATAAATGAGGGCTCATTCATCCACTGAAATATGTATATAGCCTTTCAAAAGGAAATTGTTTAATACTAATTAATGTTACAAGAAATACTCATTAAATGTTTTTAGGTCAAAATAGCAGTTTGAAAATCAGAAATAATAACTATTAAGGTTTTTTTTAATTTTCTCCAGATATACTTCTATATTTTAAAGACAGTTTTGTTCCTACTTTATCTGTGAGTGATTGGTTAGGCCTTACTACTGTTATTTTTATAATTGTATTTACAATGAGAAAAACTATTTGAAAATGTAAAACAGCTGTTCCATTCTCAGTGCCTGTGCACATCGGAAGTAGAGTGGCCTTGAGTCTTTACAAGAGATGCTCAGTCATCTCAAATTTCAAAAAGGGCAAAGGGAGATACAGAAGAAATGCCCTTCTTGTGTCTGCCTCATGCGTCTTTCCGTTCCAGGACTGTCCTCTTGATTAGCTTCCTGCTGTCTACCTACACTGTCCCTGGGAGACCATCTGCAGCCAAAACCTCAATGCTATGTGTGAACTGATGACGTGTACGTCCATATACCTGGCCTCGGGCACTTTCATGAGTGTCAGGCTACTTCAAACTAAAAGATAAACTTCTCAGATTGGCCTAAAAAACCCTCTATGAACTGGTCACTGCCTCTGTCTTCTCTATCAACACCAATTCCCCCAGCCCTCTCCAACACACACACACATGTACACACAAGCACACACATATGCACACATGCACACAAATGCACACAAACATATATATGCACCTTGAAGGCTCCAGCAGTGTAAATCTACTTTTCATTCTCTGATGAACACCATTTTGCATTTCCTTCCAGTATATACACCCCAGGAAACATACACAACAAATATGTTCACAAATAGCATTATTCAACATAGATTTCCCCCAAATGAGAAAAAGGTAAATAACCATTGATAGCAGACTGGACAAATTAACTGTAGTATAATAGTAGAATAGAATAGTAGAGCAGTAGAGAATGAACTGCATGATGTAATGAACACAGATGCACCTCAACAGGAAAATATTGCACAAAAGAGACAATCACAGAGGAATACGTACATAATATTCTATTTCCACACAGTTCCAAACCATGCAAAACTAAGTTATCTATGGCAGAGGGACATGAATGGATGGTGAAAATATACAGAAATCAAAGGAATAATTAATATTAATGCCAGGAGAGTTGTCACCTAAAGAGGAGAGAGGGTGTGATAAAGTTTGGCTGTGTCCCCACCCAAATCTCATCTTGAATTGTAGTTCCCATAATCCCCACAGGTCATGGGAGGGACCAGGTGGAGATAATTGAATCATGGGGTCGGTTTTCCTCATCCTGTTTTCATGATAGTGAGTTAGTTCTCCTAAGATCTGATGGCTTTATAAGGGGCTTTACTCTCTATATGCACCTAACAACAGAGCCCCAATTTAATTATCTGAGAAGAGAAATAGGCAATTTAATAATCATAGTTGGAGGCTTCCATACTATACTTTTAATAATGGATAGAACAACTAGACAGAATAGAAAAAAAGATGACTTGAACAACACTATAAACCAACTTGACCTAAGAGATATTTATAAAACACTTCACTGAAGAACAGAAGAATAAACATTCTTTTCAAGTGCACCTGGAACATTCTACAGAATAGACCATAGAGTAGGTCATAAACAAGTCTTAATATATTTCAAATGAGCTAAGTTATATAATGTATATTCTCTGATTACAATGGAATAAAATTAGAAATCATAACAAAAGAAAACTTGGGACATACACAAATATGTGGAATTAAACAACTTATTTCAAAACAACTAATGAATCAAGAAGAAATGAAAAGGGAAAATAAAATGCTTTGAGAAGATGATAATAAAATAAGAGCATACAAAACTTCTGGAATGTAGTGAAAGCAGCACTTAGAAGGAAATTTATAGTATTAAAGATCTGTATAAGAACAGAAGAAAGAACACAAATAAAAAACCTAAGTGTTCTTAAACTAAAAAAGAACAGTAAAATGAACTCAAAGCTAGCATAAGAAAGGAAATACTAATGATTAGATTCAAAAATTAATAAAATAAAAAACAAAATTAGAAAAAAATTAAAAACTGGTTCTTCATAAAGGTCAACAAAATTGATAAAACTTTAGCTAGACTAACAACAACAACAACAAAAATCCTGCCAAAATCAGGTATTAAAAAAGCCCCACTAATATCAGCGTACAGAAACAAAAATAATCTAATGCAATGATTCAGACAATGGTATGACAATCGATTAGATAATCTAGTGAAATAGAAAAGAAACACACTGCCAAAGCTGACTAAGGTAGAAATAGAAAAGCTGAATAAACCTATTACCTGTAAATACAATGAATACATAATCACAATTTTTAAAAATCTTACCAAAAAATCAATACCATATGGCTTCACTGGTGAATTTGATCAAATAGTTTATTTAAAAATAACATAAATCCTTTGCAAACTCTTCCAAAACAAAAAGCACTGGGAATACTTTCCAATTTATTTTATAAGGTCATTAATACCCTGACACAACAAAACAGTCAAAGTTATCCTAATAAATATATAAAAATAAAAATAACCTACAGATCTTATATACTAGATAAATATAGAAACAAAAATTCTCAACAACATATTAGCAAACTGAATCTGGCAGCATACAAAAGGTGTATAAAACTTAGTACACCATGACCGAGTCTAATTGATCCAAGAAACACAAGGTTGTTTCAACGTATAAAAATAAATGTAGAAGTGAAATCCACAAGGTGGTAGAATAAGAAATCTCATCCTTGTTCTCCCCCCAAGAAAACAACAATTGGAAATCATTACTAATGAAAATAGTTATTGGAGACTTCGGGAGTACAGTTAAGCAGTTGCAGCAACACAGTGGAAAACAAAAGGAGAAAAACAGCACAGAAAGGATAAAAAAAAGAACAGCTTGTCTTTTTATGCATCATCCCATTGACCAAGCCAACACAGCTCGGCACTGAGCAAACTCTCCAGGTCATGAGTTCACCTCTCGGGGAAAAAAAGATTAGAGTGAGTGATCAGCTTTCCTAACTTTTCAGGACACTGCCCAGAGGACTCATTCCAGTTTCACCCCACCTAGATTGCTGGGGAGACTGACATAAATGAAACATTTAGAGATGGCTAGGAACAAAATAGAAGGATGAGAGTGATCAGTATCAGCCATGTGATGAGATCCACCATGATCCCCCATGGCCTGTCTGCAAAGGACCCAAGCAACCTTCACCACTGAGGATCTCAACCACCACTGAAACTACTTCAATACCCTTGGAGAAGGAGCTGGTGCTATAACACTGCTGGCCAAAACCACCCTGATACACACGCACACAGCCCATCTGCACACAATTGTGAAGCACCAGAGTCCAGCTCCATGGCTGCTTGGAAACCAGTTCCACTGCCTTACTCTGCATACCCTCATCCCAAACCCTGGAGCCATGGTCATTCCATGTATTGGTGCATTCTGGACCTAGGTTTCATGGTTACTCCACAATCACTCACACATCTGACACTGCCAACCCTGCCACCACATGGTAGACCTAGAACAAAAAGAAATACCTTCGGCCGGGTGCAGTGGCTCACGCCTGTAATCCCAGCACTTTGGTAGGCCAAGGCGGGTGGATCACAAGGTCAGGAGATCGAGACCATCCTGGCTCACACAGTGAAACCCCGTCTCTACTAAAAATACAAAAAATTAGCTGGGCGTGATGGCGGGCGCCTGTAGTCCCAGCTACTAGGGAGGCTGAGGCAGGAGAATGACAAGAACCCGGGAGGCGGAGCTTGCAGTGAGCCGAGATCAAGCCACTGCACTCCAGCCTGGGCAACGGAGAGAGACTCTGTCTCAAAAAAAAAAAAAAAAAAAAAAAAAAAAATATCTTCTAAGATGATTTCCCTATGAGGGGGAAAGAGAACAGTATGATCCCAGCAGCCCTAGCTGCCGAAAACCATACTGTCTTTATTGATGCTAACTTCAACTAACAGAGCCATACAGAGACTACACTGCAGTACTCTCTCTAGAGCCAGAATTGTATCACACATCCAGTGCTTCTGTACTGACCTATAAGTGAATGTTCTTCTTCACTGAAACTAATTTGTAAACTCTAGAAGAGTTGACTGTTCTATCAAATGTAGACATCAACGCGAAACTACATGAAACCCCTAAATTTAAGGAAACATAATACCACCAAAGGAACACTATAATTTTCCAGCAACTGACTCCAAAGAAATTGAGATCTAGGAATTGCCTGACAAACAATTCAAAAGAATTGCCCTAAATAATATCAGTGAGCTACCAGAGAATGCAGATAGACAACTAAAAAAAAAAAAAATCAGGAAAACAGTACTTTTACAAAATTTAAAGTTCAACAAAGAGATTGAAATTACAAAAAGAAACAAATTCTGGAGTGATAAATACAGTGACTGAACTGAAGAAAAATTAATAGAGACTTTAACAGCACACTTGATAAAGCAAAGAAATAGTCGGTGTAAATTCATAGACAGATCACTTAAAACTACCCAGTCAGAGGGGAAAAAAAAATGAAAAAGAAAGGAAAGAAAAGAAAGGATCATCTCTTCAACAAATGCTGGGAAAACTGGATATCTATGCGTAGAAAAGTGAAATTGGACCTTTATCTCTAACACATACAAAAATTAACTATAAATTAATTGAAGACTTAAATGTAAGACCTAGTATCATAAAACTACTAGAAGAACACATAGAGAAAAAGCTTTTTGATATTGGTCATTATTTTTTGCATATGACACCAAGAAAAGCAAAAATAAATAAATGGGATTGCATCAAAATAAAAAGCTTTTGCACATCAGAGAGAACAATCAACAGACTGAGTCAAAAGGCAAACTACAGAGTGGAAAAAATGTTTGCAAACCATTTATCTGGTAAGGAAAGAATATCCAATATATAAATAAGAAACACATGCAACTCAATAAAGAAATAACAACAAAATTTTTAAATGGGCAAAGGATCTGAACAGAGATTTTCAGAAGAAGACATACAAATAGCCATCACGTGTATGAAAAGTTTCTGAAACTCATTCTCATCAGGAAAATGCAAATCAAAACTAAACTAAAATATTGCCTCCTACCTGTTAGAATAGCTGTAATTAGAAAGATGAAAGATAGTATGTGTTGGAGAGGATGTGGAAAATTAAAACCCTGTACATTGCTGGATTGAATGTAAATTGGTACAGCCATTATGAAAAACAGTATGGAGATTCCTCAACAAGTTAAAAATAAAGTTAGCTTATATAATTAGCTATCTCTTTCCTGGTATACAGCCAAAGGAAATAAAATCAGTACGTCAAAGAGATATCTGCACATCTATGTTCATTTCAGCATTATTCACGGTAGCTGAGATAGGCAAACAATCTAAATGCTTGTCCAAAGAGAAATTAATTAAAGTGTAATTATATATATACACACAAAAATACATATATTTAATATATACACATACGTGTGTGTGGTTAATATATATATATGAACCACATTTTCTTTATTCATTATACACACACATATATATTTATTTATATTAAAGAAATGTATGTCACCTTTAAAAAAGAAATACATTCTGCTATTTGAGACAACATGAATGTACCAGGACATGCTAAGTGAGAAAAGCCAGGCACAGAAACTCAAATACTGCATAATATCACTTCTATGTGAAATCTAAAATAGTCAAATTTAATGAACCAGTGATTAGAATGGCAGTTACCAGGGCCTAGGTGGAGGATTGCAAAGTCTCAGTATGCAAGAATAATAATTTTGGAGCTCTAAAAGACAAATAAGCCAATTAAACAATGGACAAAATATTCACTGACTATTTCTCCAAAGAAGGTACATAAACGACCACTACACAGGGAAAGAATCTTAACATCATAGGCCATGAAGAGGATGCAAATGAAAATCTTGAGACACCAACTCATACCCATAAGGATGGCTGTTAAAGAGGGACAATAACAAGTGTTTACAAAGATGTGGAGAAACTGGAGCCCTCACACATGGTTGGTGGGAATATAAAATAGAGTAGCCATTCTGAAAAAGAGCTTGGCAGTTCTCAAAGAGTTAAATATAGAGTAACTATCTTACCCAGTAATTCCACTCCTAGTTATGTACTGAAAATAATTAGAAGTTACACCCACACAAAAACTTGTGACTATTTGTATTATTGACAATATTGTTGACAATAACAAAAAACTGGAAAAAACCCAAATAGTCATAAATTGATGAATACATGAACAAAATGCGGTAAGTCTATACCATGGAATATTATTTAGTCAGAAAAAAAGAATGAAGTTACAGCATAGGTACACCTTGAAAAATTATGCTAAGTGAAAGAAATGAAACACAAAAACCATACGTTTTATAATTCTATGTATATGAAACCTCAAGAATAGGCATGATGTGGTATAGATTTGTGTCCCCACCCAAATCTCATGTCGAATTGGAAGAGGGCCCTGCTGGGAGGTGATTGGATGATGGGAGTGGTGTCCCCATGCTGTTCTAGTCACAGTGAGTGAGTTCTCATGAGATCTAATGGTTTAAAAGGGTGTGGCACTGGCCGGGCACAGTGGCTCACACCTGTAATCCCAGCAATTTTGGAGGTCGAGGCCATTGGATCACCTGAGGTCAGGAGTTTGAGACCAACCTGGCCAACATGGTGAAGCCCTGTCTCTACTAAAAATACAAAAACTAGCTGGACATGGTGGCAGGTGCCTGTAATCCCAGTTACTCGGGAGGCTGAGGCAGGAGAATCGCTTGAACCTGGGAGGCAGAGGTTTCTGTGAGCCGAGATTACACCACTGCACTCCAGCCTGAGTGACAGAGTGAGACTCCATCTCAAAAAAAAAAAAAAAAAAGGGGTGTATGTGGCACCTCTCCACTTGCACTCTCTCCCTCTCTCTCTCTCTCGCTCTGTCTCTCTCGCTCTCGCTCTGCCATGGTAAGATGAGAATGCTTCCCCTTTGCCTTCCACCATGATTGCATGATTATAAGTTTCCTGAGGTCTCCCAGCCATGCCTCCTGTTAAGCCTGCGGAACTGTCAGTCAATTAAACCTCTTTTCTTCATAAATTACCCCGTCTCAGGTAGCTCTTTATGGCAGTGTAAGAACAGACTAACAAAAGGCAAATCAGTGATTACAAGACACTGAAGTGGGGAGGGAATGGGTAATGACTGCTAATCTGTCCAGGGTTTCTTTTTCTCCTAAGTATGCTGATAACTACCAAATTGTATATTTTTAGAAGGTGAATTTCGTGGTCTGTATATTATAGTGCAATACACATACCGATATAACAATAGCAAATATTTAAAAAGTGACGACAAAATGTGTCATCCTTCACTCTCTAGTGTTGCTAAGAAAGTTTGTGGTGAGTCGTTCACATCATTTGCCACTCAAACCAACTCTATTCAGACAGTGCTCAAAACCAAAGATGGCTTCAATTAATCTCCCTGAATTACTGGGATCCATCTCTCATATGTGAAGATTTGGGACTACTTTCTATTCATTTCTTCTGCTTGAATCCCTGTCTGAAGCTCACATTGCTTCCTTTTATTTGGTCCTTTCTCTAGTCCTCTCCCCACCTCTTTTTCCTGTTGTAAAGCATTAACTATAACATAAGTAATTGCTTGTACTTTTTTAAAAGGTGGATTTCATGGTACGTGTATTTCAGTCTTTTTCAAGAGTCAGTCTTCTTCCTTCAGAAGACAGCATTAAAAAATAAATTGGCAACTTACAGATGAGGAGAAAATATTTCCAATACCTACAGAGCATAAAAGACTTGGGTCCAGAATATATAATAAACTCTTAAATGTCAAAGAAAGTAGATCATCCAAGTTTTCGATGAGCAAAAGACTTCAGCAGATAGATACTTCACAAAAGATGATACAGATGATATTTCGTTGGTAAATAAGCACAAGCACAGATGTTTGACATTACTAATCATTAGGAAAATGCAAATTAAAACTACAGTGAGATAACAAAAACACAGCCCTGGAATGGCTAAAATTAAAAAGTTAGAAACTTCAAACTTGGCAAGGAGCTGAAGCGACTAGAAGTGTCATATCCTGCTGGTGGTAGTGTCAAATGAAGCTCGGAAAAACAGTTTGGCAGTTCGTTAAGTAGTTAAACATACATGTACCAAACTAATCAGAAGTTCCACCATAAGGTTTTACCTGAGAAAAGCTAAAACACGTGCCCACAAAAGACTTAGAGAAGAAGTTCATAACAACCTTATTCCTAGAAAGAGAAAACTGGAAACAAATACATATCGAGAAAAGATTAAATTGTTTCATATATATATATATATATATATAGAGAGAGAGAGAGAGAGAGAAAGAGATAGAGAGAAAGGTGTTTTGTTTTGTTTTTTGAGAGAGATTCTTACTCTGTTGCCCGGGCTGGAGTGCTGTGGAGCCATCTCGGCTCACTGCAACCTCCACCTCCTGGGTTCAAGTGATTCTCCTGCCTCAGCCTCCCAAGTAGCTGGGAGTACAGGTACAGGCCACCACGCCTGGCTAACTTTTGTATTTTTAGTAGAGATGGGGTTTCACCATGTTGGCCAGGTTGGTCTCGAACTCCTGACCTCACATGATCCACCCACCTCAGCCTCCCAAAGTGCTGGGATTACAGGTGTGAGCCACCGTGCCTGGACTAATTTTCAGTTCTCCAACAACTTAACCACTGATAGCCTACCATTGGCCAAAAACCTTACCAAAAATATAGTGAATTAACACATAATTTCTATGTTAAGTTTTATATATGGTATTTTTACAATGAAGAAAGCTAGACATGAGAAATGGTATTGAAATCATAAGGAAGAGAATGTATATTTACTATTCATTAAGTAGAGGTGGATCATCATAAAGGTCTTCTTCCTCCTTGTTTTCATGTTGAATGAGCTAAAGTGGAGGAGGAAGAGGAGAGGTTGTTCTTGCTGTCTCAGGGGTAGCAGAGGTGGAATAGAATCTGCCTGGAAGGGGCCCCTTGAAGTTCAAACTCATGTTGTTCAACGGTTAACTGCACTTCTCTAACTAAATGCCTAAAAACAAACCAAAACAATTCATAAATTTAAAACTCACATAAATATTTTATTACTCAAAGAAGAAATCATAAAGTAAATGGGAAATACTTTGGAATAAGTTGCAATGAAAAGCATTAAAAATTGTGGTATGCTGCTGAAACCCTACTTAGGAAAAAATTAGCCTCAAAAAATAAGAAAGGCAGAAATTGATGAGTTAAACATTCAACTTCAGAATGTACTCAAAAAACAAGAAGATAGACCCAAAGAAAACAGGTAATAGAAAATTATCAAGAAAAGTGCAGAAATCAATAAAATAGTACTACAACGATACAATAGAAACTTACAAATGGATAGAAAATTGTCTGAAAGTGTGTATTTCACACTGTTAACAGCAGTTACCTCTCTGAGGAGAGAAGAGTGAAATCGAAGTCAGGGTGTGGTGATAAGCTATAAGAAGAATTTTTTCTCCTTCCTTATTTTGAGACAGAGAGATGTATAAACGCAAATATCAAATTGCCATTTACACAATAAAATTATATTTATTTTAATGTAAAAATAAGTATAAAAATATGGTTTTCATGTTCTGAAAAAAACTGTCAAGAAGATGGAATGAGAGGAGAGAGAAGGAATAACACGGAGCGCCTTGTGCCTCGGCAGAGTGTTGAGGAGGCACCGCTAGCCTCTGGCTTCTCTGTCTTCATTTCTGTTCTCAATCCTTGGCCCCGAGCTCTCTGATGATCTCAAGCTGTCTTACTTTGCTGTTCCATTCAAGCCTTTCTAGGAAGTGCCCAGTTCTACTCTTCTTCCCTGCATGGCTTCATTTCATTTTCGTATCCTAATATACATTTAGAAGACAACAAATGTGACTGGACCAAATCATAACAAAGCACTAACAGCATTTGGCAGTCCTCATGGGATGTAGCATTTAAAATCATGTTTCTGCAGCCAGTCAAATCTCTAAATGGTATAATATCATGTAAGAAAAATAAAGTGAAAATAACAGTTTCAGTCATTCGGCAGATATTTACTGTATGGACTATGTTTCAGGCACTGTATTCAGTCAGTTTTATAGGGATGAAAACAAAATTTAAAAAGATGGTTCTTCGGTAACATTACATTGTAGCTAGAAACAAAAAGCAAATAAAGGGAATACAATAGTTACAGACTGTGATACATTCTCCCACAGGTAAAGAGGATTAAAATAATGATAGATAAATAGTGGTGTTCTCTGGATGACATGAGACTTATACTCTAGTGGAGGACAAGGAATACCTTCCCTGGGAGACAATATTAATATGATGTTTCTAAGATAAGAGGAAGTAAGCCCTCAAAAAAAAATGGAAGCAAAAAAAAAAAAGCTGCAGGCACATGAATGAACGCACGTGCAAAGGTCTTGGGGTAGAAAATGTCTCAGCCCATCTGAGCAACACAGAGAAAACTGACGTGACAGCAGCATGATGAGTGTGTGGCACAGGCTGGTGAGATGACGTGCGAGAAACATGGCAAGGCCCACATCACATCAGTCCTCCTGGGCTGTAAGGCACTGTGTACATTTTATTCTTATTTAGCACAGAGAATAGATAGAAAATAGATTGGAGGAGCAGAGGACTTCCTCTGAGCTTCTTAACTCTCCTGTGTGACAAATCCTACCCACTTCATATGCTGTTATTTTTCTAGATCTGTGGTCATCAGATAGCTGTATATCTTGACTCCATTCTAAATTATTAATTATTATTAATTTTATTATGATTTTGAGACAGAGTTTCGCTCTGTCACCCAGGCTGGACTGCAGTGGCACAATCTTAGCTCATTGCAACCTCTGCCTCCCGGGTTCAAGCAATTCTCCTGCCTCAGCCTCCTGTGTACCTGGGATTACAGGTGCGCGCCACCACATCCAGCTAAAAATTTTTTGTATTTTTAGTAGAGACAGGGTTTCACTATGTTGGCCAAGCTGGTCTCAAACTCCTGACCTCAAGTGATTCACCTGCCTCGGCCCCCTGGAGTGCTAGGATTACAGGCATGAGCTACACGCCCAGCCCTTCTAAATTATTAACTCGATGTCTCCTAAGCATGGGGTGTGTCTCATTCTTCTTTGATACCCATTCCACGATGCAGAAAGCATAGCTGGTATTGACTTTGTTGGATCCAGTGAGCAGGCTGCCACTCCTTCTCCCAGGTGTAAGTGCTTTGGATGGCTGTGAGACAAAGCTCTCAACGTGTTCATAAAAGCCCAGTTCAGGGCCCATGCATCCGATTGCTTTATGGCTCTTGACACGGCTTGCCCGTTACATTTAACAGCCCCTTACTTGCTGCCACATTTTTTCCTTGTTGGGCCACATAAAGGAGCCCGCAGGCTATGCAAGATTACTCCCAATTTAGAGAGCTCTGCAACCATCAGGAAAAAAGAGCAAGAAAGTTCCAGGAGTTCTACATTCCTAAACGTCAGGGTGGACCCTTCTGGTTAAACTAACCAAGTGCTTTAAATTGAATATGTAAAACACGGCTCGGGTTGGTCGGCCCTGTAAGAGCAATCAGTTCAGACGGAGTTAATCTAGAGTGTTCCATCCTTCACCCACAATGGCTCTCGAAATCAACGCCTTCTCTCAGAGATAGGGGAAACCTATGTCGATCGACAAGCTGAATGCAAACATCCCTTGCTTTTCTATCATAAATAACATATCTAGGTAAGAAAATTATATGTGATTGCATCTCTCTTTTGTTCAGCTCTTTTTTTCTCTCTCTAGCCTGCCATACAGCCCATGAGCTTACCACGAAGGAGGCAATTATTTTTGAGTAAGAAAAGCTGACTCCATAGTGACCTAATCCAGACAAGCCAAATTAACTCAGGTCAGAAAAATTTCCCAAACCCTATCTTTCTAATATTTTAAATCCCAGATCACCTTGTTTACCTCTGCTTGCAGATCAGTCACAGCCGAGTAGCACCAAGCCAATCTGAAAATCAGACTCTCAGCAGCACCAGTCGTCTTGAACGTGGCCATCAGTTGACTGTAAATAAAGAGACACTCCAAGAATGAAAAACCTGCCCCCAAATGGCAGGTTCGGCCTCTGGAGGAGCAGCTGACATTTCTACTTTTGTCCTATTCAATTAGAATTGCCCACTAAGTAAGGCAGAAAATCAGCTACAGAGGATGTCAACAGCACCAAGGGGAATGGCTGAGATAGGTCACACAAAGGAGCCACACCAACCGGAGAAGAGAACTGGAGAAACCAAGTGTTGCAGCTTTGGGGTGAAACGTCTCAGTTTCACAGGGTAAAAGTTTCAGAGGGACCCCTGAGCAGTGACTTCTTTGTGCCAGTCCCCTCTCATCACGGAAAAGCTAAACTACCCTGACTGTCATTCTAGGGAGGGAACAGTTCGCACCTTTAGATATGGCAGTCTGACTTAAAAAGGTAACGCCTGCAAAAATGCAAAAGCTGGTTAAAACAACAAAAAGCTGAGCCCGTGCTGGTGCTCCACACTCTAAGTAAGGCGTGCTTGATGGAGACTTTCATATTACTAGGGCAAAAAACTGTCCCAGTTTGCCAGGACAGCGGAGGTTCCTGGGAGGCAAAGGCTTCCCACTTTAACACTAGGGTCATCCTAGCTACTGTGAAGAAACAAGATGTGGAAGGGGGTGCTTCATTAGGGCTGGAAAAGACCTGAGGCACACAGGCTGGGCTTCACAGGTCATTTCTGGTGAGAAAATGGAGCTCCGATTTGATCTCTAATCCAAGCAGGTGAACGGGGCCCATGAGGAAATACATCTCTTCGTTACCTGGTGAGCAGTGGAGCTCCAATTTGATCTCTAATCCAAGTTCTAATAGTGAATGGGGGCCACGAGGAAAACCATCTTTTTTTTTTTTTTTTTTTTTTTTTGAGATGAAGTCTTGCCCGGTCACCCAGGCTGGAGTGCAGTGGCGCAATCTCGGCTCACTGCAAGCTCCACCTCCCATGTTCATGCCATTCTCCTGCCTCAGCCTCCCGAGTAGCTGGGACTACAGGCGCCCGCCACCATGCCCGGCTAATTTTTTGTATTTTTAGTAGAGACAGGGTTTCACCATGTTAGCCAGGATGGTCTCGATCTCCTGACCTTGTGATCCACCCGCCTCGGCCTCCCAAAGTGCTGGGATTACAGGCGTGAGCCACCGCGCCCGGCCGGAAAACCATCTTTTAGTTTTCAGAAAGCAGTCATCCTGTGAGAAGACAGCATAGGGAAGAGTGAGTGAGTCCCAAAGAGAACTTTGGCTCAAGTGTGAAGGAACCTGTCTTGGTCCTGACAGGCTGGTCCCTCCTATGAAAGCTGGGTAGGTAGGAAGGAGGCCACAGTGCTGAAGTCATGAGTTTAATGTGGGGAAGTGAGATGGGAATCCTCCCTTGTCATTGCAGAACCTTGACAGAGCCAAGTTCCTGTTAGTTTTACCCTTGCTTTCTTCCCTAGAGTATCTTGAAATCCTTCCTCACCCCCCTATTTCAATCACTGGTCAGTCATGGCAGCTCTGTGGGGACCCTTTATCAGACATAATGAAATTCATGTAAATGAAGAATCTGACCCACAATCCTACAAGTTGATGCATCCAATGGGAACTTTTTGCCTCGTGGCATCTTGGTCTTCTGGTTCCTTCGCTCTGAATAGAAGTTTAATTGTCACTGTTGAGGCTAGACACAGCTGCATGTGCAGAGACTCCCCTGGGCATCTACTGAACGCCTCCCCATTGTGTTCTGTGTAATCCTAAGAGAACTGAGGCACCAGGGAACAGCCACGTCAGATCCTTTCTTCCCCAAAAATCTCCCAATTGCTCCACTAAAAAAATTTTTTAAAAAGCAAATCTTGCATGAAACCCTAAGTCCCATCCTGTCACGGTGCCAAATCATGTACACATCAGATTGAATTTTATGCTGCTTATGTTTTCTAGCCATTTTGTGTTTTGTTTGTTCATTTGCTTTGTTTGTTTGTTTTGTTTAGTTTAGAGACAGAGTCTCGCTCTGTTGCCCAGGCTGGAGTGCAGTGGCTTGATCTCAGCTCACTGCAACCTCCGCCTCCTGGGTTCAAGTGATTCTCCTGCCTCAGCCCCCTGAGTAGCTGGGATTACAGGCACCCACCACCATGCCCAGCTAATTGTTGTATTTTTAGTACAGACGGGGTTTCACCATGTTGGCCTGGCTGGTCTTGAACTCCAGACCTCAGGTGATCTGCCCGCCTCAGCTTCCCAAAGTGCTGGGATTACAGGTGTGAGCCGCCGCGCCCAACCCTTTTTCTAGCCGTTTTGTGTATGGACATTTCTAGCTCACATTTTCAGAAGTCACAATCAATGGCAGGCCTGTCTTCTGTGTTTTCCATGGGCATTCATAAAAGCCCTAATGAAGGAGAAAACTTGGCAAACGAGGTATCATTTTGGGGCTGGACTTCCAGGTGCTGCTGCCTTTGGGTTAAACCATTTTGATAAAAGTGTAACATTGTTCAGTTTTAAAAAATATTGGCTGAACGCGGTGGCTCACGCCTGCAATCCCAGCACTTTGGGAGGCCGAGGCGAGTGGATCACCAGGTCAGGAGTTCAAGACCAGCCTGGCCAAGATGGTGAAACCTCATCCCTACTAAAAATACAACAATTAGCCAGGCATGGTGGTGCGTGCCTATAACCCCAGCTACTCTGGGAGGCTGAGGCAGAGAATTGCTTAAACCCAGGAGGTGGAGGTTGCGGTGAGCCGAGATGGTGCCACTGCACTCCAGCCTAAGCAACAGAGCAAGACTCCGTCTCAAAAATAAAAATAACAATAATAGTAATAATTATATATATATGCAACATGAGAAGTTATTAAAACATGAGGGATTTGGGGGGGTTGTTGATCTGCTTTACTCTTCCCTAGAGGCAACATTAATACACGTAGCTTAAATGAATAAGGACATGGAAGGCGATCTCCGAAAGCCCTTTACTGGGAGGGCTCGGAGGCCGAGTGAGTCACTAAGTCCGAGGTGCACTCCTCAGAGACACATTGAAAAATTCACCCTTTCCATCATCAAACAAATTGGAATCCAAGCTTCAATTTTAGGAAAATGCCACTAATGATGGAATGAATATTTTCATAGTATTTATAAATTACCACATTTCCAACGCCTTCTGTTCCCTCATGTGGCCTAAGCATTTCCAAAAAATGTTATTGGTTACGGAAATGTTAAAAATAAAATCAGCCTTATTTTCTCTGTAAAGACCTAATGAGATAATTACTATAGGTAGCCTCAATCTCAGGATGACAGGATTTTAAGACACCTGCTGGTATGGGCTGATTGTGCTGAGTCTGGCCTGGAAGAGGGAGGTGAGAAGGGGCTGTCAGTGTTGATGGAGCCTGGGTGGCCTTTCTTTGACATGAAGCTTGTAAATATGGCCATGCAGAGCCAAAGCCTCCACTCCCTCTTTAAACAGCCTTTCATTTCTCTCCTGCATCCTTCATCCTTCCTGCTCGGGACTATAAAAGAACAGCCTGCAAGCCCCCTTCGCGCTGCTGGCCCCGGGTCCTCCCGGCCCCCCAGCTCCCCTTCCCTGACCTGCTGCCCCCTGAGATCACAGAAGCTCATTATTCCCCTGGGAGCTCACTCACCTCTGGTGGCAACCATTGCCTCCGCAGACACAGCATTTATATAAAAGGCTTTCCTCCGCTTTCATCCAATCTAGGTTGCAGGCCTATTTCGTAACATTAATTCTCTCCCTCTCCAACGGCCACATCAATTCAATACTTTATAAACTATTTCAGGGAGCCGATTTATCAGGCCTGACAGTGCTGCACGCTGAAATAAACAGCACGGCCTCGCCCGGCGCACTCCATGGTTCCTATTTATCATTATTTAATTCAAGGGCCTAAAATTCTCTGACATTATTAATAGTAAGATGAATCACTGGAAAACCACAGAATCTGTGACCACTGAGGCTGAAATAACCCATTTCGGTGGAAAGGTCTATGCAGAATGGCCTCCTCCCATGGCTGGCCTCTGTCATCAGCAGCACCCTGTGCATGGGAGACGGGGCAGGGGACCATGAAGCTCCCCAGGAGTCAGGTTCTTCGGGGGCAATTCTCGCCCAAGCAGCTCTCACCAAGACTGAGAGGGAGGGAGGGGATGGGGTGTGGGGACGGTCCGAGTGCTCCACCAAAGGACTCTTTCCTGTGTCTGTCACTCGACTTTAAAAGCACTAACGTAAGCTGGTTTGCACTTGATTAACCGCTTGCCTGGACTTGAACTTGGGTAGGAGCTGGACCTGGAAGTCTACTGGTTAATTACGAGAACTCTATCCCTTGGCAATTTGGGGCCACCTCATCAGATATTCCGGGTGTGTTCCAATGCCCAACTTTGGTTTTTCAGGTCTCATTTTTTGCATGTTATTACAATTTTTGAATTTAAAGAAAAAGACATTTCTACTTCTAAATAGGTTTTCGTTTTTAAAAGAAACCACTAAGGGGGAAAAAGAAACCTAAAGAGGAATTTGCTCATCTTTTACTCTGAGATCCAGAGGAAACAGTGAATATTACAAGTGGATTATCTCTGGGACAAGGTTAATGTCTTCAGCAAAGCTATGGAGAGAATATAACAATAGAATGATTCCTCAAATAATGATCTGTTTCTTTTTTAAGCCAAGTAGGATAATCTTTATAAAAGAAAAACCCTTTGAAGTGATTTTTAAATGTTATAATTTTATAGTTGACCCAAGAACTATCAAGTAAGATTAAAATTAAATCTTCCCCATCTTAAATATTTGATGAGAAATAAAGTGCTTGACTTTTCCAAGCAAATTCTCCCAGAAATACCAGAAGGGTTAGTTCTTATAATTAACTTCAACTAACTGTACAAATGAAAGCCCATGTTCTCAAGTTCTATTTTCTGGAGAGAAGAAAGAATATTAGGTCAGTCCACTTTACATAATGAAGTTCACTGTTTTTTTTTTTTTTTTCCTTCAGCAAACCCACCGTATACCAGGCACTGTGCCATAAGCAAAGAGAACAGGATAAAACTCTCACCATCGTTGCTAATATTTATTGGTAACAGCAAACACCAGACAAAGCACTGTGAATTTTGCAGTACGATGTTTACTCTTCCCTGGAGGTGCACATAATTTGATAATCTAGTCACAGAGAGTAAGTCTTATCTCTTCTAGACTGAACAACACTTTGTTGCCTCGAAGACTTTATTTCTTCAAGGTTTTTAATTTATTCTTTTAATTGACAACCAATAACTGTATATATCAGTAGGGTACAATGTGATATTTTGATGTGTATATACGTATAAACTGTAGAAAGATTAAACTGAGATAATTAACATACCTGTGACTTCACCAACTTATCATTGTTTGTGTGTGTGTGTGTGTGTGTGTGTTTGTGTGTGGCAAAAACGTCAAAAATCTGTTATTTTAGCAATTTTGAAATGCACAGTACATTATTACAAATTGTGGTCACCACCCAGTGAAATCGATCACCAAAACTTATTCCTCTGGTCTTACTTTGTACCCTTTAATCGATGTCTGCCCTTTCACTGCCCCCCTGCTCCCTAGCCTGTGATAAGGCCTTTCTACTTCTTGTTTGTATGAGATTGGATTTTTCGATTCTGCGTGTGACTGAGGTCATGCAGTACCTGTTTTTCTGCGCCGGGCTTATTCCACTTAGCATAAGAATCTCAGGTACTTGTCTCTGTTTCCTCAATGCTCCTTTAAGTGTCTACAGGGCCAAATAAAATAAAATTCTACTTAGCTATGATCACACACTTTTTTCTTCCTCTAGCATTAAGCAAATTCCGCATTGCCAACAGAAACTTTATTTAGGAAGTGTATACGGCACTGTTAGGGAGAGGGACTAACATGAATGAGTTCACACATTTATGTGGATACTCTCTGTTCAATCTGTCTCCCAAAATGTGTCTTTATCAGCTGCTGCTTCATTTAATGGCAGGTGCCATTTATACCTCATTTAAGGAGTAACCAAGACTTGCTGGATAAAGGATGGCCATGCACACTTCAGTTTCTGGCATGATGTGTAAGAAGCTTGGAAGTTGTCACTTGATTCTAAAACAACAAACAACAAAAAGCTCAACAAACTGAAAATCAACAACTTCTTAGAGTCAGAGAGAACTGAGGTCACAGTGCAAATCCCTGTCCCCCAGATTGGAGAGCTAGGTGGATACAGAGAATCACAACTTCCCAGAGTAGAAATTCACTTATGAGCAGAAATGTCCACAAGAAGCAGTATCTCAGTGCATCACGTCCTGCTTTCAACAAAGAACTACAATATGTACTAAGAGACAAAACACACAGGTGAGCATCAGAACCAGAATCACACATGGCAGAGGGGTTGGAGTTCTCATACAAGGAAAATTAAAAGAACTCGGATTGATATGCTAAGGTCTAGAATGGAAAAGGCGGGTGCTGTGCAAGAAGAGTAAGGTAAGCAGAAAGACGGAAACAAGAAAGAGTCAAAAGGAGATATTAGAAACCAAAACATTTTAACAGAAATGCACGTTTTTGATGGGCTCATCTGTAAGCGGTCACAGCTGAGAAAAGGATGGGCCATGCTGAAAACCTACAGGGACCCCTTCCCTGAGATTTCTCAGTGGTCCTAGGTTTTCCTAGCACCTTCCCTCTGGCCTCAGCTACATGTACTGAAGGCAAAGCGGCTCGTGAATACTCTGCATCATACCACACAGACTAGGACATCCTGCTGAGGTAAGAAAGCCCTGGGAATGGGACTATTTCCAAGCCCTTAAAAATTTTTTAAGATCCAAAAGTATTCTGCAGCCAGGCGAGGTGGCTCACACCTGTAATCCCAGCACTGTAGGAGGCCAAGACGAGAATCACTTGAGCCCAGGAGTTTGAGACCAGCCTGGGCAACAAAGCAAGACCCCATCTCTACAAAAATTTTAAAGAAATTAGCTGGGCCTGGTGGCACATGCCTGTAGCCCCAGCTACTCAGGTGACCAGGGTGGTAGGATCGTTTGCACCCAGGAGTTCGAGGCTGCAGTGAGCTAGGATCATGGCACTGCACTCCAGTCTGGGTGACAGAACAAGATGGTTTCAAACTACAACAATAACAAGGAACCAACCAAGGAAAAGTGTTTTGCTATTGTTTATTTCTTTCTAATGATCTTGTCACTCAATTCAGTGAACATAACAGTATTCGGAATAAAGCAATCAGTCTAGTAAAATAAAAATAACTTATTCAATTATAAGCAAATTCAAAGAAATACTTTTATAAGTAGCAAGGATGAATCAATTAAGAACTAAGGACCTTCCCCTAAACAAATGTTCATGGTTTGTCTAATAAAACAAAATTATCAACTTATCAGGGAAAATATGCATTGCAGAGTTTGGATACTAAATTATACAGAATGTACCCATCAAGATTCCATTCATTTTTGGATTACTGATATGAACTATCAACTGTCATATCAAAACCTACACAACAGCTATAATGAGAGTCCCTCGTTGCGTGAAACATTCTTAGCTTTTGTTCATTGGCTCTCAAATACTGGGGAATCACCATCTATCACAAAATATGTTCTTGGTAGCTGTGCCTCTAGGCTCCTCATCCCATGTAAAATCATAGTTTATCAAAAAGCAAACTCAGACACCTAAGTAACAAACTTTCAAATCATGTTCATAGACTATGCTTAGCCTTGTCTTACCTTTCCTGTAGCCTCTGAGCTTGTGTGCTTAGCTGCACAGTTGGGACGAAGACAGGTCAGAGAATACACCAACCCTTGGTCTTACCTAAGAGTGGCCAGTTTGAGTATGAACTCAAATGTGCATTATGGTTAGATCCTGTGAAGAAGGAGTGTTACTGGCATCTGCAGGAAGGCATTAGGCAAGGTTAACAGTCTTTACAAAGCTAAATCATCAGATGGGCCCCAGGAGTTAAAGCCTCACATGTCCTCTTACATCACACCCAATGTGTTTCCTTCCCCTCACCTGAATTTGACCTCTTCCTATGTCATGTGTCTAAACTTGAAGCGGCAAATTGCCAAACATCCCCAAGTCTTCACCCTTTCCACTGTCCCCACCCTTCGTCACACGGCTCTGTAGCATCCTCCCATCCACTTGGGGCGTTCCATGCATCCTTTCATGCCAGGCTCAGCCCCATGAGGGTCTTGGGTGGGAGGTCACCAGAGGCGATTCAAGCAGAGCCTTGGCAAAGCCCATGTGTATGTCCCCCTTCTGCTCCTGCGCTCTGTGGCTGCCCTCAGAGCCTGCCCAGGGGAGCCTGTGAAGAATGAGACCTTAGTGGTCTCCATTGTTCTATCAATATCCAACCTACTGCCAGATTTGTGGGCAAATCTTGCTAAGACCAAAAGATCACCCACTGAGAACAGCCACAGTTGCCTGGACACACAGACTCGTGAGCTAACTGTGGCCTCTTGTTGTAAAACACTGAGTTTCAGCATGGTTTGCTGTCTAATGTCATTGTGGCAGTAGAGAACTAAGACACCTGGTTTGGCTGTTCGATTCTACTCTCTTCCGTTTCTTGCCTAGTATGCTATTCCCTCATCTTCCCTTTAGTGTTTCAGTCATATATAACACACCACGTAACAAACAGCCCCCAAATCTCAGTGGCTTACAACAACAAACATTTGTTTCTTATGTTAATTAAGGGCTGAGGGTTGACTGGGCCTCTGTTGTGGGCTGTGAAGCCACTGCAGGTTGCCTGCATCGTGGACCTTCTTATTCTAGGACCCACAATGAGGATGTGACGTCCTCGTGCGAGAGGGTGGGAGCACAGAAGCTGCTCCAGACTTCGAAGTTGCATTGGAGCCTCCTGCTCCTAGGGGCACATTCGCTCACATTCTAGTGCTCAAAGCAAGTCACTCAGCCAAGCCCACCATCCAGTGAGTGAGGACCCTCCTTCTGTTGGGATCTGTGGCAAGGATAGGGACAAATAATCTAGGGGAGGGAACAACAAATTATAAATAATACTCAAGTCCACCAGTGTGTGTTTTCATCGAGTCTGGCAACACAAATCTCCCAAGCAGTGAGAAAAATCTTTGAGTTTCCTCTGATAAGCTGAACGCAGTAGTATTACAGGACAATTTGAGTTGAAAGATAGCCAATAAATTATGAAGCCTTAGGGAAATAGCAGGGAAAAAGGGATCACTGTAGCATTGTCTGTTATCCAGGACACCTGGAAAGCAGGCTCCCAGGAAGCTGCACCTCCCAGAGGACCCCAGAAGTGGAAGTCCACTCTTTCTAACAGAATGTGAATACCTAGGGCCCTTGAGTGTGTGAGTTTAATGCAAACAATTCTCTTTGAAAAGGAACATGACTGAGAAATTACACTCCAAAATACAAGAAAAAAAAAGAAAAGCTGGCATTGCTCAGCGGCTGCGGCCTCCAACCCCAGGTGGCTGCAGACCTTTCCTCCCCACTCCTTGTGCCTGAGCCTCCTTCACGTCAATGAAGTTTCACGGCCCAAATTGTTCACTCCCCATACAGAAAATGCCTCCTTTTTTTCAGCTCCCTATTTAGTAATTGGGCAGTTGTTTTTTGCTGTTCTCCTCGGCTGTTCTGAATTCTTTACTATCTAAATGTTAGTGGGAATCACAGGTGTGGACTCACAGAGACGCTGCCATCTATGGCCTGGATCTTGGTCCAAGCATTTCTGCTCTACTCCAATATTGGCTACTGGCTACTCAAAAGCGGTATTGTTTTCCAAAGTCCAAGAAATATCACGATTGTTGCCAATAAGTCAAGGAAACCGAGTAAGAGACACTGACTGTAAAGGAGCTTTTGTAAGTGGCAGGAACCTAGGCACGCAGAAGCACTGATGTTCTCTTCTTACCCTGGGTCTTGTCAGGGCTCAGACGCCCTCATAAAAGTAGGGAGAGAGCAGGTGCCTAGGAATCGTGGCAGTGTTGCCATGGAAAACCGGAGATTGACAGTGATGTCGTGCACAGAAGACCACTCTTATATTTAGAATGTTCCCTATATTGAAGAAACAGAGACGATTTGTAGGCACATAATGATAAACTTTACATTTTCCACAGTTTCTCCCAGTCTTCTCAGCCTATTTACACTATGTCTACGATGAAATTTGGCTCTTATCCATCAATCTTTGAATAAATACTGAATTGCATTCCAAATCAAAGTAGTCATTTCATATACTATTGACAGTCATATTGATTTCCTGCAGGTTAACAGGAATAATACCTATTTTTAAATGCTATATATATATATATATATATACACACACACACACACATTTATATTATATGTATGCATATATACCTACACACACACACACGTATATATAAAAGTATATGTCACAATTCTTGTATTTGTGTACTCATGCAACAAAGAAGTTGTAGCTATTACTCCTTTGCAGATTTTGGACTGAATTGTAACTGATGATATGAATTACTGAAGACTAATCAGGAAAGCAGAGGTGTACTTAAATACATACTTAAGACTTCCAAAATTTAAAGAAAAACAAATAATTTAATTCCTATATGATTTTTCAAGTAATTGCCATATAGCTATGTATTTAAAGCTAGAAATAATAAAATTCATCAAAAAAAGAGAAAGCATCTTAATTCTCTCTAAATTTTTCTATGATCTCAAGTAGCCAAAGAGGTGGTCATGTCTTAAATTAATATAAGGCTGCATATGTAATATTTTAGTTTATTTTTCTCATTACATTTCAGTTTTACTTTATCAATAAATATGTGGATACATATGTATGTATGCCTTAGATTAATATCTATATTATGCATTAATAAATATCCACATATCCTCATATTTATCAATATTATTAATAAATATATGGATGTGTATATACGTACTATGTAAATGTGCCTCATATTAAATTAACAGATATATTGTATATATTAATAATATATATATTTATATAACATGTGGACATTTTAAATATGTGAACATTTTCAAATTAAAAATAAAATGAGAAATTTCTGTAACCAATGTTTATTTGGAAATTAAGATCTAACACTTGTACATTTAAAAGGCATAAGATCTGCCTTTGCGTCTTGGTTATATGCTCTCTCTGTATATAAACTTTTAAATTATTTGCTCTATATCTAATAATATTTTATATTTCTACATAATATACATTAATTTAATATATTATATACTATATATTTAGTCTAGCTATTTATATACGTTATTTATATATCATATGTATATTTCATGTATGCCTCAAATTAAATTAATATGTAGATAAAATACATATGATATAATATACATTACATTATATTACACAACTAAAGATACTTAGAGCAAACCACCAAGACACAAAAGCAGATCTTACGCCTTTTAAATTTACGGTGTTAGAACTTAATTTTCAAATAAATGTCAATTACAGAAACATCTCTTGATTTTATTTTTAATTTGAAAATGTCCACGTATTTATTGATAAAGTAAACCTAACATGGAAAAAGACAAATAAAATTTTGTCATTCATCTCTACATAATTTCCTATTCTTCCTTCTGTTTTATGGCAACCCTTCATTGTTCAGAGCCAGGTAAGCAGGGGCTGGTCAGCTGCGGATTCTCTCCTGCTCTGCTGCCTGGTTCTGGTCATTTCACTTCTCATTAGCACTGTCCCCAGGGGAGATCCAGGAGAGAGAGAGGAGGTACAGCTCAGATCAACCAATTTACTCCTCATTAGCAGCTCTGGTGAAAGATCTGATGGAGTGGGAAGCTGTAACTATTAATTTAGGTGAATTCTGAATGGTGTCTGTTGATTTCATTTCTCTGGGCATTGCCTATGCCCTCTCAAGAAGTGGCTTTAGTAAATCTCTTGTAATTTGTACCTTACTATCTTGAGATCTGTGATAAGTCAACAGTGCCCAATTGAAACTTAGTTTCTCATGACTTAAAAAAAAAAAAAGTTTGTTAAACCAAATAAAAATATAAACCATTGTAAGAGTATGTTTTCAATAATTAAAAACTTTAAGAAACAAAGCCTTTATATATATATAGATATAGATATACTGTCAACCTGCTGAGCAAATTAATCACTTATTTTATTAAGTACAGACTATGAGGGTCTTACACCAGCTACTAGAGTATCACGGCCCCGAGGTACAATTCCAAACTCCAGGAAGTTTGAAACCAATTTCTTTTTCTTAATTCATTTGGCACCTTGTTTAACCTGAAATAAATTACAGTCATGTGCTGTGTAACATTTCTGTCCACTATGGACTACATACATGACAGTGGTCCCTTCAGATTGTAGTGACATAGTTTCACTTTCTTATGTTTAAGTATGTTTAGATACACAAATACCACTGCATCACAGTTGGCTACAGTGTTCAGTCCAGTGCATCCTATATAGGTTTAGAGCCTGGGAGCAACAGGCCGTATCATGCAGCCTAGGTCTGTGGGGGACAGCACCATCTAGATTTGTGTAAATTCACTCTGTGATGCTCACATCATGATGAAACTGCCTGGCGATGCATTTCTCAGAATGTATCCTCCTTGTTAATCGACTCGTGACTATAATGGCAAAACCTGACCTAAACCAAGATAAGGCTACTTGAAGCCTTTATCTCTCTTGTTGTGTGAATATTCATGTTTTTCTCAGCACAGATCTCAATAGACAGTTAATTCTGTTTATACCTGGTAATTCTGTTCAATAAAGTCTCTGTGAACACTGAATTGGTGAGCATTGAACATTTGCTCCTAGGGGAAATACAGGGTTAGGTTCCTGAAAGCCTCTGGTCTCAACATTTTCATCAAGAAATCAATGCACAGCCCTGTTTTAAGTGTGTTTCTGTTTAAAGACACCTCATTTAATACACACAGTGGATTCATGAACAATGAACTCACAGCCAGCAGTACTGGAACATGTGCCTGAGTGAAGCTTCTGGAACTCAGGTATTTTCTCCACAAGGCACATCACAGCCTCTGTGCTCAGAGACACAAAGACAGGAGACAGCACATCTGTGGTATACTCTGGGCCATCCTGAACAGGATCGTTATCAACAAAAGCATAGAAATGAAACATTTTAAAAAATGTGGCTCTTGGGGTTGGGTGCGGTGACTCACACCTGTAATCCCAGCACTTTAGGAGGGTGAGGCTGGTGGATCCCTTGAGATCAGGAATTAGAGACCAGCCTGACCAACATGGTGAAACCCCGTCTCTACTAAAAATAAAAAAATTAGCCGGGCGTGGTGGCACATGCCTGTAATCCCAGCTACTTGGGAGGCTGGGGCGGGAGAATCACTTGAACTTGGGAGGCAGAGGTTGCAGTGAGCTGAGATCACACCATTGCACTCCAGCCTGGGTGACAGAGCGAGGCTCCATCTCAAATAATAATATTAATAATAATAATAAACAAATACAATAAATAAAACTAAAAAATGTGGCTTTAAATAGGTAGCATAAAGGAAACTTGTTCACGGCACGAAACAAGAAGGCAGAGGTCGCCTGGCTTAGCCTTGGCTGGGAATGTGAGCACAGCAGGTGGTGCAAAATTTATATTAGTTTTTTGATGCACTGCATGCCTGTGAACAACTGTGAAAGTACTGCGTGTGTTGATTTTGTGGTTACAAATATATTTTATCAGGTAGGAAATTTAGAAATATGAAATCTGCAAATAATGAGGACCAACTCAATTTCATTCCTGAGCACTGCCTGGACACTTTCAACTGTTATAAAATACAGGCACAGCTCTGCCTTTCTGAAGTCTGAAGGTTTAGAATTCTAAAAGATCCTTGGCTCCAAGGAGTTCAGGTAGGGGAATTGGCACTCTTCATGTCATCAGAAATACAATAAAGGCTTGAAAACTGAGTTTCTGTCAGTCAGTATTAATTAATCTACAGCTGTTATTTGGTATTCCAGATAAGCTCGTGGGAGAAATGGAGTTAATGGGTAATTTGCTTTCAAATTATTTTATTTTTCCCCATCAATTTGCTTGACAGCTGTATTCTGCTATTGTCAATAGGCTACCCCCATGAGGTGCAAATTCACAGTATCCCTCATGTAAGGGGATATGGGCTGCAAGCTAATTGTAAAGTGATCCCATGTCCCAGTGACATGAAGAAGGAGAACTCTGTGCTGCTCATACTGACGAGGCTGCAGTGTCCTGGAACTCTAACTTACTCATCAGGATGCACACCTGACTTCCTCCTTGCCCCATGCATGGAACGGGTAGCACTTCAGAAGGAATTAAATGACTATGGGCATAGAGACTGTAAAATCTTTTGGGAAGACTCAGCATGGCACACAAGGGCAGGCACGGGAACACTGCAGATATGGGCAAAAAGCAGGTGCATTTGTCTTGGAGGATTTTAAAAACTCATAAGAAATTGATCAAAACTTGGTCTGTTTTGCATTATCGTCGTGTCATGCTGTCACTGCTGGTAATGAGTTACTCCTCCACGGGGGGAGATCAGATCTTTTCTTGGTTTATGTTCGAAATGTCTACTACATATCAGCTTTGGATTGGCATATTTCCATTCCTTACCCTCTGCTTAGCACTGCAGACGCCACAACCGTGAGTCCAGCCCCGACAAGTGGGCCCGCTACACATCGCAGATTCAGGACTGAGTTCCAGGTGGCCTTGAATGGTTCCAGCTCCCTTTAAGCATACCTCCCATCTCCAGCCCTCAGGCCCTACACACTCCTGAGTTGAAAGAGTCGATTCCAGATGAAAAGCAATAGCACAATGACTGCAAAGAGGAGGACAAGAAAGTGAGTGGGCTCGGATCCCTCATTCTACCAGAACACTTGCAGTATTGTGTTTTGAATTTAAAACAGTGAAACAGCGTAAATTTTGAGGTACTATTTTGTTTGACAAATGCGAATTTCAGTTCAGATATGGAATATTATGCTAAATAAGAAACATATATCTAAAATTGAAATTAATCATTTAAAAATTATTTTTATTTAACACTAAAAACCAGAAATACATAATCTTAAATAAGTGATATGATTTAATTTTCTAAATTTTGCCTTTAGCAATAATTTTTTGGCTACCAATCATTTACATTTAATAGTATTATATCAGACAGTTAACAAAACATTAATGTCCAAGTTTTTAAAAGCTATTGTATTTTTGAAATATTTGTAGTGTAATTTTTTCATAACTTTTTATTAGTATAATTTTATATGTAGAAATATGAAGCTGAATTTTAAAAAATTTGCTTTTGATATTTTCTGGTCTATTAGTATTGTTTTATATGTAATATGATACGTTTTTATTAATATGTTTTTATTTAATATGATAATTTTGGAAACAATTTTGTCACATAGAGGGTAAGACGTTAAAAGATGATCTGTTCCTCAGGTCTGTATGCTAGGTATTGGTCTGCTAGAGATAGTGGTATAAAGATTTCTAGAAGTGCCTTTTAATTTGAGCTTAAATTTTATTTTAGTTGGTCAAGATATAATTCAGAAGGCAAAGGGTCCTAGAATGTACTCGCAGGGCAGGGAGGACAGGGGACAAGCTGCCTGCCTGAGATGCTTAGTCCAGCCCAAAGGGTCTTAGGACATACTCGCAGGGCAGTAGGACAGTGGGCAAGCTGCCTGCCTGAGAATCCAGCTCTGAGGGACCTAGGATGTACTTACAGGGTGGGAAAGATGGGGAACAAGCTGCTTGCCTGAGATGCTCAGTCCAACTCCGAGGGTCCTAGGATGTATTCACAGGGCAGAGAGGACAGTGCGCAAGCTGCCTGCCCGAGAGTCCAGCTCTGAGGGTCCTAGGATGTACTGTCAGGGCAGGAGGGACAATGGGCAAGCTGCCTGCCCGAGAATCAGAGTCCAGCACCGAGGGTCCTAGGATGTACTTACAGGGCAGGAAGGATGGTGGACAAGCTGCCTCCCTGAGAGTCCAGCTCTGAGGTTCCTAGGATGTACTAGCAGGGCAGGAAGGATGGTAGGCAAGCTGCCTGCCTGAGATACTCAGTCCAGCTCTGAGTGCCCTGGTGGACACCTGATGGGCAACAAACACGAGGTGCCAGTGCATCAGTTGGCCAGAAAGGGTCTGTTTCACATCATGTGTATTTACATTTGTGCCCATTTGTCTTCCCTGTTAGAGTTCTCACAGATAACAACCTTCATGAAATTCTGAACTACAAAACGTAAAGGGAGGGCACTGCAATTGTGTTTCCTGCCTCTATCTCAATGAGATGAAATCTCAGTTCTAAGTACAAGGTTGAGCCATACGCATTGCCATTTTTCTCAAAAATGGAATAGAGGCAGTTTCATGCTGTTCAACCTAATAACTGCTTTAAACTTGGAAAATGCAAAGTCTGCTTCTGAGTTGACCCAAATAGGGGTCCACCAGGGTTGGGATTGAATAATTTGCTCTAAAGTGGTGGTCCCCAAACTTTTTGGTACCAGGGACCAGTTTCATGGAAGACAATTTTTCCATGGAGTTGGTTTTGGGTTGGGGGTGGTTTCAGGATGGAACTGTTCACCTCAGATCATCATGCATTAGTTAGATCTGCATAAGGAGCCTGTGACCTGGATCCCTGACGTGTGCACCATTCACAGTAGGATTTGTGCTCCTGTGAGAATCTAATGCCGCCGCTGATCTGACAGGAGGTGGAGCTCAGGTGGTAATGCGAGTGGTGGGGAGTTCCTGTAAAGGAAGATGGAGTTTCGCTCACTCACTTGCTGGCCTGCAAGTCACCTGCTCTGTGGCCTGGTTCCTTACAGGCAGCCGACTGGTGCCGATGTGCAGTCCAGAGGTTGGGGAGCCCTGCTGTATAGCATGGGCAGCTTCCAACACAGCCTTCTCCCAGAGTGAAACAAACAGCTGCACTAAAACAATCAAATAAAATCAAATCCCAGACCTCGTGTAGCCTGGTGTCTCCCACTCAGATACCGCACCTGTAGAGACCTGGGAAAAGGGGGTTTCTGTGAGCCTGGGAGGCTGTTCTAGTACGTTTTCTGCCTCTGCTTAGAACATTGCTAAAGAAAACCAAATCACCTAATCTCTAGCCACCTCCAATCTTTCCATCTCACCCATCTATTATTTCACCAAGAAAACTGAAGCAGTTGAATGTCTATATTCTGCAGTGACCCTGTACGGGCTAATCAGGGTCGCTGTCACTGCTATTCTGGCCCCTGGAGATCCTGGTGTCCCAGCAGAGTGCAAGGCCCATCCCCCTCCCACGGCCACCACACTCCCCTGTGTGTGTAGAATCTCATCATTGCCTCTCAGCCTCCTCAGCTCTGTAGCTCTGGCTGGTCCCTGTCCATTACAGAACCCATTCTTTCCTTTCTACTGGATATTCTCATCACGTGCAGACAGATTATATCACTCATTTCTAAAGAGACTTTGATCCTGCACCCCTTTCCATATGATATCTGATTTCTCTGTCCTCTTTTATGGAACAATTTCTTGAAAGAGTTGTCCACACTCACTGACTCACTTCTCTCATTCTCCTCAGAGTTCACCCCAAGTCCAGAGAAAACGCTGTTATCAGGCTGCCCATGGCAGCCATGTGGCAAATCCAATGGGCACTTGGTGTTAGCATCTGCATTGATTCCTGTGGCTGCTGTAACAGATTAACACAGACTGGGCAGCTTGAAACTGTAGACATTTATCCTCTCACAGTCTGGGGACTGGACTATGAAATCAAGGCATGGGCAGGGCCATGCTCCCTCTGAAGCCCCCATGGCAGAAGCCTTCCTTGCCTCTTTCAGCCTCTCATAGCCCCAGGTGGTCCTTAGCTCGTGGGTGCATCTCCCCAGTCTCTGCCTCCATCTTCCCATGGTCTTTTCCTGTAAGTCTCCGTTTCCAAATCTCCCTCTCCTATCTCTTATAAAGGCATCAGTCAATAGATTTAGGACCCACGTTAGTCCAACATGAGCTCATCTTAACTATGTTATACCTGCAGGCCCCTATTTCCAAATAAGTCTTCATTTGCAGGTACAGGCTGTGAGGACTTCCACATCTATTTAGGGGGGACAAAATTTAAGCTACAGCAGCCTTGGATTTGACCACTCAATAACATTTGCTATTGTTATGGTTTGAATTGCATACCCTGCAAATTCCTATGTTGAAGTCTGAGCACTGCTATGTCAAAATGGAACTGTGTTTGGAGACAGGCCCTTCACAGTTGGAATTCATGTAAAATGGAGTCATTGGTTGAGAGCTGGGGACAAATCTTACTTGACTGGTGTCTTTATAAGAAGAGAAAATTCAGACACAGAGGAGATGCCAGGGGTGTTCAGGAAAGACCCTGTAAGGACACAGGGAGAAGACTCTGTCTACGAGCTACAGGGAGAGGCCTCGGGAGAAGCTCAAGCTAACTTCACCAAAGGAGTTTCTGTCCTGCCTCCCCACACCCACAGCTTCTCCCAACCTCTCAACTCAGTAAAACACTAACTCCGTCTGTCCCAGTGCTCAGATCCAAACCTTGGAGTCTCCATCAATTCTCTCTATGTATACTTTTAGAGACAGGGTGCTGCTCTGTTGCCCAGGCTGGAGTGCAGTGGCATAATCACAATCTACTGCAGCCTCGACCTCCTGGGCTCAAGCGATCCTCCTACCTCAGCCTCCCTAGTAGCTGGGACCACAGGTGCGTGCTAATTTTTGTATTTTTGTAGAGATGGGATTTCTCCATCCTGCCCAGGCTGGATTCCCTCTCTGATTCACACACCACCCAGTGAGCCAGGGCTTCTTCCTTCCTCTGCTTAAAAACATCAGTATCTGGTGACTTCTCCCCATACCCCTAACAAGACTCTGGGTTGAACTCCCTGCTTCTCTCCTGTCCTCCTGACAATCCACGCTCTACAGGAACGGAGGATGCTTTAAATGAAAATTAAATCGGGCTACTATCCTGCTTCCAACCTTCTCATGGCACAGCACTGCCCTCAGTAAAAGGCCCCACTGACTACCGTGGTCCACACAGAGCCACCTAGTTCTAACCTTAGTCAACCTCAGCACCCTTGATTCTTCTTTTTGCGTCAGGCACAGTTCTTAAACATCTCCTATTTATTCTTGCGTTGCAGCTTTTCCAGTAATGATTCCATCTGGCTGGAAAGCTCTCATCTCTGCGTAACTGACTGGTGCTCATTCATGTCTCCCCTTAAACATCACTTCCTAGCAGAGGCCATTTCTGAACCACCCAGCTAAAGAGCCCACAGTCACTTTCTAGCACACAGACTTCTGCTTTCCATTGCTTGTTTGCCTGAGTAATTGTTTCTTGTCTGTCCTCCACCACTCAAAATTAAATGCGTGGAAAGTAAGGATTGAGATTAGCTTGTGGGCTGCTGCATGTCGTGGGCTGCTGCATGTCCTGGGCTCAGAGTGATGCTGGGAGCCTGGGAACCCCTCAATGACAGAAGTTTGTCACTTGAAGGAACAGGGCCTTCTTACGTGGGAGGAAATAGAAGAACAAAGGCCATCCCTATGCTTACAATCATCAGGGCACTCTCCTCTACAATTTCATTATTTTTATATTCCTTGACACTGTAGATTATTCACACACAAGGAACACTCATTTTGATGTGCCTTCAATCTTCAAGGAGCCTAAACTGTCACAGGACAAGTGGCAGACCCTTCCTTTTACATACACCCTGTCCCTCACTTCCTGCTCCGCTTCAAAACATGTGCTGAATGTCCAAGTTTAACTCGGCCCAACTCAGCTCTGCACAGCCATTTGCAGGGGGTGGCATATGGCCTCAGTGGGGTTCAGAATGTGGATTGGATGCAGTAACTGTAGGAACAAGAGGCTCAGAGTGAAGCTAGGCAAAAAGTTGTTACACACTATAGAAAAATGCACTACATCCAAATGCAATCATTCTTTTTTCAGTCCTAAGCATTGGACCTGTCTCAGAAAACAATTTCAGCCTCTAAAGCCATAGCTTCAACATCATCTACAAGACAAATTTCACATCAAACACTGATGAGAGCTGCCAAGTACGGGACCCTGGAGCCCAGCCCGACTGTATGAATCTGAGTGATGTTGGGTGTGACAAAGCTTGCTGAGGTCAGCCTGTGCTTAAGACAAATAGGTTGAACACACACAGCCCTTCACATCAGCAGGAATAAGAATAAGGCAAGTGGAAAATTCACCTGAAATCCTCATCTCACTTCAATCCTTGAGTAAAAGGCCTGGGATAGATAGACGAGTTGATTTAGAATAATTGAAAATTTCCCTGGATTGCTGGTAGCCCTGTGTCCAGAGCAGAAGTGCATTTAATAGGTTTTCCTCATGAAAAGAATTTGACAAATGTAAAAACTATGGAAGAGAAGTAAATAAACATACCTTTAAAGTACTCCTTCCAAGTCTTAACCCAAAGCATACATTTTGGGGGAAATTTTTGCGTAGTCACACTTATGAGCATGCTTCGTGTATCACTTTGTCTCGTTTTTCACATAATATAATGGCATAGGCATTTCCATGTTATTTTAACATGGAATAACCTGGCAATAACAGGTACTTACTGTAAAGTTGGGGTATAAATTAATTTAATGGCATCATTACATGTCATCAAGCTACTATGCATGATTTATTATAAAATCATCTAACATTTTGGTTGAGTTAAAAATCTACTTCCTTTTTCTTTGATTCTTCTCTGTATATTAGTGTTTATTTCTCCTGAAACATATTAATATTTCACGGGTGGATCACTGAGTCACAGAGAATGACACAGATACAGATGAGTCTGTGTGGGTCCATCTATCTCTATCTAACTCTGTATACACATGACAGCTCTCAACACAAGGCTGTAAAAAGTTTAAGGTTTAAGAAAGAGATATAAACTTCAGATGTGGAGTACACGTGAGAAAATCCCGCCCAATCCCAGCCTTCATCAGATAACTCCTGACACCATCTAGACAGCTGGCATTTTCCAACAGTACCTCTATCCCAGCAGAATCTTATCCATTCCTTGCCAAACTACCCCTCCTTTGTCTACCAGACTGTCCATCAGCACAATGATACTACCAGTCACCCAGACCCCAGGCCTAGCCAGCCACTCCTCACAGGAGCCAGACATGGCCCGGCTGGCTTCTTCTCTTTTCAAAACCACAAGCATCATGGCACTTTGCTGCAGTCAGGGCTGATCCTTCAGCAAAGCTGTCATCAAAACTAGAAGTGCCTACTTGGCAGATGTGTAATCAAGGTTACGGGATATGCTCCAACCCAGAGGCAAAGCTACAGAAAGAACTTGGTCAGCCAGTCATCACAGTGGTGTGTCTGCACTGAATCCCCACCGAGGGGCAGGCAGCCCAAATCCATGCCAGCCACTTTCTCCAACACTGCAATCCTCCAGAGAGGCCCGGCCAGGCCTTCACACATCTCTGCACACTGTGTCCGTTCCTGCTCACTTGTGCACACATGCACATGTGGACACACACACACACTTCACACATCTCTGCATATTGTGCTCATTCCTGCACATACACACACAGAGAAGAATCCCTTCACTTCCTCCTCTCCTGGCACTGCCCGTCTGTTCAGCTCTACCTGGAGGACCTGCTCCGGAAGCCCAGCTCTGCTGCTGAGGCCTGCCCTGCTTCCTCTCTCTGAGTTTATAAACCTCCTGCCATCCATCTCTTTCATTTGAGTGGTTAATAATCCGTTGTGAATTGTTCCCTAAGCTGTCCCATGCGTTTTATCACTGCAGCTGGGCTGCAATCTCCTGAAATCAGAGGCTCTGCCTTGCATCGCACTTGTATCTCCACAGACCTTGGCTATGAGCACAGGCCGATGAGCAGAGGTTTATCTCCCCACACAGACACATGACTATGATCAGGCATTTTTCTACCGCCAAAGGTCTGGCCTTGGGATCGGGGAGGGAGCTTGCTTTCTTTCCTCCCTTTTTCCAGGCGAAGACCCTCCGTAAGAAGAGCTCTTCTGGGTCTCCTGCCCTTCGTCCTCCCTGGGTCATCTGACTGGCAGGTCTAGATCTGGAAGAAGTTGGCAGAACCAGCTGTGGCTTTCTCTAACTATGGGAGCCGCTGCCTGCCGGAAGCACGCATGTAGTGGTGCCTCTCTATGCAGTGATTCTTAGAGGCAGACCCTGCTGAGCAGTTGGTCACTGCAGCCAATGTACTGTGATTTTGCAAGTAAATCTTTTTTTTTTTTTTTTTTTTTTTTTTTGAGATGGAGTCTCGCTCTGTGGCCCAGGCTGGAGTGCAGTGGTGCAATCTTAGCTCACTGCAAGCTCCACCTCCCGGGTTCCAGCCATTCTCCTGCCTCAGCCTCCAGAGTAGCTGGGACTACAGATGCCCGCCACCACGGCCGGCTAATTTTTTGCATTTTTAGTAGAGACGGGGTTTCACCGTGTTAGCCAGGATGGTCTTGGTCTCCTGACCTCGTGATCCGCCCTCCTTGGCCTCCCAAAGTGCTGGGATTACAGGCGTGAGCCACCGCGCCTGGCCACAGTAAGTCTTTTTAATTTGGAGGTGAAGTATGAAGACACCCACTTGGCCAACAAGCCACATTTTCCCACAGCTTTATCCATATAAAAATGATATTTTGCTCTATATCTTCCTGACTCTTGTCTGCTTCTCAAGTGTTTCTTAAATGAGGATAGAGAAAAGAGGGCTGTTGTTAACTGGAGCCTTCAGACCCGTGAGACAGCAGCACCCGGCCCCCGGCCCCCGGCCCGCCTCTCGGGCCATGTGGCTGCTCTGTCACGGCTCCCGCAGTCCTGAGGGCCACTTGGCCAGGACAGTGCCCACGCCCAGCCTCACCTCCTGCAGGGAACAGGAACTGAAGTTGTCTGTGGCTGCCCCAGAGACAAGAACAGGCCTTGGGAAAGCCTTGGCAGTTCTCGGAGTGGTCAGGCAGGCAGTGTCTCCCTAAGCTAGGAAGTGGGGGCTCTCCAGCTCTCACAGGTCCCCTCATTCTCCAGAGGATCCCACAGGCCAGTGAACAGTGCTCTCCTTCCAAGCTCTGGGGTCTCTGCTCCCAGCACACCGGCCAGCTCATGCCAGGGAATTCTCCAAGCAGCACAACCCATTCTGCCAGTGAGCACCAGTGTCCTGGGAGGATGATGTGAAGACTGCATCTCACAGCAGCCTGACCCTGCCTGCTCAGCACTCCCCCTGGGCACTTAAGCATCAGGAGACAGGGGACAAAATGTAAAGGAAAACTAATGCTCCAAGAGTGGAAACCCTGACACAAACGAGTTCGGGGAAAGCTTATTCATATATATATTTTCCCCTAAATTAGTACCTAATTTTTCCTTATTCTAGAGAAGGAATCCTAGAAACATCTCCAAGAATAGGGGTGATTATTTTAAAGAAAGCCGTGCAGGAAATTGAAAACGATTACATTTAACGTCGGAAACTGACGGCTCTTGCACACATTTTGATTCTCATCGCTTAAGAATTTCCCCTGCATATTTTGTCTAAATAAAGCACACACTGGTGTGATCAACCATTCCAGCGAGGAGGAGCACTTAAGGTTTTTCATGTGAAGACTAAGCGTTTCAACATGTTTTTAAATGCATAATTTTCTGGCTGGTAAATAATCTACATTTTTTCGTATGTCCCTACAATAGTTTGCATAATCCACCTTTTTAAAATTTTGTAAATATGCATTTACATGATAAAGTGTGATTAGACTACAGTGCCAACTCATGCATTGCTCATGTTTTCCTTAACAAAAAAAGCACAAGAAAAACAAAGGGAATTTACATAATTTTCATTTCCCATTTGTGCATTTTAACTTAATCAACATATTTATTCTGAAATATAGTCAGCTGAAGCCACACCAAAAAAAAAAAAAAGCACAATCATCTATGGAACAAAAATAAATAAATATAGTTGATTTGAACTCTTCAATCATGTCCTCAATTTGGTAACAGAAAGCTTTTATGAGGAAAGCCCTTGTCCTTTCGTTAAAGAAGTTCATATCCAAAAGTTTTATATTATTAGGGTTTAATGTCATGATTATTTATATTTTTGTAGTTTTGTAGTTTTGTAGTTATTATTGACATCATGATGATAATTAAGAAGTAGCAAATAAGCAAAAATGGGTTGAGTGTCTCATCATTGCTGTTGCTCACAATTAGAGCTAGTGTATTTCTAGATAGAGACGAAGTCCAAAGACGTAACAATGAGAGTTGAAAACACCCTGGTTTCCACTTGGGAAAATTACTGCTTTCTCTTATGCAAAGTCTAACTGAATACTCAACAGGCAGGCAACCCTCACCTAGCCTAGGAGGGAAGGCAGGTTCATGGGCCCAAGCAAGTCCAAGTGGAAGCCTTCTCCCTGTCACTAGGTTTCTTGGGGGCAGAGAAACAGGGAGAAGGACGATTAGCAGTGGTTCCTTTGAAGTCCACTTCACTGTTCATTGTTATGCATCCTGAAGTCCATTGACTTCAAGTTCATTGACTCGTGGAGGAGACCATCCCTACTGCTGCGCCATCCACAAGCTTTCTACTCACTTTCATACCTGATCTCCTACCACGTTTTCCATCCCCGATTCCTCCCCATTTGCTCAAGTTATCCTGAGTTGGGCTCTGGAATTTTCAACCAACAGACCTCTGCTGAGCTATTCCAGCTCTTCCCCAGCCCCTCCCTTATTGGAAATGACTGCTTTGACTTGGATCAATTCACTGGTGTCGTTTGCCTCCACTGTCTTTCTCATGCCCTGTGATTAGGGTGACCACACACCCCCTGAATGCACCTGTGGCCCCTGTGTATGGTTTCTGTCTCAAAGCCTCTCAGGTTTGACAGTAAACTCTATGTTCCCTGCATGAGCAGAAGCCAGCTGTCTCCTTTCAACAACTGTTGGGTCCTCATGGCTGGATTATGTTGGCCACCAGAGGGCAATGCAGTGAAGTGTGAATGGGATTCCAGCCCTGCATCATTTAGTCACTACACGATGATCATGCTACTCTAGATGATACCCATGCTGCTTCAATGTGCCAGGCAACCTTCTAGACACTGAAAATGCAAAGGCGAATGAGACACACGTCTTCTTTACCCCCCAGGAGCCCAGGATCCAGTGGTGGTGTAAACAGAGGACAGCACGGCACAAGTGTTATGGAGGAGCCAGGATGGAGTGACACGGGGATGCTGTGCACAAGAGAGGGATGAAAAGGAGGGCTGGGATCAGGACAACAGGGAGAGTTCTTAGAGGAGGTGGCTCCAGAGGTGGGAGACAGATTGTGCAAATGACCCCAGGTCAGCAGGGAAGAGCTGGCAGTGGACATTGCAATGCAGGGGATATTGTTCCAGTCCTTCAGCCTCTAGACAGTAACATGGAGGAAGTGACTTCCTGGGTCTGTTCTGTATCTTCATAGAACAAGCAACAGATGGAGTCCATAGTTTACCATGCTGAAGGGAATCCCATTTGGTGATGGATAAGTTGAAGAAAAATAAAAGTGTCAAAAAGAGGTTGGACAGGCAGAGGTGCTTCCAAGACACTGCTGGGCATCACAGAGCCCTAGTGAGGGGGTCTATGCCCCCCACTTCCTGCCCAGCCTGCCTCATCATACGCTGGAGGGCAAAATCCATTTTCCCAAAGAGATAAAAAGAATGACAGAATTGACCAAAACATAAACGAACATGAAATCCGCTACAAAAATTGCAAGATATAAGTCAAAGTTCCATTGGTTCTGAAACTGTAAAACTCACCGGTCTTATCAATAGATAATTATTTTAAAGTGTTGTTAGATGATCATTCACCCCTGTGGAAAGACAATTTGCTGTCGCACGGGGCTGTGCCTCTCCCAACACCATCTCACTTGTCCCCACATGCTCCCCTTTTGTTGGGAAGGTTGGCCGAGATATTACCTCCTGCTTCAGAGAAGATGAGTGTCTGTGCCCTAAATGACATTTTCTTCATTGTCTAAAAATGAGCTATTTACTCCATTCTTGTTCGCTGATTCTTAATCCAATATCCCATCATCGGGTCGATATTTTTTTGCAAGGAATAATGGCCACCATTTATTGATCACATACACTGTGGCAGACAAAACGTATACATTATCATCAATCTTAAAATGGTGCCATTATCAATATTTTACAGGGAAGCTCAGAGTGATGAGATGTGTTGGCCAAGGTTACAGGGGCGGAAAGTAAAGAATTTGGGTTTAAACCAGATCTTCCTGTCCCCAAATTCATTGTTTTTCCAACAAAATACAGGCGAATGTAGACACAGTGAAACAGAAAACTGTGGAACTTGAAGCTTGCAGTTTTACCAATATCTGTGAGTCAAGCAGAACAGAGGAACAGCCCCTTCTATGAAGGTTTGTTACATCTCATCATAATTAAAAGTTTTTTAAGATGTCATTTAAATTTACAGCACACCTGTGTTCATGACACAAGTGAGAATATTTCAAGATGAGTAGGCTCTCCACAAAAAACTTGACATTATATTTATGTGCTAATTTTTCAAAATAAATTATCATAAATGTGAGGCTTAGGATACATAGACGAGATATGGCTGTAAGACAATCAATCTCTTGATTTAGCAAATAAATTGGATTTCTTTCCAGTCATCTCAATATTTAAGATCAAGGAGATGAATTTCGCTTGGTATCCTGATCATTAATAAATCCCAGCTTGTTCTCATGTGATGCTGTTTTGGACTTAATTAGATCCGTGCACCTCTCCCTGCAATACAGAACACAAAGACAAGAGTGCCCATTTTCCCAAATTATATGGTTTCATTATTTCAAACTATGAATATCCCGAACAGCGTACTGATTATTTTGCCAAATTTATTATCAGAAAGAACAGCTCTAAATAAAAACCCCGAAACCAAACAATTTTTCCTTTATAAGTTGATCCATTTTTGAAAGGAGGCTGTTAGTTTTACAAAAGTGCTGTGCATTCATTACAACCATCCAAATCATATCAAAAATTACCAGGGAGAAAATGTCGCCACTCCCACCTCCACCACCATAGGTCAGGGCCATGATGATTTTTGCTGGCCATCTCTCTTGTTAGCTCTGTGGATAAATAACCCCGTGTAGGCTCAGGGACAGCACTGCATGTGGTGTTACACAGCATGCTCCATATCCCACGCTGTGTGCCATGGGCTTCTGTCTACACACTGGGGAAGAGCTGAAGAACTCTCTGGGGAGAATCCTGCACCCACCGGGTTGAAGTGTTTTCTGCACTTGCCTCAGTGCAGGTGAGAGTCACCTTCTGTTCTTGTTTCATAAGATCCAAGCCTCTCCTTCATGCACATGGCCTGTTCAGGCCCTCAGCACCTGGGAATGGACATGGACACTCACTTACTTGGCTGAGCATAAAACCCGCCCAATTGTCTCATACAACTGAGGTGTATGGTTTCTTTTCAAGCAACATAAAAATGGACCCTCCTAGTCTCAAAACTTGAGAAATGGAGATTTGTCTTACCTGAGTCTCTCTCTCAGAACACCAGCCATCAGGCCTCCCAGATGGTGTCAAGGAGCTCAAACTCACCAGGTCACCACATCTGGCAATGAGAGGCCAGAGCCCTCGCCCGCCATGACTGCCCAACCACCCACCTGCTGCCTGTTGATCAACTCCTCTTCCTCACCCCTCGCTGATCCCTGTTTTCCCACACGTGGTTACATTTCTTCCTGGCTAGAAAAAAAAACCCTAATGTTAGTCCACTGGGGAGATGGATTTGAGACTGATCTCTTATCTCCTCAGCTGCAGCACCCAATAAAGCCTTCTTCCCTGTCAGTAGTAGCCTCAGTGATTGGCTTTCCGTGCCACTGTGAGCTGCGGGACCTAGACCTAACCCCTGGTGTTTTGGTAACAAGTATTGAAGGATATGAGGGCCTACACCTGGTGTCCAACCTGGAGAGCGCTGTGCCGAGCCCTGGCAGCTGTGGCTGGTGGCTTTGGCTTTGGTGTGGTGGATGCGGTGGTGTACGGGATGCTCGGTGTGAGAAGGGCCCTCTGTGCCCCACAGCCTCTCCTGCCTGGACATCATCATGGCATTTCTGTGACATCACTCACAGAGCTCTCCTTAGGAGCCACAGGAGAAACTTCTATCTAGCCATAGTTGTACTTCTTCAGAATGAATGGTTAACTAGTTTATAGTTTTTATTTCATGGACTGTTTGAACCATCCAACCAAAAGCATGATGACTACATGAAATCAGGACATATTCTTTCTGCTACAAGTTAATGATCATCCCAGTTCAAATCAGCTCTGATAATGAGGGTTTTTCTCCAAGAGTCAAGGTGCCTCTAAATGCAGCCAGCCGGCATCTCGCTTCCCTTCTCTTCCTGTAGTCCTTGGTTCCACCATCAAGCCGGTGACTCCAGAGCTGAGGAAGCTCTGGGAGTCACACCTAGACAATGCAAAATCCAGGGAGAATGTCTTCTGTCCCTCCCAGGGTTTTCATCTTAGGATCCTTCATTTCCTGGGGCTGCTTGTCCAGTTACTGGGGCGGGGAGGGGGGAGGAGGACATGGTGTCACCTTTCTTGGTTCACAACAACCAGGGAAAATGTTTGCCCTCCCTGAGTTACAAGTGAGAGACACAGGAACAAAACCCAGGATTTGCAAGACAAGTAAGGAGGATGGGACTGAAGGAGGCCAGCCACACCCCCGGGCCACTGATGTCTCCAGGCAAGTGTGCGGCTCAGGAAGATGCTCTTCTGGCCTCATCCCTCATGCTCACTCCTGGTACGCACTCCTGCTCCTGTCATCCTCCTCTTGAGTAATCATTGTATGTTATGCGTTCTTGTAGGTTTCTCTGCATCCTTCTGGAATCATTCAAAGAATCACTCATGCACCCATGTATTATACATGAGTGCCTGTGCACACCCATTGTTTTGGCTTTCAGTTACATGGCAGCTTCACACACACCATTTCCTTTGACTTACACTGTAGCCCCATGAGGTGAGTGGAATATGTACAATATAATTTTTAAAGTCAGGTGTGCAAAGTAAGCCAGGACAGTGTAAGATGTGATGAGTACACCAGCTGACACATTGCCGACTTCTAATATGCCCCCAAGGTCTGCGGCCATGATTCTGGTGTGTTTGTGTTCCTCCTGCCCTTCCTCATATATGGAAGAACTTTCCAGTGCGTGGCAGACAGAAATGTCACAGATTTGGAAGTCTGAAACATTTGGAATGCCCCTTAACATTAGAAAACAAATGATTTCAACATAAGAACATAAATTACATGTCCGATTTGGTATCCTGGCAAAAATTACTGAAGCCATAGGGATGCATTGGAGCTATAAGTTATAAAAACAATTCAAAAGTCTTCATGTAAACCTATAGTAGTGCTTAAAAATATGAAGAGTGGTAGTAACCGGAAATAGTTCTGGTGACAGAAAAACATTCCTGATGATGGGAAAGTGTTCGGCTTTCCTGTGTCCCCTTCTCAGCCTCTATGAAACCAACTGGAAAATGACTTTCAGCCCGAAGCCAATCCCTAGACTGAAAATCAAGTAAGCACAATTCCATAGGCTCAAACGTTTCACAACTTCAGATGGTAATTCAGGTCAGGTGTGGTGGTTCACTGCTGTAATCCCAGCACTTTGGGAGGCCAAGGTGGTGGATCACCTGAAATCAAGAGTTCAAGACCAGCCTGGCCAACATGGTGAAACCTCATCTCTACTAAAAATACAAAACTTAGCCGGGCGTGGTGGCAGGTGCCTGTAATCCCAGCTATTCGGGAGGCTGAGGCTGGAGAATCACTTGAACCCTGTAGGCAGAGGTTGCAGTGAGACAAGATTGTGCCATTGCATTTCAGCCTGGGCGACAGAGCAAAAACTCCTTCTCAAATAAAGCAAAAACAACAACAACAACAACAAAAAGAAGAAGTTAATTTAGTTACCTGAAATCGCCTACACACACACACACACTTAGCAGCAAATCAGTGACATCTGAGCCAAGTTCTTCTGAACTCAGAACCGGGGTGAGAATTATAACTTCTTGGTAGCTGTAACTTTAGCTGAATCTTTTAACAGAAAAAGAATGAAATGATATATGTCACTATTTCAATATATTTTCCTATCAATTCTATCACACAGAAAGAGAAAAGATGGCATTTTTAAAAAAGAAAAAGAATACTGAGAATAGATGAAGCCTATCAAATAATGAATTCTGGTCTACTCATGCCTTCCCACCACTTCCAGTGATAGCTCTCCTCTGCTGTTGGAGACGGCATTAATGCAATCGACATAATTTCATCACTTTCATTTTTCATACTCTTACCCTCTGCTGAAAGGCATTGAAAGTATTTTGAAAGGTTGAGAACTTCTTTGAAAATCTTTTCCAGTTACAAATCAGAAAAAAAGGTTTCCATTGATAATGCCTTTCCTTGCCTTGTAAATATGCTCTGCCACGTAGGCAGCATGTTTTTTCCTGTAACTCTGTTATGGTTTATTTCATTTTTCTTTTTTTTTTTTTTCAGTAGAGATCAGGGACATAGGTCTATCCATTGTGAGGTCTGTTGACCTAATTAAGATGATCGATTTCCATGTCAGGAAAGATAGGTCGGGAAACACAGCGCAGTGTTTAAACTCATGGACTCTGAAGCCAGACAGGCCAGGCTCTCATCTTTCTCACCCATTAGTAGCTCTGTGACCTTGGACAGTTACTTAACCACTCTGTGCCCCAGTTCATCTTCAAGTCGTGGTAACAAGGGCACCGCTGCACAGGGCTGCCATGAAGGATGAGTGCCCAGAGAGCTTAGGTCTAGTCCTGGTTTAGAGTAAGCGTGAACCAGATGCCGTCTGTGAACCAGGAGGCAGGTTCTCACCAGACATCAAATCTGCCAGGGCCTTGATCTTGAACTTCCAGCCTCCAAAACAGTGAGAAACAAATTTCTGCAGTTGATAACCCTCCAGCTTATGGTATTTTGTTATAGCAGCCAGAGCAGATTAAGGTGGTCACAGTCCTCTTCCTGAACTTCCAGCCTCCAAAACAGTGAGAAACAAATTTCTGCAGTTGATAACCCTCCAGCTTATGGTATTTTGTTATAGCAGCCAGAGCAGATTAAGGTGGTCACAGTCCTCTTCCTGCAACTATCCCGATGGGCTGGGGATGAGAGGGTCCTGCACTGTGATGCTCTTGTGGAGCCTGGACTCTTCCCCACTCTCATCTACTCACTGTGTCCTCACATGGCAGAAGGGGTGAGGGGGCTCTCCGAGGTCTCTCAAATAAGGGCATTAATTAATCCCACTCGTGGGAGCCCCATGCTTGTGACCTAATCACCTTCAAAGTCCTCACCTCCTAACACCATCACACTTGGGGTTGGGTTTCAACATATAAGTTTCAGGGGGACACAAATATTCAGACCATAGCAGTCCCCCTGGATTTGTGGACCAGAGAGTCAGTAATGATGGAGAAACCCAGCTGACCATTTTCAGATGGGAAACATTTACTTGATAATTGCTCGACTTTCCCCAAGGAAAGGATGGGCCTATTTGAAGGATTGATTCTGTCTTCCATCCTTATGTGTCCCTGGTGGTCTAATAAGTAGGACCTTACACTTAAGAGATAATCAGTAAAATACATAAATAACAAAATACATAAATAAACAATCTAATGCAGAGATAATCACCTCTGCCCTGGAAATGCAGTTGTCCGCTATTGGTTCTTTCTATCATATCCCCAATCTCTGCTGAGAGTCAGGCTCTGGCACGAGAAACAGGTCCACATTACCTGGATGATCCCAATTCAATGCGTTCAAGAAAAGCAAAGCTCTTGTCAGGTCACCAGGTCATAACACAATGAATTGAGTGGAGACAAAAATCCACTGAAAGAGTTTTGAAGATGAGCTCTATGGAAGTTTTTATTTTAATGAAATCACAAACCTGACATAAATTCTAACTATTCCCCACTCCATTTCCCTGTTTCTAGTAGCCTGGACAAAAAAAGAGAGGGAGAGAGAGAGAGAAGAAACCATTTCACTCCCACATGAAAGACTCAAATTATAAAATAAGAGTTTAAAGAAAATAACTTCAGGAAGGAATCATAGAATATTTGCTTCATTTGCTATAATATTTAGTTAAAACATGGAAATATCTGTTATTAAAACAGAAGTATTTTGGGATGAGGACCTACATAGGCTCAAGGGAATTTCAAAATTAGTCACCAAAGAAACACCTATATTGGAGCAATGAGAAATAAATGATGCTTAATTAACAATACCCTGGACCAACTATCCTGTTCAATAAAGCATTCCAGATTAATACTGATGGCATTCTGAGAATTAAAATTCTGAGTTCAATGGGGTATTTAGATATATAGCATAATACATTTTCATACAATACACAATAAAGATATAAAGATGCTAACTTATTTTTAAACATTTCACAGAAAGAAGATTTCAGAATATAACACAGTATTTTGTTCTAGCATGCAATCTCTGCCTTCTTTTTCGTAACCCTGAGAAGCAAACACACACACATACAGACATATGTACTTGGTGAGTGAATGTTCCCTGCTCAGACTGTGTTATCAAGGGAAAATATAATTTCAGGAAATTTTGATCCGATAGTTCAGAAAAGATTTACAGATATCCTCAAATTCTGAGATATTATAATAACTTACCATAGTTGGAAATTAATATGCACAGGTCATCAATGTGTCCTGACTGAAGATTTATGTTGAGAAATATAAACAATAAAAAAAGAATGAAGTTTCACAATGTGAATGGCTTCATGATTCACCTCTGTAAAATACATATTCTAAGACTTTCTCAAACATTTTGAACCAACCTAAAATGTATTTCTCTCTTAAGCACTGTAACAGATACTCTCTATATGAAGATTAATCCTTTCAAGTTATAAAGGGATTTTATTAAGCAGAGCCAGCCCAGCAGGCCAACAAACTCAGCAGAGGTCCCAAATATTAATACACGAAGTTCACCAAAAAGGGAAAACAGAAAACTGAGTTGGCAAATATCCAGGTAACTCCGTGTAAATTCTGTATATCTAGATGAGCAGGTCTAGATGTGACCAGCGCTAGTATTTCAGACACCATGGCCTCCATGGCCTCATCTTCATTGCAGCCATTTTCAGCTTAGGTACTAAAATAATCTTGCTTATCAAGTTGAACAAGATAATATAAGAGGCCAGGCATGGTGGCTCACGCCTGTAATCCCAACACTTTGGGAAGCTGAGGTGGGCAGGTCACCGGAGGTCAGGAGTTCGACACCAGCCTGGCCAACGTGGTGTAACCCCATCTTTACTGCAAATACAAAAAATTAGCTGAGCGTGGTGGCCAGCACCTGTCGTCCCAGCTACTCAGGAGGCTGAAGGAGGAGGATTGTTTAAACTCGGGAGGCGGAGGTTGCAGTGAGCTGAAATCATGCCACTGCACTCCAGCCTGCGCCACAGAGCAAGACTCCATCTCAAAAATAAAAATAAAAATAAAGAAAGAAAGGAAAGATAATATAAGGTAATGCAAGAGATCAGCAATTATTACATGTAACTTATTTTAAGTTCCGGGGTACAGGTGCAGGATGTGCAGGTTTGTTATATAGGTAAACATGTGCCAGGATGGTTTGCTGCACCTATCAACCCACCACCTAGGTATTAAGCCCAGATTGCATTAGCTATTTATAATAATGGGTTAAAGTTTATAATGGGGTGTTTATTTTTCAGGAAATTCACCTATTTCACTTAGTTATAAACAAATTCACCAGATAGGAACCGCTAATAAGAAGCTGAGTAAATGTGAATGTCGGAAGTAATCTCCTGTAAGCACTAACAGGGAGAGAAGACCATGTCTTGGTCAGAGTGAAATATCAAAACCAATTTAATCCTTACCTTTATTGAAGGGGAGAGCACATGACAATAAAAGCTTCCACAGCAAATTCCTCTACTATATTTTTGTTTTTATTTTAAGTTCCAGGGTACATGTGCACGATGTGTAGGTTTGCTATATAGGTAAATGTGTGCCATGGTGGTTTGCTGCACCTATCAACTCATCACCTAGGTAGTAAGCCCAGTATGTGTTAGCCATTTATCTTGATGCTCTCCCTTCCCCCACTCCCTCACCCCCACCCCCCTTACAGCCCCCGTGTGTGTGATTCCCCTCCCTGTATCTATGTGTTCTCATTGTTCAGCTCCTACTTATAAGTGCCCATGAATGATAAGCTGGATAAAGAAAATATGGTACATACACACTGCGGAATACTATGCAGCCATAAAAAGGAATGAGATCATGTCTTTTACAGGGGCATGGATGGAGCTGGAGGCCATTATCCTCAGCAAACTAACACGCCAACAGAAGTTCCTCTGCGTTTTAAAGCAGAATGGAAATGTCATTCCCCTTTCCCTTTTAAGCCCCTCCTCGAGTACAGACTTGGAGTAATTTGCAGGTGAGCCGGAGGTCATTCCTGACAAGGAAAAACCCTTCCCAGCAAAACTTGCTGGAATCAGAGACGGGAGGGACAGGGGTTTTTCTTTTCTGTTATTTTTTTTTTTTTTTTTTATCATCCATGGTTTAAAAATATGCTGAAGGCAGAAAGTTGTATAAATAAATATTGCCTTATATAAAGTTATTTATTTTACTTATTTAGGAGACAACACACTTTTCATAAGTACATCTCTCATGGCTGTATCAATGACTCTTAGAAACCCAGTGTGCACATTTTACAATACCATGTATGCAAAAGTCACAGACAAGATCAAGGAGCTGATGATCGTTGGAGTCAGGAGAGAGATCTCCTTGAGTGCCTGGTGACTGGTGAAGCAAAGGGGCCACAGAACACCCTGCTTTTATACCTGGGACTTGGCCTCACCAGTGAACTTACCTGCTGAGAATTTAGCAAGCTGTATACTTATGATTTTTGTGCTTTTATGTATGTGAGTTATATTTTAATTTTTAAAAGGAACCTAAATATGTTAAATAAATTTCAGCATCCTCTAAAACTACTTTTTTTTTTTTTTTTTGAGACAGAGTCTGACTCTGTCACCCAGGCTGGAGTGCAGTGGTGCGATCTCGGCTCACTGCAAGCTCTGCCTCCTGGGTTCACGCCATTCTCCTGCCTCAGCCTCCCAAGCAGCTGGGACTACAGGTACCCACCACCACATCCGGCTAACTTTTTTGTATTTTTTAGTAGAGACGGGGTTTCACTGTGTTAGCCAGGATGGTCTCCATCTCCTGACCTCGTGATCTGCCCACCTCGGCCTCCCAAAGTGCTGGGATTACAGGCGTGAGCCACCACGCCTGGCATAAAATTACTTTTTAGCTGATAAGATTTGTATGTAATTAACTGAAATTAAGGGGTCAAGAAGAACTTGCTGTATTACTTAATCACAGTGTCGCTTTGCATGTTTGCTCCAACTTAACCTCAGGGCCTTGGTTTCTGTGGAATCCCGGGACACTGGGGGGCAATTGTGGCTCATTCACTGTGGCTCATCCATTCATTGTTGATTGTTCATTAAGGTCCACTTAGCCAGGCAGCATGACCCCCCAAGAAATATCCCTGGTAGCTGGTGCCCAAGGAGACCCTACAAGCCACCATAGACCCTACATCTATTTAAAGTCTCATGATACCAGCTTTAGAATTTTTGAAAATTTGTATTCTAATATGCAATGTGCTCATTTGGTTTCAATTTTTTTTAAGATTCTCAAATTTCTGGTAAAATGTAGGAGTTCTTTTTGGGACTGCCAGTACCTTGGCCTTCTGTCACTTGTAAACCATGGATATGGATTTGATGTGTATCTGGACTCACAAGCTTCCTGGAAAAAATGTACATATGTATAAATACATATATGCACAAATATACATCATGGTTTCTAACACTGATTCTTGAGGTGTTGCATGATTTTATTTGTAGCTGCATAATTTGCTCTCCTCTTTATTGACAATCCCAACCTTTCTCATCCACAGCATCAGAACTTAGTGTTCACAAATACTAACCATGTGCATGGCAGGTGAAAAGCACCCACTACAACCAAAGGGCATGGCAGGTCCAGAGGAAGAACTGTGATGTGAGATCAAAGATGCACCGCACAGCCCTTACCATCACAGTTGCCTGCGTTGTGCACTGATACAATACAGGAATGGGAATGGCATGAGAGTGCCATGGGAAAGGGTCCACACTCCACGAGAACATCACGGTGCAGGGGCCTCTAATTCCCAGCCCAACGGGATAGTTGTAGGCAGAGGTCAGGCCCCATCTGAGTCTACTCTGGCTGCTGTTAGAGAATACCATAAGCTGGGAGGCTTATGAACTACAGAAATTTATTTCTCACTGTTCTGGAGACTGGAAGTTCAAGATCAAAGTCCTGGCAGATTCGGTGTCTGGTGAGGACGTGCTTCCTGGTTCACAGACGACATCTACTCACTGTGTCCTCACATGGCAGAAGGGGTGAGGGAGCTCTCCAGGGTCTCTTTACTGAGGGCACTAATCTCACTAATGGAAGCTCCATGCTCATGATCTAATCACCCTTGAAGTCCCTATTTCCTAACACTATCACTTTGGGGGTTAGGTTTCAATGTATGAATTTGGGGAGACACAAATATTCAGACCATAGCAGTCCCCCTGGATCTCTGGACCAGAGAATCAGCAACAATGGAGCAAGCATCTGACCATTTTCAGGTGGGAAACACTTACTTGATAATTGCTCGACTTTCCCTAAGGGAAGGATTGGCCTATTTGATGGATTGATTCTATCTCCTGTTCTTATATGTCCCCCATGGTCTAGTAAGTAGGGCCTTACACTTAAGAGATAATCAGTAAATGATCACTGCATGGAACTGAATTACATTTCATCACTTCCCAATGATCTCATGAGGTCCCTTAAGCAATTTTGTATTTTTATTATCACTCTTATGATGTTCTCTTTGCTTATGCATAAAAACTTTTCTTACGGGTTAGATAAAAGTTCCTCCTCTTCTCGGTCCCACCATAAAATCAAGAGTTTCATTTCTGCCTTCACGGAGTCATCATCATTCTCCAAAATCAACTGTATGTGTCTTTTTCTGCAGACGACTTGAGTGAACAAGCAATTAAGGTAGAATTAGTTCTTAATGAGAGGCAAACCCTTCCCCTATTTATGTATGTCTTGAACTAATATTATGGGATCTCTGTCAACAATGATATCATAAATATGTATTGTGTTCCTGTCATTTTTCTCTTTTCCTCATTTTTTTTTGAAGCCAGAGTTAACTTTTAAAAAAATTTTTTAAAAGCATATACCTGAGCTTTTGTCTGATTACCATTAAATTTAGCATGCTTTAAAACTGGTGCAAGTGATATTTGCATACACACAGGTACATATTTGCATTTTTGTGCAGGACAAATGGGGAGGACTCCGCAGTCCATTAAGCACGCAGTTCAAGTTGTAAGTGGAACCCTGAGGGGTGCCACCTGCAGGTTTGGCAAAGTCTGCTCATTAAGTTCCCTGTGAATTTACCAAAACAAAGAGACAAGCTAGTCAAGCATTGGCAATGATTATAATACTGATATTTTAAAAGAAAGAAAGCTCTTCTATTCCATCACAATGTGATTTTTTAAAATACCCAATATTAAAGGATGTGTAATCTTTAGTTTAATAGCTACAGCTATTAAATGCTTAATAAATGCACTCTGTCACTCAGTTTTTCTTACCTTTAAAAAGGGAATAATAGCAGCACCAACTTTATATGGTTATTATAAGATCAAAAATGAGTTACTATGCATTGGGAAATTAGAACAGTGCCTGGTACGTAGCAGTACTTAATGACTGTTTGCTTTTATTGCCTGCCTCAATAGACTGAGAATTTTATAAAAGCTGTGATAGTTTTCTGTTTGTAAATGACATTTTCCTTAAAAAAAAACTAAATAAGTGAATACTTTTAGTATATAAGGGCTATATACTAAATAAAGGAATAAACAAGTAAGTAAATTAATAAAAGATTGAATACAATCTGTTAAATAGAAAAATATTTCCATAAGGCAGAACTAATATTCATATCTTCATGTGAGTTTTTTATACAAGTAATTTTTGTGTTGGGAGAATTAACCTGTAATTGATCAAATCCACCCATTCCCCAGTGTCACTGCAAAATAATCCACATACTCAAAACCTTTTAAATATCACATTTCAACAAACACTGAGTGTTTGTTGAAGTCAAGCTATTAGATAAATCATTAAAAAATGCCTCATTGAAGAAGTAACCCCATATTCTTTGGGATATGCTATTTGTATCTATGATTGTTTTAATTGTAAGAATCTATGAGAGAGGGAAAAAAGAGAAAACGTTACTGCTATTAACAAATAATTATATGGCTTTTTTAAATGAATATATGCATTGTATTTGCATATCAATTCCATCAAAATAATCTGGGGACACATAAAAAGTCAAAGAAAGTACTGAGATGGCTGAGTCACATCTTCATGCTGTTTTTCAACTCAGTTTAGTTCTGTACTGGAGGAAATAACCAATAAGTGATAAAATTAACACATTTTCCAATGTCCTTTGAGTTTGAATATGAAATATTGAATTTAATTAACTTGTTGAAAAATAACCATAAGGCCATAATATTAAATTTTACATATTAGAATTATATGTTCAAATGACTAATTAAACTATTATTATTAGTGCTACTACAGGACCTATTTATTCTATAGCTTTGGGCCCAATTGACCAAAACACATAATGAATCAGGAACTGTGCTGATTAGTTGTTACTCAACAAATACTTGATTGATAAATGGTTACATTTCTAATGCGAAAAGTAGCTTCTACTTATCCCCCTGGGAACACACTGGGTGTGTTTTTACTTAGATATAAAAGGAATGGTTTCTGTAGCCTAATTCAAATGTAAAAGTTTGGATAAAACAGCATAAACATAAAAGAAAGAAAAAAATTCAAAACAAGCAGAAAGAAGATAATAAAAATAAGAGCAGAAACCACTGAAATTGAAAATAGCAAAATAATCGAGAAAAATCATTAAAACCAAATGGTTATTCTTAAAAAAAAAATAAAACTGATAAAACTCTAGAAAGACAAAGACCAAAAGAGAGAAAATACAAATCACTAATATTAGTAAAAATAAAATATCCCACAGACCTTGCAGCCAGCCCTTAAAAAGATAAGAAGGGGATGTAACAAAAAGTTTTACACTTACAAATTTGGCAACTTAGGAGAAATAAGTTAACTCCTTGAAAACAACAGACTCCTCAAACTCAACCTGAAGGAGAGCACCTGAATAGTCCTATAACCATTAACGAAGTTTTATTTGTAATTACAATACTCCTGGTAAATCTCAGATCCAGATGGCATCACTGAAAATTTTTACCAAATATTTAAATAAGAGTTTACACTACTCTTAGAAAATTTCTTCCAGAAAATACAGAGGACAGCACTCTGTTTTTTTTGGATTCAAATTGCTGAGATCTGAGAGAAGAGCCCTCTTCACAACTCACTTTATGAGGTCAGCATTTTCTTGATAATAAAAATAGGCAAAGAAGGTACCAAAAAAAAAAAAAAATCCCCCTACAGACCAATGTCACTCATGAACTGAGACACAAAACTCCTCCACAGAATACTAACACATCAAACCCAGAAACGTAGATCAAGAATTACACACCATGACCAAGTAGGGTGTATTCCAGGAATGCACGGCTCACTCAACAATTCAAATCCATTAATGTAATTCACCTTGTCAACAGGTCAAAAAGAAGAAAGACCACATGATCACATCAGTTAATACGCACACACACAAATGGCAAAATCTAACATCCATTCATGATAACAAATAACTCCCAGGAAGTTAGGAATCGACGGGAACTACTGAAATTCCATAAAGAGTGATTTAAAAATACCTACAGCTAACACCATGGTTACTGCAAGACCGAACTCCTTCCCCTAATATCAGGCACAAGGCAAGGACGTCCATGTTCACCCTTTGTGATTCAACATCATTCAGGAAGTTTGGCTACCACAGTAGAGTAAGAAGAAAAAAATAAAATGTGTACCTAAAAAAGGAAGAAATAAAGTGTTCCTACTTGCAGGTGGCATGACTGCTTACGCAGAACATCCCAGAGAATCTTCAAAAAAGAAAAACTATTTTAAAAACCCTCCTAGAATCCACCCAGTAATTTACCAACGTCACAGAATACAAGACCAGCACATAAAAATCAATCTCATGTCTATGTACTCATAATAAGCATGTAAAAATTAAAACTGAAAATTTTGTTTAAAATTGCTCCAAAGACAATGAAATCCTTAGGTATAAATGGAACATGTCCAAGATCTGTACGCTGAACATTACAAAATACAAGAGACAGAAACCGAGGAAGACATAAACAAGTGGCGAGACCTGTTGTGTTCCTCTACAGGAAGACTCAACATAGTAATGGTGCCAGTTTCCCCAGATTCGTATATGAGTATGTTGCAAATTTTATCAAAACCTCAGCAAGATATTTTTGTAGACATGGACAAACATATTCTCAAATTTATATGGATAGACACAAGCACTAAAATAGCTAAGACAACCTTGAAGAAAACCTACACAAATGTTTATGTCATCTTTATTCCTGACAGCAAAAACTAGAAACAACTCAAATGTCCTTCAACAGGTAAATAAAATATGCTACATGCATATTATGAAATATTTTACAACAGTAAAAAGGTGCTAAATCTTAATACATCCAACAATTGAGGTAAATCTTCAGATAACTCTGCTGAGTGAAATAAAAGGCTAATTCCAAAAGGTTACATACAGTCTGATTCCACTTACGTAACATTCTTCAATTAATATGATTATAGAAACAGAAAACATGTTAGGAGCAAACAGGGTTGAGGAGGTTCTGGGGCGGGGGAGAAAACAGCAACTCAAAGGGTCCCTGTGGTGAAGGGATATTCTGTACCTTGACCTTGGTGGTGGGTGCACAAACTTACACCTGTGATAAATTACACACACACACACACACATGAATGAGTACAAGTGCAAGTAAAACTGGAGAAATCTGAACAAGATTGGTGGATTGTATTAATGTGGATATACTATGATGATATTTTATTATGATTTTGCTCAATGTTATCATTGAAAGAATCTCAGTAAAGGACACATGGGATCTTTGTATTATTTCTTACATGTGCATGTAAATCTATGTTCTCTTGAAATAAAAGTATAATGAAAAAACAATTTGAAAATTATATTTCAATAGATTCAAACATCTCCAGTAGAAACAAATGGCAGTTCTGAATGAATACATTAGCTACCTGGCAGCTATTGAAATCCTGCTCCTGCAGGACATAGCACTGCTGTGATGCGGTCTGCACCCTGTGTAATTTCCACTTGGCTACGTGACAACTTGGATTGAGGATATGCTCATAGTTTGGACAAATGACTGTATTATGTCTCATTAAGGATCATAAATACCAATCAACCTAATCACGAAAGTGCTGTTTCAGTGTTAGACAGCTCTTTAATCTGGACGATGGTGACAAAGATGAGTAATTTTATTATCTTAATCACTGCATTTACTACTGTGGAGAAGAGAAACACAGCCCTTCTGTTGTTCTGAATAAGCCATATCTGAAATTTTGCTTCTGAGACTTCTTTAATAAGAAAGAGAGAGAAGGAAAGAAGGAAGGGAGGGAGGGAGGGAAAGGAGAGAGGAGGGAAGGAGGAGAGGTAAGAGGAGGGGAAAGGAGAAAGAAAACCGAGATAAAGAGGTAGCACAACATCGTAGGAAATAGCTCAGGAAATACCAGCTCCAGCATGCAGTTGAGCTGGTCTGGGTTTGAATTCTATTTCTGCAGGTCTCTGGGCTTTGGAGAAGTTAATGTCTCTAAGAGGTTTCTTCATCTATAAAATAAGAACAGTAGTCAGCACTATTTTGCAGATTTGGACAAAATATGATGAATCTAAGGTTTTTAAGACACAGCAGTTGGCCAGTAACTGATAGTTATTATTAACTCGTGAACAATAATCCATGTACTTCTCTTTACTTTACACTCAGATTTAATCTAATCCATATTTATTGGTATAAGGATGCATTATTTCTAATGTGTTTCCTGCTAAGTGTCTGTATGATTGGCAATCACATACCCATTGTAGACTCTGAAAAATTTAAGAAATAGACATGAAGAGAAAAATAGTTGCTTTATTGCTACTAAAAAATGTTTTAAAGAACACAGCTTAGGTCTACTCTGAAATGGGGTTCTTATTACCATCTCTACTCCAAGTCCAGACCTGCACAGGGGAGAAACAGGTCTCTGAGAAAATTGTTACACAGCCAGTTATGACAATCTCTTCTCCCCAGTTCCTTAAATCAAGAACTAAGAAAAATTAGGCCCTAGAATTACCTCTAAAGGACAAACTTAGGTAAGCAAAGAAGAGACCAATCTGATAACCTGGAAGAGCGGAAATCAAAAAGTCAAGAAAACCTGGGTACTTCTGCTCACATCATTCTTCAGATTTCTACACACATCGGAGCAATTAATCAGAGATGGCTTAAGAGGTTCTCTGCAAAATATTCCCAGGATGATCTCCTCTAACCAGTGACCACTAAAGGAGCAAAACATTGTTTTATGTGTATATGCTGTGTAGAAGAGGGCTTTGTTTTAGAAAGCCTGGGTTTTGCCTTTGAGATGCTACTTTCGAAAGTTAAAGAGAACTGGTAGAAGAGACAGAAGGTCCTGATGTGTCCAGCAGGGTCTTTCTGTTCCTACATGTCTTCCCCTCTAAGTATCTACCTATAGGACACTGCTTTTACCATGGCTAACTTCTCTTTATCTTCCTACTTCTTTCTTTTAATTCTATGTTTTTTCTCTTCTGTCTTTTGTTGTTTCTCTGAGTATATTCTTTTTCACAGAAAAAAAAATGTGGGCCGTTTGAAGACATTGGGATCAATCACAAGAGTTCTGTGTGGAAAATTAAAGAAAAGTGATGAATGTATCTTGACATGTCTTCAAGCTCCTTGTCTCTTACTTCGCAGTTTTCTCTGTTGCTGGATATTTGTGGACTTCACTTTGCAAGAACGTCTCCCTGGATACTTCTAGTTTAACTGTTGTTTTAGTAGCATAGGAGACTCGACAGGATGGATACTGGATAATTCATATATTTCATCAGTTGCTGTGAAACAAACACCTTGAAAGTTTAGTAGCTTAGAAAATCTCATTAGTTTGGGATTCTGTGGGTCAGTAGCTGGAACTGGGCTCAGCTGGGTGACTCTTCTGCTGATATCCATGGAGTCACCTCTGTAGCTACAGTTTTCTGGTTGACCTCATTCACGTGTCTGATAGGTGATGTTGGCAGGTGCCTGAGCCATATTTCTTCAGCAGACTACCCTGTGCTTCCTCTTATAGAGGAAAAGGAGTTCCTAGGATCAAGAGATGGAATTCCCCAATGAGAAAGCTCATTTTCAGCACCTGCTTGCATTATAATTGCTAATGTTTCATTGGCCAAATAAAGTTTCATGTCTAAGCCCAGAGTCTATATGACCAGGACTGTCCAAGTATATAAATCCAGGGAGGTATCCAACGGGGACTAATACTGCAAAAATTTACAACAGGCCACCCTCAATGCCAATGATTCATGTCTCTAACCTACAAAACAAACTCATCTCCTCCCAAGATGCCAAGATTTATCCAGTCACTGAATCAGGCCCCAAATCCACAACCATGTGGCTTGCATGAGGTTCAGATGCTAACGAGATTCTTCAAGTGCAACTTTTCAGGTGGAGTTCCTCCTGATTGCATTAAGACAAAGACTAGATAACTGCAACAGGCATGCCTACTTTAAAAGGTGGGGATTGAGAAGTGCAAAGCAGTCACTAGATCATGGTAATCATGAAATCCAACAAGCCACACCTTGCCAGTTCCCCAGCAAAAGGAGCATATTTCTTGACAATGGTCGATGTTTGCTACCTGAAAGTAGAACCTCAGTGCACTCTTCTCCATGGCTCTCTGCTCTGCCTTCTGACCTCTTGGCTCCATCCTGTAAGACATCTTTCTTTTTCTAAAAAGGAGTTGTTTGCAGCTGAGCAGCTGAGCAGCCTAAAGCCTCCTTATAGAAAGTTAGAAAAGCAAGGTCTTTTAAAAAATTTCTGAACAGTCACAATCCTTTTTGTGTACACTGACACAATTTCTTTAAAAACTTTGTGGCTTCCTGATGTATTTTATTAAAGTTCATTCCATGACAAAAAGCCTATATCCTAATTCTTTTTGAGAAAGATCTTTTTCTATGTTGCGCATGTCTTGACACTTTAAACAACTCCTTTAATATTTTTAGAAGTCTGTTTGTCTAGCTTGGCTTTACATCTTTTTAAACATTTTTTAAAGGGGCTGTGTAGCCACACGTTTGATTTGATCATGACTTGAGATCATTTCTTACTTTGAGAATCTTTTATTTTCCCACTGGAAGGCACTGAATTCTTTATGTTTTCTCTAACGTTTGCTGGAAAACTAGAGTTTCTTCCTTAGTCATCTTTCTCTTGTAGTACTTTATCCTACATCTACAAGCATCCAACAAAATCTATCAACATCTTACTTAAATATAACTCTTTAGCTCTAATCAACAAGTCCATTAGGGGCTTTTTCCCCTCAGAATATGGGAGACAACATTTTGTTAATTCTCATAACACTACACACATGTCGCTGTTTTCCCAACCTTCTGTAGAAGTTTCTTTACTTTTTTTCCCTCCTTTAGTCATCACTCAGTTGCAAAGCCAATACCACACATTTAGGTTTTGGTTACAACAGCATCCAACTTCAAAGTACCAGTTACTTTTTAAAACTTATTTATTTATTTATTCTTGGATAACAAATCATCCTAAAAATGATTGTCTGAAAACAACTATTTACGAGCCCATAATTCAGTGGGTTGGTAGTTTGGGCTGGGTTCAGCTGGATGGTTTCTCTCTGGCTTGCACCTTGATTTACTCATATAGGTGCAGTTATCTGATGGCTTAACTGGAGCTGCTGGTCTAAGACATCCTCAGTCACTTCTCTGAGAGCTGGTTTTGTCTCCAGTGAACAAGTCCTGGCTTCTTCACATAGAGGAAAAAAGCCCAGCCACACAAGAGAGTAAGCCCAGCTATGCAAATGTTTGTCAAGAATGTGCTTGCTTCAATTGTGTTCATCTCCCATTGGCCAAAGCAAGTCGCATGGAGTCAATATGGTGGCAGGGAAGAGGCCCACAGGGGTATGGAGGCAGGGAGGGATGACCCCGAAGGGAAACCTTATAATAATCTGCCACAATGTTTTAGGAATGCTAATATGATAATAACATCACTCCTTATTGAATACTGTGTTAGAACCCTGCCAAGTTCTTTAGGTTTAATCTTGCTTAAATTCCATAACAACACCATTGGGAAGGTAACCACTTCAAAGATGAGGAAAAAAACTTGAAGATGTCCAGTGGCAGGATACAGAAGAAACTAGTGGCAAAGTCAGGCCTCCAACTAAGGTCTGTCTGACAAAGTCTATGTTTTTAAGCACCATGTTACACTGCCTCCTCATAGATGGTATTCCCACACGAGACCCTCAAAAATAATCTTGGGTTCTGATTTATTTTCTTATAAAATAATTTATCTTCATTCAGGTATGAGAAAAAGATCTTTCTGTATTATATTTCTGTAATAAATATCAACCAAACCACTGATTATTTTTATAACTTGTTCTAACCAATCAATAAACATTCACCAGAACCAAATTTTAGTTGGTGAAATGAATAAGGTTATCATGGGAAGGCCAGGTTTGAACCCCAGTTCTGCCATTATGTAGATGTGTGAATTCCATTGTATGAATCATTTACCCCCCTGAGCCTCCATTTCCCCAATTGTAAGAAAGAGTTACTAACCTCACAGTATTATCGTGAGGGTTAAATGTGGCACTGGAATAAACACATTTTATTAACAAGAAAGTGCTACAAAAACACAGCATGTTAAATTAATAAAGAGAAATCTGGACTGTCTTTGTGCATAACTAGATCTCTGTTGTTTAACACCTGCTTTTGAGGCCATTACAGTGACTCAACAGAATGATCGATTAATTTGGCTGGAATGAGTTTTCTACCTCCTAGCTAGAAAAATTGTAGTAAATATTTAATGTAGCATCTTTATAATTCGTTTCTTAATTCACCTTTGTTCTCCTTGGATTTTTACTTATTTTTCTCCTCCTAGCTGTGGAATAGCTTAACTTTTCTTTCCCCAGTCAGACTGGAATAGGAGGAAACTATCCTTTCTCAATCCCTTTCTCATACTATCACTCTCAACTAGATTTGTCAGCGTTATGATCTACATTCGCATTTACAATAGATTTCAGCTTGTCTTTCATGCTGGTTTCCATGTCTTTTTTATCACATCTCTCCCTATTTACCCATTAAAATGCTATAAATAACATCAGATCCTGTCTTGGACGCAGCCATTCTCACTCATCACTGTCAAAGTGCTTCTGATGATAGCTTATTCCTCTTAACCACTGCCAGAGACATGAAGAGCCCTTGAAGAATTGCTTGATTCTTTATGACAGCACTTACCCTCTCAACAAAGAACCCACGGTATTTTATGAAGCCTGATGTCTCAGTAAAAACCCACTAAACATGCCCTTAGGGGAGTAACTTTTTTCTGGAGTTGTGACCATCTACAAGTCACTGTGCTAGAGGAATAAGTCAGCCTCCTTGCCTGCAAAGGACTTAAAATCTTACAGGAAAAGAGGGACATCGAGAGAGAAAACTAACCAAGTAGAATGATGAACTCATTGAAAGGTACCAATGCACTGTGCTGCCATGATGAAGACCTTGTGCCGTCCAGTGGAACTTGTTGAGAGCTTGCTGCAAGTTCATTTTCCAGATCTTTTACAAAAATTAGGTGACATTTTTTGAGCATGAGTTATAAACACTTATTAACATTAAGGATTTTGATTAATCCTTCTACATTTTTGCTTTTTTCCCCTTTATAAACATTTTCTGCTTACCGAGACACTTAAATTATTTATTCAGAATTCTGCCAAAATGTAAGCCAGTAGGGTATCTTCAAAATATTTGATTCTTTGCTTCATTTGGTTTCTGCTAGTAGAAGCACAGACGAAATACTTATAGATTATTTTTGACCTGCTCATTTTATCTGTGTATTTTGGGTTTCTTGATTTACCTCATATTTTTAGCACACGGTTAGCTTTTGCTTATGTAAAAACCATTTCAGTTAGCTTATCTTAACTGATTTCTCCAAGACAATTCATCAGCTGATACCTTTCCTGAGTTCGTCTACTTAAATACCTTTTCCTGGTGTGCACTGGTGCTGAAAGTTCTACTACTTTTCTTTGCCTGGTCTTTTTTTCTTTCCATGAATATACCTTTCCACATTGCTGTACTAACGAACAGTAAATTAACATACACCTTGCAATGCTGCAGAACTCTCATAAGGCCTCAGTTCTCAGTAATAGTCTTTGTTACTAGTTATTTTTCACAGGTGAGTGATACGGTATTTTGAAGAATCCGTCAATCTCAGTTTAAGGACTGCTTTCTACGGAAGCCTTCCCACCTTCCTCATGAAGATGTTAGGACACCCTCTGTGTGTCCACTTCACTGCAGACATGCTTCAAATAAAGAAATGTTTAGATTGTAGTTGGCATGTCCATCTCATCACAAGAATATCAGGTTGAGTGTCTCGGTATCAGCAGCACGGTGATCTGTCTTTCTTTCTTTCTCTTTATTTTAGCATTTTGCTCTGTTGCCAGGCTGGAGTGCAATGGCATGATCTCGGCTCACTGCAACCTCTGCCTCCCGGGTTCAAGTGATTCTCCTGCGTCAGCGTCCTGAGTAGCTGGGATTACAGGTGTGCGCCACCATGCCCAGCTCATTTTTGTATTTTTTTAGTAGAGACGGGGTTTCACTATGTTGGCCAGGCTGATCTCAAACTCCTGACCTCATAATCCACCCGCCTCGGCCTCCCAAAGTGCTGGGATTACAGGCGTGAGCCATCGCGCCTGGCCATGGTGGTTTTTCTTTATTCCCCATATATGCCCCCAAGTTCCCACCCAGCCCTGTGCTCTGAGATGCTGCCCTGCAGCACATCCCAGTGCCCTCTGGGTGGGCATGGGGGCTGGGGAGTCCCAGGAGACAGATGAAAGGAGTTAGGCAGAGCGTTCAACCTCACCATCCCTCCATGGGGAGCCCCACAGGGGCCACCTTAAGTAAGGCTGTCCATATGGCTGGGCTGACTCTGAGCTTCTGTAACTAATCTCACCCCACCCTCCAGAGCTGGCAGTCACTGACCCTATTCTTGTAAGTCCCTGACTGCCTTTCGGCTTGCTGGTTTTCCTACAGCTTGCCCACCCTTTTGTAACTAGCACTTTACTAAACTCTTTCCCTTACTCCTTGTGGAGCCTCTGTGTCTTTGGGGACTCTGACTGATCTAGTGGGTGACTAACCCACTGCCTGGCACATGGAGTTGGCTTATTTGATGAACAAGATAAATAAAGAAGCTTACGATGTGACAGTATTTATCCTAGAAAAAAATTGAGGAAAGGGAATTTAATTTTGTAGTTGCATATTCACAAATTGAGAATGAGGAGGGAATAGACAAGAACCTGAATTTTTCTATGCAGATACATTTGTTTGGAGATGTAGGTTGCTTCATTTTTAGAGGCAGAATTCAAAAGTAAAAAAACTGCACAATGACTCATGCATCTGACCTCAATTTTGCCTTTTTAAAATAAATCTGACCTATAAGACATATATTTAAAAAATTGACCTATTTTATGACCTGGTTGCAGCTCTTCAGTGAACAAATCAAACACTTGGATGAAGGCGTGGCGTCTGTTCTTGAGAGAAAAAGAGGATGATGTGATTCAAAGCACAGGAGAAATTACAGTATATTTAAAGGAATAAATCATGTGGGACCTGTTATGTTACTTAATTTTAATCAGCATATAGGTCACCAGCCGACCGAATGATTTAATTTGGCTTCCCTGAGATGACCTTATCTCAAGACATAATGATCTCCTTGGAAGCCTCATCCATTGTCAACAAGATCAAGTCAATAGGCAGGGCTCAGAGGGCTACAGTAAGCCATGTTGGGGAAGGTGTGAGAGGGGAGCATCAGGACCAGAGACATGCAACTTTGAGTGTCTATATTAGAGTTTGGTGATGGCTTTACATCTCTTCACTAGATTCCTGAGTTTCTGTGATTTAGGAATGCTGGCAGTATGTAAAACTGATAGACGCCCATTAGTAGCTCTGATTCCCAGAAGCTTCTACAGCTGAAGATGCAATCTACAAACATATGACATGCTTTTAAAAAGGAGAGAGAAGGCTGGGCACGATGGCTCACTCCTGTAATCCCAGCACTTTGGGAGGCCAAAGCAGGCGGATCACGAGGTCAGGAGTTCAAGAGCAGCCTGGCAAACATGGTGAAACCCCACCTCTACTAAATATACAAAAATTATTCAGGTGTGGTGATGGGCGCCTGTAGTACCAGCTACTTGGGAGGCTGAGGCAGGAGAATTGCTTGAATCCGGGAGGTGGAGGTTGCAGTGAGCCGAGATTGTGCCACCACACTCCAGCCTGGGCAACAAGAGCAAAACTCCATCTCAAAAAAAAGAAAAAAAAAGAAGGGAGAGAGATTCTAGAAAACTTTTTGAGGCAAAGCAGGAGGACTGCTTGAGGCCCTGAAAAAAAAAATTGTTAATCATCTGAAAGTGCTGCCATGCACTTGCAGTCCCAGCTACTAAGGAGGCTGAGGCAGGAGGATCACTTGCATAACGAGGCTGAGGCAGGAGGATCACTTGCACGCAGGATTCCGAGACCCGCCTGAGCAGCATGAGCTGGAGCTTGCATAGAATCAGGACCACAGACGCGTGGTTTGAGTCCCAGCCCCACCTCCTGCTGTGTGATCTTGCGGAAGTTATTCACCTCCTCGAAACCTCAGTTGCCTTATGAATTCAATGTGGACAATACAGCAATCTCATAATATGATGACAAATCAGTGAGATAATATGGGTAAATTTTTTAGATCGGTGCCTGAAAGCACATCATGGGTGCCTTATAGCTATCAGTGTCTTCCTCATTGGGTGGACAATTAAAAAGTAAACATTTTTTTTGCTCACTACAATAAAAACTAGTTTTTTCCGTGATTCAAAATAAGAGACCAGGAATTACCTGTCTATTCCACGCTTTTGAAAACACGGAAACTGCAGATCTGAATGCCTGCGGGCTGTGGTGCACAGCAGTCATCCCGGCCCCTGTGCTCCCCTCAGACTCGAGTCCCGCAGGAGCTGTCTCTGGGTGGAGAGCACGCATGTTGAGCTGCCCCTGGGTGGAGTGCACATGTAGTGAGCTGCCCCCGGGTGGAGTGCACGCGTGTTGAGCTTCCCCTGGGTGGAGTGCACACGTGTTGAGCTGCCCCGGGTGGAGTGCACGCGTGTTGAGCTTCCCCTGGGTGGAGTGCACACATGTTGAGCTGCCCCCGAGTGGAGTGCAAGGGTGTTCAGCTGCCCCTGGGTGGAGTGCACGTGTGTTGCATGCGTGTTGCACACCTGTTGTTTTGCATGTGCAGGAGCATCTGCAAGGGAGCGAACACAGGATGTGGAGAAGTGAAGGCTCCCGATAACAAGTGCGTGGTTAAACCCAACACCAGCAAAAGCCACTGAAGTTCATCCTGCAGGGAAGCTCTCAGAAATGATATGAAATGTGGCTCACAGCTATGGTGGCCCAGAGCCCAGGAAACTTTAAACCCCAAGCTCATCTGTCACTGAATGAGTGGACTGTGTGGGTGTCCAGCAAGAGAGGGCCCAGCACCCGGAGGGCAGCCCCTGGGAACGATGTTGCCGGCCTCGGAGGCAGCCGGCTTTCCTGGCAGTGGCCAGTGGTCCTGAGTCCCGGCAGAAAAGCAGCAGCCACGATGTGAACCCTCCCTCTTCTCACACCTGGTTATTCCCTTGTCAATCTGCCTTCTCCTCCAGGTGGTGGTTAGTCCCAATTCTTATAAGAAATTAAAAAAGAGGAAAAGACAGTTTTATAGAAGTTGTAGTGAGACCTGCTCATGCTGCATTGGCCCCAAGGTGATCATTTATGTGAATCTCCTCTTTCTTCCACCCATTCCGTACACCCCTTCACCCTCAGTCAGCATGTTGGCTGGTGGCAGTTACATGCCCAGCAGGAAGAGCCCAGTCCCTCATGCCTGAAGGGTCGGCACCCCCGTCGGGGCCCTTGTCAGCCTGATGGCTGCTGCAGCTTCTCACTCACAGTGTTTACTCAACTTGGATGCCACAAAAGCCCCTCCAGGAAGCTGTTAGTCTCCAGACATGCCCTCCCACCCACGCAGCGAGTGGCAATCCTGCCTTCTCGTGGTAATCAGGGTCCATTGTCTTTCCTAGCAGAATGATCTCTTTTTTGTCTACTTATTGGAGACCATGAAAAGTCCCACAGGTGAAGTCCTATAGCCATAAATGTAACCTTCATGTAACAGTCATGAGACCCCTGCTCGAAAAATTTCTGTCTCTTGGGAATCAGGACCTTCAGGTGAGCAGAGCTCAAGCTCCAAAAATGGGAGTCCAAGATTTCCAAGTGGGTTGTTCAGGGTCATGATGAGAGGGCCTCCTTCTACCACTTGTTACCCAACGAGCAGCTTTCCTCTGGTTAGGAGATGTGCACAGACCCCTGAGGGATGCTGCAGCCCTTCCAGCTGTCACGCCGAGCTGGAGACTTTGCACCTCTCTGGGAGTCTACACGGATGTCTACTAGCCCAGGACTTTCCAACATTGCAGCGTGTGGCAATGCCAACGGGCTGTCTGATTGTTACAACCTCTGCACCATGAACTGGTATCAAAGGCAGAGTGATGCAGCCCAAAAAATGTCTTGGGCAAGTTAGTCCCCACTGTGAATCTCAGTTTATTCATTTATAAAATGTCCCTAGAACGTGGAGTACCTTCTTATAAGCAAGGAGGGATTGTAGTTGTCAATGCATTTAAAATAGGGAGATAAACCTGAATTTTCCAGGTGGGCAACCGTGTAATCTCCAGGGTTACCGTGAGGGAAGAGGATGGCAGGAGAGTCAGCACCAGAGTGACAAAGCACGGGAAAGACTGGACAGGCTGGCGCTGGCAATGGCTTTGAAGATAGAGGAAGGGGCCGTGAGCCAAGGAACACAGGTGGCCTCCAGAAGGTGGGAAAGACAAGGAAACAGATTTTCCCATAGAGCTTCCAGAAGAAACAAGCCCTACCAGCATTTTAGTTTTAGCCAGGTGAGAGCCCTTTCAGACTTCCAATCTACAAAACCATGAGATAATAATGCAAGAAAAAAAAATGTGCTGTTTTAAGCCACCAAGTTTGCAGTAATTTGTTACAGCAGCAATGGGAAATTAATGCAGCGGGTTCTTTATCCAAAGTATGAGATGCCAAATCGCATGACAACAATGCAATCTGTGAGGCTGTGCTGAAGGTGCTGGCCAGCTCCCTGTGGGCTGAAAGTACAGAGCAGTGCCCAGGGTGTCCATCAGCCCCAGGAAGGGCAAAGCCCACACAGCCCCATGATGGAAAGTGCTTGGTGTTCTCAACATGCTACCACAACTTGGAGGACCCCTCAAGGGCACTCAGCAGGGGCCATCCCTGAATCTGTTGGAGGAGCGGAAGTCATGCCAGGGGAGCCATGCACAGTGGCCATCTAGGCAGCCATGGCCGTTCCATTCTTGAGCCCACCATGCTCTGGAGACAAGTTGGATAAACTCTCCCTGGATGAGTCATTTCTTCCCTCTGCAGGGCGCACATTTTCTGGGAGACATCAATGTGAGGCTCAAAGACCTTTGGATTTGGGGTGCCCTTAACTCCAAGCACGTGGTTGCCCCAGAGGTCCTTGCTCAGATCTGCTAGTCTTGCTCCTCAGATTCTTATTCTCAGCCAAGCCATCACCTCTCTCTCTAAAGACTCATCTTTACCTCCAGCCATGATTCCCTCCAAAGAAGTTGAGCACAAATTTATGGTTTAAAACAATGTCCCACCCCCTTAAATTTTACCTCATCCTTGCCCTCCAGAACCACCCCAAATGGGCTATGGGACAGCTGGAGCCCATTGTTAGGTTCTCCAGTAATGGAACAAATTCACCATGAAAAGATCCAAATGTTTCTTCTCCATTCGCTGGTCCTAGGAACACAGATGCAGGCTGATGGAGAAGTGTCCATCCCACCAGGGGAGGTGGAATGGGCTGGGGCTGTCTGGTCATCAGGCCCTCTTGTGCCCTCCAGTCCTACTCAGACTTGAAGCTCTAACCCTCATGTGATGGGCTGTGGAGGTGGGCTTTCGAGAGTTTGGATGAGGTCATGTGAGCAGGAGCCAGAGATGGGACCGATGGTCCTAAAAGAAGAGGATGACAAAGAGATCTCAGTCTCTCAGGCGCATGCCCCCAGGAAAGGCCATATGAGGACACAGTGAGGAAGGACACGGCAGGAGGGCAGCCATCTGCAGGCAGGAAGAGCCCTCTCCAGGAGTCAAATATGCTGGTGCCTTGATCTCAGACTCCCTGCCTCTAAACCTCTGAGAAATAAATGTCTGTCATTTAATCTACCCAGTCTGCAGCATTCTGTTGTGGCAGCCCGAGTGGACTAAGACAGGGGGCATCTTAGTAATTTTATTAATGCACCAATCATGGATGACCACACCCTACCAGCCACTGAGGTGCCATCAGACATACAGATGCCCCAACCCTAGAGTCCCATCCAGGACTGGCTCCTAGGACCACATCGGTGCCTATTGTCTAGGTGAGGTTCTCCTGAGAAGCAAGCCCTGAGAGGAAGGGGGACTGTGCAAAGTGTATTGGGAGGTGCAGGGACACCAGGAAAAAAGGAAGTGACTAGGGCAGGGAAGGCAGCCACTTAGGGCTGCACAATTAAGGCCATGGGCAGCTGATGCTTAATCTTACAAGGAAACTGGGAAACCAAGAAAAATACATAGCTCAGAATTCTGGTAAAAGGTCCAGGAAGGAGGCGACTCACTGAACACATGTGCATACTTGTTATAGGCAAGGGCTTATTGATTCCCTGACACCTGGTTCCATCATGCAAATGGACATATGGGGTTTGGCAACCCCGGCGCAGCGTTTCACCAAAGATGCAGGTGTTGAGCATTAGAGTGAGGCTGGAATACCCAGAACTGTTCAGGGGAGCCCTGGGAGTGTGTGAGAAGCACAAACCACTTCCCTACAATAGCAAATGTGTTTGTTAGTTGGATGAATGCTCTATTAGAGTTTGGTGACAGTTTACCTCTCTTCACTAGACTCCTGAGTTTCTGTGATTTAGGAAGGCTGGTAGAATGTAAAACTGATAGACACCTATCAGCAGCTCTGATTCTCAGAAGCTTCAGCAGCTGGAGATGCAGGGTACAAACATATGACATGCTTTTAAAACATAGAGAGAAGATTTCAAAAAGCTATTTGAGCCAAAGCAGGAGGATTGCTTGAGGACACGAGTTTGAAACCAGCCTGGGAAACAGAGAGATCTCATCTCTACAAAAAAAATTTTAATTAACCAAGAGTGGTGGCATGCACCTGTTGTCCCAGCTACTGAAGAGGCTGAGGTGGGAGAATCACTTGCATGCAGGAGTTTGAGGCCAGCCTGAGCAATATAGAGAAGCCCCATCTCTACAAAAATGGTAAAGGTAACCAGGCATGGTGGTGCACTCCTGTAGTCTCAGCTGCTTGGGAGGCTGAGATGAGAGGATTGCTGGAGCCCCACAGTTTGAGGCTGCAGTGAGCCATGATTGCACCACTGCACTCCAGCCTGGGCTACAGAGCAAGACGCTGTCTCTAATTTTTTTTAAAAACTATTTACCCCAGAAGCACTGGAGCTATCACAAGAAAGTAAAAAATCAATTGCCGAGTGACTTGATACAAAGGGTAGGTGCTCCAGGAATTTGGGATCTGATGAGGTCTGCCCTATCTGTAGTAATCTTTGCTTAATATCATGATCGATCAGCCAGAGGTTTGCTCCTAATCAGAGGTGTATTGTACCCAGTATGTGGCCATATGACGTGATATTGTGCAGGGGAAAAATGTTCAATCACTAATTAGGCATTTTTAACTCCCATGTCAGGCTCACTCACCCTAATAATAGGCTCACAGAAGTGAAGACATTACTTACATTATCAGTTCCTATGTAATTGGGGATTTATATATGAAGCTTTTTTGTTCAACCTGGCAAGTGGAATAAAGTAAGAAAGAGAAAGAAAGCAGAGTCATTTTCTACTTTAATCAATTTTTTACCAGAATTTTGTCAAGATTAATTCTGGAGCTTCTCAGCAGCGATGGGAGAGGCTGTCACTATAGAGACGCAGGCTGTTAGCTTGTTCAGACCACACTGATATCTTTGATCATTATGTTGTCATTAGCTTCAGAGGGTGTATTTTCGCAGCCTCAAATATATATTTATTTATCCCACTGCCATTTACATTTCAGAAGATCCGCTACACTAAGCATCCTCTATCTTCCCCACAAATTAGCCTGTGGGTTTCTGGCCTTCTTCCCTCTGCCCCCCACTGCCCTCACCACCTCTGCCCTAGATGAGCTTTCTTCTCTGTCTTCCCATCCACAGCAACTCTACACCCAGAAAAGCACAAACTGACCTGGATCGGAGGCAAGCATGGATTGTACCTCATTTCTAAGTCATGTTTGATCTGCGATCCTTTCTTGCCATTTTTCTCACTATTTTTTCCAGTTTTCATCATCATCACAAGTTTATTGGCTGCTAGATATTTGGGATACAAAAACACAAAGAGAAGCATACACAAGATATTGAGGACAAAGACTATTTATAAGAATGATAAAACAAGACGAAATGTCCTAAGTGCTGCATGATCAGTAAAAAGCAAAAATCCTAAGGGGGCTTTGAAGAAGGAGACAGTGCTGCGGTTCCTCTGAGCAGATTTCAGAGAGGAGCTGGGCTCCAAGGTGGTGTAGGCTGCAGCCAGGCTCAAAGGCAGGGGAAGAATGTTGAAGTCACACAAGAAGCCTGCATGTACATTACCCAGGAGCCATTTTATCTGGGGCTTGGGAGAGGGTGAAGGGACAGGCTATATCAAATTACCTTGGAAATTATTTTTAAATAGTGCTTCCTGGGTCCACATTCCCAGATGAACTTTAGGAAGTCATAGGGATCACACTCCACATATTGACATGTCACATGAAGGCACACCACAAACATGTCACATGGATCACACTCCACAAACATGTCACATGGATCACACTCCACATACTAGTGTGTCACATGAAGACACACCACAAACATGTCACATGGATCACACTCCACAAACATGTCGCATGGATCACACTCCACAAACATGTCACATGAATCACACTCCACTAATGTGTCACGTGGATCACACTCCACAAACATGTCACGTGGATCACACTCCACATACTAATGTGTCACATGAAGACACACCACAAACACATCACATGGATCACACTCCACAAACATGTCACGTGGATCACACTCCACATACTAATGTGTCACATGAAGACACACCACAAACATGTCACATGGATCACACTCCACAAACATGTCATATGAATCCCACTCCACATACTAATGTGTCACATGGAGGCACACCACAAATATGTCACATGAATCACACTCCACTAATGTGTCACATGGATCACGCGCCACATAATAATGTGTCACATGGAGACTCTCCACAAACATGTCACATGGATCACACTCCACAAACATGTCACATGGAGACACACCACATATTAACATGTCACATGGAGGCACACCACAAACATGTCATATGGAGACACACTCCTCAAACATATCACATGGAGACACATCACATATTTACATGTCACATGGAGGCACACCACTAACATGTCACGTGGATCACACTCCACTAACATGTCACATGGATCACATTCCACACACTAGTGTGTTACATGGAGACACACCACAAACATATCACATGGATCACACTCCACAAACATGTCACATGGAGACACACCACATATTAACATGTCACATAGATCACACTCCACAAACATGTCACATGGAGACACACCACATATCAACATGTCACATGGAGACACACCACATATCAACATGTCACATGGAGACACTCCACATATCAACATGTCACATGGAGACACTCCACATATCAACAAGTCACATGGAGACACGCCACATATCAACATGTCACATGGAGACACGCCACATATCAACATGTCACGTGGAGACACGCCACATATCAACATGTCACGTGGAGACACGCCACATATCAACATGTCACGTGGAGACACGCCACATATCAACATGTCACGTGGAGACACGCCACATATCAACATGTCACGTGGAGACACGCCACTTATCAACATGTCACGTGGAGACACGCCACATATTAACATGTCACATGGAGACATTCCACATATTAACATGTCACATGGAGACACACCACATATTAACATGTCACATGGAGACACTCCACATATTAACATGTCACATGGATCACACTCCACATATTAACATGTCACATGGACCACACTCCACATACTAACCTGTCACATGGATCATGTTCCACATACTAACCTGTCATATGGGTCACACTCCACATATTAACATGCCACATGGAGGCACACCAAAAACATGTCACATGGGTCACACTCCCCACATTAATCTGTTACATGGATCACACTTCACTTAATAACATGTCACATGGGAAATACTCCACACACTAGCATGACACATGGGTCACACTCCACATATTAAGATGTCCCGGGTCACAGTCCACATACTAACATGCCGCATCTTTCATCACTGAACAGTTGTGATTTGAATGGGCCACAGAAGCGTCTCCTTTGAAATACATGTTCTCTTTTCTTCACGCATCAAATAAACAGTTCTTCATCAGCTCTCAGGAGAACTCCTCTGAGTGCTTAAGACGTAGCCGTGAGTAAAACAGACAGACCCCTGCCCACATGGGACTACAACCTGGCTGGAGGACATGGGAAAATAAAGCATAAGAATAATAAAGAAACACGTGGTCTGTTGAAAGACAATCAGGCCAAACGAAAAATGAAAAGTAGAGGACGGGCAGGGCATGCATAGGGAGTGAAGGGCAAAGAGGAGGGGTCATCACCACAGGACAGCCAGGGGGTCCTCGCTGGGCACATGAGACCTGGTCAGACTTGAGGATGAGAGGCAGCAACCCATGCGGGTATGTGGGGAGGAGCTTCCTAAGCAAAGTGTGCAGGATTGCAAAGCCCCAGGCCAGGAGTGAAGCTGACCCATTGGCCAACGTAGTATGAGATGAGAAAGTGAGGAAGGGTGGTGGTAGGTAAGATAAAAGGGTTTGGGGTGTTGGGGGGCTGGTCATGCAATCACTGTTAGCCATCGCAAGGACTCGGGCTTCCCCTCTGAGTGAGGCAGGAAGGCTGCAAGGCTTTTAGCAGCGCAGTGATCTTAGGTTTTTGTTTTGTTTTGTTTTGTTTTTTGAGCTGGAGTCTCACTCCGTCACCCAGGCTGGAGTGCAGTGGTGTGATCTCACCCCACTGCAACCTCTGCCTCCCTGGTTCAAGTAATTCTCCTGCCTCAGCCTCCCAATTAGCTGAGATTACAGGTGAGCGCCACCATGCCTGGTTAATTTTGTATTTTTAGTAGAGATGAGGTTTCACCATCTTGGCCAGGCTGGTCTTGAACTCCTGAGATCGTGATCCACCCGCCTCAGCCTCTCAAAGTGCTCAGATTATAGGCATGAGCCGCAGCACCCGGCGATCTTAGGTTTTAAAGCATCATCTTAACCGTGCCTCTCTCTGCTCATGTCCCATTGAATTCACTGCTCTTCTCTGCATTGAAAATGATACTGGTTGTGTACCATGCTGAAGACAGTAAAAAAAAAATGCCATTGAATCATTTTCCGTGTTCTGCCGTTCAGATGAAGAACACTGGGCCAGGCGTTGTGCCCCTGTAGAAGGGCACAGGTAGAAACAAGCAAATGAAGAGATAGAGCGGCCAAGAGAATAGTGGTAACAACTGATAATGGACTGTAAGCTTAAGAGGGGAAGGCTGCACATAGAGCAGGGAAGAGCACCAAGAAATGGAAAATAAAAGCGCCATGCATTCCACGGGCTGGAGGCACTGTAGGAAAGAAGGATGCCTGGCCCATGGCCCTCAAGCTGGAGAGGCAGGAGCTGCTGTCAAAGGGGTCCATGCATGGCGATGAAAGAGGTGGGATCCAGGACAAGACAGCTGGAGGAGCTCCATGCATGGTGATGGAAGAAGTGGGATCCAGAACAAGACAGCTGGAGGAGTTCCATGCATGGTGATGGTAGAGGTGGGATCCAGAACAAGAGAGCTGGAGGAGCTCCATGCATGGTGATGGTAGAGGTGGGATCCAGGACAAGACCGCTGGAGGAGTTCCATGCATGGTGATGGAAGAAGTGGGATCCAGGACAAGACAGCTGGAGGAGTTCCATGCATGGTGATGGTAGAGGTGGGATCCAGGACAAGACCGCTGGAGGAGTTCCATGCATGGTGATGGAAGAAGTGGGATCCAGGACAAGACAGCTGGAGGAGTTCCAGGAATGGAGGCCACCATGTTTTGAAGATCTCCTTCATGTGCACAGAAACTAAGAGAATTAAAACAGCAGGGGTCTTGGAGAGAGTTACACTGAATACCAAGATCGTTGGGAAACGAGGGGATTATGAAACACTGAAGAGGCAATAGAACCTGATGCTATGATCATCAAAGCTGGAAGATGTAGAAAGGAGAGAGGAGGAAAGGTCTTCCAGCGTCACCTGGGGAAAAAGGAGGCAGTGGCCCTTCCTCCACCCATGGGAGAAAAATGACAATCACTTTGGAAAACTCTGGAAAAAGGGTGTCTTCAATAAAGAGCCAGGTGTTCACTAGAGCACAATGAAGGTGCCTCTAGACAATGTCAACGACTAACTAGCTGCTAAAGGATTCTGTCCCTGTCTTGGTGTTTGACCTATTCCTTTTCTTCCAGACAACGTGAATTGATTTTCTCCATAACAGATTTCCCTGAAGCAAAAACTACAATCCAACCGTCACTGTCACTTAAACAAGCTGTGATTTATTAGTTTTAATCAGAAGGATGCCGGTAACAAAAAAACACCACATGAATCAGCCACAGAAAAATCCCAGGACATCCAGCCCTTCCTGAAAACTCCCATATGATCAGCCCTACTTAGGAATTCGGGAATCTAGCCTCCGGAAGGTTATGGGGAAGGACAGGAGAGCTGGCCATGTTGGCAACATGGCACAGTGCACAGATTCTGGGCTTGAGTCAGTTCTATAATTTCTGTGTAAACGAACAGTGTTATTTGAAGTGGTTCCAGAGCCCTTTTCTGGGTCATCACCCTAGTTTCAAGCACCTTGGTCCAAAGGAAAATAGGAGAAAGAACACCTCACATGCATTTGAACACTTGCACGAGTTTTCACCAGCCTTCTCTCCTGTGCTCAGAATTGGTTTTCACATCCTCTCCGCAGAGAGGAGCAATTTTTAGAAAAACCTAAAGTAACATTTCAGAATTACTAACTTGCTACCTTAGCTTTTACCACAAATTAGTGAATTTCTTCTTTTTCTGCACCATGGACAAATGCTTAAATATTAATAGCACTTTCAAAAACTTTCATTTGCTTAGCAGAATTGACTTCCTCTCTTCCTGTCTTTTTATTTAGCTTTCTTCTTTCACTGCCCTTTCCCTGTCCTTCTCTATCTTCTGCTCCTCTCTCCAACATTTAGACCCAAACACCATGAGTCAAGGCCAAGTAAGGCGTGGGGTGGCAGCCAACGTGAGGAGCGCCAGAACCCAGAGCCAGGACAGAAGTGAGGAAGAGGACGCAAGGGGGAGTCCATGTGGCTGTGGGACTCAGGCAGGTAAAGAGGGCATTTGCATGAAAGGTGGATGCCACGTGCAGGCCATCAGGTCCCAAGCAGGGTGGAAAGGCAACAGCAGGGGGTGTGTCTCAGAATAAGGGCACCTGGCAGGGTATCAGAGCCAGAGGAGCCAAAGGAGGCTGAAGAGAGTAAGGGCGACCAGGGAAGGGCTTTGGAGCTGAAACAATTAAGTAGGGTGGGACCGAACTCTGGCCTCACACAGTCTGTGGGTCCTATAGATTGATAGATAATAGATAGATGCATAGATAATAGACAGATAGGTGATAGAATAGATAAATGATAGACTAATATATTATAAATAAATAGATCCATAGATACTAGAAGGATAGATAATAATTAGATAGATAATAGATTGATGATAGAATAGATAGATAGACTGATAGATTATAAATAATAGATAGACAATAAATAGATCCATAGATAATAGATGGATAGATGATAGAATAGATGATAAATAGACTGATAGATTATAAATAAATTGATAATAGATGGGTAATAGAATAGATAATAGATACACTGATAGATTATAAATAAATAAACAGGTAAGTAGGTAGATGACATATGGATTATAGACAGATATAGATGATAGAAAAACAAAAATAGATGATAGATAAATATAATGGATGGTGAATGAATGGAGATAATAGATAATTGATGATAAATAGATGGCTACATAGATGATAGATAAATAGATAACAGATACGTATAGATGATAGGAATGATAGAAAAATAGAAATAGATGACAGATAGAATAGATAATAGATGGATAGATAGAATGGATAGAGGATTGATGGTAGAGATGATAGAATGGATAGAACAGATGATTTGATGGATGGAGAGATAGAATAAGTAGGTAGGTAGATAGACATATATATTTTCTGTATGTATACATTTATATACAGATATACAGATTTATTGATAGCTAGCTACCTACACAGCTCATAGAGGATAGATTAGATAGATGATGATAGATAGATGATTGATAGATAGGTGATAGATAGAGAAGAGAGAGAAGAGAGAGAGAGGAAGAGAGACAGAGAGATGTAGAGTATCTGGAGATGATAGACAGATGATAGATGGATAGAAGACAGATAGATGGGTGGCAGAACAGGTAAAAGATAGATGAGTAGACAGATAGATAGCCGTTGTTTGTAGAATACATATGTAAAAAAATTGAGGGTGTTTTTGGGGCCAAGTTACATTCAAATAGTTCAGGAACTAGGAAGCTTTGTGGAGCTTACATGAAACTTCTCTATAAAATTGAGATAATGTCAATTTAAAAAAAAAAGAAGAAAGGAAGAATTTTACCATGAAATAGTTTAACTACACATATTTGAAAAAAAAAACTTTTCTTTGACAATAAAAATAAAAATTATTACCTGGAATTTTACACTGAATTTCCTTTAACGACTTAATTTTTCTTCGTCTTTCGTTATATCTCCTTTCTTAATCTTAATGTTGCACATAGATTTTTTTTTTTTTGATTCGTGGCTAACCTTCGTGGATTTTATTTTCAGTCTGTGCATGTGTACCTTTTTGACTGTTTCTCAAAAATCATCTATTAAAGTCCTCTATTCTTTGTGGTGCTTTCTGTCTTCTATTTACCTTAATTTCTGATATTATATTTCCTTTTCCATATCTCCTAGCATTATTTGTTTTGCTTCCCATAGGAAAAAAAATTGTTATTATATATTCTTTGCAGTTTAATAATAAAAATATTTCTAAATATGAATTTTATTTGGAGCACAACATTTACTGGATAGCATGTGTTTGAAACATAATATTATACTTAGTTTCCGCTTTGTATAAAATTGCAATTGCTCTTTTTCATTTAATCAAGAGTTGTAGGGTTTTTTTTTCAAAATTTTGCAAATTGGTTCTTTTTTTGTTAATTACTAGCTTTAGTAAAGCTGAGCAGTGGTTTCTGCATACACTTTATACTTTGAGATATTTAATGCATTTTTTTGAGTCTATGTTTTGTTTATGTTCCAAATACATTTGGAAAGAAACTGTATTCTTAACTACCATGAACAATGTTTTATATCCACCTGATGAATTTAGCCTAGTAACTACATTACTTCAGTTGTCTAGGATCAGATTACGTGGTTTATTTTCTTAATTTGTCAGTAAAAGAGAGCTTCCATTATAATCATAGCTTAATTTTTTCATAGTTCTTGTTGATACTATGATATTTATTGAGTAAATATTTATAAGTGTTTTATCTTCAATGGAGATGACGTTTTATTGCTTTGAATTCAGCTTTTTCCAACTTATTTAAATCCATGAATTATTTTATTTACATGTGCACAGTATATATTTACTAGTTTTTTAATTTTTATCTCTTTCTTGCCTTGTTTTCTTAGATTTCTTTGTAAATAATATATTGTGCTTCTCAGTCAATATGAGAGAATTGCCTTTTAATATCATGAAAATGGATATTCTCGGTATATCTTGACAGTCATCATAACTATGATTCAGTTCATTTCATCATTTCACACTTTCTCATTATTAATTCTTGTACTTTCTGATGTTCTGATGCATTTCTCAAGTCTCCCCATACTTTTTTTTGTTTTTCTCAAGTTATTTGCAATTAATGCAGTTTCTTTTTATTCTAAAATCATGTAAAGCATGTTGAAAATCCTTTTCTCTATATCAAGAATATTAACTACTCTCATGTTAACTCCCCCATGTACAAAACTTACCCTTGGATTTCTCACTTCCCATCAACATACTTGCAAATGCCTTGGGAATTACTTGAGCTATTGACACATAGATCATCAATATATCTCAGCAACATATTTTTCCTTTTAATAATTATACTTGCATAAAATCTACTTTTTAAATTACACATATTTTTACATAAATGAAATGTAAATTTTATAATTATTTTGTATTTATATATACATTTTATATTTTATTTTTACATTTATTTATTTACATAAATATAATGTAGGCTAAAATAAGCATTAATGACATCTATAGTTAACATTTGTAAAACATTAACAACCTTTCTTTGAGAATAACTTTTGTATTTCATTGGGTAAACACCCAATGCCATTTCTTTTACATCTGAGCCATCCTCCAAATGAGAATTTTGAGAAATTATCCTCTCAGGTCATTCATAATGTCCATTTCCTTGTCTGTTACTTTGGAGTCTGTGAATAATTTCTACAATGGCAACTGTCTCATTATGCAGTAAATAAACAACTGTTTTAGTTCAGGAATCAGGTGTTTTACCTAAAAGTGTTATTTACTAAACTTAGATTGCCTGTTTTGAGGCAATGCAATCCAAAATCTAGATAAGAACACAAATTTTAGGGAGTTGCTGGTTTTTTGCTCCCATTTTTTTCAAGATATAAATTAATCTAAAAAAAAAACTATACCTGAAACTTCCCACTTTATTTTTATGAAGATGCATATCTTTCCACAAATTTAGCAGTTTCTACTGTCTGCTCATTTGTAGGGAGATGTCTGCATTTATACAGCTGAGAAATTTGCAGTGAACTTGTCAAAGATCATGTTAAACTCTGTTAGACCAAGAAGAAGAGGACATTCATACTGTCTCATTTTTCTTTTACTTAATTGGAGGTCCAACTGTGAGTCTGAGAAATACAGCTACCAAAAAGCCAGGGGTCCCTGCTGTCCTCTGTGGGACCTCCACATGTGTGCTGATCCCACGGGGCCAGGGTGTGTTCCCTTTACTGCCTTCTCACCTGCCTTCACCGACCCTCCTTCTACTCAGAATCTAACAGTGCCGGTGCTGGCCCGAGCTGCACCTGCCATGAGGAATGCATGAAGACCACGCCCTCAAGGGCACATTTTTTTATTCAGGCATCTGTCATTCCACAGACATTAACTGGGCATCTGCTGTGTGCCACGTTCTTATAATTCATGGCCATGCTCTGCAATGGTACAGTTCTGTAGCATTTATGCAGCAGCAGGAAAATTGCTGGGCGGTATACCTCTTCTTTATCAAAGGCTATCATCCTGATTAGAAACCTACAGCAGCAAGCCCTCATTTGTCTACATTAATGAATCCTAGCAATAAATTTAGTCACTCTATGTGCAGGCATCTGTCAGAGTTTTCAGAAACCTTCAGTGTATTCTTGACTCCCTGATCTGGGCCCTGAATCTTGTCTAACTTTTGGCAATGAGATCTTACAAGTATGTGTTTAAAGGCTGAGCTGTAGTTGTCAGGTGGAAAACCACAGATTTTACCAGGAAGGCTAAGCATGGCAATAAAACCTTCTCTGCTAGAATCTTTTAGACTTTTCTCTTCCGTATTAGCTGGCACCCAGTGTTAGCTGGGTTTCTGTCATTCCCTGGACCCCACAACACGGCTACGGCACACAATGTTGTTTTTGCTGAGCTGGGTTTGGTGGGATCAACCGTGAATGAGGACCAGGCCAGGAGCGGAGGCTAGCCTCCATGTGTCCAGAGCTGAGCACTCACCTGGTTCCTGCTGCTGTGAGCCTGGAGGGTGGCAGGTACTGGGATTCTGGGGGATATCCATCCACCACGCACCTTGGTGGACCCTTGCCAAGCCTCACTGGGGTCACTGGGCTTCCTCATGGCCTGTTCTCACTGTCTCACAGCCTCAGACATGTTAAAAGATCTGGCTTTTCCATAAAACCCTGTTTTCCAGTGATTTTAGAATTTCTTTTTCATATTTTTACATTTTAGGGTCTTTTTAAAAAATTATTATTATACTTTAAGTTCTGGGATACATGTGCACAACGTGCAGGTTTGTTACATAGGTATACACGTGCCATGTTGATTTGCTGCACCCATCAACTTGTCATTTACATTAGGTATTTCTCCTAATGATATCCCTCTCCCAGGCCCCCAACCCCTGACCGGCCCAGTGTGTGATGTTCCCCTCCCTTTGTCCATGTGTTCTCACTGTTCGACTCCCACTTATGAGTGAGAACATGCAGTGTTTAGTCTTCTCTTCTTGTGTTACTTTGCTAAGAATGATGGTTTCCAGTTTCATCCATGTCCCTGCAAAGGACAGGAACTCATCCTTTTTTATGGCTGCATAGTATTCTAACATATACTATGTTAGAATAACATAGTAGTCTAACATAAACACATGGTGTATATGTGCCACATTTTCTTTATCCAGTTTATCATTCATGGACATTTGGGTTGGTTCCGAGACTTTGCTATTGTGAACAGTAGGGTCATTTTTATAAAATAAAATTAATTTAAAAAAAGAAGAAGATAGGTAAAGGTCTACAATTCACGTCTGAAAACTTAGTATCTCTTCTCAGGCCTGACACTAATTCTCCTTTCTCTAAGAGCCCCAGTGAGTTCGGGACCATGAATATCTGTCTTTCCTGAAGCACAGATGTTAGTTCCGCTGGATCACTGCAGAATGCCAGCCTGATATTCCATTGATCGTGTTTTAACCAGCCTAAAGGATAGCTTTAAAAAGCACTAATGAGTAGCCTACGGGGCTTTCTACATTAAGTGAAGTTTCTCTTGCTAGTGAGTATAGACACTGTTTGTGTAATTACCTTGTGTTTGAGCAATTTCTCTTTTGTATTTAGGTCTTAGTGGCTAAATTCCTTGTCTCTTACCAACATTTACAACCAGTCTCAATAAAGTAGGAAGAGTCATTGTTCTTTACTTTTTTCTCTTTCTCCCCTCTTCAGGAGCATGCAAATAGCCACCATCCTGTCCTTCCTATAGGCCTGGAAAACAACAGAGGGGTCCAGCTTTTTCAGTGGGAGAGCAGAGTTTGAGAAAGAAGCTGAAGAAATGTCATCTAAAACACCGACAAATCGGGGCAACCAGTGATTCAGACCAAACAGGGCTAGAGATTAACACCCAAGAGAAAAAAGAAATTGATCAAAATACTCATTCAAGTCATCAGGATTAGAGCTGCCAGAAATGGCCCAGCCGTGGAGTTACAGGAAAAAGATTGATGGGTTGTAAACGCTGGCAGGCTCCATTGGGGCACCAGGAAATGGACACAGAAGGGCCACACGCAAGAAGGAACCAGAGTTCGGATTTAAGTTCCTAAGACCATGTGGGGAAGACAGCACTGGGCCACGTTGTCTTCTCTGAAAAGTCTGTGTTTTTGCCTTTCCTGTGGCCAGGCCACTGTCCCCCTGGTGCCCCTTCATGACAAAATTCTGTAAGTCAACAGCTTTGTCACTTGTTTCAACAGTAGCCTCCACTCCTCAGATACCCACTCCTACCACCATGTATGCAAGATGGCAGGAAAGCGTTTGTTTGATGACCAAATCTTTTATGTCCTATTAAATTCCCATTTGCATTTTTTAGCAATTCCTCTTTGTAATTCAATGTATTGATTAAAACAGTGGTTTCTGTCTGTTGAGAGAAATGGAACTATGTGTCTAGCTTCTGTTTGTTTCTGTTTCTTAATGTTTTGTACTTTTGCATTATTCATGCGCCTAGAGGCTCTGCATGATGGCTACATTTTTATAAATCCCCCAAATAAATAAGTAATGCCCTATTTAGAAAAGCTACTTTGTTTTACCTAGGACTTTGGCTGTGGGTGTCTGATAAGTCACATCTAGCAACTCAAGCCAATGGACAGCAATTGCAGGATCTCTTGTCATGCTTCAAATATTAAAAATAAAATTCAGAGCCACCCCGTGTGTGTAAGTTTTGTGCAGCATTTCTGCTGAGGTTTCCTTTTTAGCTTCAGCCAGAAATGCATCTCACTCATAAATTCTAGATAGCATAGAGATGATTGAATGATAAATGACCTTTGGAAGGCTCTTAAAAAAAAAAAAAAAGACTTTTTTACAAGTGTTTTCCCTGTGACACATGAGGTTCATAGATGGTACAAGGAGATTTGGGGGAAGGTTGATTTGGTTTGGTAAACTAAGGTGGAAAAGAAAGATAATTTTCCTGATTATGCTTGTCCTGAGCTTCTGTCGCTGGTAAAAGGAAATGAGAACTCGAATTTCCCATTGATATAATCTGCATTCATCTAATTTTTTGGAAACTTGCTCAGCTCTCCACTAACCGAGATACACATAAACGTGTCCTCAGATTCCACCAAATCTCAGCCTCCCATGGCAGTATCTCCCTGAAAGACACCAAATGGAACCCCGGTACTATCACAGGTGTGATCTGCAATGCAATAAATCTCATTTGAAGGATTCACGCAATGTGAAGATAGTTCCCTTCTTGGCAGTCTATCTCATGTCTGTTAATTGCAAGGGCAGCTCTCCATGACAACTTGCTGAGCAAGTACAGGACTGTGCAGCCAATTCTGCAGTTTTTCCTCAACTTGACAACATTAGGAAGACCTCGGGTCTCTGGATTTTTCCACTCCTCTCCTCCAGAATGCTTCACTTTATAAAGCACATTTTATGCACATTCCTCTCATCTCCCTCTTTTGTGGTGAAAAGCATTCAACTTTCCCTTAGTTTCACTTTGGCTTAAGATCAATATTTCGACTAAATTCATATCTTTGATATATAGCATTTCACTGGGAGAGTATAAGAAGCCATATATTATTTTGCTCTTAAGAAAAATGGGAACCTGATCTGCAGATTACCTGCTAAGCGGTTGTGAGGATTTATTTGAATTCCCCTAAGAACCTGTTAGTTTATAATTTGTTGCACAGGATTTATGGCCCTCCCAGGGGATTTCATTCACCGTGTGAGAACATTTCTCTGACATGTCAAAGATGCGCCACTGTGCCTGCGATTTTTGCATATTCACAACGGGCTGCCTTGGCTCTTCTCGTGAAAATTTGGCTACTCGGCAAAGACCTGTCTCAGAGATGTGCCCGCGTGAGACCGATAGAGTACATTCTTGCTGAGGAGCCCATGTCCACATTTAAATTCATCATATTTTAGAATACAGCCCAGGATGGCCCTAATCTCTGTTTTCTCAAATCTCCAAAATGAATATTTGTCATAACAGAAAGGTCTCTGGGCTTTATTGATCTAAATATAGTGTAGCATATCCAACATCAGCAAATAAGTATCATTCAGAATATATTATTTAAAACAGAATCAGGATTCACATTTTTCAAGCATATGTTCTAAGTTAAAAAATAAAAAACTCTTGAGAGTGGTATAGTTTTGTTTTGTTTCCTCCACACACATTAAGAGTGGCCCAGGTCTTCCAGAAACATGGTCTATGCGCTTCAGTCTAAATTACAGTCAAACCTCATTAATTCAGAGAAGAGGTCTTATAACCCATAATTATGAGGACAGGAGCTGAACTAAAATTGACCTTTATCTCCGCCATCAGATTACTAAAAAAAACACATTTTTAACAATATCCCAGGGGCAATGTCTAGGTTCTCAAGGTCAACTGCTTTCCAGCAGTTTGGAAGCACCTCAACAATGAGAAACAAAAGCACCACAATAATAATTTTTTAAAAAATGTAAAAAGGACATTTAAAAAGCACCAACTCTGATTATAATGAATTATATTTACACATCAAAGCATGGGGTGTTAGATCTAAGGAAACGTTAAGAAATTTAGTCTGACCAATTTCACTAAAGCTGTGAAGATTATTTTTTGTCATGTTTTCAGTTACACTCCAGCATTTCCAACATGTGGCATAAAAAAAGTTACAATTCTCCCTCAGCTTCTAAGTACCTTAAATTTAATTGTAAATTGAAAGTAGTTTTTTGTTTTGTTTTGTTTTGTCAAAAAACAACAGATGCTGGTGAGGTTGTGGAGAAAAAGGAACACTTATACACTGTTGGTGGGAGTGTAAATTAGTTCAACCATTGTGGGAGACAGTGTGCCGATTTCTCAAAGACCTAGAGTCAGAAATACCATTTGTCCCAGCAGTCCCATTGCTAGGTATATACCCAAAGGAACATAAATCATTCTACTATAAAGATACATGCATGTGCATGTTTATTGCAGCACTATTCACAATGGCAAAGATGTGAAATCAACCTAAATGCCCATCAATGATAGACTGGATAAAGAAAATGTGGCACATATACACCATGGAATACTATGCAGCCATGAAAAGGAATGAGATCATGTCCTTTGCAGGGACATGGGTGGAGCTGGAAACCATCATTCTCAGCAAACTAACACAGGAACAGAAAACCAAACACTGCGTGTTCTCATTCATAAGTGGGAGCTGAACAATGAGAACACATGGACACAGAAAGGGGAACAACGCACCCCGGGGCCCGTCAGGGGAGGGGCCAGGGAAGGGAGAGCTAACACATACTGGGCTTAATACCAAGGTGATGGGATGATCCGTGCAGCAAACCACTATGGCACACATTTACCTATGAAACAAACCTGCACATGTCCACATGTACCCTAGAACTTAAAAGAAAAGTTAAAGGAAAACAAAGAAAGTATTTTTAAATATTAACTATTTAACTTTTATTAGAGCCCTGTGGATTTTTTTTAACATGGAATTGGAATCACAGATTACTTCCCATGTCTGTCCATGCTATAACCATAAGGTATAGTTCTTTCTAAGTAGATGATTCAAAGCCCTCACTCACAGTGGCTTCTTGGGATTGGTTCCCTTTGCAGGTTTTCAGGCAGGGTCCATGCTGTCCTCTCTCCTGTCTTCCCATTTTCCCTGAGAGAGAGGAGCAAATCTGATAGGGAGGGTTGTGGAGGGGGGATTCAGGGGAGGAACTGAGTCTGTTCAGCTAAACCCAGCTCCTGGGCATGCCTCGGTTTTTCTCATCTGCTGGTCATGGAAGACAAGCTTCCAGGTCTGCCTCCAGCCAAGTCCCAAGTCTCAGAGCCAGCTCTACCCTTGCAAAGGTTTAGGGTGAGATGATGTTGAGGGTGGAGCTTAAAATTGAGGCAATGCGGCTGGGTGTGGTGGCTCATGCCTGTAATCCCAGCACTTTGGGAAGCCGAGGCGGGCGGGTCACCTGAGGTCGGAAATTCAAGACCAGCCTGACCAATACAGTGAAACCCCATCTCTACCAAAAATACAAAAATTAGCCAGGCGTGGTGGCATGTGCCTGTAGTACCAGCTACTCAGGAGGCTGAGACAGGAGAATTGCTTGAACCTGGGAGGCGGAGGTTGCAGTGAGCCGAGATCGCACCACTGCACTCCAGCCTGGGCTACAGAGTGAGACTTCCTCTCAAAAAGAAAAAAAAAAATGAGGCAATGCTCCAGATGTCCACCGTGCTACAGATCTAAGTCAAGGGCCCCATCCAGACTCTTAAAACTGTAACACTATTGATTCTCTCCTGTCAGGCCTCTGCCTTACTTCCAAATTCATTGTGCACTTGAGTGGAAGAAAGCTGTGTCATTGACCCTCAAACACCAGCATCATGGGAAAGGCCTCAGAAACCTTGCAGAAACTAGACAGCAGACTGCAGCAGCCAATTGCTGGGACACTCAGAGGTCCTGAGTAACTTCTCAGCAGCTAAGGCCTTGTCAAGGGCTGACCATAGCCTGGGCCAGTTGCATCCAGCTTTTTCCTAGGCAGAAAGACCTGAGATAAGAAGCAGATGGTAGTGAAAGACAAGAGCTTAGTTCTGCTCAAGGCTCTTCTTAAAACTGAGGAGCTCAGGTGCAGCCTCAGGCATCGGTAAATAAAGTAACTTTTTGCTGCCTTTACTCTTTCTGGAGCAGGTCTTCAGGATTGTGCAATAAACTAAAAATGCAGCTGAATGCTGCACGAGCAACATAGCTGGTGTGAATCTGCTCTAATTTCTCATCCAAATGGGATACTTTTGGAATAAGAGGGGCTGGTGTCAAAAAGCATGCTGACAAGAACATCTGTGCACACTGTCCTAAGCAAGCTGGGACTCAGGGGCACCCTAGGAGCATCTATTAGGTGGGTGCAGAAGGGATTGTGGTATTTTTCCATTACTTTCGATGGCAAAAACTGCAATTCCTTCTGCACCAACCTAAAAACACTGAGGTCGCTGGTTCCAGGATGACATTAGCAATGCCAGGATTGGCTGCCCAGGTGCCTGTTCTGTTGAACTACAGGGAACTGCTGCATTCAAGGACACGGGAGATGAGCTTGTGCCCGCTGAAGTCTGTAGCCAGCTTTAGGTTGATTACACCAGTGCTGGTCATGGTTGTAGATTTCAGTAATCCAGATTGTGGTTTACGTTAGAAAACGGTGGTGAATTTTGTGACCAAACATACAGAAAGCAATGGGTCCCTTATCATGCTGGGAAAATGCCATCAACTTCAGGTGAGGTAATGAAAATATTTGGTGAAGACATTAGAACACCCAAAAGTTAAGAAACCAGCTGGACAGACCTGGGCCTGAAACACTGTTGTTAGGGTCTCAGATGGAGCAACTGGGTAGGTTGATGAATATCCTTTGGCCTTTTCAAAGGAAGAAGAGCGAAAAATTGGGACAGTGGAGAACAGAGGTGACAGTTGCACTTGGAACCCTGTTTGCTGCAGGTACGGGTGCCCATCTGAGTGTAGCCTGCCTCATTCTATGGGTAGAGCCACCCTGAATAAGGATCAAGAGCCAGAGGGGAGTGATAATAACCCCTTATTAGTAAGATTTTTTGTGTGTCTGATGGACAAGCAAGACAGAGAATCCTCGAAGTGGAGGCCACAGAGCAATGTCTCAGAGGCCGATCTTGGGAAGAGGAGATCATCTGTGTGGATGATCCTCCCTTTCTGTCTTGACAAGCAGCCTGGTCTCTCCCAGATGAGTTTAGCTCCACAGAGCCCTCTGACATCTGGCTTAGAATGACTGACATATTCATGAGGCTAAACCCGAGAGAGCTCTCTCTGACTTTCTCTCCTCCCTCAGGGACCTCGGAGCCTCTATGGGAACATGGGCACGAACTGTGTTGAGAACTGGCTCCTGGGAACAAGGCTCCACGGGCGCCCCAGAGCTGAGGATGGGGCTCTTTTTTCCTTAATTAAGTGGATATACAGTCAATACTGTGATAATCCGGTGTTTCCTACTCACTGGTTGAACACAGTATCTGGGGTCCTAAAAAACCAGTTCCAGCGGGAGACAACCTGGCTGAACAAAGACCAGCTTCATCCAGATTTTGGAATGAGAGGCATCTAACACAGTCGAAGAAATGAGAGTTAAGAAAATCTTGGGACACTGACTCTCAAGGTTAAGAAAATGTTATTTTCCTTTGATTTTAGGTCAACTTAAAAATAAACTTTGACTTTTCTTTCTCAAAATATTTCTGGTTAAAGAAGTTTCTCTGTTTTATTAAGATTTTTTTGCTCCAAACAGAAATCCCTTGGTCAGCCCAAAACACAAAAGAGAATCCATGCATAAGAAGGTTGGGAACCCAGGAGCTGTCTTCAGCTCGCGTCTACGCACCTGCTTCTCACTTTCCCTCTCTTGTGGGCTGCTCTCTTTGCTTCCTAAGCCATGAGATTGAAAATGACCTTCACTGTCTCCCGTGAGGGAGTGGCAGACCAAACCTGCAACCTCCTAGATGCAGCCCACATTCCAGGAGGGGCAAAGATGGCGCCAGCTCAGGCCAAGGTGGCTCCGGCAGCCACCGACATGTCTTACTTTGTTGCTTCCTTACACTAAAAAATGAAAAGATCTTGATGTGCTTCAGAGCAAGGTTTCTCAGCCTCGCCACTGCTAATGGCATTGGAGACCGGATGACTCTGTGGGGTGCTGTCCTGTGCACTGTAGGACTCTCAGCAGCTTCCCGGCCTCCACCCACCTGGTGCCAGTAACACTCCTCTGTTGTAAGTACCAAAAATGCCAACAGATGTCACCAAATGTCCCCAGAGGGGCAGCCTCTCCCTCAGTTGAGAACTGCTGCTCTAGGGTCAGAGACACCTGGGTTAACACTCTGTCCCCTGACATCCTTCTGACTTTGGATGAATTCGTTCATTGCTTTGTGCCTCTCTTCATCTGTAAGCTAAATCTAATAATAAATAATAGTAGCACTTAACTAATAGGGAAAACATTGATTTCATGAAACAATGTAGACAAAAGCTTTAACATAACAACATGTGATAAACATTCCAAGGTTATGGCTATTGTTACAAAATAAATCCAAAGCACATGCCAATTTTTTTATTTCATGAGAAACATTTTATGCATCATGCTACTGTCCATGTGTGGTAAATTATAATCATTCTCTTTAGTCAAAAGCTGAGCTAAAATATACTTGATATAGAGGAGTTTTGCCACACTTTGCTTGTGAACACCAAAAACTATTACATATTTATATATTTATTTCCTTTACACTTCTCAAGTTTTCATTTCTAAGGAGTCTTAAACATTCTATTAACATTGTTGAATTTATTGTCTCCAAAATATCACCTCTTTAAAAACTTTTCAAAATGGAAGAGATGAAAGAATTTTAAGTGAGGGATGTGAGAGAGATAAACAAGTTTAAAACTGGCTTTGAATTAAAACAAAATAATGAAAGTCTGAGATGAGAAGGCTACTAATAAATTTCTGAAAGTAGAGAAAGATGGTGCTTCTGCAACGAAGGTATGAAAGAACCTCTCCCTGGCTGACTCTAGCCAGGGGTCTCCTTAAAAAGTCATTCTCTTAAAAAATCAAAACTAGGGTGGACTTTACATCAATTTCCAGGACTCAGAAAACTCCTTAAGATGTAACCTGGAGCTCAGCATGAATTTTTGAGCACTTTCCCAGCTTGAGTGCACAAGTGTAGCCACCTGCCCAGCTCACTAGCAACAACAGAGCTGTCATTTTGGAATCGCTGCCTGGGGTGTGGATCCCCCTCCCTTAGCACCTGGTTCCTCACCCAGGTGAGGCCCCAAAGGAAGGTGGCAAGACCCCACCCAGGGGCACTATCAAAGCGCATCACCCAATTGTTAATAGATGCTTTACCCCAAGGACTCCCAGAAGTTTCCAGGAGAGCCTCTCCCAATCCCTCCAGCAGCTCAGACTCCAGGAGCACACCCGCAGGAAGGGAAGCAGGAGGCCTTTCAGGAGTGGGTTCAGTAGACACCACGGAGCTGCTGCCACATGCAGAACACTGTGCTGGACCTGGGAAAGGATCCAGAGGATGACTTTGTGGAGCCAACCTCGGTGATGCCACAGCTCAGGAGCACCGGCCTGGAGGTGGTGTTTTTTAATCATAGACATTGCCATCACAGACGACTGGAAAGAAAGAAACATTTGCTTTATTTCCTCAATTTACTACCTCATTTTCCATAAATAAAGTAACAATAAACCAACCTAATTTAATTATTTTCCCCATAGAAGCTAGTATTTATTCAGAGCTTAACATGTCCTAAGCTCTTAGCAAAAAATACTTTACATGGATTACTCCTTTTATCCTCAAAAATTCGTGATTTAGGTCTACTTTATCCCTATTTTCAGATGAAGGCATTGAGACCGTGAGAGGGTTAGAAACACATTCAGTGTCAGGCAGGGAGGGATGAAGTGGTGGATCCCGGACGCAAAACCAGAATGCACAGGAGGCGTCCAGGGAAGAGGTAAACGCAGCCGCTCCCACATCCTTGAGCTCAGAATCCAGCTGGAGAGAAAAAAGCCGTAGTTACACATCATATATATGGATCAAAGTAGCACATGTCCCCCAAAAATATATACCACGGTTGCATATCAATATTAAAAAAAGATCACCAAGAGGAAAAAACTGTAAAACAGAAAGGCCAAGTACACAATCATATATAACATCGACTAAAAATGTAGCCACAGGAAGGGTGTGGCAGTGATGAATCCTCTTCCACTGCTGTGTAGACGGGGTGGCGTTTGACTTTCACGTTTTTTGTCTTTCATCGGACGGTGAGCTCATGGAAGCTGAAACTTCATGGTGCTGATCTCCAAATTTCCAACACCTCCCACACTGCCGGGTAAATAGTAAATGCTCAGTAACTGTTGCATTGAATGAAAGAAGACAGGTCATTCCTGTGTCATGGCGAGAAACAAGCTCACGCTTCGATCACTTTATGTGGCGTGAAGTGGCTCAGACATAGCTTTGTACACAAAAGAGCATGAGACGTCGCCGCCAGAAGAACAGACGGCTGAATGGAGAGGACCCAGCTCCCCATGCCCTCCTGTCCAGTGTCTTCTGAGTGACCCTGGGCAAGGTCCTGACCTCTCTAAACTCAGCATCCTCACATACGATATGGGCATGGCAATGCCTGCTTCACAGAGGCGGCGTAAGGATAAAATGGATAACATGCATAAATCGCTTAGCATGGGTCTTGTATTAATTCACCAGGGCTGCCACAGCAAAATGCCATTGACAGGGCAGCTTCAACAACTGAAACTTATTTCCCACAGTCCTGGAGGCTGGAAGTCTAAGGTCAAGGTGTCGACAGGACTGGTTCCTGCTGAGGCTTCTGTCTCTCTGTGGCTTGCAGATGACGTCTTCTCCCTGTGTCCCCACAGGGCTGACTCTCTCGGTGTCCATCCCTGTGTGTGTGTCTGTGTCCAAATCTCTTCTTATAAGGATACCAGGCCAAGCGGACTAAGGTGCATCCTCATGGCCTCATTTAACATAATCACCCCTTTTAAAACCCTGTCTCTGGCCGGGCGTGGTAGCTCACATCTGTTAATCGAGCACTTTGGGAGGCCAAGGCAAATGGATCACCTGAGGTCAGGAGTTCGAGACCGGCCTGGTTAACATAACGAAACCCCGTCTCTACTAAAAATACAAAAATTAGCTGAGCGTAGTGGTGTACCTTCTAACCCTCTCACAGTCTCAATGCCCTCATCTGAAAATAGGGATAAAGTAGAATTAAATCACTAATTTTTGAGGATAAAAGGAAGTAATCCATGTAAAGTAGCTGTAGTCCCAGCTACTCAGGAGGCTGAGGCAGGAGAATCGCTTGAACTCGGGAAACAGAGGTTGCAGGTGAGCCGAGATCACGACGCCATTGCACTCCAGCCTGGGCTATAGAGTGAGACTCCTTCTAATAAAAAAAAAAAAAAAAAAAAACCTTGTCTCCAAATACAGTCATACTCTGAGGTCCTGGGGGTTGGGACTTCAACATATAAATTTGGGGGAATGCAGTTGACCCCATAACACCCTGATTTATGGAATGGCATTGATCTATAACAATATTATTCATAAATACGATTTTTGAATGAATGACCATTTCTTCCTATATTCATTTTTTTTTTATTTATTCACTTATGCACGAAAAATACAGGAGTCTGTGGCCTTCTGAGTGTTAAATAACATCAGCTCCCTGCCCTGCAAGGAGCTCCGTTCCCAGCTGGGGAGACAAAGGTGGCAGCCGGAGTGTGGCCCCGTGAACGCGCCTCACGCTCCCCATCTATGATGGTGGGAGGAGAAGCCCAGGCTGCTCTGCAAAGGGACTTTTCCTATCATCACTAAGGCTATGCAGGAAATGCAGAACCATGTTCCTGGGCAAAACGGGAAATCACTGGTCTCAGCTAACAATTCGCAAGTGACCCTTCCCATTATAATATCCTGACTGCAGCCGAGCACGGTGGTTCACGCCTGTCATCCCAGCACTTTGGGGGGCCGAGGTGGGTGGATCACGAGGTCAGGAGATCGAGACCATCCTGGCTAAAACGGTGAAACCCCGTCTCTACTAAAAATACAAAAAATTAGCTGGGCGTGGTGGCGGGCGCCTGTAGTCCCAGCTACTCGGGAGGCTGAGGCAGGAGAATGGCATGAACCCGGGAGGCGGAGCTTGCAGCGAGCCGAGATCGCGCCACTGCACTCCAGCCTGGGCCACAGAGCGAGACTCTGTCTCAAAAAAAATAAAAATAAAAATAAATAAAAATATCCTGACTGCAAGATCAGACACCCCACGGAGAACGAAACCCTCCCAGACGCCTGCGGCTGAGCATCGGAGTTTGAAACATGAACCTTTGAACAACTAGAAAGAATTAACTGTAATTTACATTAAAATGGCTGATTTTTTAAGTTGAATTAGCTGAGAAAAGCTTGGGATACAAATAGCATAAAACACACACACAAACACACAGAGACACACACAGTCACATATGTACACAAACACACATATACACAGAACCACACACATACATATATTCACAGACACACACACACACATCACACACACAAGCACATGCATACATATACATGACACACACAAGCACACACATCACAAACACACAAGCACAAGAATACATATACACAACATACACAAATACACAGATCACACACAAACACATATGTATACATGACACACACAAATCACAAACACATGCATATATACAGATATATATTCATGTAAATACACAAACACATATACACAGAAACACACACATATACACATCACATGCACACACATACATATACACAAGCACACACATACACACATACATATACACACATGTATACACACAAACATCACCTACATGCATACACACATATAAACACATACATATACACACATATACAGACACATATACACGTGCACACACAAGCACACACATATACATGTGCGCACATCTCACACACACAAGCACATACATACACACATACACACATGCACATACGTATACACATGCACACACAAGCACACACATACAAACACATACATATGCATGCACACACATCACACAAAAGGGGCAGCCCAAAGCAGCAGACCCACATACATACACATGCAGTGACACACATACACACACACACCACACACAAGCACACACACATATACATGCACACACATATATACAAACGTATACACATGTACACACAAGCACACATACACATACACACAAACACAAACACACATGCACACACACAAGCACACACATACATGCACACACAAGCACATACATCACACACATACATATACACACACAAGCGCACACACATACACACACACAAACACACACGCAGACACACAAACACATGCACACACAGCAGTGCTTGTGCTGCAACCAAAGGGCAAGGCAGATTGGTGAGCAAAGAGTTTCTAGACCACACTGAGGCGATGCAAAGGGCGCTGGAATTCAGGATCAGGGGCTCGCTGTTATCCCTCAAGGTGGGTTAGATGTAACCAGGCTGGAGTTCATCGTAGACCACCATGCAGTTAATGTATACGTGGTTCAAATACTCTTGCCTGATTTTTTCACTGTCCTTTTGACAGTGATTTTTTTTTTTTTAACAGAGTCTCACTCTGTCATCCAGGCTAGAGTGCAGGGGCATGATCTCAGCTCACTGCAACCTCCGCCTCTTGGGTTCAAGCGATTCTCCTGTCTCAGCCTCCTGAGTAGCTGGGACTACAGGCACGTGCCACCACACCCAGGTAATTTTTTGTATTTTAGTAGAGACAGGGTTTCATCATGTTGGCCAGGATGGTCTCGATCTCCTGACCTTGTGATCCACCCGCCTTGGCCTCCCAAAGTGCTGGGATTACAGGCGTGCGCCACCGCGGACAGTGATATTTCTAACTTCCCCTAGTGTTATGACAGCCATATGGGCAGGCAGACCATACTGCCCACCGCCCCTGAGGATTCCTGTGTTCTGTGTGGTTGCCACATACACAGCATCCTTTATGGTACTTTGCTTTTCCTGGACTAATCAATGTCCTGTGAATGCTACATACTAAATGATTATAAAGCGCTGAGAAGCGGAAAAGAAGGGCTCCCTAACTCTGCCTCCTGAATGTTAGAGTAGCTTTCCATTACCCTAGAAAGGAAAATTATGGCCCTAAACCAATGGCAGCAGAAGCTGCACAGAGGGCTCCGTAGATCAAGGGCAGACTCCCCATCTGAATAAAGACCCGCATGGCCATTCAGAGCCTCACAGAGGACTCAAACGAGAACAGCACCACCGTACATGGTCACCAAGCCGCAAAAGCCAAGCGTACGTGAACAGCTTCTAGCGTCTTAATCAGAGAAATGAGCAACAAAGTTTCCCCGACACATTTGATGCATACATAATTGTCACCGTGCTGCATGCTAATTAAGCATCATTCCTACGTCGTTTTCTAAATGACTATGATTGGAACGATGGTTGCACAGCCACTGGCAGCGTTCAGGGGAGCAGAGCAGGGTGGCGGGAGATGGGGCGGAAGGGGGAACTCCTCCGAAGTCCCCTCCCACACGGAGCTGGTGGCCCACGAACCCAGGAGGCAGCCTCAAGGGTAGCATCTCCTCCAGTGAACACTCATGGCCTAGAGTCCGGAGGGCCACCTGCCCGGCGCTCTGCTGAAAAAGGTGGCTGCCTTTGGTTTTCTCCACCCACTGTCTCCTCTAGCATGGAGGAATTGCTCCAGGCTTCTCTTCTCAGCCAGGTGGCTCTGAATGGGCAAGGGTCCCCCATAGCAGCACCGAGGGCATTCTGGCACTGGGTCTCACCTCGCCTGCCCCCTGGCAGCCAGGCGCTGCCGTCTGGGAATCAGGACACACACTCCAAGAACCGGAGTCCCCTGACAGCGGATCCAGGGCCTGCCGAGATCCAGGGCCTTCCTGCAGAGATGGCCCTTCCTCTGCAGGAAGATTTCTCCCAGGGGACTGATTGCAGACCGTGGTTGAAATCCCAAGGAGCAGGGGCAGCAACGCCAGGACACTGCAAGTGAGGGCAGGGCGGCCAGGCAGAGTCCACAAGAGCTCCGGTAACCCCAGCAGCGGTGCCATTTACTCAGCTCTTTGAGTTTTCCAGACTCTGGACTAAGCAAATACTGGATTTCATTTCCTTCTCATAACAAAGAAGGACACTGAGTCTTAAAGAAATCCCCACACCTCACAGTAGTGAGACGAGTGGCCCAGGCAAACTCAGCCTGTTTAAGAAGAAGAAGAAAACGAAAAATGTGGCTTTCACTAAAGAAAAGCAGTTTTGTCTTCTGAACTGAGCTGCGTGGAAATCGGGATCAGTGGCACACTGCTGCCACGTGAAGGGTCCCATGGGCTCTGGCTGCTAAGCCAGGACACAGAGCAGACCTCCGCTTAGGGGCTCACTTTTAATTTTATGGTTTTGTGATTGTGTCAGATAAGATAAGCCTTTCGGAAGTGAGCTGAGCCCAGAGAGGCATTTCATTTCCTCATCACCAGGGCCCTAGAAAAGCCTGGGGGAGAAATCAGACATCCCCCACTGCGTGTGCATGTGTGTCTGTGCATTCGTGTGTGTGTGCACGTGTGTGTGCATGTGTGTGTGCACCTGTGTGTTCACAAAGTGGTCTTATACAGAGAATATGCGAGATTTTCAGAAGGGGAAGATCATTGTGAATGTGCTTTGAAGGTGGTTAAAAGCCGGCCGTCTGAACTGGGAAATGAGAAGAGTGAGGGAACAGCCCTTTTTGTCATAGACGGTGGTCAGTTCCCTCACCCTCCTCCGAAGGCGGGAGGCAGAGCAAGAGGTTGGCAGGACACCCCCAGGCCTGCTGCCCCTCACAACGCCAGGGCTATGTGGTCTAAATGGCACTCTCGCAGGCAGCCACCCTCAGACACGTTAATCATGGGTGGCCAGTGGTCTCTCGACTGAAGTCTGAAGAACGTCAAGGCTTTTTGCAAAAGGAGGCGGAAACCAGATTCGGATCTTGAACTGACTCACACAATCATACTTCAAAGCTGGAATTTGAGAGCCTGTTTCAACTAAAAATTTTAAAAACATAAAGTATATTAATTCAAAACCTAGACATCTCCTACCACCTTTAGTTTATATTCTCATTTTGTTAGAACCCACATTAAAATGAATTAACCAGTGAGCTGCATACTATCCAGGTGATTTTAGTAAAATAGTAGGAAAATCAGCCAGATCTCCTGGGCATAATCTTCAATACATTTTAAGGATGTCAATTATATTTCTGATACCATATTTCACCACTTAGATCTTAGTTTCATTTTACAAGACTCTTTTTCCCCCTAATATCGCCTCTCTAAATTGGCTTTCAATATATGGGAGGCTGAGGCAGGAGAATCGCCTGAGGCCAGGAGCTCAAGATCAGTCTGGGCAACATGATGAGACCCCTGCCTCTAAAAAACTTAAAAATTAGCCAGGCCCGGTGGTGTGCACCTATTGTCTCTAAGTGCACCTATACTCAGGAGGCTGAGGCAGGAGGATCACTTGAGCCTAGAAGTTTGAGGGTACAGTGAGCTATGATTACACCACTGCACTCCAGCCTGGACAACAGAGTGAGACTCTATCTATAAACGAACAAACAAACAAACAATAATAATATAATAATAAACATATAATAATAAACAAACAATAAAGTAAAAATGAAAATAGCAGCACCTCCTTTGAGTAATGCTAAATGTTCAATATTATGCAATGAGCCATTATTTTTAAAGTTACTCTTTATCATTTTATTAACATCAAAAAATGCTAATAATAATACTTTAAATAATATTTCTTGTATCCTCACTTTTAAACATATTTATAGTTTGGTAAGACAACAATCAATTCTAGTTTAGCCTACCATGTTTCATTAGTCACAGTATTTAATACCTCACACATAACTTCTCTGTTAGCATGAAGAAAACTGCTTATTTTCTTTGAAGCATTGTTTCTTCCAAATATGTTTTTCTCAAAAAAAAAAAACCTTATTTAGAACTTTCAAGATGGAATGCTGATAAGCATATTGACTCAAAAAATAAATAAATATGGCCGGGAATGGTGGCTCAACCTGTAATCTCAGCACTTTGCAAGGTCGAGGCTGGAAGATCATGAAGTCAGGAGTTTGAGACTGGCCTGGCCAGCAGGGTGAAACCCCATCTCTACTAAAAATACAAAAATTAGCCAGGTGCAGTGGCAGGTGCCTGTAGTCCCAGCTACTCGGGAGGCTGAGGCAGGAGAATTGCTTGAACCCAGGAGGCAGAGGCTACAGTGCGCCGAGATCAAGCCACTGCACCCCAGCCTGGGTAACAGAGCAAGACTCTGTATCAAAAATAAATAAATACAGACACCCCCCACAGACATACGTACCACAAAATGGAAAAGGAATAATTAAGATTTCCATATTATATTGAACATATTTGACAAAAAGAAACAAAACTACCCAAAGGCAAAGAGAAGTGTTCTCTGCATTTTCATTTCATGAAATCTGTGATTCATGGAGGAGATTGTAAAATAAACTGCATTATAGAGGAAGTGACAGAACGAGGCAATACTCTGGAATTGACGAATGAAGAAAAGCACAAATGTGAGATGAATTTAATATCTTGAAATGAGAAGATCTTGGTACCAAGAGCAGCATCGGGCCGCCTGGCACAACTGACGAAATGTGAGATCACAGCAGGGTCGTGGCACAAAGCGTCCGGCCTAAGGTTGAAGATTTGGAAATCAAATTCGGTGAGAACTCGGACCAGGATACAGCTGTCAAAACCATCCTTGGTGGTGCCAGTTGATTCCTTCAAAATAAATTCATTCGGGTTGCGCGAGGTGGCTCATGCTCGTAATTCCAGCACTTGGGAGGCCGAGGTAGGCGGATCACTTGAGGTCAGGAGTTCGAGACCAGCCTGACCCATATGGTGAAACCCCATCTCTACCAAAAACACAAAAATTAGCCAGGCGTGGTGGCGGGTGCCTGTGATCCCAGCTACTCGGGAGGCTGAGGCAGGAGAATCGTTTGAACGCAGGAGGTGGAGGTTGCAGTGAGCAGAGATCGTGCCATTGCACTCCAGCCTGGGTGACAAGAGCGAAACTCTGTCTCAATAAATAAATAAATAAATAAATTTGTTCTCAGTCTAAAGACAATTCTGAGCGGCCCAGAGATGACCCACTCGAGAACACACTCTGTTGTAGGTTTGAAAGAGAAAGAGGAGAGAAAGCAGCAGAGAGAGAGAGAGAGGTGAAAAGAGGGGAAAAGGAGATAAAGAAAAGTCAAATGTCAGCAAACCAAGAAAGGCTGCTGCTTCACTGCATGGAGCATCAGACCCGTGGAGGGGCCAGGAACAAGCATTGGGTTCCCGAATGGCGACGGGCATCCATGGCTCATCTTTAAGTGAAGAGTGCGCTGGCAGGACTGTGAGGCTTGAATGGGGTGTGACACGCAGCTCTAAGCACGGCATCCAGTAGTCTCCGCTCACTTCGGGTCTGTTATCAAAAATACCATCTCCATCCTGGGAGGCAGGAACTCCGAGAGCCGCGGTCTTCGTTAGACAAATCTTCCTGAATTTTTCAGCTTTTTTTTTTTTTTTTTTTTTTTTGCTGCATAGTTGTTCTAACACATTTGGTTGCTTTCTTGTGCTGCTGCTTCTGGGACTTCTCTTGGCTAATTCATTGCACCCTAAATAACTCCACCCATGATCAGTAATTGCTATGAATCTATATTTTCATCATAATTGTATGTATATAATAGTGAAAGTTGTCAAAATCAAGATGGAGTCACTAATGTTAAGAAAACCCTGACAAACAGAGTCTGCGAAGGCCGCGAAGACAGGGTTCTCATGCTTGTGTGCCTGATAACCAAAAAGACTACAAAAAACACAACTTTGCACAAAGCCTATCCATTGAAACCTTACACAAAAAATACTTCTGCAAGGACATCTGCCCAGCAATTGCCTGTCCAACCTCGGACTGGCATCACCCCTGGTAGTAATCTTCATAGCCAAGATTAATTATCTCAAAATAATTATGAAATCATTTTTTTTCTGTAAAAATCTTTTTCTTCTTTTACTTTCCTGAATAAGCACATAGGTTACTCTGGTGTACAGATTCTCATGGCAATGCCCTATTCCCAAATAAATATCATTTTCTTTTAGACAGCCTCCTTCTGTTTGTTATTTAGGTTGATATAATTGTGAAAATAAATGCAGGATTTTTGTTCTATTTTGCTCTGTCTTCAAGCATATGTAAGCCTTGGGAGACCAGTACTGGAGAAGATGGGAGGAGAATACTCAGGGACGACCGTGCACAGCTCATGCTTTGGAACAAGGACACAATGAACTAAACTGATTGAATTTTAGGCCTGACTCTGCACTTACTGGCATGGAGAACTTGGCAGCTCACTAAATCTATGTCATCTCACCAGTCCAAATTACAATAGGGGAATACTTAGAACTATTTTGGCATTTTTGCAAAGAACACATATGATATCTCATAAGCACATAGTAAGTACCCCAAAATAATCAGCCATTAAGAATCCTGGTTTACACAATAATGCTCACAGACATTCAACGTGCAGTTATCAACACATGTTTGAATTTATTATATGAGAAAAGGGATAAACTTTTCGTAGAAATGAAAATGTCTAAGTCAATGCCTCCTCTTGAACTGTCTAAAAAAGACAGGAGAGAAGCTTCCAGAAGGACAGCATGTTTCTCCCCTCTTTAAACATCCAGGGTGGGAAGGAAGGAGCCGTATATAATCATCATTTTTTTTTCTTTAAAAAGCCTTTGTCTTCCTTTACTTCCCTAAACAAATGCGTAATTTACTATGTTGTACATATTCTCATTTCAATGACCTATTCCCAAATAAATAACATTTTCTTTTCGAGAGCCTCCTTCTGGGAGGCTTGGCTGAGCTAAGCACGCACCCTACAATGTGCCAGAACTCTGAGGAGCCACAAAAGCTACCAGCAAGTGAGTAACAGAGGAGCAACAGCCTGGGGAAAGGCCGAGAGGAGGCAGGAGGAGCTTGTGATGAGACGGAAAGCGCAATCCCAATGGGAAGAAAGAGACTCGGCGTGACAATGCCTGGATGCCCGTGGTTCCTTGTGCAGAGTGGAGACAAGCAACGCCAGCGGATCCAGCGTTGCGCATCTGAAAGACCTCAGCTAAAGCTGCAGAGCCTTTGCTGCGTGCTCCGTCTGGGAACAGGAGTGACGAGTGATGGTGGCTCCCCTGGATGCTGCTTCGGCTGAGGCCATGGAGCGGGCACAGGAAAGCAGAGCTGAGTGTCAGTCTCTGGCAACAGCAAAGCAGGAGCTTTCCACGTACCCACCGTCATCCAAAACAGCACTCCGTTCCACAGGTTTCTGCAAACCAAGGGCTCGGTCCGTGGGTGTGAGGAAAGGAGGCAGCAAAATATTCCATCAAATTGTGCTCAGCTCCATGGAATTTCCCTTTAGGGTTCATAGCCAAAAAATGTGGATTTGATGAAGGAAATTAAATCATTTGTAGGGTGTTGATTTCCAACCAATTTTTAAGTTTATAACGGCAATGATGCTCTTTTGTGAGATATGGGAAGTCACCTGTCTTGGTGAAATATTTACCATCCAAGTAAATATTGAACATTAGCAAGCAAGTCCAACTTTTTTTTTTTTTTGAGAAAGGGTCTTGCTCTGTCGCCCAGGCTGGGGTGCAGTGGTGTGATCATGGTTCACTGTAACCTGGAACTCCTGGGCTCAAGCGATCCTCCCATCTCAGCTTCCTGAGCAGCTGGGACTACAGGCACATACCACCACACCTGGCTAATTTTTGTATTTTTTGTAGAGATGGGGTCTCACTATGTTGCCCAGTCTGGTCTCAAACTCCTAGGCTCAAGAAAATCCTCCAACTTCAGCCTCCCAAAGTTCTGAGATTACAGATGTGAGCCACCAGGCCTGGCCCTAAATTTTTACTACCTTCAAAATATATTAATCTTGCTCCTTCCAATGCTTTCTAATAATATTATAGTATAGTCCTTGTCACTTAATGAGAGGAATACATTCTGAGAAATGCATTGTCAGTCGATTCCATGGTTGTGTAAACATCACAGAGTGAATTTTATACAAGCTTGGATGGCGTAGCCTAACACACACCAGGTTTACCCATTGCTCCTAGGTCACGCGCCAGTACAGCATGTGGCTGTACTGAATACCATAGGCAATGGTAACCAATTTGTGTATCTAAACAGATCTATACATAGGAAAGATACAGCAACAATATGGTATTATAATCTCATGGGACCCTGTTCATATATGCTGTTCATCATTGACGACACATGACTGCATTAAAGAGTCTATTTCTCAGACTATGTTGCCTGGGCAGGTTCGTGCTAACAGAATGATTTCCAGTATTCCAGTGCTTAGTTTCCAAAGATACACTCTTTTTAAGGGCTTTTTTTTTTCTTCAATTTTAATTAATGGTTGTCTGTTTGATAAACCTGGTCCTCTGGAGATAGAAACGCAGTCAATTCTATGGCATATAGTGACAGAGAATGAACTGGCAACGAAAATAAAAGCAAATAAACAAACGGATGAGGAGTTCTGCAGTGGGGAGCAATGTCTGTATCATGACTGAGCATGCAATGTGGCAGTCATGTGAGGTGGGCTGCATTTGCCTGGGTAGTGGCCTTGTTCTATCTCTTCCTGTCTTAGCTACTGCTATTCTACACATACATCCCTTCAAATTGGTTTCTATATCCCTAACTTGCTGCCTTTCCTCACAGTTTGGAGCTTCCTTCTGGTCTTAGGCCTCTGGAGGGTGAAACTCTGGCCACCCATCAATGTCCCAGGAAGAGGGCTGGGAGGTCCTGCAATGACCTTTTTTATGGTCAGTGTGAAATCAGTCCCCTGAAAAGATACCTTCAAACGTAGTAAAGAACAGGCATTAACTGCAAAGTTCAGGTCGACATATCTTTAAGGGAGGCAAGGTCCCGAGTCTTCATCTATAACTAGGTGAAGACGTGGATTAGATTTTGTCAGAATCTCCGACTCAAGTGTGCTAAGAAGACAGACACCACTTTTATCTTTTGTGAATCTCTTATGGAGATGACGCAAAACACAAAAGTTAAGTGGCTCTTCCTTGAAAACTTTCTTCTCTATTGTTGCCAATTACAACACGGATTATTTTCCACGTCCTCTTCTTTCTCCTCCCCAGGAAATGCATTGCTCATTTGAAATAACTTCTCACGCACAGACCAGAACAGCTAGGAAATGAGTGTGCGATGGAGGGCATTTGCTTGCTGATTTGTGTCCTCGTGTGTTTCAGAAGCTACTCTGTGCACACTGGGAACATGCCCTCTTATCTGAGAAAAACCTTGACTTGACTGTTCTGAGATGATTCTGCCCTGACTGGGCTACTCGGTGCCACTGAGAGCGCTTTTATGAGATCATGCACTTGATAAAAGAAGCTGAGGGACTTAGGAACAGATGGTGTCTTAGTCCCTTTTGCATTGCCATAAAGGAACACCTGAGGCCGGGTAATTTAAAAAGAAAAAATGTTTATTTTTGCTTATGGTTCTCCTGGCTGTACAAGCATGGCATCAGCACTGGCTTCTGGTGAGGCCCAGGAAGCTTTTAACCACAGCAGTAGGTGAAGGGGGAGCCTTCCCATGGCAAGAGAGGGAACAGGAGAGAGGAGGAGGTGCCAGACTCCTTTAAACAACAGCTCTTGATTGAACTCAAAGCAAGAACTCCATCATCAAGGGTAGGGCACCAAGCCATTCATGAGTGAGTGCCCCCACGACCCATGCATCTCCCTCCAGGCCCACCTCCAACACTGGGGACACGGGGCCACGTTTCAAGATGAGATTTGGAGGGACACGTCCCAACCACGTCAGCCAGCAGTAATAAAATGCCCACAAACAGCTGTGGGAACCACGCTGCCACTTCTGCCCCCTGCCAGCTCCCAAGCCCTGGAAATATAACAGGATGTGCACGGAAGGAAGACCCACGCGAGCATATGGTGGCACACCAGGTAAATGAAGGCCTGGCTCTGGGGAGGCCAGGGCCACAGTGAGGTTTCTCAGCCTGGCTCCACCTCCGAGAACAGAGTGCACCGAGGTCACAGCGAGACCATAGCCCTGGAACTGGCAGAACCCAGAAGGGGACAAAACAAACCTGGTCTTCCCCAAAATTGCTCATGCTTTAAGTTGTGAGAGGGACCCTGGTGTCATCAGGACCTGAAGAAGAGCATCCCAGTCCTGAAGGCCAAATATTCCCAGGTGAATAGAGCGCCAGCCACCTGTCATCACACCCTCCTAATGCCCATCTCCCCAAGCCACAGAGGCCAGCAGAGCCTGGGAAAAGCCCCAAAGGCTGCCGAGATCGGGCATCAGAGCAGGCACAAGGGGCTGTGTCAGTCCGTTCTCGTGCTGCTGTAAACAACTACCTGAGGCTGGGTAATTTATAAAGAAAAAAGGTCTAATTGGCTTACAGTTCTGCAGGCTGTGAGGAAGCATGGCTAGGAGGCCTCAGGAAACTTACAATTGTGGTGGAAGACGAAGGGGAAGCAGGCACGTCTTCCACAGCCGGAGCAGCAAGAAGGCAAAGGGGACGGAGCCACACACGTTTAAACAACCAGATCTCGTGAGAACTCACTCACTATCACGAGAACAGCAAGGGGGAAATCCGCCCCCATGAGGCAGTGCCCTCCCACAAGACTTCTCCTCCAACACTGGGGGTTACAATTAGACATGAGGTTTGGGTGGGGACACAAATCCAAACCACGTCAGTGGCTGTGCTGGCTCCCTTGGTCCATGCCCTGGATGCTCAGAGCCATTCCTCCTGTGATGGGCGTCCTTCAGATGACCCTGCTGGCCGGCGGAGCCTGGAGAAACCAAGACACTCACACCTGAGAAACTTCAGCCTCCTTCAGCTGTGACTTACGGCGGCGGCAGGGCCTGCTGTCAGCGGCTGAGGGACAGCTCCGTAAACCAGCCACGACGAGTCCTATTTTTCGACTGTCTGTCATGGTGACTAATCACAGCTCCTTGCTCTCTTCTCCACCTCATTTTCAAGTGACTTCTTTTTTTCTGTAATTCATAAATCCTCACTTTCATATAAGGCCTCTATATGATACTTTATCAAATGCCTTTTGAAAGCCTCGGCAGAAAATATCACCCATGTTCTGGGCTTCTTTCTCTCAGCTCTTTCTTCAGTAATGGAATCAATTTTTTAAAGAGAGAGACACACAGTGAGGTGGGGATAGACTTTGCCTCCCTCGGAGGATCTCAGAGCACTTAATGCCAAGTCTGTGTAGCTCACCCACATCCTTTGTCTCCTGTGAAAGGAGAACATACATTCTAGATTATTCCTGCAGTGCAAACCTCTACTTCCGTGAAACCTTTTAACTGTTACTCTCCCAAATATTCTCTATTCCAAAGAGGTGGGAAGCATGTGTTGTCTGTACAGCATGAAAACAGAGAGGCATATAAAAGCTGCTGTGACACAGGCCCCCTGCAAGGCTGACCTCCCATCTCTTCCATTACCCTTCCCGAGGAGCAAAGGGCTTCTCTCCAGCAGCTGTGACCAGAAGACCACAGCCTGGACGTGCCCTGTCCTCCCTCCAGGGCCCTTCTGGCCTCTGTCACAGGCAGACGTGGGAACTGAAAACTCAGAGCTGCCCGGAGTCGAGGATGCTGCTGCTGCTGCCAGGTAGGTTTAAAAACAAAGAATTGCCCTGGAACCCTCTTGGTTCCTCGTTGCCTAGGATCCCAGGGCCCCGCAGCACTGCTCTCTGATGCTTTTGCCATTCGCCTGTGTTATCCATGAGCAGAAGGACCTCAGTGGGCGTTGTCCTGAGAACTGTGGAGGTGCCCAGGGGAAGAGACCAAAGCTACCACCCTCAAGGAGTTCAGGACTAATGCCAGAGACAGAGGAGGGGATGACAAACCCAGCAGCAGGTGCCAGGAGAGGTCTCCAGGGCGCCCCGGGAAGACCATGCCGGGGAGTGCAGCCTGCCCTGGGCCAAGGACTGTGACCGGCAGAGAGCTCACCGGTGCTGCTTTCCTCTTAGACCATCTCTGCCTTTTGTTCACCATCTCCAAGTGCAAGCCAAGCTCTTCCCTCACTCTCCATCCATCCACGAGGGGACAGGCAGGGCAGCCCCTGTCAAGACCATCCCCCTTAACTGTCCATGCATTAGGTGGGTGAGCAGGATGAGAGAACTTGCCTGTGCGTCCAGAAACCAGCCAAGTTCACATTTAATTCACTTAAATTATCTCACACTTAAAAAAAAATACAAAGAGCTAAATTCACTGCCTGATGAAGAGACAAGAGATTTTTTTAACATTCTTTATTTTTTATGTGCCTAAGTTTTGTCTCATTAACATTCTTTAAAAATAGCTCTACATTAGCCTTTCTATGGACTGGATAGGAGCCTGTGACAATGGCACAGTGATTTGGGGGCCGATTTTCCTTAAATACCTCTCCCATGAGATGGTGAACGCTTTCGCTACGTGGAAGCTTCAGGACTGTCTAGTCCAAACAAGCTGCGTAAATGGAGGGATTCTTACCATACGGCCTGGTCTAATGTCTGCCTGATCAAGATTCCTCGGTGGCTCGTGGTTCTGACTGATTGGGCCTTCTCAGCGAGATCTCCTATCGCAACAGGGAACATTCAGAACGGCCTCCGACCAGCACTGCCTGCACTTCCTTTATTAAACCCCTTTGTTGCAGCTTTATTATTTAGCTGTAAAAATCAGTGTGAGCTAAAGCTCAAGCTACAAGCCGCAGAGAACTTTAAAAAAAATCATTTAAACTGCATTTTCAGGCACTGGAGGATTTAGAACATTGGGAACTTATAATGACAGAAAATAATACCCAGCCCTTTTTTCAATTTTCTGCTTAACCCTGGTGTCCAGGAAAAAAAGTTTCTATTTTTCTAAAGTATTGTCACTGGATTAGTCCATTTTCACACTGCAATGAAGAAATACCCAAGACTGGGTAATTTATAAAGAAAAGAGGTTTAATAGACTCACAGTTCATCATGATTTGTCCCAGTGACATAACAGCAACTGATTCCACAAGCAACATAATTAAATAGTAAAAATGTTCGGTAAAGAATGTAAGTGCTAACTCTTAAGTTTTACCACTTTCAGCACCTACAATCTTTCTAATTATTGACATAGGTGTTTATTAGTCCATTTTCATACTGCTATGAAGAAATACACAAGACTGGATAGTTTATAAAGAAAATGAGGTTTAATGGACTTACTGCTCCACTTGGCTGGGGAGGCCTCACGATCATGGGGGAAGGTGAAGGGGAACAAAGGCATGTCTTACATGGCAACAGGTAAGAGAGTGCGTGCAGGGGAACTGCCCTTTATAAAACCATCAGATCTCGTGAGACTTAGTCACTATCACGAGAACGGCATGAGAAAGCCCACTCCCATGATTCAATTACCTCCCACTGGGTCCCTTCCATGGCACATGGGGATTATGGGAACTACAGTTCAAGAAGAGATTTGGGTGGGAACACAGCCAAACCATATCAGTCACTCTATGGAAAATATTCTTTTCTTCTAAATCTTTGATTATCTCTCCAAATGATAAATTAGCTATTTAGAACATTTAATATGTATATCTGGAAATAAATTAACTTTTTAATATGTATATCTGGAAATACATCAGCTTTTGCATTAACATGGTCATGTGTTTACCTTAGTGAAGTAAGCACGAACCAGAGAGTGGTTAAAGTCTAGACTAGTGTTCTCCCAAGTGTGGCCCGTGGAGTGTCTATCCCAACACTCTGTGTCCGCCATGACCTTCAGAATGACCAGCTCTAGAGTGGAGCCGGAGTTTAGCAGCTGCACAGTTCAGCATGCTGCTGAAGCTTGCAATGCAGCGTGCTGCTGACCCCCTGCTCAAGCTGAGCTCTGCTACTTGCCAGGGAGCCCCGCCCATACTCTGGGATGCGGTTCCCTGAACCACTCCCCGCTCTGAGCTTGGGTTCCAATCATGCGAAATCCCTTCTCTCTCAGGTTCCCTTGAATTCCTCCCTTCCCTTTTCCGCCTTTACCTCGGTGAATGTCCCATTCCAGCTTCTGTTCCTCTGCCTCTTCCAAAGACCTTCATTCTCTCAACACTACTCTACTCACCCAAGTTTTCCCCCAAACCCTGTGACATGCATTATTCCCATGTTCATTTCCTAATGTTTCCCCATAACTTTTAGGACTTTTCTATCTTACCCCCATGTATCAATAGCATTTTATTACGCGGTGTGATAATCGTGGTGGTTTTAAATTAGAGGTACTTACAAAGCTACACCTGGCACATATTAAACATGGATAAAGACACACCTGGAACACTTCCCACCTAGCCAGCTCTGCACTGACAGCCCAGGAGAAGTCCTGGCTCTGCCAGGGACTCCGGGAAGCCCAGAAATGGTGAAGAAGCCAAGGACGGGGACTCTCTCCCGGACAGTCCTGCAGCCAGACGGCGCTCCCTGTCAAAGTCCCTCTGTGTCACTAAGATGCCGGGACGCGTCCACTTTCTGTCCTTTCTGCACTTGAACCCCCACCCTGACTTCACAAGTACTGAGGTGGGTCACATGAACAAGTGCAGCAAAATGAGACGATAAGGAAGGAAACAAAGTCACCCCTCTTGAATCCAACCTTCTATCTCACCCCAAAGGCATGACTTCTCTACTGCTTTGTCCTTTGTCCTCAAACCTTTCCCTAGTGTGGTTTCTTCCCCGCCCCACTCTCAGCTGATGACTGTGGCTCCTACCTCACTGAGAAGTGGGAGCCATCGGGAGAACTGCTCAGTGCCCTCCCCACATCCACAGCCTCCCAGCGTGTCCCTGGGCTCTGTCCCTCATGCTATGGATGTGTCCCTCATGTTTCCAAGCCAAGGACAACTCCGCCTGCCTCTGTAGCTCAGTCAAGAGCAGTACTTGGAAATTGCCCCTGCTCCCTCATGTCAGAAATCTCCTTTGCACCTGTCATTCCTTCAGAGTAAATTGTTATCCTTTCCGCATCTTAAAGAATATCTCTCTTCGCCTCATTCCCACTCTCACCCCATTTCTTTTCTCTCTTTTTCAACAATGATCCTCCCAAGAGAGGTCCTCCTTGGATGTCTCTGATCACCCTCCTCCCTTTTTTCTTTACGCCTCTTAGTCCAGCACTGAGCAGCTTCACGTCCTCACTCCCTCCTACCTTCTCAGTGAGACCTACCTGACTGCCTGCTCCAGAACTGAACTCCACCAGGGCAACCCTCCCTGCATGCCCAAATCCCAGTGCCATGTTCTTTCACATAGAACTTATTGCCGTTGAACATACTGTGCATTTTTTCCTACCAGGTTTAATTTCATTCATTCATCCCTAGTCCTTCAGGCAGTGTCTGAAACAATAGATTATTTAAGTTAATAAACACCAGGCTAAGGAATAAATGGAATACTCTTGTTCAGCCCCCTTCCCATCCCGCTTCCAAACATCCCATTAAAATCCATATTCATAATACACACAGCAATTATCAAGAGAGGCAAAAAGAAAGCTGAGAGCATTACTAATTAAACTGTAGGATTCTAGGACCCCCTGGGAGATTGCAGGTTATAGAGTACCTCAAGTCTACTTATCTGGATAGCGATATTCTAAGACAAGCAGGTCTCATACCAAATGGAGTGAGAGTTGCAAGTCAACTAAGCCCCTCACACAACAAACACAATCCAAGAAGAAATTCTTCCTGCACTTGGAATGGAGTGCTGTTCACCCTCAAAGCAGATCCTAGTTAATGCACTGAGAATTCAGAGAAGCTTCCAGGGAAGAAGAGAGAGAAGAGAGGTCATGGCAAAGGCTCCTGCTCCTTTCTTTGGGGATTCACTGCAGCTTATCTGACTCTATTTCCGAGCTCCCTCTGGTAGACCAGGACTGTGCCAGTGTAACACACAGGTCTGTTTATTCCCTCGCCCAAGCAGCCAACACCAAAGTGTGGAGGACTGAGAAATGCAGAAGGTGGTCTCTGTGCCCCGAGAAACCCCATCTAATACAGGTCTGTCCCGCTGCGGACCTACTCAGCTACCTGTTTGAAAACAGGTTACAAAGGCAATGAGTTTACAACTTGTTTATTGAATAAACAACCATAAACACAACAAAACACCAGGGGCCTGATATCCTCTTTACATTGTTATAAACCTCTGTCTTTGTGTTTTTTGTTTCCATTCCTATTCTTAGTTTTATTATCCTTTCTAGAGTTGGAATGAACCCCAGAGGACACCTTGGTTTTAGCTAAAATTCTCTCTCTACTTCTATAACGCTTGAGCTAAACAGAGAAAATAATAGGAAATGATACTCACATTTTCCATGTCTACTCCAAGAGTTACAAGACACACATGTTCATCCCAGGGATAAAAAATGTCTTTGCGATAATTAGCAACCGTAGCATCACCCTTGGGGGTGACTTCTGGATTAAATATTCTATAAGGGTGGTGCTTCTTGTTTTTATCCCAGACAAATCAGAAAACAGATACTATTGAGCCTGCTGTTCTGAGGCCCAATGGGGGACCCCAACTATGCAATAGAAACAGACTGACCGGATCCCCAAGACAGAACTAATATGTGGATAGTGACTTGGAATCTCCTCTAAAAGTGGAATTTCCTAACTACAGACACCATAAAAACCGTGCTTCACAAGACAATTGTTTAAAGAGTGTGTCTTTGCTTCTTTTATTCATGCTCAGCTGTGCTTTCTGTCTTCTGCCAATCCCTGGCACCAAAGAGATACTTTTCTGGGTTTAATTTGTGGACTTTCCATTATGAAAACCATAGCGATACGTACTTTTCTCAAATTAAACACCACCCATTGGAGAATCTGTAGGTCTCTCCTCCCTTCCCAATTGAGAACTACTGATTAAACCAGAGATCACATATGTGAGAAAAACCTCCTTTTACCTTGAAAACCTCCATTGATGTGGGCCCTTCTGTACATAATTGAATCTGGGACACCCATTAATCGTTGGTCACAATAACTTATGGATCCCTGCATGTGAATAATATTCCAACCGCGAGTGTATGAGGATGGAAGGGAAGTGAAGATACAGCCAAGCTCTGAGGAACTCACCCTCAGCTCAGGGACAGACACACACCGATGACAGAGCTCCTTAGAGCCTCACAGCAGCCAGAGGATGAAGAAGAACAGGTGCAGTGCAAGCTTATCACACGACAGGGCTCCTTAGCGACACTGACACGATGGACCACGCTTCCTTCAGATCTCCTTCTCTCTGCCGCACTTGGCTTAGACTTCCCAGATTACTGAATGACTGTCCTGCTCACCTCCCTCCGTCCATTTATTCCCCTGGCTCTGCCTGCTCTCCAGTGTGGCTTCCAGTGTTGTGCTTCTGAAACTGAAGTCTGATGGTGCCACTCCACGGCTTAACACTCCTCCCTTTCTCCCCCTGCTGCCACAGGAAATGAAAAAAGTCCTATATCTAGGTGGGGTGGATATTATGCAAGTTGGCTACTATGAGAAAAACAACAGCCTGAGCTCAATGGCAACTAGCAAGTAACTCTTGGCCTCCCTGCTGGAGGGACAGTGTGGAGAGAGAGAACTGTGGCAAGCCAGGAGAGTTTCTTCAGCCCTAAGGAGGAGGCAGCTGTGCAACGCCTGTCAAGTACTGTCAGGGAAACATCTGGACCTACAATGGCCACATTTTTTTTTAATTTCTCAAGAAATACTAGTAATCTGAATTTTTAAATTAAAATATCTAGAGTTTTTAAAAGTTGGAAGTTAATTAAATAAAGTTAAAATACTACGAGTTAACTTCAAGCATGCAAACAAATCACAGCTGTGGGCCAGGTACCTGGTTTGTTACCTCTAACCTGCAAGAGTAAGTCAGACCACCTTAGCACATGCCCCAGTTCCCTCCAGGCCATGAAAGGCTTTTCATCATCTGATGCCAGCCAGAATCTTGGAATCAGCTAACCCAGCACAGTGTGTACAAACACAATCACACACACACACAATCACAACACAAACACACATACACAATCACACACACACAATCACACACAGACACACACAACCAAGCACACAATCCCACACAGACACGCACACAAGCACACACACACAACCAAATACACAGCCCCACACAGACACGCACACAATCTCACACACACACACACACAATCATACACATACAAACACACAGTTTTTCCTCCCACCCCATGAAATGACTTAGGGTCCTGCTGCTCCATGCCTTCCATGTTTTGCTGTGAGAGCCACCGTCCTCCCTGCTCCCCGCAGGAGGCTGATGCGTCCTCTTTTAAGTCGAAGCGTCACTAGGAGGGTTGGCCCATATTGATGTCCCCTCCCCTCTGCAGATCTGCCCACTTCCTCCTTGGGGCTTCTGCTGGCCGTAGACCCTGCACTCCATTCCTGCACCAGCTTGCGTCCACTCATTTGTTCTCCTTCTGGAGATCTTCCTGATATGCAGTCAGTTTTGTATTTCCTATTTTTTTTCCTTTGAGACGGAGTCTTGCTCTGTTGTCCAGGCTAGAGTGCAGTGGCGCGATCTCGGCTCTCTGCAACTTCCACCTCCCAGGTTCAAGTGATTCTCCTACCTCAGCCTCCCAAATAGCGGGCATGGGCCACCACGCCTGGCTAACTTTTGTATTTTTAGTAGAGGGGTTTCATCATGTTGGCCAGGCTGGTCTTGAACATCTTATCTCAGGTGATCCACCCCCCTTGGCCTCCCAAAGTGCTGCGATGACAGGCTTGAGGCACCGATCCCAGCCCTGACCTTTCCAGAGTTAGTATTTCGTCAAACCATTTGGCAAAACTCAATTCTGTCTTTTAAAATATGTCAGGTTTTTTTTTCCCATTAGAGCATAGAATAGTGATTATCAAGGCAGGCTCTGGAAGTCACCTGCCTGGGTTCACAACAATCCATCTGTGGAGTCTTGAACAAAATACTGAACTTCTCAGTGTCTTGGTTCCTCATACACAAAACAGTAGTAATTCGAGTCTATCGTGGTAGACGGAATAAAGGCTCCACAAAGATGTCCTCATCCCTGGAACCCGTGGATCTGTTACCTTCTGCAGCAGAAGGGATTTTGCAGATGTGATTAAATGAGCCACCCTGAGATGGAGAGATTATTTTGGATGACCACGATGGGCCCAATTTAATCACTTGACTCCTTCATTTAGAAATAGTGATGAATACATCAGTCAGACTCAACAAAACCAAACTAATGAGAAATGAAAAGCACCAGGAAAAATAAGGAAGTTAAGAAAATGGGGATAAGAGGACGCAATGTGAACAATCAATGGCAGGAGTAAGTTGTACAAAAATATGAATGTTTAACGTCTTTGGAAATGAAACCAGTGGATACATCAGCAGTGGGAACAAATAATTTATAGCATTTTCTTTACTCACTTTTGCCCCAAAATATCCATCTATTCAATGATATCAAAAGGAGAAGCCTGTCAAAATCTGAGAGATGGTATCTGTGTAAGTCAGTTGAGCCTCTGGAGAAGAAGTCCTGTAGAGATCCAACGTGTTATTCGCTGCCAGGGAAAAAAATGGCGAGGTCAACGCAGAAAGGCTGAGCATTGGAAACCCGTGTTTCTCAGAGTGCTGGTTGCACTGGTCGGCCCCATGACCATTCTGGAAACCATGCAAGCACGCATAGACAAGCGGGACACAGAGGTTCCCTGGGTGCTGGGAAAAGTGTTTCTCTGTCGACGTGAAACTGTATTTCTAAAGGAGCCTGAAGAATGTGCTTCCTTAAAAAAATTTGCTTCCTGCCATGTTTTTACCTGTGTCTCTATGATTGTCCCTGGCATCACACCAAATCGTCCCACACACCGTAAGCACACGCAGCGGCCACCAAGCCCTAACCTGCAGCTGCCCTGCAGACAAGCTTCAGACAGGAGCTGAGGAAGCTGTGGTCTAGATTCTGTGTGGCTGACACTTCTGCCTCACACGACACGCTGTTGGAGTTTCTCCCTGGGTGTCGAGCCTGAGAGATGATCAAAATCTGCCAAGAAACAGTTTATCTATCCTGCCCAGACAGACAAAGGCTTTGTCAACGTCCCTTGCATGGTTTAATCAGATGTCTTTGAATGTGCACGAGAGAATAAAGTCTGCCTAATAAGCATGTCTCGCTTAAAAACTCTGTAATAGCTCAATATTTGTTTCCTTTTCTTCCCTGGACTTTTTTTTAATGCCTTTGAAAGCCTCTATTTGAAGCAAGGATGCTGAACTTTCCCGGCTCAGCGTGGGCCGCAGATGAGAGCAGAAGCCGCTCTGCCGAGCCCACTCTCCTCTTTGGCCTGAGAGATAAGGCTCCGTGGAAAGCCGCAAGCCAGCCTGAAATCTAAGAAGACATGCAACTCAGAAGTGCCAGGCTAGGCTTCAGGAACGCTCTTAGGTTATTCATACGAAGACACAAAGATACAAAGAGTCCTCCTTATTCAGAAGGAATCAGGATGCATCAGTGTCATGAACAAACCAGTCCATGACCACGGCCACGAGGAAGCAGAGTGCACAGGAGATTTTTCCAGGGGATAGAGTGCTCCAGACGCTGGATATTTTGAAACCCAGAAAATCATCTTTTTTTTTTTTTTTTTTTTTTTGAGACAGAGTCTCGCTCTGTCACCCAGGCTGGATGGAGCGCAGTGGCACGATCCCGGCTCACTGCAAGCTCTGCCTCCCGGATTCAAGCGATTATCCTCCCTTAGCCTCCCGAGTAGCTGGGATTACAGGTGCCCATCACCACATCTGGCTAATTTTTTGTATTTTTAGTAGAGATGGGGTTTCACCACGTTGGTCAGGCTGGTCCGGAACTCCTGCCTTCGTGATCCGCCCACCTTGGTCTCCCAGGCGTGAGCCACCGCACCCGGCCCGAAAATCATCATTTCTGTGGTTTGTTTGTGTCCTTTTTCAAAAACCATAACCCCTCCTTCTTTAAAAAGAAGGTGAGTGTTTTAAGGAAACTTCTTGAAGGTTAGAAGTGTCATGGAGTGCTCATAGCCTCTTTTCACTGACAAAAAAAAACCACACACATGAGGTTGCAGTGAGTGGAGATCCTGCCACTGCACTTCAGCCTGAGAGACAGAGGGAGACCTTGTCTCAAAAAAAAAAAAAAAGAAAAGAAGAGAAAAGAAAGAAACTGCACACATTGTGCATGGAAACATGTGGCTGCCTCGCTGTTCACACTCCTGTCCACAGGATCTCGGTGTTGGTCTGGGAGGCAATTGTGTGTGGCTGTTACACCCAGGACCCTGTTTGTGGAGGCCACCACACAAATATTTCTTTCTTAAACAAGTGTCCTTGGGGCTAGCCATCAAAACGGAGAGGAGGCTGGGATCTTTCACTGCATCCCATGGACTTGCTGCACTGACTTAGCTCTTGTGCGCCCTGAGCTCCTCATTGACACAAGGGAAACACCTCCCAAGACTTCAGGGAGCAGCAGGTGGGATAATGAACGTAAACTCTCCAGCCAAGGCCTGGCTCCTGCGTGACTTCACTTGACTTCACTCTGAAAGTGGGATATCCATGTTTGCAACGTTTCTGTCCTTCACACACTTTCACAGGCCCAAAAGGATGCCAGTTTCTCTAATATCTCGTCTGAAATGATCTCCACCTTCCCTGGCTCAGATGACCTGAATAACTTCTTCTGCCGCTGTTTTTTTTTGTTTTGTTTTGTTTTGTTTTTTGATTTACAATGACTTTTGGTACATTTTTCACATCAATTCACAAATCTCACAAATCTCCTTCTAAAACAATATTCCCTGGGAAAGGACACATTTATGAGATACTACCCTAGGCCACAATGACTCACACCAACAACCTGAAATTAATCGGCCTCTGTACATCTTTTTAACGTCATGCTTCTGCTCACTTGTGGATCTCTGCTTTGTACAATCGAAGTTGACCACCCCACCATCTGCACACACAGGAAGGAGCTCTGTGAGTGTATTCCCTTAATTGTACACACTGATTTTAAAACATGAATGCTTTTGCATAAAACGGCACAGACTCCTTGGTAGGGACTATGCACTCCAGGTCTCAGCACCTGACCTCACACCTCCTCCCCTGTCCTCTGCCCCTGGGAGGCTCTGAGATTTGATGCCTCTTTTCCTTTTTTATGCCTAGAAGAGACTGTGGGATGCACCACATCGTTCCAATGCCAGTGAGGCATAGGCAGGTGCCACTTGGGAGACTCTAGGGCATTTTTCTTTTCTGATAAAGGTCAGTAAGATTGGCACCATCTTCTCACTTCTGCCTTGAATGTGGACAGGCGGCCTGGACAGGTAGGTGTCTGGACACCACGAAGCACCAGGAAAGCATACCAAGTAGGGAGGGGAAGGCAGGAGGGCCCAGGGTATTCCTGGGGGAGCCCTACACAGTCCTGTTCCTATTTCAGCATCCCCCATACTTCCTGTTGCCTGTGCTGTCTGCAGAAGCTCTCACCGTCAGGTGTATTGCAGAAGCTCTGCCCAACAGGCATTTTGTTGTGTGCAGCCCGTGCATCCTGAGCGGAAACAATGGCATTCAGTTATCAAGCAGGTGAGTCACCTCTTATTGGCCTAGAGGACATTTAGCAGTTTGTGCCTATTAGCAAGTTCATTCCGCATTCCGACTGCCTATGCGTACCTTGCGCTCCACATGTGCTGTTGAACGAGTCGATATCATACGCTTCTCTCATTTATTGATGAGTTAAACACGTTCTTTGACATGTGTTGATTTTATTTTTACATAGAAGTCATATACGTCTAGCCTACCCCATCATTCCGCACGCATTTGGCCACAGAGTCTCTGTTTTCCAATTAATCTCTGCATTTCCCTGTACCTCAGGGCATGAAGCACAGCGTCTCCCTTCAGAGCCTTTTCTCTCTGTGTTAGTTAGGGCTCTCCAGAGAAACAAAAACAATGAGATAAAGAGATAAATGGGTAGACAGACAGACAGACAAACAGACAGAAAGAACATCGGTTCTAACTTTCCTGTTCCACCCCCAATAAATGTGTTCTTTGTATTAGGCCATATATCCATAGATTTTATATCCATAGATATCCACCTTCTTGATCTTTATTTACAAACCATGGAGTCTGGTTATGGGGTAGCTCGAATTCGGGTTGCTAATATTTTTGTGAACGTAGAGACTCACTTCCTGACTAAGCACATCTGGTCACTTGGACAGCAGAGGAAGCGGAACTAACCCCGATGATGTTGTTCCTTCTTTTCTTTGCTGTTTGAGGTGGAATCAGAGCTGGAAGGTGCTGCCAGGACAGGGAATTATTTGGTCTCCCCACAGACATAACCTCCCAAGAGAAGGCTTCCCCACACTCCCCGCAGACATCACCTCCCAAGAGAAGGCTTCCCCACAAACCCTTCCAGCCACTCTCTTCTCACCTCTTTATTTTTCTTCTTATAATTTATCTGCTTAGGAAGGTGTGGCTTTATTTATTTGTCTGTAATCCTCTTATAAACTCCACAGAGAGAAGCTTTGTGCTGGTCCAAGCTATATCTCCAGTGTCCAGAAACATACCTGGCCAAAAAATACATGTATTTGTTGACCTAATGAAGAAATGAGTTTATCCCCTCAGTTCTTTTATTCTGCCTAAGACGTCAAAGGATGGGGTTCTTGCCCATCCTCTGCCCTGCCCTATCCCTGCTAGGTCTGTCCCATTTGTCCCTTCCCAGCCTCACTTCCGATGGAGAGATGGCTTGTAGCCTCCCAGGTAGGTCACAGGTGTGAGATTAGATGGAATCAGCAAAAGGGATTTGTCCTGGGAAGCTCCACTCTGCAGCATCCAGGAGGGACAGTCAGCCTCCAGTCAGAAAACAGAATCCATTCTAGGAATTCCAAAGGATAATTGAATACAGGGCATTGGCTATTGGGGTCACGTACAAGCAGAGAAGCCAAACAGCAGGGTGGTAACCTAGACGTTAGCCAAATCACAAAGGCTTTACCACCGTGGGGATAGACCAGACGGAGGGAGGCAGGTGTGTTCTCAGGGGCCTGGAGTGGAAGCCTCAGTAGTTCTTCCAGATGGGGCCACAATCACAGTCTGGGGCCAAGGGGAGGCACTGCCTAATGCAGAAGAGAGGAGGAACACCCTTTCAACTCCCCAGAAGTTCAACCCGAAAGGCGCCAGGAAAACAGAGCTCCCTGTAATTACAGAGTTACATCTCTGGGGCAGAAATGACCAGGGAGCCGATCTGAAAGCAAACCAGGCAGGCACCTGCACTCAGGACAGGGGACCCGGAACACAAGGCAGGCACCTGCACTCAGGACAGGGGACCCGGAACACAAGGCAGGCACCTGCACGCGGGACAGGGGACCCGGAACACCAGGCAGGCACCTGCACTCGGGACAGGGGACCCGGAACACCAGGCAGGCACCTGCACTCGGGACAGGGGACCCGGAACACCAGGCAGGCACCTGCACGCGGGACAGGGGACCCGGAACACCAGGCAGACACCTGCACGCGGGACAGGGGACCCGGAACACCAGGCAGGCACCTGCACGCGGGACAGGGGACCCGGAACACCAGGCAGACACCTGCACGCGGGACAGGGGACCCGGAACACCAGGCAGGCACCTGCACGCGGGACAGGGGACCCGGAACACCAGGCAGGCACCTGCACTCGGGACAGGGGACCCGGAACACCAGGCAGGCACCTGCACGCGGGACAGGGCCCCAGCACCGCAATCATCCGATGGAGGAGGGCCACAGACTACAGGGCCACAGACTCCAGGGCCACAGGGAGGGCAGAAAGGGAGGAGAACATGAAGCCTGGGCAAGGGAAATCTTCGCACCACCCACATGAGGCAACGCTGGCAGAGTACGGGGTGCCTCTTCCTCCCGGGTCTCAGGAGCATTCCTTTAGGCCCGGAGCTCTTTCTGGGAATGAAGTGAGCTTCCAAAGGACCTCAGCCAGGAGAGGCAGGACGTGAGATCCTGATGGGCCAGCCCCTCCTTGGACCTCATGGCAGTTGCCTACAAAGCCCAGCCCTTTCCAAGAAAAAGCCCAGCTCCCACTGAGGAAGGCAGAGTAGGAAGGAAAGCAAAGGGAAGCTTCTTACAGCCCCACACCCCAGAAATGCAGCTCTCAACAATAATTTACATGGAAAAGTTTAAACCAGGAGAGTAAACATGAACTGAAGAGGGGGAATGCCTGCCAGCAGCATAACTCCAGGCTTCATTGCTAGCTTTGAACTGATGAAAACATCCCATGCTTTAGTCTAATTGATAATGACAAAAAAAGAAAACTAAAACTCCAGAGAATAAATATTATCCAGGAATATTAATTGTACATTTGTGAAATAATTTCTAAATGGAAAGGTATTTGCAATGCATAAGAAGTAAACAAAAACGTAAATCTTCAAAAAAAAAAAAAAAAGAGAATGGTATTTCAGTAAGACCCAAGATCCTGGTATATGTTATGGTTATAAAAGTCTGGAGATCAAGTCCATATGGCCAAGTTTAAGAAATTAAATTTTGTAATCTATGTTGTTCTAAACAAAGAAATAAATAGTGACTAATCTGCTTTAATCTGGGTTAGAATATTAATGGCCCAGCCAGGAGATTAAATTCTGAGAGGCCAGAAAAAGGTATTAATAGCCATTTTGAGGTGAAAAGTATCAAAGTCAAGAGTCAAGAGTGGTCTAAGATTCAAATAAAGTGTGAACATGAAATAATATTGTTACTGTATATTGCTGTTGCTATAATTGCAGCTTGTTTATAGGGATTGGTCAGTGGGCAGTAGTTGTTCTTATGGAAAAGTTGTGTTAGAGGAAAAACTAATTATTCTAGAAGTCACTTGTTCTGTCTTCTATTCCTGCTTGCACACGTTCACTTATATGTGGTAATTATCTTCCTGATTTCAGAAATAGAGCGAACCTTCACTCAACCAGAAGTAATTAACTTGGCTCAGTTTAGAGCTACGTTGAGCTTTGCCTTTCTTAGCAAGAACTTGTTTCACATAGAGCCTGAAGAATGATGAAATTCATCAAAGACAAGGTTTAAAGAACTTAAAGAGAAAATGTTTTGCAAGTATCTTGAAGTATTACAGAGCAATTGATTTGTACAGGTGTCTTTGAAATCCTTATCAATATCAGCCTTCTCATCTTATCAGAGCAGATCCCCAGATCCATCATTTCTGGGACCACAACCTGTAAGCTTCCTGTAGGTTGTGACATGCACTTGAAAATAATAAGGCAGCTGGAAAAATAAACAAAGTAGCATTTCCTAATTCAGACTAGTCTTCTCCCATCTTATTTCAGATTAATAAAATCCTACCGTGTGACTCATGTGAGAAGAAGGTCATCTTTGTTCATTCGGTATTAACAAGCGCTTGTGGAGCCTGTGAGCTCACACTCATGGAAGGAACCCGGAAGCTGGCGTCTCTCAAGAAGGAAAGGAAGCACAACTGTTGGGTACACACCGTAACCATTTCCTTATCCATAAATGAGAATAACAGTGAAATTGGCTGCCCACGGATCAACAGGAATTGTCTTTAAGGAAAAAGGGTAACAGCAGAGAATGCGCACGTGAGGCCATGACATGATACAACGACGCCATGGACGGAGACCTCTCTACCCATCAACCCCTTGACCCCTCTACCCCTCTACTCCTCTACTCCCACCTCTGGTGGGCTGGGTGAATCCTAACGTGCCAGGCAGGGACAGCCCTGCAGGAGACAGGAGGCAGTTCCAGCACCTCTCCCTCTCTGTGCTCCCATGCAGACCACCTTTGCTTTCAGATCAGCGCCCTGGTCATCTCTGTCCTACTCTGAAATTACAGGGAGCTCTGTTTTCCTGTTCTCCTCTCGGGAAAACACTGGAAGGTTGGAATCCCTGGAGGAGGTAGGGGATCCCTGAATGTAGCGGCGGCTGTTCCGAGGGCATAGCGCTCCATCCTCCAGCAGGTGGGCTCCGGGTGGGAGTGCTGCCCACCTCCCACTGCTTCCTAGCCTGGAGAAAGGCTCCCCCGGCAGCGCTCCTTGTGTGTCAGGAGTCCTGGCCTTGCTAGTTAACACCACTGCTTGGAAGGTTGCCAAGGAAGCCAACCTACTGGTGAGGACCACAGATGATGGAGACCAAGTGGCCTTAGGAGAAACTGAGTCCTGCATGCAGCAGCCATGTGGCCCTGCACACCATCTGTGGCCCTTGGCACCATCCATGGCGCTGGGCACCACCCGATGTCCCTCTCCCTGCCGATGGCCTCTCCAGCTCTCTCTACACACCTGCCTCGTACTCTTGGGACCTGGAAGTGTCCTGATGTCATGCTCCCTCTGCCATGCCCCTCATTCCCTCTTTCCACAGGAACAGGCAAGAAGTGTGTGCATGGAGCACTTCCTGTCTGCTCTACCCTAAGGAAGAAGCAGGCGGCCGTATCAGCGTGCTCCCTGCCCCCGTGTGGCTCAGCCATCCTCCTGCCTGCTGGGTCCTTGCACAGTCGGGGCACCCTCGTCCTTCATAGCTCAGCTCAGTCCTCACTGACTCAGGGAAGCTTCCTATGGCTGCCCTGCAGGGCAGGCCTCCATCCCTGTCTCCACTTCTGGTTATTTACTTGCCGGATGCATTGGTCCACATCGGCCTGCCCACCTAGACCTAAGTCCAAGACTCAAGAACCAGGAGGCAGGACCACAGCCCCCATGTTAGATAGAACCTGAACCAGCCCCCCGTGGAGCCCAGAGGTGTCTGATAAATACTTGCAGAATAATTGAAATCTAATGTGTATGGATTCTTTTTCTCGAGGTGGATATTTACCTCTGAAATGGGAATTTACAGTACTTTTTCTGGTAAATAATAAAACATTATTTTCTAATAACAGTAAGCATATATATGTTTGTATTTTTAAAAATATTAGTTAATATCAAAATTAGTTGCTCAGTGCCCTTGAGAGAGACCTTGGAGTGTAGACATACTGATTGCTGTTCCTTGTTTTTGCTATTTTATTAACATTCAGTGGTTACATTATCAAATACAAAAATGTTGCTTCTTATGTTGTTAGATTTATGTCATTTTATTCTATATATAAACATGGTAAACTTTAGCATTTATTATGGGGCTTCCAATACTTTATTAATGCTTGTAAATATTTCACACGTATTTATGAATTTAATTTACTATGGTTTCCTTATATTCAGTTCAAAGGTGTCACTTATAAACAAAAACTTTAAGCATATTTACCATCTCAAGTAAATGTAATAAACTTCAAAAAAATTAATAAAGTCATTCTCAAGTTCTGTTAAACACTCCAGTCCTGTGTACAAGTGTTATTAAATTAACTTATGCCTTTCCATTTAAAGTTGCAAGTTTAAATTTAACTATGCAATTCATCTGGAATCATGAGGCTATCCCTTGGATGCTCTGTGTATCGAATTCTCTTAAATATTACAATTACTTAAAATACAAAATATAAACAAATTGTTTCTAAAAACCAAGAAGTATGGATTCTATGGGTCTGATTTTTTTTATTCTCTCTATTCTTAATTCTAAGCCTTTCAAACAATAAAGTCACACATCCATTAACAAAGAAACTACAGCAGGTGAAACAAATCAAGCCACCCTCTGTGACACGGAAGGCCCTATGATCTACTTCTTCCACCTCTTCTAATACCAAGTGTGTGGTTTATCTCTCACCATGATCAGTTTTCCATATCTCTGGACACCAACTGTGTATTCTACAACTGAATCCAGTTCTGAAATTAGGGCAGACCCCGCAAGTCAAGGTCTCAGTCCCATGAGACTGCCCCCACTTTGCCAATGGCAAGTTTCTGGCCTCCCTTGCTTCTGATCGACCACTTAAAAATCAGGGTTCCCACGGCCTTCTACTCGAGGTCAATAACTTGCCAGAATGGCTCATGGCACCCAGGGCAACACCTTTACCTACTATTACCAGTGCGTTATGAAGGACCTGTGAACAGCCAGATGAAGAGGTGCATTGCTCCAGTCCTGGGTGGCAGGGGGTGGGGGGGTTCCAAATGCAGGTGCTTCTGTCCCTGGGGAGTCAGGATGCTGCCCTTCCAGAACGTCAGCTTTTCCCCAACCTGCAAGCTCTCCAACCCCCACCACTTAGGGTTTTACAGAGGTGTCACTATAGACGTGGTTGATTACATCTTTGGCTATTGGGGATGGGCTCATCTCTAGCCCTCTCCCTCCTCCATGTCAGAGGTTGGGTTGGAGACTGAGAGCTCCAACCCTCTGGTCCTGCCTTGGTCTTTCTGAACCCCAGACCCACCCTGAAGCTGGCTAGGGATCCCCAGCTCCCAGTCCTGTCCTGAATACACAAAAGCCACTCTGACCACTCCAGAGATTCCACGGGTCTTAGAAGCTCTGTGCCCAGAACCAGTTGAAGACCAAATATCTACGTCTCCTTGGATGGCACAATCACCAGGTATCATCAGCTGGCGGTCCAGGGCAGGTATACTGATACCCTGGAGAGCTTTGCTGTGGCCCTGTTGCTGGGAAGCTTTGTTTGTTTTCAATCCTTGCTGGGCCAACAGACGCTCTCTGGCCATTCCCCACGCTGGTTGAATTTACAGTCTTCTCCATGTGATTCCATTGTTCTGGCCCAGTTCTTCTGAAGCCTCTTTCAACAACGTTGCCTCACCTGGGCGCTGAGATCCTGTGACCCTCACCCAGAGGGAGATACAGATGCCAGGACCCGGCTAACCTAGTTACAGTTGGATTGTGAAGAAGCCGGCCATAAGCCTTCCCTTCCTAGCTCTCTTTAATGATGGAAATGTGATGTTTTAGGATTTTTTATTTTTATTTCATTTTAGGTTGATACAAGTGACACAGAAGTTTGAGTTGGGCAGTTCACTCACCAGGCACCTGCCTCTTCTGGATAAATCCCGGAATGAAAAGGAAGGATGAGCCTGTTTCCTTCTCCATTCCCAAACGACTTCTTCACTGAGAATTAATGAGTTTCAAAAAAGAAAATATTTCTTCCTTACCCACTAAGAAATCCACAGCAGCCAGGCACTGAATAACCTCCTCAATAATCTCTAGGAAGGGAGTGCTGAGCACTCAGTGACTTCCAGAAGTTCCCTGCTGGGGCTTTATTTTACATTTTACAAATAAATAGATGGTTCTCAAAAAGCTCACATTTAGTTTTAAAATTCATCACATTGGTGTTTTGAAAACATGCCCAGCTGTGCACTTTATAGCTTTTATCTTACTTAATCTTGTAAGAGTAACTCTTGTTCTGAATAGTTAAAAAAAAATGCACACACACACACTTGGGTAACAGGCCCTAAATTAAAAGTTTGATTCTGCTTTTAATTTAAACTGAGCGAAACTTAATCTCTTTGGCCTCAGTCTCCTCATCTGTAAGAAGATGGGTTTGAGTTCAGTGAACCTGAGGCTTCTTCCTTCTAAAAAACTCACAAGTCAATGGGCTGGTCAGGGAGAGCGAAAAGAACTCAGGACCAATTACTTTTTATCAGGACCATTGTAAGTGGAAAGCGCAGAGGTTAGAATTTTCCTTCCAAATCATTTACTTTGCTGTAGCAATATTTATGAAAAACTGACCTGAACTTCCTGAGATAAGAAAAAATGTGAACTTGCAGGTGACCAAAGTGGCAAATTGCAACGGAAATAGGCCGTGAAAATTATGCTGAGATTTCTATCCCGATGGAAATGTAGTAAAGTTTTCCTTATCCTGGGGAAACCATTTAAGGTCGAACAACAGCATAAAAATGAGGATTTTTTTCAAGGATGCACTGCTACATTTCCCAGGCTTGCTTAGACAACCAAAGGTTGAAGAGGTTTGTGAGGTCCCCTGGTACCACAAGGCACATTCAAAGAAGATCTATTTCTCCATGAAGTTGTAAGAGAAAAGAAACTTGGGTTTGTCAATAACAGTCAACAGCACAGGCCAAGTGTCACTACACTCTGAGCACAGTTGTGAGCATGTTTCAGGCATTACGTCATGATTTCTGTGTCATCATTCCTACGTCAAAGACAGGGAAACTGGGTCCAGAGGTGAAGTCATTCGCCCACACACCAACTCAGTAACTGATGAATTCAGGAGTTGAACACAAGCCACCAACTTCTGAGCCCACTTTGTAAACAATACCCTCTGCTCTCTTCCCCTTAGGGAGGATTTGTATCCTCTGTTGGAGCCTTTCTCAAAACGACCCTTTTAAGTCAGACCTTCCCTCTTCACGAAAGGCAGATGCATCCTTGAAGACAGATGTGATTTAACATCATGAGAATAGTTCACATCTAGAAGGCTGTCTACATTTCTATTACAAAATTCTGTTTTACCCCAGGCTTATTTGGAGAAAAATGCTTAAAATTCTTTGACAATTCTAGGGCAAAGGAACATGTAGAAGGAAAGCTCACAAATGAACAAATAAAGAAATAGCTTCTAACATATTCCCTAGCAGCAACTGCACTAAGAGAAAAAAAAAGAATCAAATATTTTAACCGTCACTGAATGAAGTTATTTGACACACACTTTCTAGTAGAAAAGGCATGGAGAAGGCCTGTAAACCAAATCTCCTAGACACAACACTTAGCCAAATGTACCAATCTCTCCTTACTCATGAGGGTAGGAGACTATATTTTAAGAAGAAAAATAGTTATGTTCTCATGTAAAGTGAGAGGGAAATGAGAGGTCTGTGTGACATTCCACCCACACACCCACAGCCACCCCTCCAAGATTGCTTTGGTAAAATAAGTTGGCCCTGGTGGGTGGACACAGGCCCTGCAGGTCAACGTTTAGGAGCTCTGGGAAGAGCAAGATATCTTACAGCTGTCACCAAATTAAGCTGTTTCTATTTTGATTTACCACCCAAGACTCTGACCTCCTGTTATGTTTAAAAGTATAAGAGCAAAAGAGCTTTAAAATGTACTTTTCAAAAACTCTGATTTAAAGTGATTGAACAGCCACAATACTTTTCATCCAGAAAATCTTTGCTTTTCCAGGGAGGGGACCATTCATTTCTTAAGACTCAGAAGAGAGTTTATATAATGCCAATGGCCTCCATTCTGCAAATCTGGCTCCTTCAACATTTACGTAACCATATGCCACTCCCGGAGGGCCAGGAGGCATAAACCAGTGCAGAGACTAGCCCTCACGCCCTCGGCTGTCAGAGCCTTGGCTGCTCTTGCCTTCACTCCACCTGTGAATTGCCACCTGCTCCCTATCCTGCCATGCCCACTCCTCGTCTGACCACACACCTTTGTGAGAACATGCATACTGTAGGAAGCTTTTGTGTTAACACCTCATCAGGACGTGGGAATTGTGCACATAAACCAGGCAGCTGCATAGATAGCATTCCATCCTAGGCCACCTGGGGGCCGGTCTCATGGAAACGGCACAGCATTAGGTACCATTATAAACACACAAGAAGTCTCTCAACAACTTCTCTTTTTCTGTTACATCTTCACTTTTATTCTATTCTGGGTAGAAACTGTATTTCCCAAAAGGAGCTCAATGAGGCATTCTTTGACAATTATTCAGGACATTTTTGCTAGTTTTACCTAAGCTGTCAGTATCCACAACATGACTGTGCTGTGGAAAAATATCACCCATCTAGCAAGTGCACCAGTAGAGCTGGGAAAGGGAGAAAAGGCAACTTTGGGGGAAATTTTTATCTTGCTTGAGAATAAGATCATCCAGTAGAGCTGTGGGACCCACTCTGGAATAAAAGCGATAGATTCAGCAAGGTGATTGTCTTCCAAAGATAGGTGGTCCATGGAGCAGCTGGTCAAGCTTTGGAGAACTCGAACGTTATGGAGAAATTCGGGGGCTCTGAGTGGGAGACTGCAGGGAATGGGCGGGGCTGGCAGAGCCAGAGACAGAAGCTACACCCGTAATTCTAGGGCACTGAGTGCCACTCCAAAGATGAGAAAAGATGATGGGATTTCCAAAAATACTCTTAGGATATCTGAACTGGATCCTCGTGCCCTCTGGCCTCTATACCGTTTCTGTAAACCCTACATTGGGCTGCCTGTGGAGTAATGAAGTGGACAATGAAGGTGACGGCCCGGTCACACCTTATCAGCTTTTATCTGTAGCAGCAGAAGAGCAGTTGTCAAGTCTACATGTCCGTATTGTCCCGTAAAGCTTGAGTGTGTGTGTGTGTGCGTGTGTGTCCAAACCCCACAACACACCTGTAAAAACAGAACTCCCAGGTGGCATCTGGCCACCCATCTTCATAAAGCCCCACAGAAAATTCTGGCGCATGGCCAGGGTCAAAAAGCAACGCTACCTTGGAGCTACAGGAATGCACTTGGTGTGTGTGATGCCAGTGGTTTAAGTGGGTGGGAGCAGAGTGACATAAATGACTGGGTGCTCAGGGGTGATACAGGACAAGAAGGGGCACCTGCAGCCACACCTGGAGAACCAGGAGCAGGTGGCTGGCACCAGCAGGTGGGCACGGCATGCTCTGCTCCTGGAGTCGACCCCTTGCCTGAACTGTGAGTGAGCACCTGCTTGTGGGTCTCTCATTGGTGCTGTGGGTGGCTCAGGACTGAATCACTGTCCAAGCAAGAAACCCTGAGTGTGGTCAGCTTTGCACTGACGTTCGAGTCTTGCATTTTCCTGAACAATCACAGAAGCAGCAACCATCTTCTTAGCAGCTGTTCATCATACTTGTGGCATTATATATAAGGGGCATTTTTTAAAGATGGGAAAGTGAAAGGACACATTTTAGGTGAGAAGGAGTTTACCTGGCAATTACTGAAGAAAAACAGTTTAGAAGCCGAAGCCGGCACTGACTTCTGACCGCCGGCTCTGCCAGCCCAGACGCTGGCTCTTGAGTGTGTCCCGAGTGCCCTCTTCCGGCAGGAACGGGCATCGCCCGAGGACGTTTCCAGGGCGGCCCTGTTCTGGGTGGGTATCCACGTCGCTCCATCCCTCTGGGGTCTGAGTCCCAGGGCTGTGCTGGAACGCGAGGCGAGCCCGGGGCTGGCTGCGAGGTTAGGAAGAGAACGCGGCAAAACAAAAAACCATCTGCTCAGTTGTTCTAAATTAGGCAATTTTGAAAGAAAACTGAGCAAATTATCAATTAGATACCGCAATCACCAAAAATAACTAAATTCCGTCTTCTCTTCTTCCTATGTCAAATCATTTTAATTTATCAGAAAAAGGAAAGGAGACATTCACAACTTTTAATTACCGAGACTCTGCTGATTTGCTTCCTCACAAAGGAGCTGTGAGGCCTTGAAAGTCGAGAGGCAGGCCGGGCGCGGTGGCTCACGCCTGTAATTCCAGCACTTTGGGAAGCCGAGGGGGGCGGATCACGAGGTCAAGAGATGGAGACCATCTTGGCCAACATGGTAAAACGCCGTCTCTACTAAAAATACAAAAATTACAGGGCATGGTGGCGCGCACCTGTAATCCCAGCTACTGGGGAGGCTGAGGCAGGAGAATCCCTTGAACCCGGGAGGCGGAGGTTGCAGTGAGCTGAGATCGTGCCTCTGCACTCCAGCCTGGGTGACAGAGTGAGACTCTGTCTCAAAAAAAAAAAAAAAAAGTTGAGAGGCAGTGAGGGTCAAGACTGCAGCCCCTCCAGTGGCTTCCAAAACTCGGCAGTTTCTCAGATTCACCTTAGTCACCTCCACTCTTCGGGTGGGGACATAACCACTCTGGGTTTCCTTTTCCCCTCACCCCAGATGACTCACACTTTCAGACCCGCAATCCTGGGTCTCCGTAAAGATTTTCTGCAAGGGGAGTGTGGCTGTCACTTTTCTCTTTGCACATTTTAGAGACTCTGCTCCCTGAAGGAAACACCCTTGGCCATCAAATCTCTCTTGTTCCTTTCATGCTGTTTAATCTTCAGACATCCCAAAGAATCAAATCTCATTGACTTAGTAACCCAGGATACGGCATGCACAAGGGTTCCCGTTCATATGGTTTGGGGAACTCCTTCGTGGGACCTTGACGTATTTGTGAAAGACGCCAGACCAACGCCTTCATGGGCAAAGAACCGCGTGTACCCATGGTTGAGTACTGGACAATGACAGTCAGTAGGCTAAGCCCTTCATAAGCATCGCTACACGGTATCCTCACCGCAGTGCAAACTGCATTCCACCCTTATCCCTGCCTCCTGGATGGACATGTGGAGGCTTCGAGTATGGGGGCATCTTTCCCAGGGCTGCAGAAGGAAGGTCTGCCCTCTCTCCCCGAGGTCCTCTGTCTGTGGCCTGCCTCTTTAGTGTGTCTTCAGGTCACAGTGCTACCAAAGGGAGGAGCCACGTTTTGAACCCAGATTTGTGTGATTCAAAAACTGCCCTCTGAGCCAGGGCACCACCCTGGGATTTGCTACCCATTCCAATGACCTATCGATCTCATGTTTTACCCACAGTTCCTGCCAATGAAAAGTGGAAAACAGCAACCCATGAGGTCCTAGACTTTGCTGGAAAAACAGCAAACGTAAGAAAGCATGTGTCTCCAACATGTGTTAACCCAGAGAGTTCCTTAGTGGTGAAAAGTCAGTCACACAGATTGCTTGGGGGTTTTTGACACTGAGGAAGCATTGCCGAATTGCTTGTGAGGTTGTTTGGCACGTCTCCTGTGTGAACAGCTCACAGGCACCATTTTGTTGGAAATGAAATTTAATTCCTAAGCATTCTAGCATAAACGTCTTCACTTTCCTCTTCTTTCAACTGTGGCATTCTGACTTCCAGCCTTGATTAAAAGTGGGGTTTTCAGAGGAAAGTCTTTAATTTTCCCTTGTGTTATTCTGTTTGTACCATAATTTGCACTGTCTATGTTTAAAGGGTTTTCTCATTGAACAGGTGCAAGAAACAAAAGTGGTCGGTAGTCGTATTTGTACCAACTGTCAGAGCACAGCCATCAATTATAAGCAGTTGTTGCGCTGGATTTATTCCACCTAATACTCGTGCGTGTGTGAATGAGTGGCTGCAGTGATGGCCATTATCACACCACAGTTATTGTGCTGACTGGCTGCAGTGATGGCCACTATCACACCACAGTTACTGTGCTGTGTGCAGCAGGCACACCCGTGTTTGGGGCGACACACGGTTCTGACCATCACTGATTAAAGTGTCCTTGGTATCTGACCTCAGTTTCAGGGCTGAGACCCAGTTCCTATTCGTGCTTCCAGAAAATTGAAGACCAATTTTGGAGATTCTTGAGATTTCCTATCAGAAACTAATTGATGCCATTCTCCTTTCCAGATGGCAGCTTCTGATAGAGCTGGGCATTGGAGAAAATACAATTTAGGAGCATGGAGCCTTTATAAGCAGAAAGAATCATGTGGAGACTGTCATATGAGATCATCGGAGACACCGTCCTGATGATCCCAAAGTACCTAAGAATGATGGATTGATGTCTTCTTTTTGAATATTTTGTTCTGATGAGTTTTGTATTTTTAAAGCTAAAAATGTGAAAAATTATCCTTATCTTGCCGAGTTTCTGAGGCTCAGCGACAAGGCCACACAGAGCCAAAACCGGGCCTCCCAACTCCTGATCCTACTTCGTACAGACACTGCAGGGCTCTGCGCTGGGAGGACCTCTAGAGGCTAACAGAGCAATGTAAAAGCAGAAAGCTGCAGTCCAGAGAGGATAAGGACTGGCCACAATTATGTGAGCCATTCTAATAATACCTAAAGTAAAAATCCAGTTCCCCAAATTCCAAACCAGTGTTCTTCCCTTCCATGGTATTAGCATGAAAACATTAGTTTTCAGTAGCAATATTCATGCCCAACGAGATGATTGGTGTTTATTCACACAGGACCTCCTCTTGGCTTTCGGGGAAAGAAAGATCTTTTGGAAGATGAGTCATTCAAAGCCCTGAGTATTAAGTGCAAAGGACGTAAACACTCTAGACTCCAGTGTGAAAAGAACTTTAAAATTACTAAACGTCCATATGAATTCAGTGTGCTTTCAAGAAGAGCTGACGTGTCCTGGGTTCCAGTACCCTCTAGCCCCTTAGCTGCTGGTAGATCTCAGGTGCTGAACCAAAAGCCCAGGTTCCTCATCTGTAGATTGGAACTCGTGACTCAACAAGGTACCCAATCGAACTCTGAGACAGAAATGCAGGAGTTCCCACTTCCAACGAAGGATCAACAAGAGAGCTCCTCAGCCCTGACCACAAATCCACCCGAACTCCCAGGAGATTCAGAAACAGCCATAGCGAGGGCTTGCTCTGGGCAAAACCAAGAGAAATAGGCTCTTTGAGCTAATGCATCCTGTTCATCAGGAAGTCTGGTGGCTGGCGGGAAGCCCAGTTTGCAAGGGTCCAGCTGGCTCAGAACCGTAAGAAGGGAGCCAAGAAGACAGAGATCTTGCCTTGGCTCTGCCTCTGATGCCCTGGGTGAGGGAGCCACCAGTTCTGTGAGCCTCAGTTTCTTTGCTGTGCACTGAAGTGTCCACTGAACTCTAAGGGGGTGCATGTTCGTTTGGAGCAGAACCTCATGCTGCATGCATCGATGTTTCTGTCTCCAGGAGCTATGGAGTCACAAAGGCAGGGCACAGCTGAGGGAGGCCTCCCAGGCCTACACATGGTGTTGACTGCATCTGAGCCACTGAAACGAACCTGTTCATTTTATAGCCTGTGGGTACCGCAAAGCCTAAGATTTGCAGTCATGTGAAGTTCCTGATCAGGGTGTCCTCCAGAGTAGAGTGACCACGACAATTAAATGGATGTGCTTTTTCTTGTATTTTAGGGAACAAAGTGTCAACCAGCTTCCTTGTTTTATCCTCAGTGGAAAAGTCACCTTGGAGCCAGCAGGGTTGTTGTTGCACCTTAGAAATACAACCGTGGGACAACAGCCACAATTACCTAGAAAAGTGGGACGAAATTGCTCTTGGGCAAGTAAAGGAAAAGCACCATGTCCTTTGTTGATTGCTAGAAAGGAAAGGAGAGAGAGTCAGGTGGATGAAACAGGCTGTGATGGAACCCGCCTGTGCACATCAGAACAGGTGCCAGCAGGAGCAACTTTGCAGACCCCTGAGCTTGCAGTCTTGGTGGAAGCAGAGTAGCCTCCCTCGGACACGTGTGCCCAGGACCTGGGGGTCATGGTGTACTGCAGGCTGCAGGATCGAGCCTCCACTCGACAGCGCCTGTCCATCCTAGGGCACAAATTCTCTCCTGGCTTGTGGTACATAAGCCCACGGGGCCTCAGAGGAGTCGTTGCAAAGATGGGGAAGGGGCCATGGTTTATTTTATGTATTGTCTTGACTAGGCTAAGGGGTATACAGGTAGCTGGTAAAGGATTATTTCTTGGGAGGGCGGTGAGGGCGTTTCTGGAAGAGGTGAGCATGTGAATCAGTGGACTGAGTGAAAAGGCTCCACCCTCACCCATGTGGGAAGCATCAACCTGTCCCCCGAGGGCTTGAATAGACCAGAAAGTGAAGGGAGGGCAGATTTCCTCTGTTTCAGCTGAGACATCCTCTCCTGCCCTGGGACATCTGAGTTCCTGGTTCTCAGGCCTCAGATGCAGACTGGGACTGACACCATCAGCTCTCCCAGGTCTCCAGCATTCAGGGGACATCGTGTGGGTCTTCTCAGCCTCCACAATCACATAAGCCAATTCCTCTTAATAAACCTCTTCTATAAATCCCTGTCTGTCTGTCTGTCCATCTATCTATTCCCTGTCCGTTATCTATCAGTCTGTCATCTATCTGTCTATCTGTTGTCTATCTATCTGTTGTTTGTCTCTCCGTCTGTCATCTATCTGTCTATCTGTTGTTTCTGTCTATCTGTTGTTTGTCTCTCCATCTGTCTGTCTATCTGTTGTTTGTCTTTCCATATGTCTATCTGTCTCTCTGTCGTCTGTCTATCCACTTATCTATTTATCTTGTTGCTTCCGTTTCCCTGGAGAACCCTGACTAACACAGAGAGAAAAAGGCTCTGAAGGGAGAGGCTGTGCTTCACGCCCTTGAGGTACTGGGAAGTGCAGAGATTAATCGAAAAACAGAGACTATACAGCCAAAGGCGTGTCCTGAGTTTGCGGAGTGACAGGGTAGGCTAGACGTATATGACTTCCATGTAAAAATAAAATCAACACATGTCAAAGAACATGTTTAACTCATCAATAAATGAGGAAGACATAAGATATTGACTTGTTCAACAGCACACGTGGAGCGTGAGGTACGCACAGGCGGTCGGAATGCGGAATGAACTTGCTAATAGGCACAAAACTGCTAAATGTCCTCCCGGCCAGTAACACAATGATGCTTGTGGTTATACTTTCTTATAGAAAGGAAATCAATTGTATCTCTACCAGACAAAATTCATTTGCATTGCTACCGACAAAAACCGTCGGCATTGCCGTCCGTCTTCTGCCCATTAGCCTCTCTCCCTGTGGCTCTGTAAAAACAGCCTGGTCAATAGATGGTAAGAAGAGGCCCCACCGAGTGGGATCCCTGGAGGGCAAGCCCCTGATGCCACTGCAAGGTTCCACCCAAGCCCTCGGCCACGTCCACGTTATGGGAGGATCATTCCTGAGCAGAGCAGAGCAGATCCCAGTAGTCACGAGCAAAAAACCTAAACAGCTAAACCCTAGAGCCAGCTGTCAAAGACAGAGGTCCTCCGCCTGGAATTCTTGACCGGAATGTCCACCCAACTGTGAATTTGCAAATTGAAGTGATGAATCCGTTCTTGTGAAGCAGACCTCAGAGGAAGGCATCCCAGGTTATGAAAACAGAAGAGAATCAGGCAGCGGCTTTGGGGTGCAGTGGAAGATGCACACTTGCCTTGTGGGGAGGGAACCGAAAGCTCTCTCACGTCCTGGGGTGAGAAGGAACAGCAGGCAGTTAACAGTTTCAGCTGTGGAGAATCCAAGAGGCAACCAGCAGGGGGAGCCAGTGTACTGTCAAAACTCACCTCTGATCAACGCTAACGACCAACAGGTGCATCTAACACCCTTGGACCTGCAAAGTCGTCCGAGCAGGCAGACTAGAAATTTTCTCTGATTTGAATCAGCTGCCCTACAGTTCACATCCAGAAACACTAAATCAAGGGAAAACATTTTCTCTGTGGACTGCCTTAAATTGATAGGCCCCAAATCTGCCTCCACCTGGATGTCTGGCGATACCTCTGCTGAGAGGAAGAGGGTTCATTAAACATCTTCCTTCCAACATTGAAGTGAGGAAAACCATGTTCCCAGAAACCACCCAGCACCTCACTCTGAAGAATCCTTTCTCAACTCTCTAGGTATCTCTTTTTGTTCTGTTTAGAAAAAATGAAGCATGCTCATTGCGAAGGGAAAAAAAGAAAGAAAGAAAGTAATGATTCTGAATGGCTTTGGTCTCCCATGATTTCACAAGTTTAACCAGAGAAACCATTAATAGCTAGGTCTGGGCTCCTCTTCAATACAGTTTCACTGAAAAAAAAAAATGATGTTTCAAATTAGTAATTCATCACACCTGAATTAACACTAAAACGTCCATCAAGTTAAAATCATTTTGCAAGACTGGAATTGTTTCTGCAACGCCTGAAGTCCAAAAATGGAGGCATGAGAGTGAATAAGAATCAGGATGTAAATGAATTCCTGGCATGTCATTCCAGTCTCTGAACGGGGGGCTGGAGTAGGAATTAAATAATCACATGCAAATTGGATTTCTAAGATCTTTCCAGGCCAGCTACTGTAAGCTGTTTGTTGTTTGGACAGGTCAGTTTCCGGTGAGTTGTGTGCTTTTAGGGAAGCAAGGGGATAGCAGAGGGAGGGGTGGGGAGGAGAGAGGAGAAAGCCCACGGAGGTGCAGCCCCTAAACCAGGCCAGTGCCTTTCCTCCTGTTGGAAGCACAGAATTAAATTTCATTCACTAGCCCAAAGCACTTTCCACTGGTCTTTAAAATGGGATTAGTCTAAAGCAATCAAGTTGGAGACAATAACCAGCAAACGCTAAAGGTACTCCCACCTGCGCACTCAATGGAACTGTTTGCCAGGAGAAAAAAAAAAAGAAAAGAAAAAGTCATCGGATGCATTTTCATGGCATTGAGCAATGGGTTAATGACACATGGAGACGTGCAGAGACATTTGGAAGGCCTGCCTGAGCTCTCCGAGAGGCGGTGGTCAGCAGTTTAGGGTCTGAATTGGTATTTATACCATCAATCTCCAGCTGTACCCAGTGTTCCTGGATGCAGCCTTGTTTTCCTGGCCTGAGAGCTCTCTGAAGAGTAGCCTCATGCATTTTGCATCCTTGAAACGTGAACTCTTTTATGTAGCATCCTATGTGAAAAGAGGCTGTGGAATGCAGGTGAGTGTGTTGGCAAATTTTATATGTATTTTGTATACAAATAAATTTTGTATCTGTCCATATAAATATAGGCATTCACAAACGTATGCTACAAATGCAAAATCTCTCCATAGAAATGCACATTTTTAAAATGAGTTAAAGGGATGCTACAGAAGGGATATATTTCTCAAAGTTGGTGTGCTGTTAAAAAGAATCTTGAATAGACAGGACAAAATGCCTTCCTGTCAAGCATAAATGGAGGTATCTCAAATTAGCCAGTGAAAATCATTCCTGCTCTGTGTGAGACCTCATTTGGAGTGCGGGCTCCATTTACTGTGGGTTGGCTGATTACAGCAGGGCTGCAGAAATGAGGGGGCAGGAGAAAGAAACCAACTCCTTATACCTCTGTAAGACAGTGAAAAATTATATTATCTTGCCCCCAAAAAAATCTAGAAAGAAAAGGAAAGAGTTCAACATTTTTAGAATAAGACCAAATGAATGGTTAATGTGCACTGGACGTAAACATAGTGAGTGTTCATCAGACATAAAAATAGTAGCTTCTAAAATATTAGAGATAAAAATATTGGATGATCATTTGCGGGAATCTTGTTTGCCTCTGAATTTTGTTACATTCTTACCTCTTCTGAGGTCCTATTTTTCCTGTTGTATTCATTAATTTGAAATGAACTGATGCTGACATTAATTGAAAAATAAAGGAAAAGAAAAACTCTTGAATTATATATTAGCTCATTGATTGTCAAATACTTCCCTGCAGGCGCCATGTACCAACGTGTGTTTCTGAATGCACACATGAATATGCGGAGTACTTTTCTTAAAAAAAAAAAATTAAAGGAAAGGCTAAAGAAATAAAGGAAGGAAGGAGATTTCTAAATACACAAGAATAGTGCCTGGACTAGAAGAGTATGTACTGTGTATCTTCATCAAAGCTATACTATTTTACCTATTTTAATTGATTATGTGAGTTCATAGGGATCCCAAAACTAACTCCTTAAAAACACACAGACAGAAAGAGCAGATAAAATGCACATTTGGCCAGGCGCGGTGGCTCAGAACTGTAATGCCAGCACTTTGGGAGGCCGAGGTGGGCAGATCACGAGGTCAGGAGATCGAGACCATCCTGGCTAACACGGTGAAACCCCGTCTCCACCAAAAATACAAAAAAATTAGCCGGGAGTGGTGGCGGGCGCCTGTAGTCCCAGCTCCTCGGGAGGCTGAGGCAGGAGAATGGCGTGAACCCAGCAGGTGGAGCTTGCAGTGAGCCGAGATCGAGCCACTGCACTCCAGCCTGGGCGACAGAGCGAGACTCCGTCTCAAAAAAATAAAAAATAAAAAAGCACATCCTTGATATTCTCTCTCTAAATTTCCCTTCACTCAGGGTATGTGCAGATGTCACAATTCAAGGAATGGCCTTCTCTCAAGTGTAATTTTCTGTTTCCACCTTGTTTATACTAACACACATCTTCCCCAGTTTATGTTCCCGAACTTCTCTGATGATACTGAAAACCAGATAAGAGCATGGGCACCTTCCTCAGTGGATGCTTCATCAGCATGACCTGGGAAACAATATTCACATCCACACTGGCTCCCATCTCCAACACCCAACAGGACGTTTTCCAGAGCCCCTCAACTAGAGAAGCCCAAAGCTCATCATCAGCTTCCCATCGACCCACCAATGCCCAGGCTTTGTCTTGATCATGGACGTTATCTTATTCTCAATCACTTTCACTTGAAAGCGTCATGATTTGAAGACGGCTCCAGAAACTCACTCCCTTGTGCAGCCTCTGCCAAGAGCAGGCAGCAGAAGGGATGGTAGGTCATTCCCCATATTAGGTTGGAGGCAGCATTCTCATTCATGTTCTCTCTCATCACTCACTGTAGGGGAAGTCATCCTTGGGGAAGCCCTATGGAGAGGCCCACATGTGGAGGGAATGAGGTCCCTTGCCCACATCCCACAAAGGAACTTGGAAGGGGATCCCTAGCCCCAGTCAAGCCTTCAGATGATGCGGCCCTGGCCAGCAGCTCGCCTCCAATCTCATGAGTGATCCTGAGCCAAAACCACCACTAACTGCCTTGCAGATCCCTGACCCTGAAGCTGTGGGAGGTTATGAATGTTTGCTGTGCTGGGCCACTAAATGCAGGAGTCATTGTAAAGCAGTGACCAACAGCTGAGAGAGCAAGCAGGATGCAAGCCCTAAATGTTTTTTTAGATGTCTCACGTGCTCTCGCTCTCCTCGTCACACCACCACCTCCTGCTGGAGCTCGGTCACCACCACAGCAGCTTTCCAGGGATCCTCTGGATTCCATCTCCTCTGTTCAGTCCTGGGTCCCTGGGCCAGAAGAAGAACCTTCACATGGACTTTCACATTTTCTATCTTTCTCTCCAAAAATATTACTTATTCCTTGCCAATTGAAATCTAAATCTATCTGCCCAGCTTTTTCACCAATGATTTTTCTGCTCTCCCTGCAAAACCAAGGCCTGGTTTTTCATTAATAACAATTACCAATCATAAGTAAAGTAATAACAACTAGTAACATTTGTCACTTACAAAACTGATTTCGTATAGGCTAATTCTATTTGCTTTTTCCTTCAACTCAGGATCAAATATGTTATTTACAATGTCAAAGCTTGTCAGGTGGAGGCCGCTGTGTTAGACGGAACTGTCTCCATCAGCCGCGACAGAGCACAGCTCCATCTGACGTCAAGGGGAAGGCAGGGGGACATCTGAGTATCTGCGTCTCGGTTACTATCTCTCCATCTTTTGCCCCGTTGCCCTAGATAGGTCTGTATTCGTGTTGCTGTATGAGTGTATCTGCATTTATATTACTCTCCCTCCATCTCTTTCCCCTTTTGCCCTATATATATTGATCTAATTGCCAAATAGACAGGCTCCAAAAACTGGGAAATGTGGTTGCAAGAAGCCCCAAGTCTACTCTTTAGAGGCTTTGGTCAAACGGAGGTGAGTGCTGCTTCCTCCCAGCACCTAAGTAGCAAATTTCTGTTTGAATTCCAGTCACCATTGCTAATACAGAATCTCTATGCCCAAGGCCATGGAGAGCCTGGATTGCCCAACTGGGACTGTGAGTTCACGTCTGCACTAAGGAGTGGTCAATGACCATGAGGGAGAGACTGACCGGGACCAAAGAAGAAGAGAAGCTGCTCTTCAGGGTCAGGACAAGAGGCTGAGCAGGGCTGACAGCTGAGGACGCCATCAGATGTGAGGGCAGGCGTTCGACTTCAGGGAGGAGACTCCTCTCTGGCAGGTGCAGTCTGCATGTTATCTCATTCATCCGCTTCCTGTGGACAGTTCAGTGTCCTCAATCCATGTGTTCCTCCTGCGTGGAATTTCCTCACGTCATCTCCCTGGTACTTGAGTCCCATCCTTCCTCCCAGCTGGCCTCCTTAGCCATCAATTCTCCCCTTGCCTCAATGCTCTGTGATCGTGGGTTCCTCATATTCTGCACTGCTAATGAGTTTTTTTGTTAAGACATAATTGGACACTGGGAACAGTGAAAGGCAGAACTACAGCTAATTTATGCTGTTGCTGTTGTCATCTTAACTCCGTCCTGTGTCCTGTAGAGAGTAGAGTCTAAATCACTACTGCACATTGGTGGTGGTGTTACACTTCTGGATCTGATGAGGAGGAAGCTGAGATATGGAGGTTTGGGAGGAGCAGGTTGGTTGTGCCAGGCCAACAATGTTGTTTTCAGAGGCAGAGATAAAACTGTGCATCCATATTTATTAAAGAAAGTGCTGGAGCCGGGCACGGTGGCTCACGCCTGTAATCCCAGCACTTTGGGAGGCCAAGGTGGGTGGATCACCTGAGGTTGGGAGTTCAAGACCAGCCTGACCAATATGTAGAAACCCAGTCTCTACTAAAAATACAAAATTAGCCAGGTGCAGTGGCACATGCCTGTAATCCAAGCTACTCAGGAGGCTGAGGCAGGAGAATTGCTTGAACCCAGGAGGCGGAGGTTGCAGTGAGCCGAGATCATGCCATTGCACTCCAGCCTGGGCAACAAGAGCAAAACTCCATCTCAAAAAAAAAAAAAAAAGTCCCTGGGTGCATATGGGCTCTACCCCTTTGCTATTCTGAGCAAAGCAACCCAACAGAGGCTGCCCAGCACTGTTTCTGGTGCCAGCATCTCCAGGGTCTCTGTGGGGCCAGGTCTTTGGTCAGATGACACAAATTAAAGGAACATTTACTATACACCAGGCTCTGGTCCACAGTCAGGACACAGAGCAGAGAGGGCAGGGCGCCCACCTTAGAAAGGGTCGCATTTCATGTGCTCACAGAAATACAGACCACAAACCCCTTGATATGGTTCAGCTGTGTCCCCACCCAAATCTCATCTTCAAGTGTAATGATCGCCACGTGTCATGGGAAGGACCCAATGGGAGGCACTTGAATCATGAGGGAGGGTTTTCCTGTGCTGTTCTTATGATAGTGAATAACTCTCATGAAGTCTGATGGTTTTATAAAGGGCAGTTCCCCTGCACACACTCTCTTGCCTGTCACCATGTAAGACGTGACTTTGCTCCTCCTTCACCTTCTGCCATGATTGTGAGGCCTCCCCAGCCATGTGGAATGTGAGTCTGTTAAACCTCTTCTTCTTTATAAATTACCCAGGCTCAGGTATTTCTTCAGAGCAGTATGAAAATGACTAATACACACCTATGTCAATAATTAGGAGGATTGCAAGTGCTGAAAGGGGTAACACTTAAGAGTTAGCACTTACTTTCTTTACCGAACATTTTTACTATTTAATTATGCTGCTTGTGGAATCAGTTGCTGTTATGTCACTGGGACAAATCATGATGGCCCTGCTTGATACTCAGCTGCTAGTTCAGTGGGGCCTATGGGACCCAGAAAAGCACAGTCTCTCCTAGGGGTGTAGTAAGTTGAGATGCCAGGGAACGAGACTGGGAGATGAAATTTCAGTAACAATAGTTTCCTACATCTGTGACCAGTAAGAGGAGTCCTTCGGTCTTGACATTACTAACCATGTTGTTTTCACTATTGGTACTGCCTAGATATATCAGCTAGCTTAAGCAAACAAGCTCACAATCTCAGTGGCTCATAAGACATGTTCATTTCTTGCTCTTGGCCCTTGGTGCTGAGGACTGGCCTGGGGTCTACCCCTCGGATTCTCTTATCAGGGCCTGGCTAAAGGACCAGCCCCTGGGTCAGCAGGACCACTCTCATGGCAGACAGAAGAATCAAGGCAAGGTCTTCAAGTCTTCTGGTGGGAGATGGCACAGGGCATGTCCACTAGGTTCCCCTAGCCAAAGATGTCACGTGGCTGCTGGGATGGGAATCAATGGGAGGGAATGTAGATACACATCAACGGGATGGGGACTAGGGACTCCCCTTGTGAGGAGCCATTGGAAGTCACATGTCACCTGGTGGGAATGCATGATCCCACAGAAGGAGGCCATCACCTCCTTCTGGGAACAGGAGACCATCTGTCTCGTGAAGCTTATCTGCGTGCGTTCTGTCTAGTATCACAGATTACCACAGGAGAGATGCTGAATCTACCAAATGGTTGAGACTGTGTCATTTATATATCTTAGCGTGCTCTACAAAGGCATTCCAAACATCCATTAACCCAGGATGGATGAACTCTTAGTCTGTTTCTAAATCAGTGATACAGAAGTAGCCTCCACTATTGTCCTCAAAAACACTATTTTGGATTTTATGTCCCTTAGAACTGATCACAAACGATAAATATTTTAACAGCATGCCCACTAAACATAAAATTTGCCTTCCCAGAAAATGTGTATTTTATTTTTGTTTCTTTTCTCATTTGTCACAGTATCTTATAGGCATAACGATTAATGTACACATAATTCTTATTTTCTATATGAAATTTCTACTTACTATTTTTACACGAAAAGAAAATATGTGACTGTTGTCTAAGGGTGTCACACAGCTCTTGGTCAGCAGGATAAAACAGAAACAGCAAGCAGGCCCAACAAGGGATTTAGCCAAGCCCACTGAATCCTCAGGCCTCTGCAATGTTTTGTATCATTAATTGGCACCAATCTTCTGAGCTGACTTCCTGCCCTGACCAGCTTTGGCCTCTGGGCCAGCACACCCCATGCATGAGACGTTAGCCGATGTCCAGGACAAGCCAGGTGGCTGAACTGCTAACAGCACGTTCAGAGCTCCTGAGTGCCGAAGCCTTGTCCTCCATCCCAGGAACCCTTCCCAGACCGGGTCCATCAGTGAGACCAGGTTTCCATGGAAATTCAGTGGACTCCTTCCAAACACCCAGGAGCCTGACGGTCAGTGCAGGCAGCAAAGCATCAGCACACTGGGGGAAGGACAAGCTGATGAGAGACTCTGAGTTACATGCTTGAATAAGAAAATAAAGAACATAAATAAAAAGATAAAATAAAAGGCAAATAAAAATAAAAAGATAAAAGAACATAAAGAATAATGAAATAAAGAAAATTTTAAACACTCTGAGCCTGTGGGAATCCATGTGAAAATTTTTTGCAGGAAAATTCTGGTGAAGGGATCCTAAAGTAAGGAAAAAGGAAAACATTTATGCTGAGTCATATTTGTAAATTGACGACAGTAACGTAAGAAGATGGGGAGAAAAGCCCAGAATCAAGTGCGACCTGAGATACACAGGAATTCCCCAGCGACTAGAGAGGGGATGCAACAGAACTTTGAAATGCAAAACCAAAGAAACAGAATTAGAAACGAAGAGAAGGTTCTTCTCAAATACATTCAGAAGAAATGAGATGGAAGAAAACAGATGAAAACCTTAAGCAAATTTCCAAAGCATAACTGACAGAAAGAAACCCAGGTTTCAGATGCCACAGGAAGTGTTAGAGAAAAAGAAAACAGGTTAAACTCTTAAGAAAAGTTAAGTGTTCCTGAGACGGAAGGACTGGCCACCTGCTCCAAGCACTCTAGGAGGTTCCGGTCCCTGAGGTATATCAGAGCAGGGCTTCCTCAGCTTGGGGAAAGAGGAAGCGTGATCCAAACCATGGCCACCACATACTCATTTAAGAAAAGAGAAGAGATGGCTGGACAGCAGGATTTCGCCTGGACACTGTTAAATTCGGTTTATGGAAAACTCACAGGCGTTTTATTGAAGAGACTAATGGGGATAACGGAGAAGATGACATACTTTCCTGAAAAACTGCAGTGGAAGCAGAAAGAGATGAAAGGAAATTAATCAGTTTTAGAGAAACGGGCCCCACACTGCCAGGACACAGAAGGGCAGCCCCAGTCCCCACAGGATCGTGACAGACAACCACAGCTCCCGCGACTACAGGAATTCTACAAATAGATTTTCACACTTAGAAGAAAATGCCACCCACGAGTACCCACACCAATTAATTTTCTCAAAAGTGGTTTTGCGGAGGCTCAGAAGTAAAGTCAGGACACAGGGTGCCAGCCAGCCCCTCCTTCCCAAAATCACCTTCCCTGGGGCCACCCACCTGCAACCACACTGTTAGAGATGGGTTTTTATTCTCAGCCTTTTCCAGAGCAAATATTCCTGGAGAAGCACGCATTAGAGTAAGGTGCCTCTTCACAGAGATCCCGGAGAGCGAGGCTTCGGCAAGTGACTGGCCAGGAGCCCAGGGAACTTCACGGCTGGGGGGCTGGAGTGTAGAGGGGGCAGAACCCTAACGGCCGGTGAGTTGAAAATGGAAGAGCGTTCTTCACCTCAGAGTCCCTGGGGCCTTTCCCTTCAGGAACTGAAGCGGTGAGGAGGGCCATGCAGCCTAAGACAGGTGCTACCTGGGCTTCGAGAGCCGACACATCTATCCCCAGAGCCCGGCAGCCCCCAGCCCAACCCACCTTGCAGTAACTGAAGTCCTTTGTCCCCACCCAGCGCCAGTCCGGGGTCTGGTGCACACTGCGTACTTGACCAGCCTATGCCATACATGGAGTGATGATGTCACTTTCCTACTTCAACTGTCCCCCAAAGTATACATTCTGGACATTGGGAAAAAGACACCCCTCAGTGTAGCCCCAAGGCCTCTGCTCTCCATGGGCCTCCTGAGTGTGACTGCAGCATGGCAAGCAGGAAGCCGCGGGCTTCCTGATAAAGGTGTAAAATGAAGCCCTGTCTGTGAAAGGCCCCCATCTGTTAGATTTGAAAAACATCTAAAGGCCGTTTGCTTTTCACAATGAGTGTACTTTTAGGAACGTATTCTAAGGAAAGGCAGAAGATATGGAGAAACAAATTCAACAAGAATATTCTTTGCAGCAATAGCAAGGGAGGAAGGGAGGGAGAGAGAGAGAGAGAGAAGAGAGGAAAAGGGGAACAGAGAGACAGAGAGAAGAAACAGAGACAGACACAGAGAGAGAAGAGAAACAGGGACAGAAAGAAGAGCAACAGAGACAGACAGAGACAGAGAGAGAACCTAGCTCGTTTTCAACTTGCCCTCCTGGAAGAATCCAGCAGGATAATAAAGTCCTCAGCACACTCTTGTACTGGGGCAGCCAAGTTTCAAGCCAAAGTTTCCCGAACTAAAAGGTAACAAATACTAAGACTGGAGAAGCTGCGCACGTTCTTTTCCAGCTCTTTTTTGCAGCATCAGCAGGATGGGGAAGGTTGCTGCTTTCATTCAAAAAATCGAAACTGCAGGAGGACCTGGCTGCAGAGATGGGGGCGGGAGGGCAAATGTTCTCTGGCTTACTGCGCTCACACCCCGGAGAGGTCCAGCACCTAACGCCGCCTCGACAGGTTCCACGGAGGACACAGGAGAGTCTGCGGCCATGTGAAGAGCAGACCCACGTTTCTATTGCTCCCTCCTAGGGAAGCTCAGAGCTGCATCCCATGAGTCCTTCCCGCTCCCCTCTGTCTCCCTGTCAGCATCTCTGCCAATTTCCATGAAAGAGCCTGTTGCACCGAGACCAGCAGGGCCACAATATTCAAAATGAAAATTGTAATGATAACTCTTCTGATTGCAAAATCCCAAGAGTCAGAGAAATTCTCTCACTAAAGAAGCGGAGCAGGGCAGGGCCAGGGGGAGCTGGACAGAGAGAACCTGCCCTGGCTGTTGCTCTCGGGTGCTAAAAGCTGTGACACCCCCTGGCACCAGCGATGAGCAACTCACGCTCGACACCAGAGGAGGCTCGTCCAGGAAGAATAACAAGGAGCCACCGCGGGTCTCTCCCAAGCTTCCAGCTGTCGGGAAACCTTGTCCAATCACCCACCTCGCCACGGCCACCTGCTCACCTGCATTCTGTAGAAGAAGTAACGCATCATTCACATCCCAGCAGGCCAAGTGGGCAGGAAAATGGGGCCAAAAAGTAGAAAACCATGACCGTAGAAGGCAACGGCATGTGACTGTGCTTTCTGGGTTGTGCATCCTTGTGGTGACAAAAACAGAGTCCTAACCGAGCTGAACACCAGAATGAAAACTAACTTTCCTCTGTGCTTAAGTCATATGAAGTGTGCTTAGCTATCTGCAGTGCCTGCCTGTTTGGGTGGTGATTAGTGTAGGTCGCACTTGCTGTACGGGAGGAGGGTAGTGAACCCTGGAGCCAGGCTGGCGGGGTGCAAGTCCCAGCTCCATGGCCAGCCCTGCGATCTCAGACAATTCACCTATGTCCTCTGCCGCTCAGTTTCCTCCTCTGTAAAATGGGAATAGTAGTAGTGTCTATCTGAAAGGGCTATGTGAGAATTAAACGACCTTGTAAATGTAAGGGGCTGAGAACAGTATCTGCTCTTGGTGAGCAGAAGGATGACCAGGAGGTGACCAGCAAAATGCCCCATTCAAAGCCTCAACACTGTTCCATAGTGAGCAAAGACACAGCTCCTCGACGGAGGAAGCCATTAATATTCAATACTGGCAGGCAGAACTCAGATTCCTTCGAATCAGAAATTTGAACTCTGGCCAACGACTGCTGTACTGGTTGAGTAAATCTTAGGGATTTGCTGTTAATGGTAAATTAGTCTACAAAAATAGAAATAGTCCAAAGGATTTTAAGAGGGTGTGGGCTCAGCTGCAACCTCTCCTCCCAAGGCCGTCGGTCAACAACATCTCCAGCCCTGTGGAAAGACAGAAGCGGTGAAGAAAATGTCAGACAAACATTTGGTATGTGTGTACACTTCTCCCAGAAATCCTAAATGCTTTGCATGTTTCAGCTAATAATTCATTAAAATGAATGGATTATGCTGAGCATTTTATAGCCTACTTCACTGCTCTCCTGTCTGTCTAAATCCATCCCTTTGTGACAAATTTTTTATACTTGGCTCATTTTTTCTGTTGTTTGGTGTCTTACTCCCGTGTAAAGAATAAAAGTGTATGTTCATGTTGATTTGATTGGTACAGCTAATGCTAATTCTGTCTCTGTTCCTTGAATGTTGACTTGTGATGGTGTCATTTAAGTCTTTTACTTCTTTTTCACCTTGATTCGCAAAATATTCAATGTTACTTTGAGCAAAGCTTGCTCACTACTGTTATGGAAGATATAAAAGCAAATGGAATATGTTTCCTGCCTTCAGGAGGATTGAAGTCTAAAAGTCGGTATGACAGCATGGATGGGAGTCAGCTCAGTTTGCAGCTTTTAAAACATGTTGGAATCTTTCCTCTGCCACTTTTGATGGTGAGACCCTGAGCAAATCGTTTCCCAAGCATCAGGCTCTCCATCTACGACATGGAAGTAAAAATAGTAATCTTGACAAAATTGTGATGACTACAGACGAGTACATAACCTCCTATTTACCTCCTGCCAATAGAAGATATTGTAACTCATCCCATTTGAGAGCTGGTGGTGGTCACCCCATCCTGTGAGATTCAAGTATAATTATCTGGAATCCCCATCTTCAGGTGAGGAAGACCCAGCAGCCCTCACAATGTCTTTTGGAAACTGGAATTTATCTGAAGGGTGAACTTACTCCAGGTTTCTTCTGTTTTCACATATTTTGCTTCCTACATATCTCCTGGGTTTTTTTCCCTTCTTCCCAATCTATATTAACCGATGATAACAGCCAGCTATGTTTTCTAGAATTCCCCTAAATCGACTCACGCCAAATACTGAATACAGTAGATTGGGTGGGTTCATTAAATCATGGTAGAGCATCTTAAAGAAGGAAAGTAGACACCCTTGTTCTTAAAGGGTCTTCAACCATCTCACCCTGGAGAAGGTTGCTGATTGCCTCTTCTCCTAGGACAGTCTTCTCACTATGTATCACTTTTTTTTTTTTTCTTTGAGATGAAGTCTCGCTCTGTCACCCAGGCTGGAGTGCAGTGTCATGATCTTGACTCACTGCATCCTCCACCTCCTGGGTTCAAGTGATTCTCCTGACTCAGCCTTCCGAGTAGCTGGACTACAGGTGCATGCCACCACACGCAGCTAATTTTGTATTTTTGGTAGAGACAGGGTTTCACCTTATTGGTCAGGCTGGTCTTGAGTCTTGACCTCGGGATTCACCCACCTCAGCCTCCCAAAGTGCTGAGATTACAGGTATGAGCCACAGCGCCCGGACTGCATCACTTTTTATGCCTCACCTTCATCCTTACAGCTTCTCCTTCCTAGTGGGTTCAACTCCCAACCCCGGAGTGAGGGTCATGACTGTCTATCTTCATGCGACACAGCTTAGTTCCCCTTCTTTTCCTCCCCACCATGCCCTATGGGCTGCTTTTCTACAACCAGAATGGAGACCCAATGAGATCTGCTAAACTAAAACAGTTCTTACCCCGGGAGAAAAATCTACTTCCCAGTTCTCAGTCCTGCTAAACTATTGTTAAGATAAAGAAGGACCATGATAAATCCTATTGGCTGAGAGAAGAACACTCTCCAGGTTGCCATAGGATGGGAGAGGAGGTGACAGAATCTGCAGCCATTTGGTAGAATACGTGATATTTGAGTCATTCTGAGGAATACATGAAAATTCTGTAGTCAGATCTTGGAAAATGATATTTCCAGCAGAGGGAGTAACGTAAAAAAAACCCACTCAGAAAACAAATAAGTGTGTGTGGAGAAGAACCATAATGTGATGTGAGTGAAGGATTCGGTGTCATGGGTGAGAAATGGCTGACTGAAAGTAGGGAGATGCAGATAAGAAAGTACCACGGGAAGACTGAACATCATATTAAGTGATTTAGGTGATTCTACCTGCAGGGCAAATATTCTGGGCTCTGAAGTGAAGTCATCAAAAGGTTTATGTCTGTAGTGGAGGATTGGTCTAGATAGCCTCTCAGATCCCACTCGACTTTGAGATCCTTGATTCCACGGTCAGACCTGCTGGTCTGGAGGGCAGTTCTGCAAGGTCATGAAGGAAGGATTCCAGAAGGCTGGAACAGGAAGGACTTCCAGGTAACCACATCAAGAGATCAAGTGGGGTAAGAAGAGCCTGAACGAGCCTGAACAAAAAGGAATGCAGCGTAGATATGAAGGAGAAAGAGGCAATGGGAAACTGATTAGAAACGATAAGTAGAGAAAAGGGGGAACGTGTGATTCCAAGGATTGGAACAGTATTTGTAAGTTATAGTCCCATAACTTCTTGCATAAATAGTATCTAAGAGTCATTTTAAAAAGAATAGCAAACTTTCAAGTTCCCCTGAAAGACGCCAGCATCTCTGTGAATTGGGGAAAGGAGAATGAAGAGGTCTGTTCAACTTTTAGATGTGCAAAATGTGAATTGAATTGCATGAGTGACACCAACAATGCGAAGATGTTTAGCAGGAGTTCTTTTTTCTTTTTTTGGTATATGGTATTTAATCATTCTATCATCATTATTGTCCTTTTAATTTAATGTCTTTGAACCTTTATTCAAAAATCCACTGCATATATGTAACATATCTGTGAGATTATTACTAGACCCTCTAGGAGGTTTCATTAACCCAGTTTTCTCTTATTATATCAATACAACACTATCTTGATAGTTAAGGTGAGTCCTCCACCTTTTTTTTTCCAAGTTATCTTAGCTCTTTTGGGTTCTTTGAATTTCCAGACACATTTTGGAATCTGCTTGTTCATTTCTACTGAAAGAAAAATAGAATAAAATAAAATCATGCTGGGATTTTGATTGGAATTGCATTAAACCTGTAGATCCACAAAGGCAGAATTGACATCTTAACAATATTGAGCCTGCTGATCCATGAACACAGTATATCACTTCATTTATTTAGTTATTTAATTTATCTCAGCATCACTGCCTGCTTTTCCGTGTATAGATCTTACACATCTTTTGTCAAATTTAGTCTTAAGTATTTCATTTTTGGATGTGCTATAAATAATATTGCTTTGTAAATTTCCATTTCCAATTATTTCGTGTCAGCGTATAAAGAGATAAATACTGCTTGTGTGTTGACCTTGTATCTTGTCAACTTTCCAAACTCACTTATTAGTAAGTAATTTATTATTATTAGTTTTAGTGGCTTTTTGTGATTTCAGGAGATTTTCCACATAGGTGATCAGGTCACCTGCAGATACTAGAAAATCTTATTTTCTAGTAAATGTGCGTTTTATATATTTCAGCTTGCCTTATTGCACTGGCTAGACTCCAAAACAATGCTGAAAAGCAGTGAGGAAAAAAGCCATCTGATGGGATGGTAAATACAGCCCTTGTTCTTCCATTTTGACCTGAAGCATCCAGTGTGATCATTTTCTCATTTGATTTTTGTGAGGATTTTTAGGGGTTTTTTCTCTTTATTTTTTAAAAATACACTTCATCTTTTAGGCAGTTTTAGGTTTACAGAAAAATTGAGGGAAAGGTACAGAGAGTCCTTCTATATGCCTTCCCTTCCCCAACATGCACAGCTTCCTCCACTAACAACACTCCTGCCCAGACGGAGCATTTGTAACAATCGAAGAACCTACATTGACATATTGTCACCCAGAGTCCACAGTTTACATGAGGGCTCACTCTTGGTGCTGGTTCTATGGGTTTGAACAAATGTATCATGACATGTATCCACCATGATAGCATCATACAGAAGAGTTGCACTAAAATCCTAAAAATCCTCCATGTTCCATCTGATCATCTCTCCCTCTTCCCAACACCGGGAACCACTAATATTTTCACTCCATAGTTTGGCCTTTTTCAGAATGTCCTTTAGTTGGAAGCTTACAGTATTTAGTCTTTTCCGATGGGCATGTTTTGTGTAGTCATGTGTGTTTAAAGTTCCTTCATTTCTTTTCACGGCTTGACAGCTCATTTCTTTTCGTTGTTAAAGAATATTCCATTGTCTGGATATATCACAGGTTATTTATCCACTCATCTACTGAAGAACATTTTGGTTTCTTGGTTGCCTCCAAGTTTGAGCAATTATGAATAAAGCTGCTATAAAATTAGCAATTATGAATAAAGCTTCTGTAAACGTCCATGTGCAGGTTTTTCTGTGAACACAAGTTTTCAACTCCTTTGGATAAATGCCAAAGAGTGCAATTGCTGGATCACATGTTAAGAGTATATCTAGTGCCCATCAATGATAGACTGGATAAACAAAATGTGGCACGTATACACCATAGAATACTATGCAACCATAAAAAGAAAGAGTTCTTGTCCTTTGCAGGGACATGGATGAAGCTGGAAACCATCATTCTCAGTAAACTAACACAGGAACAGAAAACCAAACATCACATTTTCTCACTCATAAGTGGGAGTTGAACAATGAGAACACATGGAAACAGAGAGAGGAACAACACACACTGGGGCCTGTTGGGGGGTGGGGGCAAGAGGAGGGAGAGCATTAGGACAAATACTTAATGTGTGCAGGGTTAAAACCTAGATGATGGGTTGATAGGTGCAGCAAACCACCATGGCACATGTATACCTGTGTAACAGACCTGCACATTTATCCCAGAACTTAAAGTAAAATTAAAAAATAAAAAATAAAGAGGACATTTAGTTTGGTAAGATAATGTGACAATTTTACTAACACAAAGTATGTCATACCCACTTCCCCACCTCCCTCAAGTGCTTTCAACAGCATCCCATAGCTGTTATTAAGAGAATAAAGCATCTACCATAATCTTCCAGCCCCTTTCTGCCTTCCTTCATTCTTGTCTTGTGCCATTTTCTCGCTTGCTTACTTCCTTGCACGTGCCTGTTTCCTGCTGCAAGAGGTGTTCTGCATGCACCCCCGTCTCTGTTTAGACCGTGGTGTCCCTACACTCTGCCCCCCTCAACAATCAACCTCTGCTTCTCTCCAGATTGCAAGGGGATCATCCCTTCCAAAATGCATCTCTTTTCTACCTCTCATCCCAAGATACACCATATTCTTTTACAGCATAAACTTATAGAATCCCACTTCCCTTTCTTTGGTGCACTTTCCTCAATTCTTAATCAGAAACCCATTAGAGTGATTGTTATATTAGTGTCCACTCTCCCCATCAGGCCGCAAGTTCGGGAGAGCTGGAGTCATGGTCATGTTGGTGAACCATGGTATTTTCAGTTCCTAGACATGTGCTTAGAAAATATTTGCTGAATGAGTAAATGGTTCTGCAGTTCCAACCAAAGCTAGAAGCTTGACTTTGGAAGAATGGAAGTAGATAACATCTCCAAAGCAGACCCCACAGTGTGAGAAAAGAAGGGAAGAATGGAGGGGGAGCTGAAGGATGAATATCCGCACAGGAGTAGGTGAGAGTTCCAGAAATGCTCTGTTTCCACGTGTTTTTATTTACTTCATATCTGTGTTTCCATCCCAGTGTAGTGTGACTCCCATATCCCTCTCCATTGCCACATTTGTTTACTGACAAGGACAGAGGCAGTGCATTGGACACACTATTAACCAGCATACTTTCTTGGATGTGCAAGAAAATGTAGAGAAAACAAACTAGAAATGGTATCTCAGAAGAAAAAAATTCAAAAATATGAGAATAAATGTGGGAAAAAATCAATGTTTAAACACAACTTCCCAACATATTTAGGTATCTCTGTGACTAAAAATTTCATCAGGACTCCCCATACTTCTTTCTTTTTACATTGCTCTGTGTGTGTGTGTGTGTGTGTGTGTGTGTGTGTGTGTGTGTGTGTATGAATTCAACAGAAATCTACAAAAAAATGCTATTGCTAGAATAATGCTGCCACAGGGGAGAAAAATGTAATTTTCTTCCACCCATCTTAGCTTCATTGGCTGGGGTTCCTATAACAAAAGACAGATTAACCCAATAAAAGCAAACAGAGGTTAATTAGCATGTATATCTCATATATACGTAGAAGATAAACAGGGAATGAGGGAATCTCAAAGAGACAGCTCAGAACTTTCATTTATATAACATCTTCGACAAGGATCATAAATATTTTGAGAAGTGCCAAGACAAAGTAAAAGGACTTTAGGTCACTGGGGGAAGCAAATTGTGGGAAGGCCAATAAATGAGAGTTTTTGTGTAAATTCCTCTGGTGCTGTCTCCTGAATGATAAGGGTCTGAAGTTGTCTGCAGAGATTGACCTGCGTCCTTCCTAGCAGAGAGGGGAGAAAGGACGCTTTTGCCTTTGTATAATATGATTATGTTGTGTGCTTTTCAGAAAATAGAGGGAAGGCCAGAGCACTTCTTAATTGCCTTCAGCTCAAAATATTTTAGCATGGCGTGTTTTATTCTCTGCACTATTCCTGCTGCAGATATCTCTAAAGGCATCAGATGCATCCACAGCACTACTTGTGGGGAAATATTGAGCAGAACTGGAATCAAATATATAATTCAGCCCCGTGGAGTCTCTGAGCCACAGGCAGAGAGAACTGCCTGGGAGTCAAGACAGACGCTGAGCAGTTGACATTCTAAGAGGCTCCCTCCAGTAGATCAATGCATAAACTCAAGTTCTTTTCACAAATTTGTCTGTGTTTCTTTGGTGGAAAAAAAAAAATGACCCTGTAGCTAAAATGTAGACTTCATAGTGCAAGAAAAACAACATCTGGAGCCTTAGCCAGAAGCAGCACAGACCCAGGCAGCCTGGTGGTGTCCAGCGGGGACAGCCCACGAGATCCATCAGCACGTGGCCCTGCGAGCCGCCACCAGCAACATATGTTTACATGCTAATGAATGTCAGGCTCATTTAGAACAAATTTGTATCCACCAAAGTCAAAGAGCAAGCAAAGCAGCACATTTTCCTGTGTGTCAGTGGCCCCTGAGATACCGGGGAGAACTTGAATTGCCTGACCCCTTCAACTTCCAAGCATCCCAGAGGGAAAAGGCAGATCCCAGGAAAGAACTGTGCTGGAAACCATTTGTTCTTAATGGATGTCCGGAGTAGTCTTGTGATTGACCCAAAGACTCCCCTCTGAGGGTGGGGGAGACCTAGGGTAGGTGAAGGTGAACAATGCTGCCTTCTAAGACCTTCCTTCTAAGGGAGGGTGGGGGAGACCTAGGGTAGGTGGAGGTGAGCCATGCCAGCAGGACCTTCCTTCTAAGAGAAGATGAAGTGTGCTTTGCTAGACTCTGCACTTGAGTTTCAGCTTGGCCAACCCAGATGGGAGTGAGTCACTTCTATCCTATGATTCTGGGTGTCCTCATCTGTCATGGAAGGTTTGGTTAGATGAGCTTAAAGTCACTCCGGTTGCAAAGCTGTGTGACTTGTAGATACATGCCAGTGTGAATGATTCACTTCACTTTAACAAGTTATACAGAAAGCTAGGCTTCTTCTTATATCAGTCAGGGGGCCCCAGAAGACGCTGTCACAGACAAAGAGGTGATTAAAAGGAGTCACTGACAGGATTCTTTGGAGGTGGGTGGGCAGGGCTCAAGGGAAGTGAGAATAGCACCGCCCACACCATGGGCGAGGGATGCCTAGGGAGGGGCTGCTCACGTGGACAGGCATGAGTAGGAGAGGAGTGAGGACAGCTCTTCTCCCTCCTCCACATTCTACCTGCTGCCAGCAATGGACCCAACCAGCAGCCCTAGGCCAGGGGCCAAGCCAGGCTCCCAGAGTCAGAGCCAGGGAGAAGCCAGGAACATGGAGAAGCCCCTCATCCCCATCAGCACTGAGGGTGCAGTAAGAATTTTGATGGAAATATTTAAAAACTCATTCAACAACTTCCTACCTCCCCAGCCAGCCTCTGCATGTGATTCCACCTTTTCCAACCCCTGAGCTGTGATCAGGAGTGTCACAGGGGTGGGGCTGCCTGCTCTGCCCAGGGCCTGGGACCCTCCAACCTTCAGAGGTCTGGGGTCCCCTCACCCCTCCCTGGCAGCAATTGTCTTCTCTGCTGTCAGATTATTATCACTTCCATCCTCCCACAACGCATGGGAATTTAAGATGGGATTTGGGTGGGGACACAGCCAAACCATATCAAAGGGGGGACCTGGGGCTCCCTCATGGGGTTCTGGCATGAGCTTGGGTGACACAGGTTATGAGACCCCATCTGCTTCAGGTTGAATTGCATCCCCCAAGATTCCCAGGTTGTAGTCCTAACCCAGGACCTCAGAATGTGTCAGTATGTGGAGATGGGGCTTTTAAAGAGGTGATTAAGGTAACATGAAGTCATTAGGACTGATATCCTTGTAAGAAGAGGCTGCACAGACACCCATAGAGGGACAACCCTGTAAGGACACAAGAGAAGAAGCCATCTGAATGCCAAGGAGAGAGGCCTTAGGAGGAGCCAGCCCTGAACACACCTTGGCCTTGGACCTCCAGACTCCAGGACTATGAGAAACACATCTGTGTTTTTTCACGAAACTGCCTGTGGCAGCCCAAGCATAGCCATGCACCATCTTTGGTTCTCAGAAATCCCACTTGTTTTTATGCTCCTGGATTTTAGGAGGCCCCTGGATGACCAGTATGTGGCTAAAGTTAGAGGAGGTGCTGCTGGTGAAGAGAGCCCCATACATCTCTGAGCAGACACTGAGGGGGCATGAGAGGAAGGACTGTGAAGCCCCAAGAGATCAACCACTGTATTTTCATCTCATGAACAGTAGTTAGTTCACTTTCAGCCTGTCCTCCATGTTATTGTGTGCCATTTCATCGGGGGGATTATATACCTAGGCACTGGTTATATTCTGTTTCCAAGTACAGTGTGTGACTTCCAAAACAGGCCAGCCACCCCCAGTCCCATTCCAACAGCAAACTTTTCCTTTCCTTCAAGTTGAGGTGCCTTCTTTTCTACTTTTAAAAATTTTCTATTGAGCTGGGTGCAGTGGTTCATGCCTGTAATCCCAGCACTTTGGGAGGCCGAGGCAGGAGGATCACCTGAGGCCAAGAGTTCAAGATCCAGCCTAGCCAATATGGTGGAACCCCCTCTCTACAAAAAATACAAAAATTAGCTGTGTGTCGTGGCATGCACCTGTAATCTCAGCTACTCGGGAGGCTGAGGCACCGGAATCAGTTGAACCCAGGAGGCGGAGGTTGCAGTGAGCAGAAATTGTACCACTGCACTCCAGCCTGGGTGACAGAACAAGACACCATCTCAAAAAAAATTATATTGATACATAATACTCGTACATATTTATGGGGTACATGTCATATTTTGATACACGCCTACAATGCATAATAATCAAAGAGGGTAATCAGAATATCCATCATCTTAAATATTTACCATTTCTTTATGTTGGGAACATTTTAAATCTTTTCTTCTATCTATCTTGAAACATACGACAAATTATTTTTAACTATCATCACCCTACTCTGCTATCAAATACTAGAAATTATTCCTTCTATCTAACTGTATTTTCATACCAATTATATTCGGGCTGTTGTTTCATTGCTGTAAAGAAATACCTGAGACTGAGTAATTTACAAAGAAAAGAGGTTTAATGGGCTCATGGTTCTGCAGGTTTTCTAGAAAGCACGATGCTGGCATCTGCTCAGCTTCTGAGGAGGCCTCAGGAAACTTACAATCATGGCGGAAGGTGAAGGGGGCGCAGGCACATCACATGGCAAAAGCAGGAGCAAGAGAGAGAGAGAAGGTGCCACCAACTTTTAAATGACCAGATCTCAAAAGAACTCACTATTGCGAGAACAGCACCAAGGGGAGTGTTCCAAAGCATTCACGAGAATCCACCCCAATGATCCCATCACTTCTCACCAGGCCCCACCTCCAACACGGGTGATTACAATTCACCATGAGATTTGGGCAGGAACACACATCCAAATATATTGCCAGTAAACCAAGCTGTCTTTATCCCCTCTGATAACCATCATTCTACTCTCTACCTCCATGAGATCAACTCCTATCTCTTCCACACATCAGTGTGAAGAAGCCAAATCTGTCTTTCTGTGCCTGCCTTATTTTACTGACATAATGCCCTCCAGTTCCATCCATGTCGCTGCAAATGGCAGGATTTCATTCTTTTTATGGCTGCATAATATTTTACTGGGTTTATATACCACACTTTTATCTATTCATTTTTTTATCTAAGTGCTCATTGATGGACACTTGGGTTGATTTCGTAACTTTGCTGTTCTGAACAATGCCGCACCCCATGTTTATTAGGTTGGTTTATTTAGTACACATCTTTCCCACTAGAATCCAAGCCCCATAAAAGCAGTGGCCATGTCTAAATGTTCACCAATATGCACAGGCCTCTAATTCAGTGCCTACCACATGGTAGATGTAATAATTATCTGTCAATCTTTTCATTGAATAAAATAAAGCTTTTTTTTTAAGTGACTGGTTTCATATACTGAATATCTAAGTTAAGCCTATTGACTTGTTAATGCTTCACTTAAATAAAGAGAGAAAACACTTAGTGGGCAACAGACTTCCTAAGATTTCCTTTGATTTCACTACACACATTAGCACTTACCAGACACTCTTCAAATTCCCTGAAGACGAGCCCTGGTTTGGGCTTCTGTCTCAATTGCTGAAAATGTGTGCCTCCTCCTTCCTTCATTGAATGGTTCAGAGCTCAGACTTCATTTTCATACCCACAATTAGTAAGATTCATATTCTAGAAGAAAGCTAAATTGTTCATCTGTGTTAACTCAGCACTTGGGACCGATAACCTCACTGAGAGAAAGTAAAGCTACATTTTGTCTTTTCAAAATGAGCCCACAGCTGCTGCCTATAGAATTATCTTAAACTTTTGGGACCCAAGCCTCAGCATCTTATTTAAAAACACAGAACTTTGAGAAAAGTCATCTTTCCCAACTAGACATATAAAAATATGGTGGCATTTTAAAATTGAAATCTTGGTGAAAAAAAATAGAGAAAAAGTATGTATATATTTGAGTTTTCACTTAGTTCTAGAACTCAGGTCTATTTTCATTAAATACAGTATAGCTCACTGAGTCAAACTGAAACACACACAGGACAGGGGCTTTCTGTTCCCACCCACAATTGCTTCCATGATCTAATGATTTGGTTACTCATAAACTTCCATGAACTGTTTGCTTTTGCTAATAACCATTTTGAAGCCTTTGAAGTGTACCTACGCCAAAGTTCAATAAAATAAAAATTCACAACATTATTTGTATTTTCTTTCCAAATTATATACAATTCCAAAGGAAATTTTACTAAAAACCTCTAATATTTACCCATATTGGATTCTTTTAAGGTGGATTTTCCACCTTTAATTCTTCTTTCAAGCTGTAAACCTCAACACAGCCTCGCCTGGGATTCCTAACTTGTCAGCCAGCAGGCAGCGAGCTCTTCTCTGATGAAAATAAATTCCTTGTTCATGCTGGTAAGCAGTTGAGTTTGCTGCTTTCTCTGAAGTAACAAGAACAGAACTCCAATCTCTAAAATTAAGTATATTGAGCTGTATTTAAAAAAAAAAAGAAAGAAGGAAAGAAAGAAAGAAAGAAAGAAAGAAAGAAAGAAAGAAAGAAAGAAAGAAAGAAAGAAAGAAAGAAAGGAAGGAAGGAAGGAAGGAAGGAAGGAAGGAAGGAAGAAAGAGAGAAAGGAAGGAAGGAAGGGAGAAAGAAGCAAGAAAGCAAGGAGGAAGGAGGGAGGCAGGGAGAGAGGGAGGGAAACAAAGAAAGAAAACTCTCAAAAGTCCTGAAGCACAGCTGCTGAGTTTATAGCAAACGCAGTTGCACATGTTCAATCTCTGCAATGAGAATCTCGCTCTCCTGCTGGAATCTATAAATGATTGTTTGTCTTGTATATTTTTAATAGCAAGTTATAAAGCCATTTGTGCAGCACCAGGGCCAGAACTTTCTCCTCTCAGGCAGGCACAGCTCATCAACCTGGGACTCGTCCCCACGGGGGGCGATGCCAGGCGGTCCTGTCTAATGGGGTAGGGAGGACAGAGGCGAAAGCGGGTCCGAGCTGGCAGCCCGTCTGGGAATGAGCTGACCGTTACGGCCAGGTGCGCATCCAGATGTATCCCATAGGCATGGGTTAAAATGGGCTGGAACTCTCAAATCAAATCAAGGAAGGAGGCTGATGGGTAATTTCCCACTGATACCAGGACACGGAAGAATTCGAATTCCATCACAATACATGCGTGCGCTCACACACACCTTGTGAGATTGCCCATGATGACACCCTGGAAGGGCATTTGCCTGACCGTGATTAGAGCCGAGCCAGTGAGGCAGATGTGTGCAGCAATCACTGCCAGGCAGCCGGTGAGTCATTTTGCATCCACTGGCGGGATGAATCTTTTACATAATGTGAATCACTGTCTAATTGTGACTCTGATTGCACCTACTGCCGTCAGCACGCTCAAAGCTCCCCGAGTTGCTCGAGAAGCAAAGGAGTGAGAAGAAAATGACACATAAACAAGCTTTTGTTCATCATGAGAGTAAAAGAAAATTGCCCCACATGTGATCAAAGTGGCCACGTAGACAAAGGAGGAGAAAGCCCGGGCGGCTCGGCATGTGAGGATGCCCAGACAGGGGCAAAGCCACCAGGAAGCCACCTCATCCATCCTTGCACCTGGAGCCTTTCCAGGCGCTCCCACCTGCTATAGGGTGCAGTGTCAGGAGAAGACCCAGGGACCAGCGCCCGGCAGAGTGAGGGTTCAAGCCATGGCCCTGTCACTTCCTGTCCTTGCAGACCTGAGCAGATTCCCTCATTTCACTTTTTGTCAAGATCCAATGAGACTGTGTAAGGTGTCGAGAAAAAAACACAAGTGGAGATGCTCAGCAAATATATGATCCTTTTTCTCTTTAAAAATTAAACACAAATATGCCAGCAGGAGGACCAAATGGCTCCCCGTTTCACCTTTCCATTGATGGAACCCACATCTCCTTGGCCCTTCTCCTCCCCGGCTCCTGTATGATTTACCCATCACTTCAGCATTTTCACCTCCACCAAGGTCAGCCACTCCAGGGGTGGGGGAGGTGGTGCCTCTGGGCTCTGATCTGAGGCAGGACAGGCTTGTGAGCCACAGAACCTCACCCTGACGTGGGTCCATGGCAGCGGCAGCAGCTCTGGGACTGCAGCATTTCTCCAGCTCCCTCATTACCTTCAGGAGACCCCTAAAAGGAAAGCAGGCATCCTGGGAGGAGAATCGATTCAGCTGATTACCTGCCTGTCCGTCTTATCACCTGGGCTGTCTGGCAGGAGGCTGGGTCCTGGGCAGGGAGGAAGGTTAGCAGTCCCCACAGTGGTTCAGGTGGTGTCCTGCTCTTCAGGCAGGCACCGTCGTGAGTGATGGGAACTACTGTCGGGCTGGACAGGGGCGCCATGTTTGCCCATGTGATTGACGTGGAGATGTGCCTCCCAGGCCCCCTTCAGAAAGGACTGTGTCCAGCTGCAGAGTGAGGTTGGCGGGAGCCTCCAGCGATTAGCTCCCTCAGGATGGGGGTGTCTGGGGAGCCCACACAAGGTGATGAGCATCCCAGTCACACGGAGGAAGCTCTGGCACACAGCATCCCCCAGGCCTCCCCAGGGGTGAGCTAAGCCTTGTTGAAGCCTCGTCACCCTTCCTCTCTGCCCTCCTCTTCCCACCGGCCTCCCATGGGTGTTGGTCCCAAACTCAGCGTCTGCTTCAGAAGAACCCCACTTGTGACAGCCAGTCACCAATGTGACTTTGCAGTTCTGACTCCTTCCACATAGAAGGCTGCTGGGGACGTAGATCAATTAGACTGTCTCCCTAATAATCACGAGCCAAAAGCAGGCTGATGAAAATGTGACTCTAAGTTTGCTTCTAATAGAGAAAATGTGGCACTATCCTGACAGCTGATATTACACTCAACACGACTCAAGGTCTGCGGTCTGTCAGAATGAGCAGCAGCGGCTGGAAAATACAGAAGCTTTCATTATGACTGAGCCACTGCTGGGTTTGGAGGAAGCATTTAGAACCATCCTCTGACCATGGATACAGACAGAGTCTAGTAATCCAAGCTTAAAAAGAAAACAAGATGTGAACATAATACCTGCAATTTTCTAGTAAAGGAGTCGGTCTCTCATCTGCAGGTCACGCGTGTGCGCAGGTGGGAACCTTCACTGGAAACCCACACCAGGCTCACCAAGAGCTTCAGAAGGTGACACCACACCTGTGGGCAGCTTCCCCTGGTCCTGCCCACCCCGGGGTAACTTGGAACCAATATTGAAGATATTTAACCCTAACCCTAACCCTGATTTAAACAGCAAGGATGCCTTGCTGTTAGAATTTTTTATTAGTAATATTTATAACATTGATATATTTACCTTAATGGAGACATGCATTTTTCCATACATTGTGTGTACTTTGAAAAAGATTCTTTTAAAAATTTAGTCTAGCTATAAACATATGTGTGCATGTGTCTTTATAGCAGCATGATTTATAACCCTTTGGGTATATACCCAGTAAAGTGATGGCTGGGTCCAATGGTATTTCTAGTTCTAGATCCTTGAGGAATTGCCACAAAAGTATCATAAAAATAAATAAATCAGTCAATAAAAATTTAGTCTAGCTATGTCTTCAGGCTTAATTATTAGGGAAACGGAGCTGAAATATGATGACTTACTTGCATCTAAATGAAACTAGCCAAGTTCTTTCTCTTTCTTATCTCTGGCTAAGAAGCATTTGAGAACTCTGTTGGGTTTAATTCCTTAATACTAGAGAATGCAGTCAGTAGAAGATTTACATTTTTAAGTCTGCCAGCATGCAGAGAGATTTTTTAAAACCTAAAATCCTCAGTGAAAAGAGCTATCTTCATCCTGTCCCAGAAGGAAGATTTTTGGATTTTGCTGTTTCCCCTTTCAGGTTCTCATGAGCGTTGTATTTTGCACAGAAAGTAAGAGAAAGGTGGGAGGATACAGCAGCCTGAGCTAGTCTTCAAGGCATCCCGGCAGGGAGAAGGGGTCCTCGATGCATCCCCACAGGGAGGGGGGGTCCTCGATGCATCCCCACAGGAAGAGGGGGTCCTTGACACATCCCAATAGGGAGAGGGTCTCCTCGAGGCCTCCCAACAGGAAAAGGGGGTCTTTGATTCATCCTGGCAGGGAGGGGGGTCCTCGACACATCCCAGAAGGGAGAAGGGGTCTTCAATGCACCCTGGCAGGGAGAGGGAGCCCTTGACACATCCCCACAAGGAGAGGGGGTCTTTGACGCATCCCGGCAGGGAGAGCCAGGTGATAGCCCTCAGTCCTCATCAGCACCCATCCCCGCCTCTTCGCCTGGTCACAGGCTGCTGTGCTTAATTTCCATGCTCTCCTCAGTCTTTCTCTACAAGCGGAAATAAACCAGATACATATTAATAACTCACAGCCAAAGATGTATTCAAGCCACTTCACGTTTCCCTTTTCTGTCATTGCCATGGCCAACTATGGCAGGTATGCTGCGGTATTGCTGGTGGTGATTCATATTTGTGATGGAATTCCTCCTGGTAAGTAATGTTTTCTATGTGCTCACCATGCAGCTGTCCCCATGCAAGCTGTAAATACTCAGTGTCCTTCTGCCTTATCTGTTATTTTGATTAGCAATGGAAGGTGAGGTGTGAGGTGTGAAGGTGTGAAGAAGGTAAACAGCTTCACCAAGGCCATGCCTTTAGCAGTTAGTAAAATCATCACTCAAACTCAAGCCTGGCTTGAGTCGACACTCAGTAGCGATGCCTCAGGTCCTCTTAGGATCACTGATGTCGATGCTAGAGCCTGGTATAAATATCTACTTAACTCTCTCAGAGTGAATCAGGTAGAGGTTTGTAGATCTTGAGATCAAGAATACATCATCTGTTTATATTTTCATAGAAACACACTAAAAGCAGACTTGTGTACTGGAATCTGTATCTTATTAGGAGCCGACATATCAACTATGTTACCATATTAGTCAGCTCAGGCTGCTATGACAAAATACCATGAACTGGGTAGTTTCAACAACAGACATGTATTTGTCATCGTTCCAGAGACTAGAAGTCCAAGATCAAGGTGCCAGCAGGTATCCTGACTTGCAAACAGCCCCTTCTCCCTGTGTCCTCACATGGCAGAGAGAAAGCAGCTAGAATTTAGCCCTCCCATGTCTCTTGTAATAAGGACACCAGCCCTATCTGATTAGGGTCCCATCCTCATGACCTCATATAACCCGAATTACTTCTATAAAGACCCCATCTCCAAATACAGCCATATTGGATGTTCAGGCCTCGATATATAAATGTTGGGGTGACACAAACATTCAGTTGATAAAATTCCACCTAAAAATTTACGACCTCCAAAAATTCATGACCTCCTAGCATGCAAAATACATTCATTTCAGCCCAACATCCCCAAATGTCTTCACTCATTCCAGCATCAGTGCTGAAGCTTAAAGTCTAGAGTCTCATCTCAATGTCATCTGAATCTGATATAGGTGAGGTTCAAGGCACAATTCATCCTGAGCTAAAATTCTCCTACAGCTGTGAACCAATGAAACTGGACAAATATGCCCTTCCATAGTACAATAGTAGGGATACACATTCTCATTCCGAAAGAGAGAAATAGGAAAGAAGAAAGGGGCAGCGGGTTCCAGGTAAGCCCAAAATCTAGTAAGGCAAATTTTATTAGACCTTACGGCTTAAGAAACATTTTATTTGGCTAATGCTCCTCCTTCCAGCCCACGGGGGTGGCAGCATCATCCCAGGGCTCTACTGTGTGGCCCCACTCCCTGTGTTCTGAGCCATGGACTTCTGGCCCATTAAAACAGAAACCAAGGAGGCAGACCTGATCATCTCTGAATCACCATCAGGGTCACGCTTCCATTTTTCTGAAAGATAAAACACACATGCAGCAGAATAGCTCTGTGGTCACATCCTGTGGAATCTCAGCAGTCTGATTCCTTCATTTTGTCCCCACCATGTCCCCTCTGGTTCAAGCTGACAGGGTCTCTGGGAGTAATCCAATCTCTGTTCCTGGATCCTGCTGAGGTGGGTGATTACAGCAATGGTTCCCACCCACACTCATCTCCTTATCAAATGGATGTTCTGACAAACCCTGTGTGTTCTCTTCAAAACCAGCTTCTCCATAACATTCTATGATATCTGCATTCTCTAAGATACTAGAAGATTTCTCTCCAGCTCTCCCCTTTCCTCTCTGAGCCTTCACCAGAGTCACCTTGAACAACCGTATTTCTACCAACAAGCACATCACAGCCATCTAGTCTTTTTACCTATTACCCACGTTCAAGGCCACTTCCACATTTTTAGGTATTTGTTACAGCAGCACCCCTGCCCCCCAGCACCAAAATCTCTTAGTCTGCTCAAGCTTCCATAGAAAATACCACAAAGAAGGTGTTTTATTGATACAACAGACATTGATTTTTCAGTCCTGGGGGCTGGAAGTTCAAGGTTGGGTGGTGGCACAGTCACTGTTCGGTGAGGATTCTCTTCCTGGTTTGCAGACGGCTGTCTTCTCACTGTATCCTTACATGGGGCAGAGAGAGCCAGAGAACTGTCTCTGATGTGTTCTTATAAGGGCATGAATGCCATTAGATTAAGATCCCAATCTATGACCTCATTAACCTTAATTACTCTTCTACTCCAAATACAGCCACATGGTGAGGGGAGGGGAGGGTTTCAATGTATGACTTGGGGGTGATATATACATTCAGTCATAACCACATATTAGCTGTGTGATCTCAGGCACATTATTTAATACCTCTGAGGATTTGTCAAAAGTGTCACTACATCCTTTGTCTGCCCCATAGGCTTCCTGTGAGGATCAATCAAATGGAATATATATGAAGATGCTTTGCAAACTATTAGGCACCATACCAACATCAGCTAAATGAGAAAAGAAGAAAAATGTCACATAGCTCTACAGTGTAAAAAACACTCTGGACCAGAATCATTTATTAGTTGTGATTTTTCTGCACTTCTTTAGGAGAAAAAAGCAAATGGCTATAAAAAAGGAATCATACTTTTTAAAAATCTAGAGTAACAGCATGAATCTTTCTTGGTCAATTTCCTACATTTCTACCAGACAATGAGAAATGAGGTCAGACTCTCATTAAAATTATAACAATAACAACAAAGTTCAGCAGGTTCACAGTGAACTGAATCATTTTTAGAAAGTTTCACAACTTAAGTTGAAATAAAAAGGAGCTTCTGTCCAATGAGGAAATACAGCTTATCCCTAAATCTCATGCCTTAAACATTAATGAGATTTTGTTATAACTAGCATATTTGTGTTGCTGTGTTAGGTAGATTTCCTGCTAAAGGAAAACAATCACCAGAAAGCACTATTTAAGACAGTCTGTATTCATGTGTTCTCATGCTACTAATAAAGACATACCCAAGACTGGGTAATTTATTTTAAAAAGAGGTTTGATTGACTCACAGTTCTGCAAGGCTAGAGAGACCTCAGGAAACTTACAATCATGGCAGAAGGAGAAGCAAGCACGTCCTTCTTCACATGGCATCAGGAAAGAAAAGAATGAGTGCCCAGCAAAGGGGGAAGCCCTTTATAAAACCATCCGATCTCATGAGAACTAATTCACATCATGAGAACAGGATGGAGGAAACCGCCCTCATGATTCAATTATCTCCACCTGGTCCCTCCCATGACACATAGGGGTTATGAGAACTATAATTCAAGATGAGATTTGGGTGGGGACACAACAAAACTATATCGCAGTCTATGTGAATAAACAAGGCCTCTCATTTTTTGACAGTGATTGTTTCGCAGACTTTTCCCTATTCCTCTAAAGATTCTTTCCATCATCACCTTTATTTGTGCATTTAAAATCTATCAGGCAGTTGGGCATGGTGGCTCACGCCTTGTAATCCCAGCACTTTGGGAGACCAAGGCGGGGTGGATTTCTTGAGCTCAGGAGTTGAAGACCAGCCTGGGTAACATGGCACATTGATATGGTTTGGCTCTGTGTCTCCACCAAAATCTCACCTTGAATTGTAATAATCCCTACATGTCAAGGTCAGTCTAGGTGGAGGTAATTTAATCATAAGGGTAATTTCCCCTATGCTGTTCTCATAATGAGTGAGTCTCATGAGATCTGATGGTTTTATAAGCATCTGGCATTTCCCCTGCTTGCACTCATTCTCTCTCCTGCTGCCTTGTGAAGAGTTGCCTTCCACCATGATTGTAAGTTTCCTGAGGCCTGCCCAGCCATACAGAACTTTGAGTCAATTAAAACTTTTCTTTATAAATTACCCAGTGTCAGGTATTTTCTTCATAGCAGTGTGAGAACAGACTGATACACTTATTTTTACAAAAAATACAAAAATTTGTGGGGCATGGTGGCACGCACCTGCAGTCTCAGCTACTCAGGGGAATGAGGTGGGAAGATCCCTTGAGCCCAGGAGGTTGATGCTGCAGCGAGCTGGGATGACGCCACTGCACTCCAGCCTAGGTGAGTGAGGGAGACCCTGACTCTAAATAAATAAATATTTTTTAAAATAAAATAAAATCTATCTGGCCTGTCTTCTTACTCATGGGAGCCCATGTTTTTTTCTACAGAAAATGGTTGGCAGATTATAGGTGAGAAAGAAAATAATTATCCTAAACTAGATTCCAGAAACTTGGAATAAGAACATCTTTCAATAAACACAATAAAGAAGAAAAAATGGCATAAAGTTATGCCAAAATCTCATGCTGTGTGTTCTGTGTGTGTTCTTAATTTGTGGTAAATTTCCTATTGAATATCTGTGCCTTTTCAGACAAACTTAGAGAAACTGTATCTTTCTTGTTATTGTTTTTACCAGCAACAGAACATTGGTTTTCTTAAGAGAATGTTACTGAACTAAGATCCTGAAAACAGTTGTGGTTGTCGCTCATCTTCATATTTTTCTAATTTAATACTATTCACAGGCTGGGCAGGGTGGCTCATGCCTGTAATCTCAGCACTTTGGGAGGCCAAGATAGGAGAATCACTTGAGCTCAGGAGTTTGAGACCAGTCTGGGCAACAAAGTGAGACCTCATCTCTACAAAAAATAAAAAGGTTAGCTTGGTGTGGTGGTACATGTCTGTGGTCCCAGCTATTTGGGAGGCTGAGATAGGAGGATCACTTGAGCCCAAGAGGTCGAGTCTGCAGTGAGACATGATTGCATCTGGGCACTCCAACCTGGGTGACAGAGCAAGACCCTGTTAATATTTAACATTATCCACCAGAAAGCTGAAGAACAAAAGGCTCTCAGTTCAAGGTAAGTGAGGGACAACTTCACAAAGAGAAATAGGAAAGACAGCCCCCCAGAGGCAAGTGCGTCTTCCATGGGGCAAAGGCCAAATTATTCCCTAGTGAATCCGCAACCTAGAATGCCTCATGTCAGGTGTGAAGGGTGAAGAAGAAATTCAAGGGATCATGAAATGTCTTCCATTCTATACTGGGTTTAACAATTTCTATCTCTCAGCCACTAGGCAAACTTCTACCTTGAAGTTTGTTCAACACAGTTTATAATAAATCTGTTAACCTTGAAAAACCAAGAAAGGCCCAGGGCAGGTTACTGACACTGACTTGATCTCTTGCATTTGCCTGTCAGGAAGTTTCCATATCCTTGGAAGAAGAGATGAGTCCTGCACCCCCTCACACTGCCTAAGGAGACAGCCTCTTGTGAATGCTGCATCTAATGCTTTATTTCTGAGCATACAGGCTTCATCTGCTCCTCTAGAAAATGTTGAGACCGAGAAGTGTTTGTGGAAAGAGGTGGACTCCCTGCAATGTGACCAGTGGGGCTTTAGGCCCATTTTGTAACATCACGAATGCTAAAGAAAAGGAACTATAAAAAAGAGGAAGAAAAGGCCAGAACCCATGTGAACCTCATTCCAGCTGGACAATCTCCTAATTCCTCAAATACTCAATATTCCCCAATATTTGAAACATTTCAAAATGGATATCTTAACTGGTCAAGACAAAACTGTTCTTCCCAGAGGTCAGTGTCCGTGTGGGGTTTAGGCAGAGACCTTCTGTGACGTCTCACATTGCAATCTCAAAAGCCTCAGCTTCCAGGAAGGAGGAGCTGGGGACACAGTTGTGCCAAAAAATGTGCCCGCACAGGAGCAGCCTGGTGATAGACATGCAGAATGGCTCCTACAGGGGTCGGGTTCAGGGTGAAGAAAGTTGTTCCAGGGCCTCAGCCATCAAGATGAATCCTGTTTCGTGCAATATTTTTTAAAAATCAAAATGAGTGCAAAAAATAGTCCACAATAAACCAAATTTCAAAATTTGCCATAAAGGCAGGATCGGACGGGGTTGTGCTCAGTCAGTTCAGAGCCTGAGGCCGGAGAGATATGTCCCCCAGCCCCATACGCATGTTTTCATGAATTTCTTTAATAGTTGATTTTTATCCAGGATATTAAACTAGTTGAAAATATGGGAAACAGAGTCGGGTGCAGTGGCTCATGCCTGCAATCCTGGTACTTTGGGAGGCCGAGGAGGGGGAACACCTGAGGTCAAGAGTTCAAGACCAGCCTGGCCAACATGGAGAAACCCTGTCTCTACTAAAAATACAAAATTAGCTGGGCTTGGTGTTGCATGCCTGTAACCCGAGCTACTCAGGAGGCTGAGGTAGGAGAATCGCTTGAACCCGAGAGGTAGAGGTTGCAGTGGGCCGAGATCACGGCATTGCACTCCAGCCCGGGCAACAAGAGCGAAACTCCATCTCAAAAAAAAAAAAAAAATATGGAAAATAATTTCAAAGTGGATGTGTTAAAACTCACAGCATTATTTTAAGTATTGTATTTAAACCAAAAACGAAATTTATTTTAATTTTAGTTTCCCAGCCCCAAAACTTCTTTTACAGGATACTACTGTGACTTATATTGTTAAAAATTCCCAAGACCTCTTCCAAACTGAGATAAAATTTTACTAAGCAAAACTCACAAATGACTTTTAGAAGATATCCGTGGTGTATATGTACCACATTTTCTTTATCCAGTCTATCATTGTTGGGCATTTGGGTTTGTTCCAAGTCTTTGCTATAGTAAATAGTGCTGCAGTAAACATACATGTGCATATGTCTTTATAGTACACCATGGAATACTACGCAACCATAAAAAAGAGTGAATTAATGTCCTTTGCAAGAACATGGATGAAGCTAGAAGTCATCATTCTCAGCAAACTAACACAGGAACAGAAAACCAAACACCATATGTTCTCACTCATAAGTGGGAGTTGAACAATGAGAACACATGGACACAGGGAGGGGAACATCACACACTGGGGCCTGTCACGGGATAGGGGACAAGGGGAGGGAGAGCATTAGGACAAATACCTAATGCATGCGGGGCTTAAAACCTAGATGACAGGTTGATAGGTGCAGCAAACCACCATGCCACATGTATACCTATGTAACAAACCTGCACGTTCTGCACATGTATCCCAGAACTTAAAGAAAAATAAATAATAGTAATAAAAACATACTCACCACCCCGACACATAATAGAATTAAAAAAAGATATCAATATGATGCTGATTTTATATTACAAACTCTTGACATAACAGGCTTCTCAAAATCACCTATTTAAGAGGAAATCTGTCCAGAACTTAAATCATCAGAATGTTTTAGAGTTGAGTCAGTGGCTGCTTTTTGAAAATCATATGTATTCATGCAGAATAACTTTCTTTAGTAAAAATTCAAAATCTGAAGACAGTTTTTTAATTTTGCATTTCTCCACTTCAAATGTTAAATTAAGGCATCTATAATCTAAATTTCTATTTGATTTCCCTTTTCCCAGAAGAATTGATACTCTCGTGTGGTGATTCATACATTTCTAATTTTTTACCTTTCCTTTTCATTCATTTTCAAATTCAGGAAGAATATTCCTACCTTTTGCTAACATTTTAAATCTATCTCACATACTCTTTCTCTCATCTGATTTCACTTACAACACTCAGTTGAAAATGATGGAAAGATGGAAAGAAATTTTAAAAAGATTACTGACGGCTTTGCATTGTTTAAAGCCAATATGTAAAATTATAATAAATTCTGATTTAAGTATGGGTAAAATATTTCCATTTAAAGTAAGATTATGAGCTTTAATACTCCTACTTTTTAATTTTCAACATTTGTTTATCTACTTTAATATTCTAGAAAATGAATGAGCCACAGAAAGCTGAGAGATGAGGCACACAGGGGCACACATTCTCCCTGCTGCTGCCTCAGGTGCAGGGCAGCTCTGCAAGATACCATCACCATCCTTGGGGACATGAGCGTCCAAGTCCCAGGTGACAACTGGACTTTTCAGTGCACAAACCAATGCCCCTGTTCTCTCTGCAGCCCCCACCAAGGAGCTGAGCTGTCAGGGTCTGCTCCTGCTGTTCATGCCTCCCTTCTCTCTCCCTCTCTCCCTCTCTCTCTGAGCCTCTCTTTTACCCCAACATCCTTCAAATCTCAAAGCAGTAATAGGAAATAAGTGAGGAGGAAGTGGAGGCAGAAACCACCTCATTTCCTTTGAGTTCCATCTTAGTCTCTAAGAAGAGCAGAGATTGGAGGGCCAGCCTCTCAGCCTCATGTCTCATGAGCCACTTCCTGCTCTGTGGACCTGGTGAGTGGCTTAGCCTGTATTTCCGGGTTCCCACATCAAAATCCCTGTCTCCCAGGGTCACTAGAAGGGTTTAGTAAACACAGATGCATGCACACTTAAAACAGCCTTCAATCTCATCCAGGTCACTGCAAATGCCATTAATTCATTCCTTTGTATGGCTATCTAGTGTTCCATCATGTAAATACACCAGTTTCTTAATCCACTGGTTGATTGGTGGGCACTTGGGTTGATTTGACATTTTTGCAGTTGTAAATTGTGCTGCTAAAAGCCCGTATGTGCAGGTATCCTTTTTGTATAATGACTCCTTTTCCTCTGGGTAGATACCCAGTAGTGGGATTACTGGATCAAACTGTCATTCTACTTTTAGTTATTTAAGGAATCTCCACACTGTCTTCCATAGTGGCTGTACTAGTTTACATTCCCACCAGCAGTGTAGAAGTGGGAACCCACTGTTTTTGTAGCAAGCAGTAAGCAAGCCTGCTGCTGTCGTGGGGAAGAAAGAGTGATGAACTTATCTGTCAAGATGACAAGCTGCATCAACAGTGCTGAGAAATGGGCTGGATAGCAGAAAGCTTGGGGCCTCAGTGTCTTGGCACAGCCAGCAAGACACATGGGAGCTCTGGAGGCCTGCAGAGGATGGCCTCCTGCAAGAGTTACTACCTGCCATGTCCTACCCTCTGGTTCCTAATGTCCCTGTGCACCACAGGTTCCCACATAACACAAGACCCTCTTGCCAGTGACTAAAGCTTAACCTAACTCTCCCTACAGTGTTGGAAACTTGGTGCACTATCCGTCCCAGACAGAATTAAGGGCTTTCAAACCTAAGGAATGAATCTCTGATGGTGTAATTTTACACTCTATGACCCATGAGTAAAAGAGAGTGTTTTCTGGAACATTTCTTCAGTCTAATGCTTTATAAATTAACGAAGGAAAAAGATGCTGACTAATCTGGGACACGTTAGCTAAGGGCTAGGAAGGCCATTAGTTCAAGCTGCTGTGTTTATCTCCGTAGGGCTGGTGTAATGAACTGAGGGGCTTTAAATAACAGCAATTTATACTCCACAGCCCTAGAGGCCAGAGTCTGAGATCAAGGCATCCTCAGGGTCAGTTCCTTCTGGAGGCTCTGGGGAGAATCCTGGCCTTGGCTTGCAGACCCATCACCCCAATCTCTGTCTCCATCCCAACGTGGCCTTTTCATCTCTGCTTCTCTCTGTCTTCTCCTTTTCTGTCTCTTTTAAGGAAGCCCAACATTAGATTTAGGGCCCACCCTAATCCAGGATGATCTCGTCTTGAGTTCCTTATGCCTTAGTTGCATCCGCACAGGCCCTTCTCCCAAATGAGGGCACCTTCTGAGTTTCCAGATGGACATATCTTTTGGGGACAGAGTTCCTCCCACACATCTGGTAGCCTGAGTGATGCACATCCATCCTTGTTGGAGCCTGATGGAAGCAGCCTCGATCTTCCATCACCACCAGTGAACCAAGAAGTCATCCATGTCCACCACCCCTCACCAGAGGGAGGCAGGGCCTCAGCCATAGGCAGGGCTCCCCTGATTGCTGGGGTTAGGATGAGAATCCAGCATGGGGAAGACCCTCTGATTCCAAACCAACAGTCCAGGGACCATCCCCCTTCCCTCCATCCACTTTGTCATGGGAAAGGCGGTCGTCCTCAGGCCTCTGGATGGGCAGGCTCCTCACTCCTGAGACACAGTATAGTGTATGAAGTGAGAAAATGCCTGCTTTTAGGCATTACTATAGGGTCACTATGTGAAAGTTTTGTAAGGTGATTACCTGAGAGGGCATTCAGTTCTCATTAGGGCATAAAGTTACCTCTTTGTGTCCATGGCTTACAGACAAGCACGAGTAGTAGTTCTCTCAAAACTTTTGCAAGGTAACTGCCCACGCTCTATCTCCTGGGCCTGCTGCTTAGAGCACACCTCACCACACACCTGGCCACACACCTGGTCACACACCTGGCTGCACACCTGGCCGCATACCTGGTGGGGTAGGGACAGGACAGCGGCCACAGCTGCTGTCGTCACTTAGTGGGTTTGGGGCTTCTTCCTCCTGGGCTCTGATTCTTGACCATCAGTTACAGTAAGTCAAATGTTCACACATGTCACAAAGTGCTATGCCTTTCTCATCCAAAATTAGATAGCAGTGAGGCCGCTGCTGAGGAATTAAGGGCTTCCGTCAGCAGCTGGCAATGGCCTGGATGTATGCAGCCCTCCCGCGTCCCCACCTCAGAGCCTGAGCAGCCCCTCTCAGTTCCTTTGCAGCAGAATAGCTTTGTCAACTCCAATTCTCTCTCTGGATAATAATGGCCTGGTTCTAAATCTCAGGCCTCTACCGTGGAAGGGCATAATCCACTTAGTCAGTGGTTATGCCCATGGTGACATCGGCATAGGGTGATAGGCATAGGCAAAGGAGAGAGGGTGGCCTTGCACGAGAGAATAGCTAAGCAGAAAGCCACAGAGCAGGAAAGTGAGGCGTGAGAGGTCTTGAGAACACATGTGTTGGAACCAGTTTTCAGTTAGAGTCAAAATCCTGAATATGGAGTGTTAGCATGAACAGCCTCCTACCCAAGTGGGAAGTGTAGACCAAAATTAAAATTCTAAGCCTCCCAACTGACTGAATGAACTCCCGTCTCAGGGACTCCAAAGTAAACCTGAAAAACTCGTTCAGGCCCTGATGGGAAGAGGCGGTGGGACAGGCCTTGTTATACCTCTTCTTTTTGGAGTACAGGTACAATGAACAGTACTGATATTAAAATAGAGATCCTAAGACTGACAGAACAGACTCTTTGTAGCAATAAGATACCAACATGACAGGTAGCTGGCCCTGAAGAAATAAAAGTATTTTATCCTAAAATATATTTCTTTGACCTATTTTGAAATGACTCTACAAGGTCATCTCTTGTGGAGGAAATTTACATCCTGCAGAGAACCCCCTTCCCTTTCCAGGTATTTTCCTGATCCAAAAGAGATTAACCAAGAATCTGGTGCCTTTTAAGTTCTGATGAGAGGCGTTCAAATCTACTGTCTCTGAAGCCTGCTACCTGGAGCCTTCATCTGCATGACAAGAACCTTGACTCCCACACCTCCCTCCTTACCTTATCTCAATCTGACTTCAACTCTTAAGGCAGAGCTTAACTCTTTCAACCAACTGCCAATCAGGAAATCAGAATCCACCTATGACCAGGAAGCCACCTCCTGCTTCAAGACATCCTGCCTTTCAGGGGCTGAATCAACGTGTACCTTCTATGTATTGATGTATGCCTTTGCTTGTAACTTCCGTCTCCCAAAAATGTATAACCTGTAACCCAGCCACCTTGGACACATGTTCTCGGGACCTCCTGAGGCAGTGTAACTGGCCGTGGTCCTGAAACTTGCCAAAATAAATCTCCAAATTGATTGAGACCTGTCTCAGATACTTTTTGGTTTATAGAAGTAAACAGAAATGTTCACTCTGGGCAAAATCAGTATGCTACCTTAAAAGGTGGCATTTCTTCCATCTGGGAATTTAGCACAATGCATGTGTAATTAAAGATAATCCACCAAGTGTAGAATTTAAGCTGGTTTGACAACTCCACAAATTCTTAAGGACAAATTGCCTGGGAAGTGGCTGAGATGTGATTCCATCTTGATGTCCAAATGCAGTCTGCACTTGGTTTGATCCATCCTGGTAAAAGAAAAGCTTCAGCCAAATTAAATTTAAGGGAGTTTAATTGAGCAATGAACAATTCATGAATCAGGCAGCCCCCAGAATCACAGCAGGTTCAGAGAGACTCCTGGGATGCCTCATGGTCATAACAAATTTGTAGACAAAAAAAGTAAAGTGATGTACAGGAATTGGCAGTGAGGTACAGAACAGCTGAATTTTGGTTACAGGTTGGTGCTTGCCTTATTTGAACACTCAGTAGTCTCTGCTCACACAGTTATGGAGGCTAATAAATCCAAAACCTGCAGAGCAGTCAGCAGGCTGGAGACCCAGGGAAGAACTGGGGCTGCAGAGGATGTCTGAGGGCTGCCTGCTGCCAGATTCCTTTTCTGAGGGGAGGCCAGTCTTCTGCTCTTTTCAGGCCTTCAGCTGATTGGATGAGCCCACCCACATTAGAGAGGACAATCTACATTCCTTGAAGTTCACCAATTTAAATGTTAATCTCATCCCAAAACACCTTATAGAAACATCCAGAACAGCACCTGATCAAACATCTGAACACCCTGATCCAGCCAAGTTGACACATAAAATTCATCATCACAGGAGACATTCGTCAAGTCAATGGCAGGGAGAAAAAGGCAGAAGTGAGGGGAGATACAGAAAACTGGGGGTATTCTAGAACACTTCCCTATGCATGGACCTTATTTAGATTCTAACTCAAAGAAATCAACTGCAAAAAGATGTTGCTGAGACAACTGGGGAAATTTTATTGTAGATTGGACATTAGATAATACCAAAAAGCACACCCTTAATTGTGTTACATTTGGTAATGCCATTGTAAGAGAATAGCCGTATTGTTTAGAGATGCATGGTGAAGTGTGCAGGGATGAAATGAAATTTAATGAGGATTGCATTAAAATAATTTCATAAGAAAAAGAAAAAAAGAGGCCGGGCACAGTAGCTCACACCTGTAATCCTAGCACTTTGGGAGGCCAAGGCAGGAAGATCACTTGAGGTAAAGAGTTCAAGACCAGCCTGGCCAACATGGTGAAACCCCGTCTCTACTAAAAACACAAAAGTTAGCTGAGTATGGTGGCACATGCATGTATTCCCAGCTACTCGGGAGGCTGAGGCAGGAGAATCACGAACTGGGGAGGCTGAACCTGCAGTGAGCTGAGATCATGCCACTGCACTTCAGGCTGGGTGACAGGGTAAGACAATACAAGACAAGACAGACAAAGAAAGAGAGAGAGAGAAAAAAAAAAGAAAAGAGAAGAGGAGAGGAGAGGAGAGAAGAGAAGAGAAAAGAAGAGAAGAGAAAGAAAAGAAAAGAAAAGAAAAGAGAAAAGAAAAGAAAGGGAAGGGAAGGAAAGGAAAGGAAAGGAAAGAGGAGCAACGTAGCAAAGTCTTGATATTTGCTGAAATTCAGTGATGAGGATATGAGAATGTGTTATACTCTTCTTTCTGCCTCAGATTATTCATAACAGTGTTATTTGGGCATTGTGCAGACAGTGCATATATTGTGGCTATAAAATACTATGCTGAGAATAAATATATTTGCAAAACAATCATTATTCTTAAGATGTCTTCATGGATCCTCCCAATGTTCTTTATTTCTTCTCAAATTCATGACTGCAAATAGCAAAGCTGCCTTCTGTCCTTCACCACATCAAAGCAATCGGATTTGGAATTATGTTAATGCAGTTTACCCAAGTTCTAGGGAGAAAATTTGCAAACTCCCACTGTAAGAGTATTTCTAAATATTAGTAAAACATTAGGTGGCAGCGGACTGCATGCCAAGGGTTTTGAAAGTGTGTTCATGGTAGGCTTGTGCACAACGGGCTAGTTTGGTTGAAAGATGTTCCAGGGCTATTTTTATCTTAATTTATATTTTATTCAGAACTCACAGAAAGATGGCAATAGCATGTAAATCCCAGAAAGCTTCATACTTTCCCTGAATGCACCATTATTTTGGCAATCTTAAAAGGAAAGCAACACTTCCATGATTTCACAGGGAGCTCTGAGCATAGCAAATGTTTACTGCAGGGACATGCAAGTCATTCTTTTTAATGTTTCTAAACAGCATATGTGCAAATGAGATATGAAATGAGGGGTGTACATATTTTCCACAAATCCCTAATTTATTTATGTATGTTTTTAAATATTTTCTAATGGCTTTAAAAGAATTAGAAATGGATTTTCTTTATTTAAAATTGAGTCTTTTTTCAGTAATAAATTTTTACTTGAGAACTCAGTAAGGTTTCTCTTTTTAAGTAATTGAAACTGCTGAAACAGGTTGTTTATTTTACCTTATTGAAATGAGAATTGCGCACATTTTCTGCAAATAATAATTAAAGGAATAAAAACTCCATAATGGAGGCCAGGCATGGTGGCTCACACCTGTAATCCCAGTACTTTGGGAGGCCAAGGAGGGCAGATCACTTGACCTCAGGAGTTCGAGACCAGCCTAGGCAACATGGAGAAACCCTGTCTCTACAAAAAAAATACAAAAATTAGCCAGGCATGGAGACACACAGCTGTAGTTCCAGCTGCTTGGGAGACTGAAGTGGGAGGACTGCTTGAGCCTGGAAGGTTAAAGCTGCAGTGAGCCATGATTTCACCACTGCACTCAAGCCTGGGTGACAGAGAAAGCTTCTGCCTCAAAAATGAAAACTAAACTCCTTAGTGGGGAAAAAAGCATGTGTGTGTGTGTGTGTGTGTGTGTGTGTGTGTGTGCATGTGTGTGTGTGTCCCTGTGTCCTCCAGAAAGCCGAATTCCCCAGGTTAAGTGGTTCCTAGATGTCATTTCTATGGCCAAACATCTGGGCTCTATTGACACCATCATGCTAAGCCAATTAACACAGGAACAGAATACCAAATATCACATATTTTCACTTACAAGTAGGAGCTAAACATTGGATAAATATGGACACAAAGAGGGGAGCAAAGAACAGTGAGGACTACTAGAGGGACGAGAGCGGCAGGGGCTGAAAAACTACCAATTTGCTGCTATGCTTACTACCTGGGTGATGGGATCGTTTGTACTTCACACCTAAAGGTCATGCAATATATCTATGTAACAACCCTGCAGATGTATCCCCTGAATCCAGCATAAAAATTGGAAAAAAAAAATCAGATGTCTACGAGAGGAGGTTGGTCACCCCAACAGATTTAGTGTTGTGAGCAGCATTAAACTAAACAGCAAGATGGAAAGTAATGGGGCTGTTGAAACAAATCCGTGGTAGTACTGATGGCTTTTCCAAACACATGAGTGTCACACAATGAGTTACCTCTTCAAAAATACCGCAACACCATACACAGGTCATTCAAACTGGCATGCAATGCTAAGATTAACCATGAATCATTGGGCAAGCTAAATGAATTGCATCTCATTGTTATCTCACCAGCAATGAAGACTTCCTCTAACCAACTTGGGTGAATCATATAAGGAATTTTTAACTATTATGGCAGTACACAGTAGAAATGAAAGCCATCGGAACACACACTGGTTGGGGATCATTGCAGACACAACTGAGAGCTCGCTGTTCTCCCACAGAGCTCTAGTTCTTTCTGGAGTAAGAGTCAGTCCGTACGGAACATGTGTGTGTCGGAGCCGTGGGCAGAAATGGGACACGGGTGATGAATCATGATGGTGCCTCGGCTCCTGTTCCATAAATTTCTAGTAAATAAAAATAAAATTTAAAGTCTTACTCACACTTTTATGGACTCTTAAGAGCTTTCTATTTTATGGTTTTGCTTTGGGCAGTATGTGTGTGAGAGAGAGAGAGAAAAAGAGAGCAGAGAGAGTGAAATGTGTGAAAGACAAAGATGAATAGCTCTTGGGAAGATCAAGGCCTTCTTATTAGCTTGCGTTTGGCAGGCATCCGCTCATCACTCATCTAAAACACCTTATAATAGTCTGATTGAATGGGAGGGTGATTTTTATGATGTGAGTTAAATGGAAATTAGGGTGATTTTTGAAACTCTAACATATGGCCCTACTGATTACTTTTCCCAACAAATTTTTCATGTGGTCATAATCTAAATTTAAATAAGAGTCTACAGGGGAAAATGCTAGGGTATTCAAACCCTATGCCCTCAAGCCTCCTAAGAGGACAATAAAAATCAAATTTCCTAAAGTCAAAGGAAAATTTGAGGCAAGTGGAAAATTAATGGACATGAAAAAAACACCTCGAGAAAAAGTTCCCTGCAAGTGTCTTTCTTCACAATGGTTTTAAACCAGAATTGAAAAAGAGAGCAGAGATTTTTGATAAGGCTGGAGCCAGGTATGCTGTGTGATTTCCTTAAAGAAGGTTTGCGAGGCAGTGAGTACAAATAGCGACATAAAAAGGGCTTTAATTGAGGGCGCAGTACCTTCCAGAACATTCCTACTGATAAAATGCACATGGAAAAACTTCAGTTAATAACCTTTGTGATCTTTGTTAGTTTAGACACATCTTTCTTTAATTATAAATGAAACACAGGCTCACTGTAGAAAATTTTGAAAATGCACAAAAGTATAAAACAGAAGATAATAATCATTCTAAATCTCCAGGCCCAGAGATAATAGCTGTAAATGGCTATTACCATTTTGGTATTTCCTCGTACTTTTTAAAATAAAAAAATATATATATTCATATTTTAACAGATTGGAGATTGTGCTGCTTATAAATTTAATCCTCTCCTTTTGACTAAATCTTGTATGCTGCACATCCTCCAGTGCCATTAAAGATTCTTTGTAAAAATCTTTCTTGAATCTTAAAAATATATGAGTATCTCCAGTGCTTTCCATCTCTACTGGTACCATGTTTTAATGACTGCATTTCTAATTCATCTTCTCCTCCATGAAAATACTTAGGTCAAATTCTACACATTTGCTGTATTAATGAAATATCAGAACACATATTGATTAAAAATGTATATACCATTTCTTCATATCAGAGGCAATTAAGAAGTTGTTGATTAGATGCCAAAATATTGGAACTTATGATAATTTACAGTGGCTCTTGAGGAAAACAGGGCCAGACACCAGAAATTAAATCTTCACTAAATATTTGGGAATATCTGATCACTTTCCCATAGCACATTTGCAGGGATTTTAGTAAGTCACCTATGACACTTATCTTTGCATATGCAAAAAGAAATAGGCCTTCTGTGGAAAAAGCAAGAAACATCACAACATGTGGAGTGTGGGTGATCGAAGCTGCCCTGCAGTGCGAACAAGGTTCCCAAGGGGGCTGCTGGTGTGGGAGGCACCAGGCACGGGGTTGCCCCTCCACCACCCCATGTGTCCTGCGGTTGCTCCTCACCTGTAAAGGGTCTCCTGCGGCCATTCAGGGCTGCCATGAAGCTAAGGAGATGATGCTCCCCATGGCTCTGTGCAGTGCTGGGCACAGAAGAGGTGCTTAGTCAGTTACTGCTGCAGCTGCTGTGGCTATTCACATTGTACTCCAACCTAGACCACACCACCATGTCCTACAGTTACCATAACAACAGAGTTATTAATAATATGGTTATTATTAATAATATAGTTATTATAATATAGTTATTAAAGGTGGTTGTTAACATAGTTATAATTATTTATTAATCATTAATTGTTAATTAATCATAAATTAATAATTAATGATTAATATATAGCTATTAATAATATGCTATGTTACATACTATCGGTATGAGCAATATTTTTAATATTAAAAATGATAACATATGCTATCAAATTGTTAATGGTATTGTACACGAAATAAAATGACACTTACATGCTAAAGGCTTGATTATACCTGTTTATTTCCTTACATACCTATACATGTGTTTGCATGTATGTGCATATGTATATGTGTGTGTGATATATGTGTATGTATAGAAGATTGTGCATGTTTGTGTGTGTGTGTGTGTATATATATAAAAATAGATCCCTTAGGAGAAAACTAGTTTTGAAAGAGCATGGGAGTATTTTTTTTGAGTTGGAGCCTCACTCTCATCCAGACTCAAGAGCAGTGGCACAATTACAGCTTACTGCAGCCTCAACTTCAGTGATCCTCCTACCTCAGCCTCTCGAGTAGCTGGGACCACAGGCACACGCCGCCATGCCCTGCTAATTTTTTTTTTTTTTTTTTTTTTTTAATTTATTTTAGAGATGAGATCTCTCTATATTGTCCAGGCTGATCTCAAACCCCTGGGCTCAAGTGGTCTTCTCACCTCAGCCTCCTCCCAAAGTGCTGGGATTACAGGCATGAGCTGCCATGCCCGGCCCAGGAGCATTTTTTTAACTCAAGAAATGATGACTTGGAAATTGTAATTGTGGGTTTCATTTTAATATTGACTGTAAGTTGTTGTGAAGTCAATGTCAGGACAACAAATGCAGGAAATATCTCACAGAGAGATTATTTCAATCCTAAATGGTCTGAGAATCAAAGATTCCAAATGATGTTTTAAAGAAAAGTACAGATGAGGAGGGAGGAGAATACTTGGAAGGGAATCAAAAGAAATTAATTTCTTTGGTAGAAAACAAGCAAGCTCAGAATGGAGATATGAGGCCACCCTCAGGAATGACCTGGGCACCTGCACAGCGCAAACTGGGCCTGGAATCCCAGCCTCCCCTGACAGTTTCCACTATCATTGCGTTTATTCTGAACTGCTCCCTCTTCTCTTTGAAAGGAAGGTCATAATGTCTTCCCCCAAGTACTCTCACGAAGTCATATTCAGTAAGAAGCTATATTCAATAAGAAGCCATATTCAATAAGATACAAAGTCATCGTGATCCCCAATACTGCGCTGTGATTCAACACGTTAGCTATTATTCGAGATCTATTTTACACACTGGAGGAATTTAAGGGAGTAAATAAAGTCAAAGCGAGACACGTAAACAGTGATTTTATTAGAAAAAGATTTGGAAATGAGGAGATGGCTAAGGCTTTGATACTGTGGCAACTGGAACTTGGAACCCCACACCTCGCCAGGACCCCGCTGGTCCTTGGGACAGAAGCAATCTCAGTCCATTACCTTCAAGTGAATTTTTAAAACTCCTGCAAAAGAAAAATAAAACACCACTTTCACGAGTGCCTCAGAATAAATCTAAATGCTTTGCTAATTGCCTGTCACCACTACAAATAGTATTTGCTTTTCAGGGAGTTTTTTATAAAGGCCTGGAAATAAATCAGAACTTTTAATTCCTTTGAAGACAGGCTGAGAAAGAAAAAAAAAGGTGGGGGTAAAACTTCTAGGATAACAGAATCATCTTGAGCATCATCTGAAGGGTGTTCTTGTGTAATATAAGGAAGACCTAATCAGGTCGGCTAGAAACAGTTGCCTGTACGATAAATGCTCACTGCTTACGTGTTGCTTTTCTTCAAACCTGAAGCCTCAATGAAGAAAGCAGCTCCCTGGACAGCCAATTCCTGCAAGATTACAAGGTCAGTCCCTTCCACCTCCCCGACAGGGCTGGGAGGCCGTCGGAGATGAGTTCACACAGCCGGCTGCTTTCGTGACTCTAAATGCCATGTGTGGCTTGGCAACATTTGTTTTTATTTCTGGAGAGTAGAATTTAATGTGATATCAAATCACCCCACCCAAGGTACTGTACTCTTGGAAATTGCTTCTTAAATTCCACCAACCAACAGAAACCGCCTGCCACAACAGAAAAAGTTTTATCAGAATATATCTGCTATGCGGTGCACCGCGAGCATCTTCAAAGCATCACTGTGTTCAAATAAAATGTTTAAACATTCCAATGCACAGCTTTAATTCATTTGCTGATAGTAATTAATAGAACAAAGTCACCGAGACCAAATTACCTTCAGGTTTCAATAAGAATAATGTCCAACTGAAAGGTAAAATTTAGGATTTAAAAAAAAAAAACCCATAGCAAATTATCGAGAGATGAATCAGCCCAGCACAGAGGGTTTGCAGGGCGGTGAAACTACCCTGTGTGTGCTGCAGTGGCGGAGGTCAGGCATCTGTCCAATTCACAGAATGCCCAGCACCGAGAGTCAGCCCTGGTGTGAACTGTGGACTCTGGGTGGTAACGACGTGCCCACGTAGGTTCATTGATTGTGATACGTAGGCCCTCTGGTGGGGTGTGTGCGAGTGGGGGGCAGTACGATAATTCTCTGCTTTCTGATCAGTTCTGCTGTGAAGCTAAGACTGGCCTAAAAACTAACGTCTATTTAAAAATCTATAGCAAATTGTTCATCGATGCCATTAAATTTCACTCCAAATTGAACGGGAGGGCTGATTTTCCAGTGTGGCTGTGACTTGTCTGAGGCTGGCTGCCTGAAACTCCATAATCTCTAAAGTCGAGACAGAGAGCTTGAGAAGAGGAGCAGCCTGAGGCAGGGGCGAAGGGGAGGTTCTGGGTCACCCCCAAGCTCTGCACACCCAACCAAGCCAGAGCAGCCATCAGGGCTCTGGCCTCTCTTTCCCCCAAAGGTGTCCCCAGGGCCACGTGGACGCCCATCCCTCCCCGGACCCTCCCCACCCCTGCCCAGGAAAGCCACCCGGAATTAAATCCTGGGGTGGAAGGAGGAGCCCCCTGGGCCAACGAGCTGCAGTGCCAGTAGCAAAGCACCAGGAAATCTGCAAGCCAGCAAACACACTGCTACCTCTGTGCTGGCCTGGGAAATTTGAATGTGATTTGAGAATTTGTTGAAGAAGTCATACCCTGGTAGGAACCAGGGAGAGAAATATCCTGGGCTTACTGATCTATCCAGATGCTTCAGCCACTTTCCTTCCTTTCATTCTTTGATTAACAAAGCTGAAGTTTCCCTGACAAAGTGTTATGAAAGGATGGCCAGGGTTAAGATCGCAATTACTTGTAAAGCAATGTAAATAATAAAAGAGAAATGATATTGCACACTGCTGTGCCATTTTCAAATTGATATTTTCCAGCATGACTGCATCGAATCCTCATGACCATGTGAGCCCTTAAGTACTATTATTACCCCTGTTTTATATTTGAGGGTTGAGGCTCAGAAAAACCGAGTAAAGTGGTGAAGGTCAACGTAGGAGGCCTCAGATTCCAATTCCAGGGTCTTCCCGTTACAGCACCCAGTGACCTGGGGCCATTTTCTTTTAATCTACAGATAGGCAGCAGGCCTTGGAAATCCAGCTGTTTGAAAATAGTAATTACTTTGGTTTTTTTAGGTCCAAAATGTGCCCAGTAATTGAAGCATTCTTAAGCGGGCAGGATCACTCAGTTATTTTGGTCATCTTCATAGTCAGTTTGGATACAATCAAGACAGAACAACCAGCACTCTGTAGACCCCCAAGATTAATTGACCACATCACAGCCAATGTCATATGAGCCCAGGCTGAGAATGTATTTGAAGGTTGCGCAGACATCCGAGACAGAAGTAATTATTTTATTATTTATTATGAAGATATTGGAGTTATGTTTTAAAAAAAAGTAGGAATAAAGAGGAAGCAGAGAATTTGTTTAAACAAAATTGAGGATTCACTGCCTGCATAGAAATAAAAGCCTTCCAAGCAAAATGATTTATAAATAAAAGACGAGTAACTACCATGTATTATAAATGATGCCTTTCCTGCCCTGTGTATTGTAAAATGCTTTCTAGAATCTTACAAAAGCCAGCATGGCAAGAACGTAATGAAGAAGAGAATTGCAAGATTAGAATCACATGGAAATGGGGGGCCTTGGGTAGCCACAGAAGGCGGCTGAACCCCTGGGCTCACGGCAGTGGGTGATCTCTAATAAACTGAAAGAGGAGCCAACGAAGCTCATTAAAATACAAGAAGAAGAAAAAACTCAGGATAATATCATCCATCTCCACTGATTTCATCACCCTGAGAATGAGGGGTAAAGCTTGCTAACATGAGAATGAATTTTTATAAAGCACAGACATTTTCTGACATTTTAAGGGAAGAATATGGCATGGCATTCCCCAGCCTGCAATGCAATATGTTTATTTAAGGAGTAAATGCAGAAATGTTTCAGGGAGATGGGCCTCAATGAGCTCATGTGGGAGCAGAGAGCCCTGACTACGAGGAGGCCTCCGTGATCCCTCAGCAGAGCACACGCTCCTGCACCGACCAGAACCACGCCATGAAATTGGGCACCAGGAACCCTCGCAGATAGAGTCCAGCACCTTCCTTCATCCAAGTTTGATGGGTTTGCTGATAATTCATATTCACACTCGGCCTTTCCAAGAAAGTAAAGAAGAAGGAAAAAAAAGGACTTTACTTGTCACTTTTCCTAAAAGGCAAATTATTCGGAGGTCATCAAACCTACAGGAACAGCAAATGAGAAGGGACGGGTAGGGCCTGCTGGGTGGACCCCTTTTAAATACCTCTCGCCACGCGCGGTGTCTCATGCCTGTAATCCCAGCACTTTTGGAGGCCGAGGTGGGTGGATCACTTGAGGTCGGGAGTTCAAGACCAGCCTGACCAACATGGAGAAACACCATCTCTACTAAAAATACAAAATTAGCTGGGTGTGGTAATGGGTGCCTGTAATCCCAGCTACTTGGGAGGCTGAGGCAGGAGAATTGCTTGAACCCAGGAGGCGGAGGTTGCGGTGAGCCAAGATGGCACCATTGCACTCCAGCCTGGGCAACAAATGCAAAATTCCATCTCAAATAATAATAATAATAATAATAATTTAATTAATTAATACCTCTCAAGTGAATGCATCCTCAACCCATTTTTCTCCATCAATTTGTTTGACTTTTTAAAATATTAAGATTGGCCAAGTGCTATGGTTCACACCTGTAATTCCAAAACTTTGGGAGGCTGAGGCAGAAGGATGGCTTGAGCTTTGGAGTTCAAGACCAGCCTGGGCAACATGGTGTAAGCCCATCTCTACAAAAAATGCAAAACTTAGCTGGGTGTGGAGTTGCATGCCTGTGGTCTCAGCTACTTGGGAGGCTGAGGTAGGAGGATCACCTGAGCCCAGGAGGATGAGGCTTCAGTGAGCCATGATCATGCCACTGCACTCCAGCCCAGGTGATAGAGTGAGATCCCGTAACCAAAAAACAAAATAAAATAAAATATTAGGCTATAATAAGTAATAGTTTGAATTTTCTGATATACAAAATTAGTTAGGAGAACACTGCAATGGAAATACAATGCAAGCCACAGATGCCATTTTAAATTTTCTAAAGCATATTAAGTAGAAACAGATAGAAGCAATTTTCATAATATATTTTTAAGGCTGGGCACGGTGGCTCACTCCTGTAATCCCAGCACTTTGCAAGGCTGAGGTGGGTGGATCACAAGGTCAGGAAATCAAGATCATCCTGGCCAACATGGCGAAACTCCGTCTCTACTAAAAATACAAAAATTATCCGGGCGTGGTGGCACGTGCCTGTAGTCCTAGCTACTCAGGAGGCTGAGGAGGGAGAATCGCTTGAACCAGGGAGTCGGAGGTTGCAGTGAGCTGAGATTGCGCCACAGCACTCCAGCCTGTCAACAGAGTAAGATTTGGTCTCAAAATAATAATAATAATAATAATAATATATTTTAAGCCCAATATGTGAAATGTTATTCTAATATATACCTGAGACAAAAATATCAAGATATTTCTGTTCATTCTGTCATACAAAGTCTTCAAATCTGGTGAGCATTTCCCACCAAGACTTCAGTTCATTTTGGTCAGGCCACACTGCAGGAGCTCAGTGGCCACATGTGGCCAGAGGCCACCCTACTGGGCAGTGCAGAATTAGAATATCTTGTCTTTCCACGGGTCAGAAATCTGAAACTGTAAATCAAAGAATATTACAAAATATATTCTATGCTATAACATTCTTTTGTTGGCAATTAAGAAGGTGAAAATTCAATTTTTTGGGATGGAGATATTATTTTAAGTTGAATACAAGAATATTTGAGAAGATATTTCTTATTCCTTAATGTATGGATTAGGTGACTCCCCTACATGTCAAACAAGAATCATAGTTCTCAACATTTAGCAGTTTATATAGTCTAGGAGGAAGATTTTAAGGATTACCAGTTACAATATTATTGTTACCATTATTATTATAGTGCAATATAGTGCAATAATTCCAACCTGTTTTTAACAAGAAATAAGAGATTTTAAAATAACTAGAATTGAAAAAAAGAAAAAGTAATAACAAACGTTGAGTACTTCCTGTATGCCAGATGCCATGATCATGGGATCCTCAAAACCCCATAAAGTAACCACTGTTATTAATTCTATTTTAAAGTTTTTAAAAAGTGCTGGAGCCTGGGCTTGATGGTTCATGCCTATGATACTCATGCTTTGGGAGGCTGGGGTGGGAGGGTCCCTTGAGGCCAGGAGCTCGAGACCAGCCTGGGCAACATACGAAGACCCTTTCTCTACAAAAAACAATTTTAAAAATTATCTACAGATGGTAATGTTCGCCTGTAGTCCCAGCTACTCGGGAGGCTGAGACAGGAGGATTGCTTGAGCCCAGGAGGTCAAGGTTGCAATGATCCATGATTGCACCACTGCACTCCAGCCTGGGAAACAGAGTGAGAGCCTGTCTTAAAAAAAAAAAAAAAAAAAAAAGAAAGAAAAGAAAAAAAGTGCAGGAGCCCATAGCCTTCCTCTCTGTCGACTCGGGCGCCTCTTTGCCTGGTCCACCAAGGGCCAGGGTGCAGTTACCACACTGCAGCCAGGGAGGACTGTGAGGACCGTGAGGACCGTGACGGACTCACGCTTTGGTCACAGTCTCAACAGGCTCCCTAGGAGGATGAGCTTCAGGCCTGCTTCTGCTCTCCAGCAACTTCAGAGGGAAACATCTTCCAGGTGGAATAAAGAACACAGGAAAAATGAAGAGGAAACATAGCCCCAGAAATTAATATCCACTAACCTAACAAAGGTTTCGAATGGTGTTTAAGGACCAAAACCAGGTGCCGTGATTTCACACTGTGATTTGTGTCCATTACAGTGAGAACGCACCTCATGGCCTCCTTGTTCTCTAAATGCATAAAATATGAATGTTCATTCATATCTTAAGAAGATTCACTCATATCTTAAGAATGTTCATTCATATCTTAAGAAGATTGCCTTTATAAGAAAACAGAAAGACAAAATAAAAGAAGGAAGTGAGGAAGGAGGGAGGGAAAGAAAAAAGGGAGAGAAAATCGGAGAAAACAACAACAAAAAAAATGGACATTATCGCAGAGGAGCATTTGAGTTTCTCTCTCCCTTTCTCTCTCCTCTTGGACTGGAGGAGCCTTAAGTCAGTCAAACGCTTCCCTCTAGTGTCTGAAATGCTGAATACAGATTTCATTCTCTGAAAACCAATAAACAAATCTTTAGTCTTATTGTACCTGCAGAATCCAACCTACCTTTTAAACCATAATCAAGAAAAAACTCACAAAAGTAAAATAATTATCCAGTCTGGATTTTCTCCTTACAAATTATGGAGTATTCTGGTTTTTTTTCTTTTTTTTGAAAAGTCATTTAAATCCCAGTGCTCTAGGAAAACAAGGAAAGAAAACTGAAGTTTCACAATCTGATCAATACAGCTTGCATTTAATACAATGATACATTTCTATAACATTTCTGAGAAATTTTAAAATTAAAAATCCTGGCTGTGTTCTTTATCTGGTAGGTTGGTTGTTATTCTTTGGTTTGCTTTTTTTTTTTTACAATTTTAGCTAGAATTCTCACTTCTCAATTTGAGCCACAATTGGTATATCTTGATTGTTACTGTCTCTGGAATAATTAAAAGTTCAGGGCTGGGCGTAGTGGCTCACTCCTGTAATCTCAGCACTTTGAGAGGCCAAGGTGGGTGGGTCGATTGAGGCCAAGGAGTTCGAGGCCAGCCTTGCCAACATGGCGAAACCCTATATCTACTAAAAATACAAAAATGAGCCAGGTGTGGTGGCGCACACCTGTGGTCCCAGCTACTCAGAAGGCTGAGACACGAGAATCACTTGAACCTGGGAGGTGGAGGTTGCAGTGAACCAAGATGGCGCCACTGCCCTCCAGCCTGGGCAACAGAGTGAGACTCTCCCTCAAAAAAGAAAAAAGAAACCAAAAAGGTAAGCGTTCAATCTGAAAGCAGCAAAGCAGGGTAAATATTAAACCACTTCAGACATTTCTGCATTTCAATACAGAAGGTGATCTACATTCCAGAACAATACATATTAAATAAGCCATCGCTATCAGTACCTTTGCAATCAATATTGCATATTTATCACAAATATTTCTCCAAAAAGGAGAAAATGAACCTGTGAGCATTGGTAAATGTTACTGTTGGAGAAAGGAGACTCAAGGCCTCAGCAAGGCGGGGGCAGCTGCCCAGGGGAACAGGATTTTGGGGACGGGCTGGACATTTCCAAGCGTCCAGTAGTTCCTGGCCAGCTTCCTTCTTGACTGGAGACTCTCTGAGCTGCAGTTTGGCCCCATACATTGCAGGACTTCTTTAACAGGCTATGGCAGAAACCGAAGACAAGCGTTGTGAAAATAACCGCATGCTTCAGACATTTTGTTCTCAGACCAAACTGAGGGCGGGCGGCTATTTCTCTCTGCCCGATAACGAGATGCAGATGAACTGGGCAGGAAGAGAGATTTTATTTTCTGCAACTGGTTACAGGGAGAAGACCTGGAAATTATCGCCAGACCAACTCAAAATTACAAAGTTTTCCAGAGCTTATCTACCTTCTAAGCGTTCATCTAAAGACACAGGTGATTAACTTCTTCTAATCTATAACTAATATCTGAGTCCTGAAGACCTTCCTCTGGAGCCTCAGTAAATTTACTTCACTAAATGGGTCCAGGTGCTGGGGTGATTACCCTTATCTTGTGTCCTGCTAAATCATGGAGGTTTGGGCAGTGTCTTCAGGCCCAAAAAAACTTGTTTAATCCTAAATGGGCCATGTTAAGAATTCCTTCATTATTTTGTCATGCTTTAAGGCCCAGGAAAGGCCTACTGAAACTGTTGTTACGGAGGCCTGTGTTAGTGAGACCTGGCCTGCCACAATCTCACATGATTCTTTTTTAGCATGGAAAATTCTGGAAACTGTTCAGGAAGGATCTTGCTCTGTTGCCCATGCTGGAGTGCAATGGCACCATCTCGGCTCACTGCAACTTCCGCCTCCAGGGTTCAAGCGATTCTCCTGCCTCAGCCTCCTGAGTAGCTGGGATTACAGGCACGTGCCATCGTGCCTGGCTATTTTTGTATTTTTAGTTGACGTGGGGTTTCACCATGTTGGTCAGGCTAGTCTCAAACTCCTGACCTTGTGATCCACCCATCTCAGCCTCCCAAAGTGCTGGGATTACAGGCGTGAGCCACCGCGTCCAGCCTGGTCTACTTTTAATATTGTTTTATTACTCTTATTTAAAGGAGTATTTTTCCTCCTCCGCCAATACACTGACTTATGTGAACAGTCAGCTCTTCTGAGCCATGCAATCCCGCTGTTTAAATGACTCATGGCTTTGTCACTCCCAAATCCTACAGTAAAATCTATCTGATGGAGCAATGAACAGACTTCTCTCCTTAAATGAGTGTGGAGAACAGAATGGGTTAAAAGAAAACAAAACAATAAAGCACTCGTATATTTAAAAGATCTGGCCCAATAGTTTGCTAACCTAAAGAAAATGACTCAGAGGCTGGGCATGGGGGCTCATGCCTGTAATCCCAGCACTTGGGAGGCTGAGGTGGGAGGATTGCTTGAGCCCAGGATTTCAACACCAGCCTGGGCCACATAGTGAGACCTCATCTGTACAAAAAATAAAAAATAAAAAATTAGCCAGGCATGATAGCACGCAACTGTTGCCCCAGCTACTCAGGAGGCTAAACGGGGAGATTTACTTGAGGCTGGGTGGTCAAGGCTTGTGGTGAGTCATGGTCACACCACTGTCTGGGTGACAAAGCAAAAAAAAAAAAAAAGAAAGAAAATGTCTCAGATAGCGGCATTCGATCAAACTAAGAAACATAACTGAATCCTGCCCAGTGTCCAGCGTCCATCGCTAGGTCCTCTACTGTGGGACCAGTGCATGATAAGTGAAGAGTCTTTTGATTCTCGCCAAAAGCTCAGGCACCAGAGGGGCACAGCGCAGAGCAGGTAGGAAGCCCCCTGAACGTGATTGGCTCTGGAGGTCCACGATTCATTCACAAGGCGTTGCAGGGCAGCGGGATGAGCGTGGTTGGTTTCGGATAAACGTGCCGGGGTTGCTTACGCCCCACCGGAAGCTAGAGGATCAGGGCATCCTTGCCCGTTTCTGCCATCGGCTTGGCCAGCTGTGCTCACGGGCACACCGGAGAGCAGAGAGTGGACGAAGAATGAACTTCAGTTGCCCCAAAGCACTTGCTTGCTCCTATCCAGAAATTTCTGTGATGACGCTGTGAGCTGTGATTTCATCTGGGAACCTCAGCACTTCAATGTTCCTTTTAGGAGGGATGGGTTCTTTTTTTCTTTTTTCTTTTTTTTTTTTTTTAACCTTCCAAAGCTCTCAGGCAGCAAAAGTGGTATTAGTAGGAGATCAGTTAAATTTAGAAGTTGGTGAAGAAGAGCTTCCAGCTTCCCACCTGGGATGTAAGGGGATTGGAGGTGGCCACTCCCTCCTAACAGGTAAAAAGCTGAGCCCTGACTTAAACTCTGAACGCTGGGTGACAAGGGTGTGTAGGTGACATAGATGCGTGGATGGTAACAAATGGACCACTCTAGTGGGGGTGTCGGTAGTGAGGAAGGCTATGTGTGGGGGCAGGGGAGTTTTCTAGAAAATCTCTGTACCTCCTACTCAATTGTGCTACAAACCCACAACTGCTTTAAAAAAAAAAAAAGTCTATTTTTAAAAATGGGTTAAGCAGAGAAAACAATGACAACGAATATTGCTTGTTAGCCTAAACTATGGGAGTTGTTCTTTGATGCTTTCGCAGGTGCTGGGCCTCTGCTCAGCCCCCAGCCCCTAAAAAGCCACTCCCAGTGCCTTATTCCTCAAAATACAGCCACCGAGCATGAAAGAATGCAACTGTTTCTTAAAACAGATAGAGAACTTATCTTTAAAGATATCTGAGAATCTATCTCGATTTTTTAATGTTTCTCAACGATTCTTAGTTTTATTGCACGTCTAATTCAACAGCATTTTTAGTTTGTATTTAATCTTTCCAGAGAATTCAGTTAACTGTACAGCAATTACACATCTCAGCCATCCTTTTGGATCTTGTATTTCATGGGTTTATCAAACATTTTGTTAAATTATGAAATTACACTAACAAACACAGAAGGCACAGATTTGGGAACAAGCTACCTTTCAGAAACCCTTAACACAGCTGGTCAAGGCAGACATGGACAGCAGCTGCCCACCAGCCCCAGGCACCATGTACCCTGGAGGCTGGTCTGAGACACTGGTGAGCTTTGATTAATGCCCCCACATTGGCTCAACAGTGTCTGCAGGGAGAACATCCACTTGGCCTGTTGATGCAGCCTCTTCCCTCCCCTCCCATCCATAGAAAGGACCCTTTTTTTTCTTTTTTTTTTTCAAACGGTGTCTGGCTCTGTCACCCACGCTGGGGTGCAGTGGCACAATTTCACTCACTGCAACCTCAGCCTCCAGGGTTCAAGTGATTCTCCTGCCTCAGCCTCCCAAGTAGCTGAGATTACAGGTACACACCACCACACCCAACTAATTTTTGTATTTTTAGTAGAGATGGGGTTTCACCATGTTGACCAGGCTGGTCTCGAACTCCTGACCTCAGGTGATCCAGCCGCCTTGGCCTCCCAAAGTGCTAGGATTACAGACGTGAGCCACCGTGCCTGGCCAGAAAGGATCCTTTAGGGCACAATGGAAACCTGGATATTAATGGCAGCTTTGCTGCGATCTTACAAAGTAAGTGCCCCAGAAGTAGTTGTTGAATAAATAACGTTCACAGCGCTGAGCATTCTGATTGTTTAACGAACTAAACATCTGCTGGGGTTTCTTTGAGGTTAGAAAGAGACTTAGTGTTTGAAGACAGGACGAATTGTTATTAAAGAAATTAACAACCACTGAATTTGTCAGATAGTCGGGGGGGATTCACACATTTTTTTTTTTTTTTTTTTTTTTGAGATGGAGTCTTGCTCTGTCGCCCAGGCTGGAGTTCAGTGGCGCGATCTTGGCTCACTGCAAGCTCTGCCTCCCGGGTTCACGCCATTCTCCTGCCTCAGCCTCCCGAGTAGCTGGGACTACAGGCAACTGCCACCACGCCCGGCTAATTTTTTGTATTTTTCTTTTTAGTAGAGACGGGGTTTCACCATGTTAGCCAGGATGGTCTCGATCTCCTGACCTCGTGATCCGCCCACCTCGGCCTCCCAAAGTGCTGGGATTACAGGCGTGAGCCACCGCACCCAGCTGGATTCACAAAATATTAAAGTTGAACCTCCACACGGGAAAATGTTAGCAATATTTATTCTGAATTTCAGTTAGCAGAAACGACATGAAATAACTGGCTTTTGCCAGTTACCCAGTCGTTCCTAGGTACATGATGACAGGAGTTTTTTGTTGCATGAAGTCATGAGTGAAGTTAAAGCAATGCGTTTAGCTTAAAATATATAACCCACGTCTACATGGGGTATACATTATATATATATATGGATTATATATATTATATATGTGGATTATATATCATACATATGGGATATTGTTATTTATTTATCTTTTAACTGAATTTGCCTAAATTTACATTTATATGGGATATACATAGATAGATACAGATATATAGGTATAAATATGGTTTGGATAATAGAAACCACTTACAGATATTGGCAAAATCAGTTAAAAAATAAAGACTCAGAGAGATATTTAATGAACTTTAAGTTTTACTGGATCATTGTATAAATAATAACCCTCATTATATTTAAAATCAATTTGGGAATAAGGATCAGCACTTTAATCTCAGGCCTTTATCATTTATTGCTGTGTGATTTCACAGCTTCTCCTGATGTCAGAAACCAAGCCCAGATGATGCCTGTGTGATGGGGCTTCTCTAGAAACGAAAGGATTTATTCTAATTGATTGCCTTTTAATCGGAAAGTTGTGTGAGGCATGAAGCCCTGTCCTTGGGCATCTGTGCAGCCCCAGCCTGGCAGGGAGTGGGTCGCAGCTGGTCTTCCACTGGCCAGCAGCCTGCAAAGCAAAGCCCCTGGAGCCCAGGAGGTCTGTCTCCTGAGTGCCCCAACCTCATGCAAGCTGGAATTCCCTCAGAGTTTTGGGTCTGGGGTCCCAGCGCTGGTGAAGACGCGGTGTGCACACTCCCTGGAGCCTCCACTGCAGGGCTTCCATTGAGCAGCAGATGGTCAACAAAGGCTCTGGGTCTCCAGAGCAGGTGCTCAGAGCAAACCCAGGATGCCACACATTGCTCAGGCCCAGGCTGAGGTGGATTCAGGAGAGGGATGGTTTGAATTTTTTAGTCAGAAAGAAGCTACGTGAAATCAGCCTGTTTCTTGAAATGAATGTTCAGGGTGACCCTGGCTCAAGAAATCGCAAACTGTGGCTAGTAAAAGGCCGGAGAGCGCCCTTCAGTGGGGCTTCCCCACCTCCACGTGCAACTCCACCCAAACTCTGCAGCACCTGCAGGTCAGACATGGCTCCACGCAATCCAGGACCTCACAGCTCCCCTGTGTCCGCTGGAATCACCCCCCTCAGTCCATCAGCTTGGATGACAATGCAATAATTAAAACAATGATAAGGGTACCAGTGAAGATGCCGCTGTCAGCTGAGTTCCTTTCTTGTGTACTTTAGACACGTTACCTCTGTTACTCGTCCCAAGGGCTCTGGGAAGCAAGAATTCTTTCTTCCAATGTGTAGGTGAGAACATTGAGGCACAGGGCATTTTAGTGACTTGCTCTTAAACACCAAACTAGTCTAGATGCAACTGATCAAAGCTCAGCCAGGGTGGTCTCCAGCTACCGGGAAGATGTGAGTGGAGGGAAAAGAAGGGGAGTGGTCTTTAGTGAAACATCACGCCTCTCCCAGCCTCGCCAAGTCCATCCATGCACCTGCCGGGTGTCCTCACGGTGTCCTGAGCACAGGGCTCTCAGCCCAAGTTTTCCCTCCTCCAGTCCTGTGCCCACCAGATATCAAGTGCTCACCACGTCCCAGGCTTCCTAACAGCTTTCATAAAATAGCTCATGTTAGACCTTCCATCATCACAGTGAGTCAAGCCCTGTGATCCCCCCTTTGCTGGTGAGAAAACAAGGCTAGAAAAGTCTGCTGCTAAGAGGAAGTCTGAGTTTTCTACCCTGGGATGACTGGCAGGTGGTTAAAAACGTGGATTATCCTATTAAACGAATAAAACCTTGCCTCTACCACCTCCTGAAGGCGTAACCCAGGACAAATCACCTCACCTTTTCCATGGCTTAGCTTCCTGATATGTAAACCAGAAAAGAACTCTCACCTCTCCGGCTTGGGAGAAGTCAATGAGTCACACCTGGAAGGGCGGAGATCAGCTCGGCCACTCAGCAAGCTGCCATGGAAACGTTAGCCGGGACCTTTATAAGGCATCGTCTTGGGATCTGTCCTTTTGGAACCCTATTTCTTCGCAGATCATCCAGGCAGGGTCCAAGTCCAGCCCACCTGCAGGCACAGGGCGAGGGTGGGGCACTCCCCTGCACCCCTTCCTTTTCCCCGCAGCCTCTCCCAGCCCTTCCTGGAACATGACTCCTGCAGACGCCCAGGGCTAGAAAACCCAGCTGCTCTCACATCCACGTTTGCCATTTCTTCCACTTTTTCTGTTTTTCCTGATTCCACGTCTCGTATTTGGCCCGTCTTGTGCTCACCTCTCTGTAAAAATGAGTCATATCACGATAATAAAAAGTCTAACCAGCAGTGGTCGTAAAAAATAAAATTACATCATCATGAAACCCTCATGCTATCATTTACTATTGCTAGGGTCTTACCTTGTACCTGAAGTGAGAAAACAAAGGCATATGATCACAGGTTTGTACAGGAAGCTTTGCCAAGGTGAAACAAATATTGACCCAGAACAGATTAATGTGTCTAAAAGTGTTTAGTGTTCTTTTAAAGGGAATTGAAATGCTGAAGAGTAGTAGAGGAGGAGGAAGGTCACTAGACCACAAAACATAGCCGGGAACACCCCAGGTCCCCACCTGCTCCTCCTCCTCCTCCCCACTCCACGCGGGCGTTGCCTATCTGGCTTGTTTAGGGGGAATGTAAACCATTCTTGGAAGCCTGGTGTCCTCATGGCTTCACAGCCCTGATGCTGCTTTTCCTCCTGTTTTCCCGCTCGCCTGGGACTTCATTTGCTTTAGTTGTGCAGTATTCTGTGTCCCCTCCTGTGAAGCTCATCTGTACTTTCAAGGGTAAATCCCTTTCCACCAGAAAGACAGATGGTTCCTTAAATGAGAGTTGAGTTTTTCTATTTACTGGAAGATTCTGAACACAGTAAACTCTTCCCTTTCTCTAATTCTGTAGCCCACCAGGACCATCCACTCCCCGCCCAAAGAAATCCTCTGCAATCCGCATAATTCTGTTATTTGTCCCCCAGACTCTGGGCATTTTCCTTCTCCTTTCTGCTCCCAGATGATGGCTGGAAGGTGACTGGACTGGACAGAGGGCAAATGCTTTCCAAAGGTGGTGTGGTTCCTGCTCGCCAATGAAGCAGGATGAAGGCAGGACAGGGGTGGGAGGGGCTGAGAGAGAAGGGAGCTTTTCTTTCCCTCCCTCCGTCCTTCCCTCCCTCTTTTCCTTCCTTTCTTCCTCTCTTCTTTTTCTCTCTCTCTTCTTTCTTCCTTCTCTCCCTCCCTCCTTCCTCCCTCCTTCCTTCTCTCCCTCCTTTCCCTCCCCTCTTCCTTCCTCTCTCCCTCCCTCCTTTCTCTCTCTTCCTGTCATTCTCCCTCATTCCTTCCTTCCTTCTTTCCTCCTCCTCCCTTCCCTCCTTCCTTTATTCCCTGCCTCCATTCCTTCTTTCTTTCCTTTCTCCCTCTCTCATTTACTCTTTCTCTCTTCCTCTCTCTCTCTTCCTCTCCCTCTCTCCCTTCCTTTCTCTTTTTTCTCTCTCTCCCTCTCTCTTCCCCTCTCTCTCTGTTCCTGTGTGCCTCTCTCTGTGTCTGTCTCTCTCTCTTCCTCTCTCTTCCTTTCCTACCCCCTCTCTTTCTCTCTTACTCTCTCTCTCCCTGTCTCTCTTTCTCTCTCTGTTCTCTCTCTTCCTCTCTCTCTCTCTCTTTCTCTCTCTCTCTCCCCCACCCTTCTTTCTGGTTTTGTGTGCTGAGGTATGAGCTCCTTGCCTGCACCGAACTGCAGGACCAACTGTCCTTGATGCAGGGATATGGGCCTGTGCTAGGGCCCTCCCTGCTCCTGGCTCACAGATGCCACAGGCCAGGCCGAGGGTCAGCAGGCCCAGCAGAACATCCCTCCCTGAGCCCCCTACCCCTCCCTGTTTTTCATTTGACCACAGGCCGTCTAGTCCATGTGTCCTGGGCCCCCGTGTCCCTCCTGAGCTCTGCAGAGTGCAGCTTCAATCTGCATCTGGCCTTGGAGGCTGGGCCATGCTATGACTCCATCTGGTGACAGGGGAGTCAGCAGGGCTGGGGGCAGCATCCCTGGAAATGTTCCTTTTCCCTCCACTTGGGAAAAGCCATCAAAAGAGGCTCTGTGACTCCCTGAACCTGGTAGCGTTCGATGGCTATCTTTACTTCATTAGCATTTCATTCTTAATGGGTTTTCCTTGCTTATTTGACACCAATCTTCCAGCCTGACAGCCATTCCCTTGGAGAGAATTTAGTCAAAAACCTGACTGCTGCCCATCTAATCAAACCTTCAGTCAGTGGGAGCTTTCTCTACATGTGCAAGTCTCTCACTCTGTCCTCCTCTTCCCTGCCACTCCCAGTCCACATGGAATGACAGAGCAGCGTCCCAGCCATGCTCCCGGCACAGTGCTCCCTCTGCAAGGCCTTCCCAGGGCCGCAGTAGGTTCCAGCCTGTCAAACTGCAGAGCCCCGCATGCAGCCGCCATCAGGACAACAGTTGTAAAATGTTTGGTTGACAGTTTTTCATCCTCCAAAATTATCTTCTACAAACATTCTGTCTTTAAAACCAAGCCAAAGAGCACATTGCTCGAGGGAAGAAGAAGCAGAAGGAGAGTTCCAGTGAGGCGGAGGAGGCTGGGGACTGGGCGTCGGCCTCTCTGCGGGGCACTCCATGGGGTCACTGGACAGGGCAGCCGGTTCTCCCAGAGCAAGTTATGGAAGTGGAGGGATATGGATAGAAAAAGATGGAGAGGCACAACTAGAAGGGAGAGACTGAGAGACTGACAGAGACAGAAAGACTGAGAGAGAGACAGAGACATCCTGAGAGAGAGACAGAGACATCCTGAGAGAGAGACAAAGACATCCTGAGAGAGAGACAGACACAAAAAGAGAGGGAGAGAGAGAGCAGCAGACAGCCAGGAAGAGCCAGAATGGACCACAGCCCTGGTAGCACCTCTCCGAAACACACTGTCTTTCCTCCCATACTCTATTGGCTGCACAGACCAACCCTCACTGGTGACGGGGGCGAGGACTAAATGAGAGTGTGGATGTCAAGAGAAGACATCACTGGGGCCATCACAAAGGCTCCTGACCTTGCCCTCCAGCCAGGACATTCCTCTCTGATCCCAGTGCCTGGTGCCTGCTGGATTCTGCCACCCTCCAGGTCCCTTGGAAGGTGACCCTGGGTTCTCCTCACACTTCCTCACTGTCTCTGCCTGATAGAATCTAAGTCCCCAAGGGAGGTGCTGATCCCCCTCGCTCACCATCCTGTGGGTGATATGTAAGGACTGCCTTTGAAAAGCCTTGGGTTTCTTCAAGCTTTCAGTTGGAAGATTGTACTGAGCAACTGCCAGATCCTATACCCCCATTTTCTACAGAGGCAGCAGCAAGAGCTCACTCAGTGTTTGTGGGGCACAAGTGGAGGTGGGGAGACTGAGACAGGGCACAGTCAAGGATGATGACCAACACGCTACCCAGAATACACAGACAGAGCTGGACTCACTGCTTCCTGCACTGAAGGAGATGGTTCTCCTAGCAGCCATAGCATCCCTGAAGAGAGTAAGGTATTGATCCCAGATAGGAATTGGGGCACCTGGAGCTCAAGGCTGGGGACTCTTAGAGGCAGAAGAGTTACATCATCTGCTGAGGCTGTGTGCTGGAACAGCACTGTGATTGGCTCTCAGGAGCACAGTTGCACAAGTGCTTAGCCCTGATTGGCTGATGTCCAGAGTGAGGGCTGACACTAATTGGATGGCTTGCAGATATGTGCTCACAGCCACCATTCTCACTGGCCAGTGGACTGGGTTTAAAACTGGTGCTGCAGCTGTTTCTTATCAAGGTATTGAACAACCAGTCTTTTCCTAGTTGATGGGAGCTTTTTAGATTTTACAACATATCATCAGAAAGCATGTTTAAAAACTCCAAAAATGGAAGAGAGGAAAATAGGCTGGTGCTGAGGAGACGAGCAAGTGTTTCTGGATCAATCCTCCTGTCCCTGCATTCAGGGGACCCTGAGTGGGAGGAGAAAGAGGGGCTCATGCACTGTGTGTCAGATACCCAAAAAAAACCTTAGCTACTACAGCTAATATACCACAAAGAATGGAGTGCCCTAGACAGATACTTTTTGAGATATATCTCAAAGCTGTGACTTTTCTATAACTGGAGGTTGACAAATTACTAAAGGCAGTCTATTTGTGTACATACCTAGGTGTTCTGTTAAAGGTCCATCAATGTTTGGATGCATAATAAAATATACACATAATTTATAAATGTTTGCATACTTTTTGAAAAAGTTATTCTTCCCTTCATTTCAGCAAAATAGCCAATTACCTCATTATAACCAGCTTTTAATATAATTCATGTTCTATTTGCCAGTAGTCATGTAAAAGATTAAAGATAAAATGACTTCATATGCAGAGTATGCCAAGTTGATTGTATTCTAATCAAAATGAAAATTCAAGCATAAATATATGAAAAGAGTTGAAATTATTTTTAAATGTGCTTTTCAAAAAGTTACTTTTCTTTTAAACATTTAAAATTATTATAATTAAAAAGAAAATACCAACTCCAATCAATGAATATAGAATTTAAAAACAAAATTAGGCAATGCTAATTTTTAAATTTTCTTTCATTAAAAAAATCTTAGTAAATAATTTTATAAAAGTAAAAGTATTCTAGTGTTCAGGTTCACCTCGTTGCCAGTGTAGAGAATCCTATGTCTCACCTATGTCATGTTTAGACCTACATATCTGTAAACTTAGCAATAGTATGGATTGTTTGCAATTGCACTGTAAGGACAGTCACATTCTGCAAAGGCAACAGGAAGAGAAGCAAGAAAATGGACAATGTACCCTGCTGGGAAATGACATTTTTCATTACAAGAATCCTTTGTATTCAGCTACATGTGGCGAAGGACTTGACAAGTTAATTACTTTGCCATTTCTCTTACCTAAGCATTTCTCCAGCTCCACACTCTCCACACTGAAACATTGTCTAGCACCAATATATACAGAACCAGAACCCACTAAGCTTCCTGGCATTTGGGCACAGCTGCCTTTCATTTAAAAGGCTTAAGTGGAGGTGTGACACACAGTCAATTCTTGCTATCCATGGTAGTCATGTTTTATAAAGTCACTGCAAACAGAGAATTAGCAAACACGGAACCCCTGCTCCTAGGGGAAATCCAGGGCTGTGAGACTCAGGTCACAACATTTTCATCAAGCAATCAGTACTGTACTTTATGTGTTTTTCTGTTTAAAGACACCTTATTTAGCATATATTCACATTGAACTTACAGCCAACCACACTGTAATATAACTCATGCCTGAACAAAGCTTCTCAAACCCTTGTCCTTTCTCCATAAGACACATCCCAGCGTCTGTGCTTAGGAGTACTGGACAGCGCTTCAGCATTATGTCCGGTGGCCACAGTGAAACAGCAAAATCACCAAAAAAAAGCATAAAAATGCAAAACAAACAAACGAAACACAGGCCGGGTGCGGTGGATCAGGCCTGTAATCCTAGCAATTTGGGAGGTCGAGGCAGGTGGATCACTTGAGGTCAGGAGTTCAAGACCAGCCTGGCCAACATGGTGAAACCCCATCTCTGTTAAAAATACAAAAACTAGCCAGATGAGATGGTGCATGCCTGTAATACCAGCTACTCTGGAGGCTGTGGCAGAAGAATTACTTGAACCAGGGAGGCAGAGGTTGCAGTGAGCTGAGATTGCACCACTGCACTCCAGCCTGGGTGACAGAGTAAGACTCTGTGGGGAAAAAAAAAAAAAAACCCACATGGCACTAAATAGATGATGTAAAGGAGACTTGTTCATACTATGAGAGCTGAAACAAGAACACAGAACATCATGCGTGTCGGGTGACACAAATGTTTGCTGATCTGTGGATATCCGAGAACACCTGCAGAAGTACTGTAAGTATTGATTTGAGGATTGCAAATTAACTTTAGTGAATATGCAAATTTGCAAATACAGAATTCACAAATAATGAGGGTCGACTATATTTTCCTTAGACCTGAGCAGTGTTGGCCAGGAGGGCAAATATTTATGATTGCAGTTGTAATGTTCAGACCGGAGCAAAGCAGCAATTCTGAGTGAGCTGTGTTCTGGACTGAATGTGTATATGCACATGTGCATGTGTGTGCACATGTATGTTTTGCGTGTATGTGTGGCATTGTGGCAGGCCAGGCCTCCGTAACAACTGTTTTAGTACTGACTGGGTGGTGAAGTTAAAGATTAAAAGCCAGTGCCCTTATACAAAGGCTGGAACGTAAAAAAAGCCCACCAAGAGTTTTGCCTAGGCCTTTCCTGGGCCTTAAAGCATGACAAAATAACAAAGGAATTTTAAACAGGGCCGTTTAGGATTAAACAAATTTTATTGTGGGTCTGAAGAAACTCCCCAGGCCTCCACAAACGAGCTTAATGGGGGTCTGAAGAAACTCCCCAAACCTCCGTGATTTATCAGGAGACAAGATAAGGGTAATTACCCCAGCACCTAGACCCATTAGATTAAGTAAATTTACTGAGGTTCCAGAGGAAGGTCTTCAGGACTAAGACCTTAGTTATAGACTAGAAGAAGTTAATCACTTATGTCTTTAGATGAATGCACATTTACACATAGACATAGAGCTTAGAAGGTAAATAAGCTCTGGAAAACTTTGTAATTTTGAGTTGGTCTGGCGATAATTTCCAGGCCTTCTCCTTGTAACCAGTTGCAGAAAATAAAAACTCTCTTCCTCCCCAGTTCATCTGCATCTCGTTATTGGGCTGCGAGAATCCCCCTGACCCTCAGTTTGGTCCGGGAACAGCATGAGCGCCATACTTGGGCTTTCTAAGACTCGGTGCTAAAGATGGGAACCCCTCTCGCCTCAGCTAAGGATAGGATTGTTCAATATTCCAAATTTCAAATTTTGGCAAAAAAAAAAAAAAAAAAAAGGGCTCTTTCCCAGTTTTTGGCCATTGGGGGCAGCATTCTAAATATAAATGGTTACGGGGAATCCTAGGCAGTTCTCTAAAGTGAAGCAAGAGGCCACGTAGCCACACAGGAGGTATTTTATTTAATCTCTTAAATCTTAGTTATGTTTCCCCAAACCTACTGAGAAAACACAATGAAATGGGAAAGGTAACAGCAGAAGATGTGTGCTGGAAAGGGTCAGAGGTGCTCAAAAGCAGAGACAAGGATTAAAGGTCCCCAAAGTATAAGAACCAGAGAAATGCCTCCAACCCCAACTGTTGTGGTATGCTACTGTTAATATTTAATCAAGGTGACATTTTCCTTCCTTAAAAAATGTAAAACACCTCCAATTCATGGTCCCAAATGATTTAATATTGAGTCTACTTTTACTTAACATGCTCATAAATCTCTCCTAATCACACCTGAGGCTAACATATGAGACTTCCGGATGCCTGTTAGCACCTACGGTACAAAAGTGTTGCTCCATGTGGCTTTCGAAGGAGCAAGCACTAGCAAGTGTTATCCTTAGTTCAAAGATATCTATTAGTCTGCAAAAGTCTAGTTGATTCTCACTCAAACATCTATCTCATGCTCTGTGCTCAATTCCAGCCTGCTTCCAGAAAGGCAGCTTTGGGGGGTCTCAGTGCCGTGGGTCTGCAGCCTCCCTTCTTTCTGTCTTTTGGAAATGAAACCCTCTTGCCCTGAGCTGCCCATCCCAGCACCCGCTAACCCCCAACCAGAGAACATAGCTCTGGCTGATCATCACGCCTGGTGACTTGCTCGGGGAGGGGCAATGACCCAAGCAGGACCAGTGGAAATCAACTAGGATAATCGAGGCTAAAATGCCAAGAGTGAGAGTCTCTCCTTTGGATTGCAATATTTAAAGATAGGCAGTTGGTATGCCCTCTCCGGCGTTTCCTTCCGCCACCGGAAGGAAGCTCATGCGAGAAGGAAGCCCCAGAGTGAAGCGGACCTCCAGCCTGGAATAGGGGAAGGAGCTGAAGCCACACGCGCAGCCTGGGTGAGCCATGCACCCCTCAGGACCACCATGAACTGCCCAGCCAAGTGAGCCAAAAAACAAATCACAACCACAGACCTCTCACTGACCTAGCTGACACTGAGTTTCTCTGATCTTTTAATACAGAGAGGCCTTGCTAAGCGGCAACGCTTTTTTATCCTTCCTGACTCCCTTTCTTGGTGCATTTCTGAGAAGCTCTGTTATGTTTTACATAATCAAGAAATCAAGTATAAATAAAATTAAGTTAATACAGAGAAAAACTTCTTATCATGATGCTTTAAAGTAAAATACATTTAAAAGAACATGATTTCAACGTATCTTATGTAGAGCAGCTACCTAAATTATTTTAAATACTTTTACATATGTAATTCGTTTGCTTACTCTAAAAACTAAGTACACAAGCCTAAGGAACAGATGATGTGCAATGCTTTATTTCAAAAACTACACAATTTCAAGTCATTAAGAAAATGCCTCAACATGTCATCAACACCTGTTTTTTTCTAAATAGGGCGTCATTTCTTTAAAATTTCACTAACATATTCGCTGACCATAAATACAGAGAACAAATGTCGTGAATAAAAAGGGTAGGTTTTTTGTTAAAATTAACACACATGGAACGTATTTATCACAAGACAAACACAATATATACAGAATAATAATACCAAACACAAAAGAGTGGATTCTCAATATGTTTTCAATCAGCGCGCTCATGTGCACGTTAGCCAAAACAAATCTCTGTCCAGAAGAAAATTCTTTCTTTACTTTCCTATGGCCTAAAAGAATGTGGTTGGATATCCTTTTCCACTGGTTCAGTGATTTCCCAGAAGAAATCAGAAGCAATCTAAGGAGCATAATCTCATTCTAGAATTGCATTTAGGAAAACACTAAGGTTTATTTTGGATCACCACCTCTTCTACCTGACAGAGCAAGCGGTTCTGTATCCAGCAGGCTCGCTGGTGCTTTCTGAGATATATGAGGCCTCTGATTCAAAAGCGTGCCTTGTGGCATCATAAAGAATTATTTTATATCTCATACAGGCTCGCTTTAGAAAATTGAAGGGACCCTTCGTAAATCTCCCTTTTGCATGGGGCGGGGCGCTCTTCAAGATTCTTTAGCTTGCAAATGGTGAGACACATCGTATTGCTATGATTCTAGGAGCACAGAACATATCTATGACTGAACTAAAACAAGTTTTCTGTTCTTGAAGTGTGTCGTCAATCATCTGAAGCTGTTTAGGGTCTATTCCGATGGACTTGGTATTTTATCATTTGCCAAACATATGCTCCTTTTTACATTGAATTTTATTTTTTAAATCTCTTGAGTGATTTTACCCTGTCTCTGTGCTCCCGTAAAGTAGAAATATGTCATGGAATATTCTTCTTCAAGCTCACACTTTGCATGCTTATATGTTAAATGTGGTCTTATTTTTTGATTTGATACAGAGATAAAAGCATTTATCTCAATACAGAGATATTCAGGGATATAAGCATTTAGGATGGTGCATATGTCTCACTTATTGAGGATTTATCCTGTAAATTCAGGGGTTTATTTATTTATAGGGTGCAGATCCTGAACTAACCTGTAAGGCTTGTCCGGTTTTTGGACAGGTAAAATGGGGGAATTGTAAGGAGAGTTTATAGGCTTTAAAAGTGATAACAGGCTTTAATCCTTTTAAAGCATGCTGTGGGATGGGATACTGGCATTGAGCAGGGTAAGGGTGATAAAGTTTTAATGGGATGGTAAGGGGTGCATCATCTGTTGCCAAGGAGGGAGTAGAGGTATCCTATACTTGTGGATTAAGGTGGGGAGATATAAGGAGAGGATGTGAAGGAGGCTTTGAACTGGGGCAAAAGATGGCAATTGAGGTATGGCTGTAGCCCAGGAATAATCAGGGAAGCAGATAATTTAGTTAAAATGTCTCAACCTAATAAGGGAGCTAGGCAGGTGGGGATAAGTGAAAAGGAGTGTATAAAAGAATACTGTCCAAGTTGGCACCAGAGTTGGGGAGTTTTAAGAGGTTTAGAAGCCTGGCCATCAATACCCACAACAGTTATGGAGGCAAGGGAAACAGGCCCTTGAAAATAAGGTAATGTGGAGTGAGTGGCCTCCATATTGATTAAGAAGGGGACAGACTTACCGTCCACTGTAAGAGTTACCTGAAGCTCAGTGTCTGTGATGGTCCAGGAGGCTTCTGAGGTGATGGGGCAGCGTCAGTCTTCAGCCACTAAGATGAGAAGATCTGGGAAGGAGTCAGTCAGAGAGCCTTGGGCCAGAGTTCCAGGGGCTCTGGGAGTGGCTGCCGGGCAAGTTGGACAGTCTGATTTCCAGTGGGGTCCTGCGCAGATGGGACACAGCTTAGGAGGAATCCCAGGCTGCGGGCATTCCTTGGCCCAGTGGCCAGATTTCCAGCACTTGTAGCAATCTCCTGGGGGAGGAGGTTCTGGAGGAATCCCTGGCAGCTGCGGTTCAGGCGTTTGGAGTTCTTGTGTGCCGGAAATGTGGCTGGGGTTTGTCTCACAGTGGAGGCAAGGAATTGCAACTCAGAAATACATTGCTACTTGGCTGCCTGTACTCTATTATTGTACACCTTGAAGGTAGGGTGTACAGTTAAGTCCTGTTGTGGGGTTTGAGGGCTGGAATTTAATTTTTAGAGCTTTATTTAATGTCAGGAGCAGATTGGGTAATAAAATAAAATGCATATTGAGAATAAGATGGGCTTCTGACCCCTATGGGTCTAGGGCAGTAAAACGTCTAAGGGTTGTTGCCAAACGGGCCATGGACTGGGCTGGGTTTTTATATTTGATGAAAAAGAGCCTAAATCCTAGCTGATCTGGGAGAGGTCAGATAAAGAAAAAAGGAGCACTAACCTTGACTATGCCTTTAGCTCCAGCCACCTCTCTAAGAGGAAACTGCTGTGCAGGTGGGGGAGGGCTAGTCACGGAATGAAACTGTAAGCCAGACCAGGTGAGGAGGGGAGGTGATAAAAAGATTATGGGGTTGGGGGGCAGAGGCTGAGGAAAAATTGGGACCTGGCTTGGCCTGGGGAGGAGCAGCCTGGGGAGAAGGGGAGGTCAGATGAGTCCGTAGAAAAGAAGGATTCAGAGGACCCAGAGCTTGGGGTGGAGACTGAAGGAACAGACAGGAGAGAAAGAAGAAAGATTTGGGATGAGTCACATTGGGAGCAGAGACCAGGGAGGGACCAATGTGTAAAAGAATGCCTGGACATCAGGGACCTCAGACCATTTGCCCATTTGCCCATTTTTCAATAAAAATTATCTAGATCTTGTAAGATAGACAAATCAAAAGTGCCATTCTCTGGCCACTTGGAACTACTGTCGAGTTTGTATTGGGGCTAAGCAGTATTGCAGAAGAAGGTAAGATGCTTAGATTTTAGGTCAGGCAAGAGTTGAAGAGGTTTTAAGTTCTTGAGAACACAGGCTAAAGGAGAAGAAGGAGGAATGGAGGGTGGAAGGTTGCCCATGGTGAAGGAGGCAAGTTTAAAGAGAAGGGTAGAGACACGGAGAAGGGGAGTGGGAAGCAGCCCTGGGCTGCAACTTGGGTGAGCAGCCAAAGCAGGCATCCCTGCAACTGACTTGACACCAAGGGAACGTGGGTGAATGACCAAGGCAGGCGTCCCCACGGAGATCAGACACCAATGGAATGTGGGTGAATAATCAGAGAGGCGTCCCTGCAATGATTAAACACCAAGGGAAGGCTGCCTTCCTGAGTCCGTGACCAGCGCCGGAGTTTTGGATAGATGGATAAAATGTGTCTCCTTTGTCTCTACCAGAAAATGAAAGGAATTGAATTTAAGAGAAGGGAGAGATTGAAGGTTGGCACCAAGATTGAAAGGAGAAAGAGGTTGAGAGATAGTGAGAGAGATTGGAGAAGAGAGTAAAAAGAGGCCACTTACCTGATTTAAAATCGGTGAGATGTTCCTTGGGCTGGTTGGTCTGAGGACCTGAGGTCGTAGGTGGATCTCTTCATGGAGTGAGGGTGAGGACAGGGGACTGGTCTCCCGAAGGAGTCCCGCTGACCCAGGTCTTCAGCACCAAATGTCTCACGTGTCCGTGTGAAGAGACCACCAAACAGGCTTTGTGTGAGCAACGTGGCTGTTTATTTCACCTAGGTGCAGGTGGGCTGAGTACAAAAAGAGAGTCAGATAGGTTTGTTTATTTATTTATTTATTTATTTATTTTGAGACAGAGTCTCGCTCTGTCGCCCAGATTGGAGTGCAGTGGTGTGTTCTCGGCTCACTCCAACCTCCGCCTCCCAAGTTCAAGTGATTCTTCTATCTCAGCCCCCCAAGTAGCTGGGATTACAGGCATGTGTCACTATGCCCAGCTGATTTTTTGTATTTTTAGTGGAGACAGGGTTTCACCATGTTGGTCAGGATGGTCTCAAACTCCTGACAGTTGACCCGCCCACCTTGGCTTCCCAAAGTGCTGGGATTACAGGCATGAGCCACTGTACCCACCCAGTTCAGTTATTTAAGAGGGCTAAATTAAGTGTTATACAAAAAATTAAAAGATAAACAAAGTTAATACTAGGAAGACCACAGTACTGAACCAAAATGAAGGCCTTTTATTAGACTCCCCCTAGTCCAACACACTACATTTTCCAGTATCTCAGACCACCAATGATAAAAACACAAACACATTCAGTCCCAAGCTCTTTTATTTTGCACTAGATTATTTTCTGGAAGTTTCCTCAGTGGTCAATTTGTCTATCATTCTAAAGTGATTACAGGCTGGGGTAGTGGCTCACACCTGTAATTCCAGCACTTTGGGAGGCCTAGGTGGGCGGATCACCTGAGGTCAGGAGTTCGAGACTAGCCTGGCTAACATGGTGAAACCCTGTCTCTACTAAAAATACAAAAATTAGCCAGGTGCAGGGGTGGGTGCCTGTAATCCCAGCTACTTGGGAGGCTGAGGCAGGAGAATCGCTTGAACTCGAGAGGCAGAGGTTGTAGTGAGCTGAGACCATCCCACTGCACTCCAGCCTGGATGACAGAGCAAGACTCTGTCTCAAAGACAAAAAAATAAAAAATAAAATGATGACACTGGTGTGTTGCCCCTTAAGAGGACTGTGAGGAGCCCAGAGTTTAATCTGCCATTCATTTCATTTCTGCTATTTTATCAGACCTTTTTTTCCCAAAAGCCTGGAGTCACCTGGTTTGAAACTCTGTTGAGTGCAGCAACATCTCCCTACCTCAGCCCTTCCTCAAGTGCCTGGGAAAACCCCAAAATGGCTATTGGACCTACGATCAGCATACTGGTTGCTCATCTATTAATCCCCAAGAAGTAAACCTCATGAAGAGAACTGAGAGGACAAAGTAAGAAACAACTGGAGAGAAAACATTTGGAGTGGGTAGAGTCAGGAGGGAAGGGATTTTTAGTCTTTTTCGGATGCCTCCTCGGAATGCTACTCTCCAATCTTTGTAAAACCCCTCAGCTGCTTCACTTTCTTTTTCTCAAAACAAAATTTACGTTTTCCACCACCTTTTCGTTTTTGGAAAGATGTTCACTGGTAGTGTCTAGTTGATAACCCAGAGGATGCAGCAGTGGTGCAGGCGTGGAGAACCAGGCCTGGAACCCGCCTGCTGGGTGGGACAGTGCCGTGCATCCGTGGCCCCGGGACCTTGGGAAGCCATTTCCCCTCTCTGCGTTCTGCTCTCCCCACCTGTACGATGGAGGCAATAGCTTCTGTTTTGTATGGTTGCTGTGAGGAATATATGCCATAAACACAAGCAGTGGGTAGCTGTCATTATCACTTCATAGACAATTCCATTAACTGTAGATCAACTGTGGTCTTAGCTCAAGTTGCCACCATGTAGAACAGATAATTCACTCGACAAAAATTAAAAAGGATTCACATGCATGCACACACACACACATGCAGCATGGATTAGGGTAAAACAGCCTAACCACATCAGTAAAACAAATAGATGTGTTAAACCTGGTAGACTGAAAATGTTTGGGGAATAGAACTTTTACAGGGCCAAAAAATATCACTCCAAATGTTATAAACACCATGTATAGCACTTGTATGTGTTAATTACAAAAGGCAGAATTTTTATAGCAGAGACATCTGGGATGGGGGGGGTCCCTGTCTCAACCACGTGATCACCAATAATAAAACACAGTGGGATTCCACACCTCCTGATGTGGGACCAGGGGAAACACACATCACTTTATCACACAAAAGCATTCAGTGTTAATTTAATGGAGACAAGGACAATCAGACTAATTCAAAACATGAGCCATTCTACAAATGAGGCCGACCTGGACTCTTCAATTGTATTAATGCCATGAACATCAAATAAAACAGGGAGGAGCTTCTCTACATTAAGGAGGCAAACAGACAGAAAGGCAAAATGGAAAATGCAATAAGTGATCACTGATTTGATCTGTGAACCCAGAAAATCTGAGACAAAGTCTCAGTTCATTTAGAAAGTTTATTTTGCCAAGGTGGAGGTCATGCCTGTGACACAGCCTCAGGAAGTCTGAAGACATGTGCCCAAAGTGGCCAGGCACAGGCTGGTTTTAAACATTTTAGGGAGACATGAGACATCAATCAATGTATGTAAGAAGTACACTGGTTCCATCAGGAAAGACAGGAAACTTGAAGCAAAGGCAGAAAGACAGGAAGTGGGGAGGGACTTCCAGGTTACAGATAGGTGAGAGACAGATGGTCACATTTTTTCAAGTTTCTGATGAGCCTCTCCAAAGAAAAGGCTCTATCTCAGTAAGCAGAGGCATAATTTTGAACAGAATGGGAGGCAGGTTTGCCCTAAGCAGTTTCAGCTCGAGTTTCATTAGTGATTTTGGACACCCGAGATATTTTCCTTCCACAGATTCTAGATTTTAAAAAATAGCTACGAAAATTCCCCTGGAACATCTTGGGAAATTTAAACATGAACCGTGTGTGACATAATATGACTGTATTATTGTTAAACTCTTTTCAGGTGATTATTGTATTGTCGACGAAAAGAGTCAAACTCTAAAATATTTGAAGAAATTTATTCTGAGCCAAGTATGAGTGACCATGGCTCATGACACAGCCCTCAGGAGATTCTGAGAACATACGTGTGCCCAAGGTGGTCAGGGTGAAGCTTGGTATTATACATTTTAGGGAAACATGAAACTTCAATGAAATACATGTAAGAAATACATTGGTTTGGTCCAGAAAGGTGGGCAGCTCAAAGCGGGAACTTCCAGCTCATAGGTAGATTTAAACATGTTCTGGTTGACAATTGGTTGAGTTTATCTAAAGACTTCGGAACAGTAGAAAGGGATGTCTGGGTTAAGATAAAGGATTGTGGAGACCACAGTTCTTATTTACAGAGGAAGCCTTCAACAGCAGGCTTCAGAGAAAATACGTTGTAAAATGTTTCTTATGGTACCTAAAGTCTGTGTTGATGTTAGTGCTGGAGAGGTATAATGAGGCACCCTAAATCGAGAAGTCCGACCCCCACTTCCCCTCATGACCTGAGCCAGTCTTTCAGGTTAAATTGTAAGTATGCCCTGGCTGAGGAGGAAGTTCATTCAGTTGGTTGGGGAGCCTTAGAAATATATTTTTGGTTTACAATATTGTGGTATGTAAGATAAGTCCTTGATCTTTTGAGATTCATGCAGGATTATTAAGGGGTAAGGTGTTGGCATGCCTATAACTAATTTTCAAATAATTCAATAAAAAAATAGAGATTGGAGAGACAGAGTGAGAGAGCAAGTGCACCTTACTCTCACCTGCCATGGCTGTAGAGTTGATAAAAGAGAGAGAGAGAGAGAGACAGAAGGCATCTTACACTCACTCTCCATGTCTGTAGAGCTGGAGAGAGAGAGCTCACTCTCCATGTCTGTAGAGCTGGGGAGAGAGAGAGAGAGAGAAAGAATTGGCACATCTTCCTCTTACCCTCCATGGTCGTAGAGTTGATGAAAGAAAGAGAGAAGGAGAGTGGGCATATTACTCTCACCCTCCATGTCTGTAGAGTCGATGAGAGAGAGAGAGAAGGAGAATGGGCATGTTACTCTCACCCTCCATGTCTGTAGAGTTGGTGAGAGAGAGGAGATAGAGAGGACATCTTACTCTCACCCTCCATGACTGTAGAGCTGGTGAGAGACAGAAAGAAAGAGAAAGAATGGGTACATCTTCCTCTACCCGCCATGGCTGTAGAGTTGGTGAGAGAGAGAGAGAGAAGGAGAGTGGGCATGTTACTCTCACCTTCCATGTCTATGGAGTTGGTGAGAGAGAGAAGGAGATAGAGAGGACATCTTACTCTCACCCTCCATGACTGTAGGGCTAGTGAGAGACAGAGAGAAAGAGAAAGAATAGGCACATCTTCCTCTCACCTGCCATGGCTGTAGAGTTGGTGACAGAAATTGGACAACTTACTCTCAGCCTCCACATCTGTAGAGTTGGTTAGAGACAGAGATAGAGAGAGAGTGGGTGCATCTTCCCCTCACCCTTCATGGCTGTAGAGTTGGCAATATTACTCATCTTCCTAATATGGAGGTAGATGTAGGCCACCCAGATGACAACAGCAGAGCAAGTATTTTCAGGGTTGCTACAGTGAGAAAATTAATCACAGTTCTTTCACTTTCAGAGACTCAAAGACAGGCAGGGGAGTGGGCATGGCTTATGGTGAAACAAAGTGAGCCCTGCTTGGTTGCTGCCTGGGGGAAGCTGAAGCTGGCTAACAAGAAGCAAGCCATCCTGTGTGGCAGTTTAGGGAGCATTTTGGACTTTCTCTGGTTGGTCCTAACTCTGAAGCAAGGGAAAACTAGAGCAGGTGGCTACGAAGAACTATGTCCTGACCATTCTGGCCAGTCACTGCAGAGGCGGCGGGTCAGAGTTCTGTCACACACAATGTGGTCTATCCACCATCAGTTGTAGATTCAGCCTCTCACAGTCTTACTTCAAAGACAGTGACAGTAAATACCTGCTTGAGGTGTTGGTGAGGACATGGGGATTGGACCCTTGCACATTGCTTGTGGGGAAGTAAAACGGTGCAGTCTCAAATGGTCCAGCTATTCCTCAAAAAAGCAAATAACACTCTTAATTTGTGGATAGAAGCCAAGAAATCCAAAGACGCTCAGACAGTGGGTACTTAATATACCTAAATGTCTTGCTGGTTCACCTAGGGCCTTCAGAGTTTTCAATGAGGCTACACCCACCTTACAGACACTCCCCATGTCCTCACACCAGACACATGAGCATTTTCAGCTCTGCTCAGGCTGCCTGAGATAGAACCCAGTAGCCTCAGAGCCCGGCTCTGCCCACAGCTAAAACCTTCTCCTCCCATGTCCTTTTCAATTGGTCATTTCATTCTTTGTCAAGTATAACCGACTGCTCAGGAAATGAATTCCAACCATTAAATTAGGGAACTAATCCGTTACACTTTTCAGGAAATATGAAGGATGAACTCAGTTACCTTCACACAGGAAATTTGAAGGATGAACTCAGTTACCTTCACAAAGCACTGCTACCACGCTGCTGACAGTTACTTCAGACACGTGGTGTCCGCCTCATGGGTCTCTAGCGAGAGTCCCCAGCCCACTCTTCGAGGCACAGGGGGCTTCCTGGTAGCAGGCAACTCTTCCCAAACTCAGTCAGGGGTGTTGTCTTCCTGCATTTCTTATCCATCAAAGGAAAGCCAAATGTGAAGTCTTGGAGCCATGGCCATTAAAACTCATGCTCCTGAGGGCAAGGGTGTGAAGTTGCTTTGAAATCAAAGAGGGCAGAATTGACATTTAGATCCATGCATGGTAAAGTCATTAAAATTAGGTTGAGAACCAAAGTCAAGAGGCTGCTGGAAGAATAGGCAGGGATCACTTCTTGGAAAGATTCTTGTCCAAACAAGCTGACGGTGTGCTCCCTGGTGTTCCATAGCCATATGTTTCTATTTAACAGCTTGATCGAGATATTATTCACATATCACATAATTAAGCCATATTAGGTATGCAATTTAGCAGTTTTTAGTATATTCACAGAGTTGTAAATCATCACCATTGTTAATTTTAGGACACCACATCATCTCAAAAAGAAACGCTGGGCTGGGTGCGGTGGCTCACTCCTGTAATCCCAGCACTTTGGGAGGCTGAGATGGGCAGATCACAGGGTCAGGAGATCGAGACCATCCTGGCTAACACGGTGAAACCCTGTCTCTACTAAAAATGCAAAAAATTAGCCAGGCGTGGTGGCTGACACCTGTAGTCCCAGCTACTCAGGAGGCTGAGGCAGGAGAATGGCATGAACCCGGAAGGCAGAGCTTGCAGTGAGCTGAGATCACGCCACTGCACTCCAGCCTGGGGGACAGAGCGAGACTCTGTCACAAAAAAGAAAGAAAAGAAACCCTGTACCCTCCAGCTATGATCCCCAATCCCCTCTCCTCAGCCCTCCCCAGTCCCTGGCAATCACTCATCTGCTTGATGTCTCATCTCTTCATCCACACTCTAGACTTGCATGAGAATCGAATCATCCAGCATGTGGCCTTTGTGTCTGGCTTCTTTCACTTGGCACCGTGTTTTCACGATCCATCCATGCTGTGGCATAGGTCAGTGCTCAGTTTCTTGCTATGGTTCATATGTATTCCATATTCCATTGTATGGACAGACCTCATTTTGTTTATTCATTTATCTTTTGATGAATATTTAAGTTGTTTCTACTTTTAGCTACTAGGAATAATGCTGCTCTAAGCCCATTGAGTGCAGTTTCTGTGTGGAGATATTTTTTTATTTCTCTTGGATATATACTGAGGAGTGGAATTGGAGGTCATGTGGTAACTCTATGTGTAATCATTTCCAAAGGGGCTGCACAGTTCTGCAGTTCTATGAGTAGTGTGTGAGGACTTCAACCACACCACACCCTCTCCAACACTTGTTGTTTTCTGACTCTTTGATTACAGCCATTCTAATAAATCTGAAGTGGTGTCTCATTGTGGTTTTAATTTTCATTTCCTTGATGACTTATAATGCTGGAATTCTATTCTTGTGTTTATCGGCCATTTATGTATTTCTATGGGGCAATGTCTATTCAGAACCTTTGCCTATTTTAATTGGGTTATTTGTCTTTTTTATTATTTGATTGTAAGCATTCTTTATATATTGTGGATTTGAGTCCCTTAGATATATGATTTGCAAATATTTTCTTCCATTCTGTGGATTGTCTTTTCACCTTTTTTCTAATGTCCTTTGAAGCACCAAAGTTTTTAGTTTTGATGAAATTCACTCTATCAATGTTTCCTTTTGTTGCTTATAGTTCTGATGTCATAGCTAAGACTCCTCAGCCAAATACAAAGGTCAACAAGATTTATCTAGTAGAAAATATTAGAAAATTTTCTAATATTAGATATTTTCTAAAATTTTCTAATATTTCTAATATTTTCTAATATTTTCTACTAACAGCAAAATATGGAAGTTTTCACTGTTATGTTTAGGTCAATATTTTTTTTTAGTTAATTTGTGTATATGGTGTGAGGTAGGGGTCCAACTCCATTCTTTTTGCATGTGACTATCCAGTTGTCCCACCACCATTTGCTGAAAAGATTATTCTTTCCCCCATTGAATGGTCTTATCACCTTTGTCAAAGTCAGTTGACCCTATATGTAAGAGTTTATTTATGTACTCTCAATTCTATTCCATTGATCTGTCTATCTTTGTACCAATACCACACTGTCTTGATCACTTTGTAATTAACTAATTGATTACTTTGTTGCTTTGAAGTAAGTTTTTAAATTGGGAAGTCTAAGTCCTTTTCCTTTGTTCTTCTTTTTCAGAATTGTTTTGACTATTCTGGGTCCCTTACAATTCCACATAAATTTCAGAATCAGCTTGTCTGATTCTGATGTGCATTGTCTTGAATCTGTAGATCAGTTTGGAGAATATGGACATCTTAGTAATGTGAAGTCTTCTAAACCATAAAAATAAAACATGCATCTATTTATTTATTTAAAACTTTAATTTATTTCAACAATGTTTCATAATTTTCAGGGTATACATTTTGCACTTCTTTCAGCAAATATACTTATAGATATTTTGTTCATTTTGATGCTATTTTGAGTGGAATTGTTTATTTAATTGTTTATTTAATTTTGGATTGTTCATTGTATTGTTTAAAAACATAATTAATTTTTGTCTGTTAATCTGGCAAACTTGCTAAACTCACTTATTGGATACAATAGGTTTCTAGCAGTTTATTTAGGATGTTCTACATACAAACCATTTATTGTCAGGTATTAAACAAACTTCTATATTGTGCTTTGTGTCTCAATCGCTGGTGTATGCTTTCTACAAATATGAACTCATTTAATCCCCATAGTAACTACAGAGGCACCAATTATTTTTATTCTCCTTTTGCAAGAGGAAACTATCTTCTACTCATCTGAGGTCAAGGTGCATGACTGTGAAGTTGATTTCTGCTTCATCCTTCTCTGGCTATGAACCAACCGAACACGTCCCTTCTTCACCTTTTGTTCACTGGGCATAACTCACCATCGAGCCACTGCCCAGCAACTCTCTCTGGGCTTTCCTCCTTTGTTCACCTTCTTCCTCTCTCACAGGTGAAATTCCTGCACCCTGGCACTGCAGGATTCATCCTGCTCCGGGAAACCAAACCTCTGTACAGTTGGAAGTTGTTTTCTGGGAGTTACCTTGACACTACATCATTTTCATATAGGGTCAGGGTCAGCATCAAACCCACGGTCTATAATAGAGGTAAAAAAGATAATAGTGAAATATCAGTCCATTTGGCTCTATGAAACACCTGGGTCTGAGGCCCAAAGATGTTACGAAGCCATTGAGGTACTTCAGGTGAGGCTTCCTTCCCGACAATGTGCATAGGGAACTCCTCTGAGAACTAGGAAAATAACATCCCTCCCCCTGTGCAGTCACAGCCCTCAGCCAGCACACACAGCTCAGCAGGACACAATGGGAGGGATCTCACCCACTGTTCCCACCGGTCAATTTGTGAGTCAGATGGGCAGAGTGCTCATGCACACCCCTAGTCCAGGAGTTCAGCATGTCCTGACTCTTAGTCTATTTTATATTCAGCCCAATTTTTATAAATAATCACCTTCAGAGAGAGTAGCAGCAGTCTTTGACAGACATATAACCTCTTACTGCCCAAATGAACTGAACATGTCCCTTCTGCCTGTGGGCCACATATGCAGCTCTGTGCTTCTCTTGCTTGAATCAATTTTTTTTGAGATGGAGTCTCACTCTGTCACCGAGGCTGTAGTGTAGCAGCACAATCTCAGCTCACTGTAACCTCCACCTCCCAGGTTCAAGCGATTCTCCTGCCTCAGCCTCCTGAGTAGCTGGGATTACAGGCGCACGCCACCACGCCCAGCTAACTTTTCTATTTTTAGTAGAGACGGGGTTTCACCATGTTGGTCAGGCTGATCTCAAACTCCTGACCTCGTGATCCACCTGCCTTGGCCTCCCAAAGTGCTGGGATTACAGGCCTGAGCCACCACACCCAGCCTGCTTGAACCTATTGAAAGAAACAACCACAGTGTTTCTTTGTCATCAAAATTAAGGTGAGAGTTCTCCCCTTTGGTGCCCCCAAAACTCCTTTTCTTGATAGTCTCAATTCACAAATTCTAGTACACATGCTGATTATAAGTATTACAGCAAGTTAACAAATCCATGGAATTAATTACAACCTCCAAGCAGTTTAAACATTCAGAAAAAGTGAATGAACATTTCATCTCTTCTTGCTGTTGCGGTTTTGTGGTTTTGTGCTTGGTGAGACTTTGTCTTTCTTCCTTGCATCAAGTTCCAAACATCTACCATGCTGCTGTCTTTGACTCTCTCTCATTCCTGCTTCACACTGGAAATTTGTCATTTATATTCAACTCATTTCATTAAGTAAAAAATAACCTAGAAGATCAATGGGCTTTGAAAGGTGTGTTACTTCTGCAGGATACACCGAAGTGTCTGACGTATGACCTAGACATTCTCCGGCCTTGGATGCTCTAATTGCACACTATACAATAACCAGCGCAACAGCATCATCACCTTGTGATATCTGTTGCAGTGGCAGAGACACTTCCTGATTCCTCAGGGGAAAAGTCGCAGTAAAACCATCATATTTTGAAGATCTGCATGCCTCCATTAAACCGTTCCAAATGGGTCCAACGTGACAACCAACAGGCAAAGGGAGAAGTGCCCTCCCTCCTTTCCCCATGTTCTGGGGCATAATAACAAATTCCGCTCATGGAGGGGTGGGCTGCTTCACTGGGCACCTGCAAATCTTCAAGTGTTGTCAAATACTTTTAATGACAACATCTATGTTGCCAAATATCTACAAGGCTAGGCACTATTTATTCACAGGTCAAGTAATGTCGGAACACAAATTTGTGTAAGTTATGAATACAAAACTTAGCCATACTCATATCTAGGGAAAAAGTCACTCATTTCTCATTTACTTTTATGGAAATCTCAAATATTTCATGCTGGTGCATGGAAAAAGCATCACTTGGCAGTGACTGGCATCCACTCACTTTGAAGACACACAGACCTCAGCCCTGTTTCCAGCTCTCTCAAGGACTAGCTGGGTCACCTCAGACAGGTGGCTGAACTTTTCTAAACTTGTTTCTTCATCTTTAAAATGTGGAGAATTGCCTGTTTCTGATAGGCCAAAATATGCTTCCAAGCGTGGTTTGCACACCACCTGCAATGTAGTATGCACATGCCACCCAAATTCCTTTGTTATGTGTTACTTCAGTTCCTCTCAAACTCTGAGATGAATAGAGCAGGTCTTGTTGTCACTGTTTTGTAGATGAACATGCAGAGGCACTCTATGAGGAAAAGCCCCAGAGTGACCCCGTTAGTAAATGAGCCCATTCTAAACCTCACGTCTCCGATGGTTAGCACGAAGCCCCTTTCACTATGCGATGATGCATGTTATGCAAAAACCTCCAGCACATTTCCCCTTCTCGAGAAAAAAAAAAAGTTTATATTTTTTTCCTAGAAAGGGGAAAAGTATTTATTAACCATCAGCCAAGATGAATGAAAGGGAAGCCCTGCCTGCCAAGGTTTACAATTTCCTAAAAAGCTGAGTACAAGAGTATAAACAGTTAAGGCACCAAATAGAACATGTCTAGGGCTATCAGGCAATGAAAGCGCCAAAGGCAGCTCCAGGAAAGGAGACTCCAGCTCCGTCTGAGCCACCAGAAGGGAAGACTTGCAGGGATGGGCTTGGAAATGGTCCTCGAAGAAGGGGTCTTGAGGGGCTGGTGATTATGCCAAGATGAACACCTCTGCCAGGCAATAGAGGTAGGAAGAGCAGGATGCATTCAAAATATATCAGTAAATCCCATGTGGCTGGTGGCCAGAGTGCAGAACCAGCAGTGGCAGAAGACAAGGTGGAGAGACAGAAGATGGCTCTTCGGAGGACAGACAGCCTCTGGCTGCAGCGTGTATTTGCCAGATGCTGTGCAAGTCTCAGAGACACCCAGATCAACACCCTGATATGGTCGTCGAGGAACTCAGAGCCCAGCAGGGGCAGCAGATGCCTGAGCATAGCACAGTGAGTTCAGGTGAAGTCAGCGAGCTTCAGGACTTGCGTTCTGGGGCAGGGATCCTCAAACAGACCCTGCTTGGCCCATAAAAGTCACCTTGTTCCATCCCCAAACAACATAGAAAGGGAAGTTATTCATGAATAATTAAACTAAGTGTCAGACTGGATGAGGAACTTGCAAAGTTTGCACAGCCAGGAATGACAAAGCCAGGATGTAAACACCTGTCATATCTCTTATCTAAATTCTGCCACCTGCGTGCTGTGTCACACCAGACACCAGACTCAACCCCTACCCTCTGCCTCCATTTTCTCATCCACAAAATAGAATTCAGTATTTGTACTTTCCTTAAACGGTTCTCATGAGGTTGAGTGAGTCCGTGTGTGTAACATGCTCTGAATACCTCCTGGCACAGTGTACGATCATACGTGGCTGTCAGATAATCCAGTGACTCTAAACTTCATACCCCTCTACCATGAAACGGCATGAAGAGCTGTAAAGTAGCCAAATGTGTTCAGAGAACATGGGTCAGTCAGTCAGTACAGGGTAGAAAAGAAGGGAAGGTGAATCGTGCAGTTCATAGAAGAGAAATCATGTGCCTTAGACGAGCTTGGCCAGTCTTGGAAGCTTGGCTTCCATGTTTAAATTTCCATGCAAGTGGGAGAACCACTTATTCTCATGCGGGGAAGAGAAGTACGTATCCCCGTGCATAATTCCCATGCAACAGGAAGTATCTATTTGCCAGGCAGAAAGCGCCTGTAGCTACTGGTCTCTTTCTGCAGCCCTGCCAAACACAAGCAGCAATAAACGAATGGCCATTGGCTTAAAAAGCTTTGTATTCAAATTACAACTCTTTGGTGTTTGTCAGTGCTTCCTTGGGAGACGAAAGTTTGTGTTCAAGGCTCACTAACAGGAAATACAATCTGTTCAGTTTGTCCAACAATATTCACCTTTCCATTTTGTGTCAGCCTCAAGATACACTGTAAGCCTCTCAGAACCCTGCCCATTTTCTCCATCAGTCCTTTGAATTTTCTTTCTTAGCCCTTCATGCTGAGCACAGCTTGAGGTCAGCGGCTGAGACTGGCCAGCAAGCACCCCGCTAAGGACACAGGCTGATCACAAGAGCTAACCTGTCACGGTTCCACAGCATTGTGCCTCCCCCTCGTGCCCTCCGAAGCTCATGCAAGTTTGCAGGAAGAGACATTCAGAGTGAAATACGGCCTGAAAAGTCACTCCGAGTTGTATTATTTATGAAATGACACTCAACACAAGAAGAAACCCAATACAGCACATCATTCTGCCTGCTCCGTGGCTTCTGCTTCTCAAGCGACTTAAAATGATTCGGTGGGTCATTATTTTCTTTTTAAAAGTATCGGCCATCAATGATTCAAGGTCAGGGTTTGCATTGTTGCAAGGCTTTTAAAAAGTGACATAGATCATATCAATCAGGTTATAACCACGAACCTCACTTGCCACGTGTGTTTCATGCATGTTGAATCAGCGTGCAGCTCGCTGTGCGTGAGCTGGCATTTGCCATAGGTCAGGTGCTGTCTGAGCCCTTACAGCTGTTGCTGCAGGTAATGCTCGCAAGAGCTCTGTGTGAGGGGGACCCTCCTCGGTTCCCACATTACCAGCAGGCTGAGTCATGCCCTGTACCACAGAGCTGGTGCAGCAGATGGCAGTGCAGTGCCTGAATTCAAGCCCAGGCTGTCATTGCAGGGCTGTTTGACCACCTGAATGCACAACCCCATGATAGGACGAGCATGCACACAAACAGGAGACAGGACAGCCAAGGACATTCCATGGTGCAGTGGAAGGGCTGTTGTTTTATTTTAGTTTATCAGACCTAGTGATAAGCATGGTGAACATGTGAGCAATGCTTTCACATTAGAAGCAACTTTCTGCTTAAGCATCCGTGGCTATACGGCAGCCAGGCCACTGCAGACAGAGCATGCTGGACAGTGATCTGATGACCTAGAAATATTTGCACAATTCAGAGAGCTAAGTATTACATGTGTACTTTGTCTTCAAAGTACACAGTCTCCACCACATTCATTCAGCTGCACCTGACTTTCATCTGTCTGTCTGATGGATGTGGCCCCTCATGTAACAGAGGTGATCCAAAGTCAGGTTGAAGGGGGAAAAATATCTGTTAGGAACAATTCTGGTACCTACTTTTCTTTTTTTTTTTTTTTTTGAGATGGAGTCTCACTTTGTCTCCCAGGCTGGAGTGCAGTGGCGTGATCTCGGCTCACTGCAACCCCCGCCTCCCTAGTTCAAGTAATTCTCCTGCCTCAGCCCCCTGAGTAGCTGAGATTACAGGTGGGCACCACCACACCTGGCTAATTTTTTGTATTTTTGGTAGAGATGGAGTTTCACCATGTTGGCAAGGCTGGCCTCGAACTCCTCATTCTTAAATATCTTGTTGGGTTGGGAGCTTGCGTACTGCTGTGGTCTCAATGTCTGTGTCTCCCCGAAATGTATATGTTGAAATCCTATCCCCCAAGGTGATGATATTAGGAGATGGGGCCTGTGGAAGATGATTAATCAAGTCATGAGAGTGGGGCCCTCATGAATGGGATCAGTGCTCATATAAGAGAAGCCCCAGAGAGACGCCCTTCACCCCATCTACCATGTGAGGACGCAGCGAGAAGGTGCCATCTGTGAACCAGGAAGCGGGTCCTCACCAGACACCAAATCTGCTGGCACCTCGATCTTGAACACCAGCCTTCAGAACTGTGAGCCATCAGTGTCTGTTCTTTATCAGCCGCTCAGTCCGTGGCATTTTGTTTTAGCAGCACCAACAGACTAAGACACACACCAGAGCTGCAGCCCCAAGATGGGAGTGTAGAATTATAAACAAAGTCACAATATGTTTTTAAAAATAAATAAAACCCCCCCACCGCTTTAGGAGAGCAGTGATTCCCAGTGAGTCATCCAAGGACCAGGGATGGAAATGTACAAAGATGCACATTTTGGGCTTGTCCCACACCCACTGATGGGGACGCCCTAGGGTGGAGCTCCCATGGCCCATGTTTGAGCAAGCCCCAGGTGATTCTGGTGCAGCAGAAGCTTCAGAACCAGAGCCCTGAGACAGAAACAGGTGGGAGCACAGCCCAGTGAGGCCCTCAGTGGTGATCAGATCAGCAGCAACCCCAGACGACAACTGGAGACCTGACGAGGGCCGTGGGTGTAGAGGTAGAGGCTGGACTCCAAAGGAGACGCAGAGCTCAGAGCAGGAGAAAGATCGGTCAGGTGTTTTCACAGCAGGGTGTGTGGCACTCGTTGCAGAAAGAATGTCACATCATCAGCCATTCCTCTCAAAGCTCCATGCCTTAAGTTTTCTCCTCCTTTTCCTCATCAATTATTTTGACCTCCTTCCCATTAGTCATGAAGCATTACCTTAAGTTTCTCCTTTATTACATTCTTTTATCAGGATCCTCTCTCTGGGAGTCCTCATCTACCTCCAGCTGCAATCATCACCACAGAAGTGAGAGAGAGACTTTGACCTGAGCTGGACCCTCCAGCCCTCCCTCGCTGAACTACCATCCAACCTTATGTTCCTACTGATGTTTGCTATGTTATTCAATAAATATTGTATGTTCTGTGGCAGTGGCCACCAGTCATTTTCAAATACCTGTTTTCCCTTCTTCCTTACCAAAAACACCCATGGTTTTTAGCTGGACACCTGGTTGCCCAAAATAAACAGTACATTTGCAGTCTCCCTTACAGGTTGGTGTGGAATTAAATTAAGTTCAGGCCAGAGGGACATAAGCTAAAGTGGCAGCTTCCCAGAGCCTTCCTTAAAGGGAATCTTGTACACACCCCTTGCCCCATTTTCAAACATTTCCTCTTCTTGTTGGCCTTTTCTCCTTCTTGTTAGCAGGAATGCAGGTGTGATAGCTGGATCTGGGCAATCATTTTGGGGCCATGAGGTGACCATGGGCATGGAGCCCAATATAGTGGGGAAAGTAGAGAGAAGGAGGCCAGGTCAACTTCAACCCTGACTTATTGAGTTTTCTGTTCTTTTCAGCCAACCTCAATATAAAGGATGTAAGTTTCAGCTATGAGCAAGGCACTATGACATCATAGGAGATGCAGTGATAAGCAGGATAAGCATGGATCCCTCAATGAATTTACATCCAACAAGGAAAACAGACAGTAGACAAGACCACTGTGATGTGATGAATGTCACCAAGGAAGAAGCAAAGTGCTGCCCTGTGCTCAATCATTCTGTTGCTGCTTGTCTTAGTATTGTCATCCTGTGGCTTGTGCATGCAGTGTGGGACAGGGTCAACATTTCAAAGTCTAATTCTGCATTCCCACATCTTGATGTCAATGAGAGGAGATACAGCGTAATAAAGAACAGGTCAAATAAAACAACACCCCTGCAGTGAGAACCCAGGGCTCTGGAGAAAGGGCCAACATCAGATCAAGCACAGGGCATGGACCACCTAAGCCTAGATACCTTGTCATTCATGATGGTGAGGAACTTACCAAAAATGACAAGGATTAAACAGAATGACTCAAAAGCCAACATGAAGAGGCTCCCACTGGACAGAGATGAGACAATTTGAACATCAGAAGAGAAAATAATTCAAAATATTGAAACCCATCAAAATGTCTAACTCTATGAGTTTATAATGACATTAAATAAAAACCAATTGGCCATCTTTAGAGGATGATAGAGAACTAATTTACTACACTGAGAACTAGTTCATACAGGGAACAGATCAAGTATTTACAATACCAAGGGTACCCGGTGGCTCATCAAATAGTAGAAACCACCTCCTTATTAAATTATTCTGATTAATAAAGAAAAAGGAAGTGATAAAATTAGAGTATCAGTATTTTAAAGCTCCTGCCCCCGCAATGAATTAGTTAATGCAGGACTAGGAATTGAGCATTGGCTGCTGCTAACATCATGAAAGGATAGGCAGTCAGGTGTTTCGCAGCCTCCGATGGAAGACACAGAAATGCCTGCAGCCTTGCCAACGTGGTGGAGCCTGAGTCCAGCCCAGCCTAGTTTCCAGATGCATCTGCCACCCTGTAAAATACACAGTGGGCAGCAAAGTGGTCAAGCTGCATCCTGAGTGTGAAATCGCCAAAATCCAGATGCCAAGAGGCTCTGGGTCAAATAGCCCCGGTGCTTCAATAAATAACTCATAAAGAAAACAAAGGGAGAAAGGGAAGCTATGGATTGTAAGACACTTGAAACTATCTCAAAACTTTAAATAAAAAAGACGGGGGGAGGCAGGTCTAAGCAATAGTGTCTCAAGGTTCACGTTTAGACGACATCGTTATTTTTAAAACACACAAAGAGATTATTATAAGTCAGCCTCATGGCCACTAATGGGTGAACGAAGGAGCTGGACTAGAATAAGGGGGACCCAGCAACTGGATGGGCTTCTCAGATGTATGGTCAAGTTCCATTTCTCGACATGAGGCTTCTTCCCCTGCAATAGTTCATTAGACCGCACATTCATTTTGTGTGTTTTCCTGCACCTTTGTTTTATGTTACAACAACATGATTTTTAGAAACTATGGCAGGGTCTTGGTAACCTATGCAAAATTCTCAGATTCCTTGTACATGTCCCCCAGAAACATGCAACCTGCTTAACTGAGACCTTTCAGCCCTGCATTCCTTTCCACAGCTGTGCTCTGACAATACTCTGTAGGTGAGCTCCACACCCAGGTGGGGCACTGGCTCTCTTCCTCCTGAAGTCAGGACTACGGCAGTGCTCGATCTTGAACAAAAAGGTTTTTGTTTGTGTTACGAGTCAGCGTAGTCAATCCTTTCCCTTTTATGCCTGAAAACGTTCCAATTTTCCCAGGGGAAGAAGAACTCAGGCTACAGCTATGGAATGTGTATTTCTTCCAACCAGTGAAGACCAGACGCCATTCCTTGATGCTACTGGGTTCTTGCAGCTGTAATTTACAACACGGCTGTCATATCTGTGACATCTGGGCCAGCTCCTCTGTTCCCAACCTCAGCCCTGTTCAGTTTGCCCCTGTACCCCCAATTCTCCCCAGTAGCCATCCCCGGACTGCACGTTCTGACTATGGAATTGCCCTTGAGTCAGGCTGCTGGCTCCTCCTTCACCCTTGCCCTGACGCAGTAAGACAGTCATCCTCACAGAAGACCAAGTTCAGTTCCACAGCTCGGCCTCAGATCACAAGGGCGTGAGGATTAAAGAGAGGATACCATAGTCGGTAAGAGACAGATACTAGACATTTACCTTTTTAATTAAAAAGTAACAAATTATTTGGGGTACGGTTGGGTGACAGTTCACGTGAAAGCTTGCAGAAAACCAAAAAATTGAAAAGTGACAAACTGGCACGTAGCTCTGACGGTGAGAGCACTCTGGTTTAAGTCATTGTTGTGAACTGCCCTTGAGCACTGTGCCTGAGTTTTGGCCCAGTCGTAATTATGCATGGCAGTAAAGTCAGACCTAACTCATTGCTAATGTGATTACAACGGTAAAGTCTGTGTTCATTGCACCAAGGACACAGCCATCGGCTCAAGAAGCTTCGGTCCCTGCAAACCACATTTAGAAAAATAGAAGGACCCGCACCGGACCCGCGCCTGCCCCACGTCTGGGAGCCAAGGCCATTTTCTAAAAGTGGTAAGTGTAGGAATTGAGGGACGGAGAGGCTTAGACGGCTTCCCAGAGGCCATGCAAGTCTTTGCCTTACAAATAGAGCATTCACTCGTAGGTGTAGAGCACATTAAAATAAAGTGAAATTGTATTTGCTGGCTTCTCATCCTTCATTCCCATTACCGTACTCTCCATGGAACATTCTGCTTCTGCAAGTTAGAGCGGGCGACGTGGCAATTTCTCTTTTGTTCCTTTGGTTCCCAGCTTTCATTTCCAATTCTCCTGGCTCTCTGAGGACTGAATGGCTCCTTTTTTCCTGAGTTTTATTTTCCTCCTCAGAAATAATGTTTCATTTTCTTAATGACAATTTGCAGCTTACACACATCTTGCTTAGTTTTGTCTCATAACCCATACATGTTCCACACCCACATAAACAATACCACACCAAGATGAACATTCCAACATTCTCTGTAAGTACAAATTTACGGTGTTTCCCTGAGAAAATCACTAACAGACTTTAGGAAGAATTGAGAACAGGAGAGGTCTGGATTAAATCATTTCTTTCATGGCTGTGCAATCTATATATGTTTAATATCTATGTATTTTATATATATATATTAAACGCTAGTGTCTTATAGTATAAAAGTAATAACACATGAGATTTGTTCCCATTCAAGACTGATGTGGTTTACTCTGGCAGTATTTAAGAAAATTGTCTCTCTATGTATCCATTGACCCAGCAATTCGGATCCAATATAGATGACAGGCAAAATTTATATAGATACAAAAGGAGACACATGTAAGATTGTTCCATGAAGCATTTTTTATGATGGTAAGAAGTGGAAACAAATATCCCTCAATAAAATAAAGAAAAATAAAATTTGGTATGAGCATACGAGAATCTATCACAGAGCAATCTAAAAGAAGTCTCAGCAGGGTTCAGGGAAGTCTGGCATTGGAGGTTTTCAACTTCATGTACCTTAACATCTCCATCCAAGGCTGTAAGGTTTTACCCCTTCCCTCTCGGGGCCCTGGTTTCAGCATGGGAATCTTGCCATTCCCAATTACCACACATTGGAAATTCTATGTGTGTTCATTCCCACTGCCATGGTAATATGAATTCACCTTAAAACCCTTGAGAGTAGGCTGGGCACAGTGGCTCATGCCTGTAATCCCAGCATTTTGGGAGGCTGAGGCAGGCAGATCACTTGAGGCCAGGAGTTCGAGACCAGCCTGGCCAACATGGTGAAACCTCATCTCTACTAAAATTACAAAAATTAGCTGGGCATGGTGGCATGTGCCTGTAATCCTAGCTGCTCAGGAGACTGAGGCAGGAGAATCATTTGAGCCAGGAAGGTGGAGGCTGCAGTGAGCTGAGATGGCATCACTGCACTCCAGCCTGGGCAGCAGAGTGAGACTCTGTTTGGAAACAGAACAAAACAAAACCTTGAGAGGAAACCCACTGAAGACCATTTGCACCAGCCCTGGTCCCAGAAAGCAGGTCTCCAGAGCTGGGTTACAGGATTTGGTCACCCACCTGACAGATAGCAACAGGACTTCATTTCTGGAGGACGGACAGATGGGGATAAGCCCTGGCCCCTGCAGCCTGGCCATTCTTACGACTCTCACCTGGAGTGGGCTGGGAGCAGAGGTAGAAGGAAGGGGTGCACCAACTTAAGCATGACCCCTGAAGCTTGACAGGTGTGAGGACCTGGGTAACGATGCTCCTGGAGCTCACTGGTGGAGGTTATCATGCTTAAAGCACTGAAGGGAGAAAACGGCACCCTCAGGTCAGTCAACTGTGAACTGAGGGTGGTATGAAAGCAAGAAAGTGGGCTGGGTGCGGTGGCTCACGCCTGTAATCCCAGCACTTTGGGAGGCCAAGGCAGGTGGATCACGAGGTCAGGTGATAAAGACCATCTTAGCCAACATGGTGAAACCCCATCTCTACTAAAAATACAAAAATTAGCTGGGTGTGGTGGCATGCCTATAATCCCAGCTACTCATGAGTCTGAGGCAGGAGAATCACTTGAACCAGGGAGTCAGAGGTTGCAGTGAGTCGAGATCACACCACTGCACTCCAGCCTGGTGACAGAGTGAGACTCTGTCAAAAAAAAAAAAAAAGCAAGAACGCTTTCTGGAAGAAATTTCTAGAAGAAATTTCTAGAAATGGTCTAATGGGCTAGAGACCACTGGCCTTATCTCAAGGGCTGGCTTTTCTAAACACCAGGCCTGGGTTCTGATTGTAAGAGTGTTTGAGGTACTGAATTCACAGCTATGGCAAGATTCCCATGCGGAAACCAGCACCCTGAGAGGGAAGCGGTAGAACCTTACAACCTTGGGTAGAGATGTTAAGGTTCATGAAGTTGACAACCTCCAGTGCCAGACTTCCGTGAACCCCCAGGGCCTGCAGACATGCCCCCACCTTCCTAGAGGAGAGAAGCCTCCCTTCCCAGGACTCATGAAAGACCTCCCCTGAAGTCTCCAAGGTGATTCTTACCATGGGGAGATTTGCTCTCCTGCCTTGGTTGCTGCTGGAGCAATAGCTAAGATCAAGGCTCACCCAGCTGGGCAAGTACTGACCCTGGTGTGCATCACAGTGGATGAAGGTGGATGGAATGGTTAAATTTTAGGTATCAATCTGGTTAGACTATGATGTTCAGTTTTTGGGTCAAATATTGATCTAGATGTTGCTATGACAGTATTTTGTAGATGTGATTAACATCTACAGTCAGTCAACTTTAAGTAAGAGCCTTAAGAGTAAAAATGGAGGATTCCTAGAAAAGAAGGAATTCTGCCTAAACTTCATAACATAGAAATTCTGCCTGAGTCACCAGCCTATCACCCTGTCCTACAAATTTCAGACTTCTGGCTTTCTAGTTCTCACAATAGCATGAGCTAATTCCTCACAAGAAATCTATCTATCTGTCTGTCTATCTATCTATTTATCTCTCTATCATCTATCTATCTATTCAACTTAGTTGTTCAATATCCCCAGCATCATCAATATCTTCTCATATATTCCCATTCCAATTTTTAGGACCCTTTTCCTTCCCAATCAATGCCCTCACTTTAACAGCAGACACCCAGAGATTGAAAACTCCATTTCTGTTATCATTCAACCACTCACGAAATGAGACTCTGATATATGTATCAGGTCAGGTTCTCTGGGTGACCCTATATTTGATACTATAGAACATTTCTGTCAAACTAATAAATGTTATGATATTGACTGGTTGTTCCAATCTGTGCTGGACAAAGTAGGGAAAGAAAACCATGAGTTCTGAGCTTCAAATTTCCAGCTTAAGTGACCTGAAGAATATATATATATATTTTTTTGTGACAGAGTCTCGCTCTGTCACCCAGGCTGGAGTGCAGTGGTGCGATCTCGGCTCACTGCAAGCTCCGCCTCCTGGGTTCATGCCATTCTTCTGCCTCAGCCTCCGGAGTAGCTGGGACTACAGGCGCCTGCCACCATGCCCGGCTAATTTTTTTGTATTTTTAGTAGAGACGGGCTTTCACTGTGTTAGCCAGGATGGTCTCAATCTCCTGACCTTGTGATCCACCCACCTCGGCCTCCCAAAGTGCTGGGATTACACACTTCTTTGCCTGCCATGAAAGAAACTCTTCTCTCCTGTCACCTCAGAGCTGAGATTGCTGACAATCAAACCCAGAGTCTCATCACGTGAGTGGCTGAAAGATAACACAAATGTAATTCCCAACCTCCCAGGGCATCTGCTGTTAAAGTGAGGGCACTGACTGGGAAGGAATGGGAATTGGAAAATTAGAATGGGGACATTCAGGAAGATGCTGATGAAGGGGAGATGTTGAGCCCCTAAATTCTGCTGAGTCTTTGCCAGCAGCAGTAGCCCCTCCACCACCATCTGGGAGGGTAACTGCTGTGCCTGAGAAGACTCTCAGATGGACAGCCATGTTTCCCACTATGATGAGGACTTTCGGGTCTGTTTTATTTAGGTCCTTTCTTCAGGGGTGGGACAGGAGAACTTCTTACCAGGAAACCAGGAAGGGTTTTACTAAATCTAAAGTTATGGGCGCTGCCTAGTAACTCTGGATTCCTTGTGCCAATTGACAACAAGGCACAGAAAAAGAAACGAACAGGCAGGGGTAATTACCCCTGATTATCTGGAGGACATAGGGCTGCTGCCACATCACCGAGTCAGGGAAAGGCTTGCCTCACATTCAGGGGGCTTACTATGTGCCTCAGGGGGAAGCCCTGCCCAATGATTTCCATCAGTGGACAATGGCAGCCACCAGGGCTCACGGTGACATGGTGACCAGGGGCTCAGACTCTTCCAGGATAAATACCTGCTATACCCCACAGAGAGGCCGAGGCAGTGGCTGGGGGAGAGGGACCACAGACGGGTTTGGGGAGTGCAGCATGTCCTGCTAGCCGTCCCGTGATGTCTGACCCCAGAAGCTATGACAAGCCTTCACCTTGACAAGGAGGGACAGGACAGAGCCAGCCAGAGTGTGAGGGGACTCGGTGGAGCCAGGCTGGACTACAGAGACCTCTGCCGGTGCCGCTGTCTTCCCCAACAGCGCTCACTTCTGCACAGCAAAGCCGGCTAGCGCTGGGTATCTGCAGCCCTCTTCTGTTCTCATCCCTTCCTGAGGCCTCGATAATGGATTTGAGGAGCAGTGCCCGCCTCCTTCACCCCATCACTGTCTCTGAGGTGTGTGCATGCCGCTCCCCAGAGGCCGCAGTGGGACTCCTTGCAGCTGCTCCTCTGGGAACCAGGTGACTCGCTGGCACATCCGCATCTTCCTGGTCTTCTTTCTCAGTTTTCCTCTTCCCTTCCAGCGTGTCCCAGGATCACCTCCCAAAGAGGTGACTCGAACCCAAATCCTTGCCTCAGGGTCTTTTTCCAGGAGAATTCAAAGTGAGAGAGTTCTGTAGGGTGCATTGGAGAAACAGATTACGCACGAATGTGGTTGTCTACGGGGTGGGGTAATAGGTCTGGAAATAGAGATGGAGGCGTCAGACGTCTCACCGATAAACTGATCCCCGGTCCGCTGGTGAATGCTTGCTTTCTGTCTCTTCCTCTGAGCAAGCCCCTGATTGTTGGTTTCCCTCCTCCATGCCTCGGCGCGAAGCTGAGGGGACCGCAGTTGAGTGGTCTCAGCGCACCTCCTCCAATGCCGCTCTGCTCCCTCGGCCTGCACGCCCGTGATCATTCTTTCCGGCCAGACTCTTTGTGGCTTGGACTCGCTGCCATGCACTCTGTCCCTCTCTTCCCTTCTTTCCCCAACTCCAGTCTCCCGCTCTAACCCCCCTGACTGCTCCTGCCCACCTCCCCAGCAGCCAGGAGGGACAGATTTTTCACCTGACTTAGTGCTCTCAGGGGGAACCCGAGCAGCAGAAGGCACATCTGTAAAAGTCACAGGAGCCATGATTATCCCCACTCTACATGGAGGAAAATGAGGCATGGGAAGATCGGTGGCCAGTTAGGCGGAGTGCTGAATGTCTACAATGCTTTTTAAATGAAAAATGCATCTATGGTTCTCTTCTATGTGACAGAAAGATTTGCTTAGAAGATGTGAAATTCAAGCAATCAATAACACTTTTTTTCAATTGAATTAACGGGTAATTCATAATAGAATATAAACAAAGCTTATGAATTTTGTATAAAACCTTTATTCACGGTTACTTAAATGAAAAGAAGAAACGGCAAAGTGATTAAGCCAATTTATCATTAATTCTTTAAAGTCAAACTTTAAAATCTTATTCCTTCACTATTGCCCAAAACAGGGCATCATTGCCGTCGATCTAATATAATACAAAAGCAGCATGCCATGGCCAGCTTTGATTCTGTAAATTTACAGGAATACATTCAGAGGCATTTCTGGTAGCTGCCACTCATGGCAAAGTATTCCACTGCTACATGAAACCACGAAAGCGTAAATGTTCCAAAGATCTTCAGCAAGAATTACTAGATACTTGGTCCAATCCACTAGCTTCAAATCCTGAAGAGAGGGCTGTTTCCTACATGAAATCCAAACAAAGGGAGGGGAAAGATTTATCCAAAGCAGTGCACCTCTGAGGACAGGAGATCATGCTGTCCATGCTTTGCAAGAATTCAGCTTACTTTAGTAACTATCATAACAATTAACATGTGTTCTTATAAATCTGGTTTTTTAATTAGTTCATATGCAGAGTTTCCTGTAATCCAGTCTCTGCTCCTGACCCCTCCTCCCATCACCCTTGCCAGCTGGAGCTAACAGGCTCAGATCTACTGGCTGTCCCACGCTCTCCTCCCAATCCTAACCCACATGGAAATCCACTTCATAGACCCTCCTCCCATTCACACCCTCCTGCTGCCCACCTTCACTACCAAGTCCCCACAGGCTTGTGCCCCATGGCTCAGGATGACAGCACCACACCCTGGTGTTTTTCCTGTAGCTTTGTGTGTCTTTTTCTGATCTATCCAGCAATTCCAGATTCCTTGAAGTGGAGACCAGTTCTCAAGAGCAGTGCACAGTTTGAAGCACGTGGCAGATTCTCAAGCAAAAAGAGGGTTGAAGATGGAACCATTGTGATGGGAAGCTCTGATTCATCAATCGTGAACCACAGCGCTCCTCACTTACTCCATTGTTGACCAATTTTAACAAGTGGTACAGTCTTCAAAAGCAAGAACTGGAGGAGCAGGCATTAATTCTAAGCCTGGAAAGTGGGAGCAGGAATTCCAGCACTTTGGGAGGCCAAGGCGGGCAGATTACCTGATGTCAGGAGTTTGAGACCAGCCTGGCCAACATGGCAAAACCCCATCTCCATTGAAAATACAAAAGTTAGCCAGGCGTAGCAGCACAGGCTTGTAATCCCAGCTACTCAGGAGGCTGAGGCACAAGAATTGATTGAACCTAGGAGGTGGAGGTTGCAGTGAGCCGAGATCATGCCACTGCACTCCAGCTTGGGTGACAGAGCAAAACACAGTCTCAAAAAAAAAAGAATTCCAAATCATGAGAATGATGACATGAAATCATTGTTCTTGTTCTGCATCTTTTGTTTATTTGTTTGTTTTTGTTTTGTTTTGTTGTTCAGTAAAATGGCATGGAATTTTAAGTTCTGGGATACAAGTGAAGGATGTACAGGTTTGTTACATAGGTAAATGTGTGCCATGATGGTTTGCCGCACCTATCAACCCATCATCCAGGTATTAAGCCCCACATGCATTAGCTATTTATCTTGATGCTTTCCCTCCCCCTACCCTACCTCCTGACAGGCCCCAGTGTGTGTTGTTCTCCTCCCTGTGTCCATGTGTTCTCACTTTCAGCTCCCATTTATAAGTGAGAAGATGCGGTTTGGTTTTCTGTTCCTGTATTAGTTTGCTGAGGATAATGGCTTCCAGTTTTATCCATTTCCCTGCAAAGAACATGATCTTGTTTCTTTTTATGGCTGCATAATATTCCATGATATGCATGTACCACATTATCTTTATTCAGTCTATCATTGATGGGCATTTGGGTTGATTCCATGTCTTTGCTATTGTGAATAGTGCTTCAATAACCATATGTGTGCATGCATCTTTATAATAGAATGACTTACATTCCTTTGGGTATATACCCAGTAATGGGATTGCTGGGTCAGATGGTATTTCTGATTCTAGGTCTTTCAAGAATGGCCACGCTGTCTTCCACAGTGATTGAACTAATTTACATCCTCACCTATTCTGCATCTTATACACAACATATCTGGATAATTGACGGCACATTACTCTTTGGAAAGAGCTGTGTGGGTGCTGTAAACACACTAACAGTATTGAAGCTATTCTTTACTTATTCCAAATCTTATGCTCTCGGTTTTTCTGGTCAAATTAAACCTGAGATTTGTTTATTTATTAAATGGTAATCATTTAGATACTATGCCAAGTAGGTAACATTTACTTTTGTTGTGTTGTAAGTAACAAAATGCCTGACTTAATGTGGCTTAAACACTAAAGGCACATAATTGTTTCATATAACAAAATGCTCAGAGCCGAGGTGGGCAGCTGAAACAGCAGCTGAATGCTATCAATGTTCTTAGATGGTCTTGGCTTTTGCCTCATGGTCACAAAGTAACAGCCATAGCTCCAGACATCACACCCTTAAGCAAGATCTCCAAGGCAGGAAAAGATGCCAAGAGTTCCCAAATTTTCTTCTTTTTCATGGAGAAAGCCTTTCTTGTTAGACTTCCCTCAGGGCCACTGGCCAGAATCAGGTCGTTTGCCCTTTTCAAAGACAAAAAGTGGCAAAGGGGAACAAAATTAGTAGAACTGTCATTGACTAGTCATAGCTCACTCCCTGGGACTGGAGACTCATTATCTTTAAATGCATTGTCTCCCTCCCCATATTGGCACAAAACAATGGTACCAATAGAAAGAAAGGAGTTGCGGGGAGATGGCTTGTAGACATGCAGCCAACAACACCTGCTGCAGGTGCTCCTGATCCAATCAAAGCAGACCCAGAACTCTTCACCTTTGTGTAGCATCATCCACATCTGGAACACACTAAATGCTAAACATCTCATTACCCACAGTTGAAAGGACTACAGAAGAGAAAGTTCTACCTTCATCATTTCCATGAGGCAGGAACTGAGCTTTTGACAACAGAGCTCCTGAAATCCAGTAGATTGAACATCATTTACTTATGTCATTTATTTACTATTTCTTCTTTTTCTTTTTTTCTTTTTTTTTTTTTTTTTTGAGATGGAGTCTTGCTGTGTTGCCCAGGCTTGAGTCCAGTGGAGCGATCTTGGCTCACTGCAAGCTCTGCCTCCCGGGTTTACACCATTCTCCTGCCTCAGCCTCCCGAGTAGCTGGGACTATAGGCACCAGCCACCACGCCCGGCTAATTTTTTGTATTTTTAGTAAAGTTGGGGTTTCACCATGTTAGCCAGGATGGTCTTAATCTCCTGACCTCGTGATCCACCCGCCTCGGCCTCCCAAAGTGCCAGGATTACAAGCATGAGCCACTGCACCTGGCCTGCTATTTCTTCTTAAGACAGAGAAGCTGCACTTTTTCTTCTCCCAGTTGAGGATTCTCACTGACAGAGCAACCCTTCTGAGGCTAGAAGAAGGATGCCAGCAGGTTAGAATGTCAAAGAAATTCATGAGCTCATCAGAGTTAAAAGTGTCCTTATGTAAGTTTTCAAAAAGAGGTAATCTTCCATTGTCTACTTGGACTGGAGCTCACAGTAATGGACACAATGGCTTGTCAGTGACTGTATTTTAACCATTTGTTGAGCCATGATTTCAATTTGACTTTATTTTAAGTGCCTATCTCTTAATTCAAACAGTGACATTTAAGCTTCCATGTAAATTTACTTTAAATTACATATAACTCTCAGAGAACAACGGTTCACAATGCTGTTCTTTAAACAAGACTCAGAGCTTCCTGGAGCTGATTTACAGCTAAGGACACAAAGCTCTTTTAGCTAAAGCCACCAGAAAGGAGACCAAAGCGATGCAAGTTGCAGAACGATTCTAGCCCTTCTGTGCCTGTGCCTTCTGCGAGAGAGCCTGTCTGAATCTTTGCTGCTCCTCTCTGAAAAAGAGGAAGAGTTTCTGTCCTGAGTCTGTCTACACCATGTGTCAAACTAAGTTAGAGTCCAAGTGTGCGTTAATTGCCTTTGTAATGCCAATTTGTAGCACAGAACCCGGCTTCACATGAGTTCAGCCAATCTTTTGAAGAATAAATTGAATATGTCTTCATGATTAATCCACCTAGAAGTGACTTTGTAAGGACAGTCAATTATTTATTTGCCAAATATTAATTTTGAAGTACCAGAGGCCATGACTTGGCATATGAGATTAAATCAGAGAACCCTCATGCATCTCACCATTTAGGGACATTTGGGGTTCGTGCAGAGCCTAAAATTCCCTGTTCAAACCTTAATTCCCTAGAGTGCTAACATGCTAAACTTCTCCTTCCTCAAATTTTGACCAAGCCAATTATCTTTCAGTGGCTATGAACCCAACTTCAATCTGTGATTTTGAAACTTCCAGAAAAATGTCCCAAATAAATATTTGTAATATTAGCAGAGATGATTATCTACTAAATTAGGAAGTAGTATTGTGCAGTCAATTTATGTAAAAATGATACTTGCTTTCAGGAACCAAAAGTATAAAGTTGACATAACCTAGGAAAAAAAAAAAATTACCAAACCAGGACAAGAAAGCTAAGATGGAAAGAAACAACACTAATTTATTTTTTATAGTGGCAACATATACATAACATAAAATTTCCCATGTTAACCATATTTAAGTGTTTGTTTCTATGGCAATAGGTGCATTCACTCTGTTGTGTAGCCACTACCATCTATCTCCATAACTCTTTTCATCTTGCAAAAATTTCTACCCATTAAAGACTAACTCCCTCCCCATTCCTCCTCCCACTGGCCCCTGGCAGCCACCATTCTACTTTCTGTCTCTGTGATTTTGGCTACTCTGGATACCTCATATAAGTGGACTCGTACAGTGCATTTTTGTGTGTGGTTTATTTTATTTAGCACACCGCCCCCAGGGTTCATCCATAGCATGGCATGGTCAGAGTTTCCTTTTTTTTTACTTTTTTGTTTTTTTTGAGACGGAGTCTTGCTCTGTCGCCCAGGCTGGAGTGCAGTGGCGTGATCTTGGCTCACTGCAAGCTCCGCCTCCCAGGTTCACACCATTCTCCTGCCTCAGCCTCCCGAGTAGCTGAGACTACAGTCGCCTGCCACCACGCCCGGCTAATTTTTTTGTATTTTTAATAGAGACAGGGTTTCACCGCGCTAGCCGGGATGGTCTCGATCTCCTGACCTCATGATCCACCCACCTCAGCCTTCCAAAGTACTGGGATTACAGGCATGAGCCACCGCGCCTGGCCCAGAGTTTCCTTCTTTTCAATGCTGAGTAATGTTCCGTCTTGTGTATATGTTGCATGGAACCATTCATCCTTCAACAGACACTTCGGTTGTTTCTACATTTTAGCTACTGTGAATAATGCTGATACGAACATGGATATACAGATGCCTGTTTGAGGCCCTGATTTTACCTTTTTTTGAGTATATGCCTAGAAGAACTGCTGGACCATGTGGTTGGACTATGTTTAATTTCTTGAGAGGCCACCATAGTGTTTTCCATAGTGGCCACACCATTTTACATCCTTACTGGTAACGTACAAGGGCTCCAATGCTTGGTATTTCCTAGAGTGTGTTTCTGTTTGCTTTTATAGTAGCCATCCTGACAGGTGCGGAGTGGTATCTTACTGTGATTTTGATTTGCGTTTTCTTATTGAGCATGTGCTTGTTGGCCATTTGTATATCTTCCTTGGAGAAATGTCCACTCAGATCCTTTACTCATTTTTAATCAGGTTGCTTGGTTTTTTATGTCAATAATACTAATTTCTTAACATACATCAATAATCTAAGGCTGGGTGTGGTGGCTCATGCTTATAATCCCAGGACTTTGGGAGGCCGAGAAGGGAGAATTGCTTGAGGCCAGGAGCTTGAGACCAGCCTGGACAACATAGAAAGATCCCATCTCTACAAAAAAAAAATTAGCTGGGCATGGTGATGCATGGCTGTAGTTTTAGCTACTTGTTGGGGGAATTGCTTAAGCCTAGGAGGTCAGGGCTGCAGTGAACCATATTCACACCACTACACTCCAGCCTGGGTGACAGAGCAAGACCCTGTCAAAAAAAAAAAAAAAAGGAAAAGAAAAAAGAATATATTGTAACATTTCAAGCACTCACTGATATGGGTTGGATGTTTGTCCCCTCCAAGTCTCATGTTGAAATGCAATTCCTAATGTTGGAGATGAAACTTGGGAGGAGGTGTCTGGGTCATGGGGGCAGATCCCTCATGAATGGCTTGGTGCCCTCCTCACAGTAATAAGTGAGTTCTCACTCTGAGTTCATGTGAGATCTGGTTGTTTAAGAGTGTGGGACCTCCCCTACTCTTCCTCTCTTGTTCCTGCTCTCGCCAGGTGAGAAGCCGACTCCCACTTCACCTTCTGCCATGACTGAAAGCTCCCTGAGCCTCCCCAGATGCTGAGCAGATGCTGGTGCCATCCTACCTGTACAGCCTGCAGAGCCCTGAGCCAATTAAACTTCTTTTCTTTATGAATCACTCGGTCTTAGGTATTTCCTTGTAGCAATGCAAGAACAGACGAACACACTCAGTCATAAAAGGTTTTTATTTTTAAAATATCAAAAATATCTTAGATATGAATAAGAAACTTACCTTTATCCGGTAAGAGTTATGTAACTTCAGGCAAGTTCAAATGAGGTAATTTAGCGTTCAGTCTATGAAGCCCTTCTATATAAGGCTAAATTTGTGAAAGCAGTGTTTGGGACCATAAATGCTCACATTTGTGACATAATCATGACATAACAATGATATCATGACTTCAGTCATCTCTCCTGATTTCTCAAGAACAAAACCAGGCAGGCTTTTCCCCAATCACCCTAACAATGGTGTTTCTATTCAGTCATCTTTTCCCACTGATGTGGCAGGTCTGTGCCATTTTACGCAGCCTGCCTCCAGGCTGGTTATGTGAGCCACCCACGTTCACCCAGCTAATAAACAGGAGGTGGGTACTTGAACCCCGGGCAGCTGGATTGTAAGTTCCCCTCCACTTCAACTGTATCATCACACCCACACTGCCACACTCAAAATGCACACCATTCCTGCCCACTCCCAACCTGCTAAGTACTGCCCAGGCCAATGCACTAGTCAGTCTTCTGCAGAGAAACAGGCAAACGAGATGCCTACAGAGAGGGAGGGATGGAGAGAGAGATACTAAGGAATTGTCTCAGGAGATCCTGGACGCTTAGCAGATCCAAAACCTGCGGGGTGGGTGGCAAGCCACAGACCCAGAGGAGACTGTGGTTCAAATCCAAGTGCCATCTGCCACAGAATCCTGGCAGTTCAGAGGAGGCCAGCCTTTGTTCTCTTCTGGCCCTCAACTGCTTGGATGAGGCCTGCCCGCATTAGGAAAGGAGACCTGCTTTACTCAAAGTGCAGGGATTTATATGTAAATTTCATCTACAAACACCCTCAGAGCAACATCCAGAATAATGGAATTACAGTGTTCAAAAGTAAGATGTTGCCTTTGCTTAAGCAGATACACCGTGCATGCACCTCACACACACCCAAGCACACCACCCGATTCCAGAAATACGGGCATTTCCTGGCACCAATTTTAAAACTCTTTTATGAAATTATGGTAATACCAGATAATAGCTTTGTTTGTTTGCTTTAAAATCCTTATTAGCCAAATTGAAATTTATGAGCTTCTGTCATTCTCCAAAATGTTGAAAATGTTACTGGTCTGTGAAATTCAAAAATAGTCAAGAAACTCACTATTCTGCAAGTCCTTGCAGGGAACCAGTGTCTCCACTCCTGCTTTTTATGCTGAGTTATTCATGAACTTCATTCCAAAAATACATATAGAATTCATGCCAGGTGTCAGGCACTGTCCAAGGTATTCATTAAAAACCAGTGGAAAAAATACAAAACAAAACAACCATCCCAGCCCTACTGGACAGTGCAGGCTGTAAGGGTGAGAGGAGACAATCAGGAAATAAATGTGTAGTGTAACAGATGGTGACCGGGGCTGCAGAGAATAGAGGGAGAAGGAAAAGGGGAGGATTTCATGTAAGGATCCTAAAAGGCTTCCTTGTAAGATGCTGCTCCGGGGTCTCACTCATCCCAGTGAGGATACACACAGCACACCCCTGCAGTGGCACTTACGATTGGAGAGTAGATATTAGGTTGGTGTAAAAGTAACTGCAAAACTGCAATTACTTTTGCACCAACTTAATAGGAGAGCAGATGTAATACTCAAAGGTCCAGTTAAAGAAAGAACTGGTATAGCTCAGAGTAAAATGACACATTGAGCATTTTCGCTCATTTAGACTAGATTATGCAAATAAATTTAACTTAACAAATAAAATAACTCATCTACCTATGAGAATTAATGCCACGCAATGACCACCATACCACAACCAGTGTTGCAGATCACTCTCAATTCTTCTGCCTTATTTAAGGGAAGCTAAGGCTTTCCTAGGTAAGATTTATTTTTCCTCCTCAGAAGTTGCAGCATTTTGTCATCTTGCTCCTCATCCCCAGGCTGTCAGAGCAAAATCAGAGCTCATCTTGAAAGTATATTTTGGAAAAAAAGAAAAAAAAGAAACATTAATCCATGCCATCTCCTTATTCTCCTGAACATGCCCCTGTTGAGATAGACCCTCAGTCCCACCATTGGTACAATGTATTAATTTAAACGGCAAACCGAATGGGATTGCCATAGTTTGGAGACTAATGTCTTCAAACTGGCTCGAGCATACTCAGCTAGGTACTAACTCATAGTCTGCTCATTAATCTATTTGCTCGTAAAATATTGCTTCCCAAGGACAATATTGGATTTAGTATAAATAAATCCTTATTTTAAAAGGCTCAAAATCAGAAAACTGGCAGTGATCAGATTGAACTAAATATTTATTCACCTCTAAAACATGTGCAGGCAAAGATGTCTGTCAATACTCGTTAGAAATACAATATCAAAAAGGCCATGTAAACTGAAAATAATTGTCACAGTCTGCATTTAGCCGCCCCCAACATCAACTGCTTTGAATTTATTTTTTTAAATGTCAACAGAATGCCACAAATAATTAAATACCATTCTTAAAACTCTTAAGCTGCTTTATTCTTAGATTTGAAACACGCAATCATATTTGTGCTTTGTTTCTTCTAGAAGAAAATATTTACTTTTGATTGTAGAGCAAATTATCAACACATTACCCATATAACCCAGCAGCTTCGAGAAATGATAGGCCAAGTTTTCTTTAATTCATTTAAAAAAATAAACACTGACTGCTTTTAGTTCAATCCTCTGCATGATGCAGAGTGAGGGGTGCCTGCATTAGTCAGGGTGGGATCCACTGCTGTTATCACGTTAAGCGAAGGCCTCGGAAATAGTTTTGGAGATGTTCATTCAAGACAAACTAGTTATCTTAGGGATGTCATGTTTATCCTGAGTTTTGTATCCAGAACCTAAACTGTTTGAGAATCTCTCCTTCAAGCTGGTTTTTAAATGTTAAAAACAATTGCAATAAAGGAGTACAGAGAGAGAGAGAGAGAGAGATTTCCTTCTTGCTGCCAGATTTTAGTTGGCTGTACATGCCCATTATATTACATTAACAATATTTAAATTATAGATTGTTATAGTTGATCCTAAAATAATGTCATGTTTCCCATTAGGACAAACATGTCAAGTTTACTAGGCTTTGCTTTTATGTTCAAATACAGAACAGTGAAGAGGTATTGCACATTCATATCAGTATTTTAAATAAATTAAAACCTAAGTGATTGTTTTCGACAGAGATCATGCTATTTAATTATTTAAAAATATGAAAAAAGGGCTTCTTAGCTTGACATGTGACCTATTGCTTCCCTTCTTAACCATCAATGTGAAGTTTTAGAATAAATAGAAACAGAAACACTTACCTTACTGGTTAATGTACAGTGTCAATTCAAATTGCTGGATGCATATCAGAAGTGACAGCAAACACATAGAAGAATGAAACTGGGTCCCCATCTCTCCAATTCTACAAAAATCAACTCAAAGTTTATCAAAGACTTAAATCTAAGATCTGACACCACAAAAATTCTAGACGATAATATCATAAAAGCTCTTCTGGACATTGGCTTAGGCAAAGAATTCATGACTAAGACCCCAAAAGCAAATATAACAAAAACGCAAGTAAACAAATGAAACCTAAATAAACTAAAAAGCTTCTGCACAGCAAAACACATCATCAGCAGAATAAATCCACAAAATATTCACAAACTAAGCATCCAACAAAGGACTAGTATCCAGCATCTACAAGGAACTCAAACAAATAAGAAAAAAACAAATAATTCCATCAAAAAGTGGGCAAAAGACATGAATAGACATTTCTCAAAAGAAGATATACAGCCAATAAACACATTAAAAATGCTCAACATCCCTAATCATCAGGAAAATGAAAATCAAAACCACAATGAGATACCATGTTACTCCCGCAAGAATGGCCATGATTAAAATGTCAAAAAACAATAGATGTGGCCATGGATATGGTGAAAAAGGAACACCTTTACATGCTGGTGGGAATGTAAATTAATACAACTACTATGGAAAACAGTATGGAGATTTCTTAAAGAACTAGGAGTAGAACTACCATTGTATCCAGCAATCCTACTGCCGGGTATCTACCCAAAGGAAAAGAAGTCATTCTATGAAAAAGACACTTGAACGTGCATGTTTACAGCAGCATAATTCACAATAACAAAGATACGGAACCAACTTAAGTGGCCATCGACCAATGAGTGGATGCAGAAAATGTGGTATATACACACTGTGGAATATTACTCAGCCATTAAATGGAATAAAATAATGTCTTTTCCAGCAACTCGGATGGAGCTGGAGGCCATTATTCTAAGTGAAGTAACTCAGGAATGGAAAACCAAATACTGTGTGTTCTCCCTTATAAGTGGGAGCAAAGCTATGAGGATGCAAAGACATAAGAATGATATGATGGACTTTGGGGACTCGGCGGGGGGAAGGTGGGGGGCTGAGGGATAAAAGAGTACACATTGGGTACAGTGTATACTGCTTGGGTGACAGGTGCACTAAAATCTCAGGAATCACCACTAAAGAATTGTAACCAAAACCACTTGTACCCCAAAAACTATTGAAAAAAAAGCATGCCAAGTAAGAAAGCAATAAAGAGATGGCAATTCATACCTGAAAGCTGATAACACGGCTGATGACCACTGGCACTGAGGCTGTGTGCTGGTGACTTCAGAAAGTCAAGGGTACAACAGCCACCACCTTGGACAGAAAAATCACAAACCAGGATAGGACATGTATGCACCTGTGAGTGCGTATCACCTGTGTATTTTAATAAAATATAAAATACAACATCAGGACAGCTACACAGATGGGACTGTTGTTCAAGAAGCTGGTGATCAAGAGCTGAGCCCGTGGAGACTCAAGGAGCAGGGGTTTTTTCCTTTGAGCCCATTGAAGGGTGAGGATACGATATTTCTGCCACCAATAAATAGTTTGTTATTCCATTAATATCTTGGAAGCCATTCTGAAACTGATCAATTTGAGAAAACAAGAGACCGATTACATGTTTTAGGGGGGAAAAGTAAATGCGGTAACACTCACTCACCCTGCGTCTTGCTCAACCAAAGGATAGACGTGTCTGATGCATAGAGATATGGCGTTCTATATGTATCGAAGCTGGTAGGATTGGAAAACAAAACAGCATTCAATTATTGACCCAATTATTTGTGGATGGGGTGGTGATTTCTAGATCTCTTGTTTGTAGCCACACTTTTTCTATCCCTTTTTGCCTTATTAATATTTAATCGATCGTTATTAAATAGGTCCCACCAAGTGCTACTAAGGGTCAGGTGCCATCCATAGTGTTTGGTGTATTTTTTTCTAATTATGTCGTTATCCCTACAAGTTGACTTACTTTTATGTCACAGATAAGACAAAGACTCAAAGGAAAGTGACCATGTTTCTGAACTTCACCCAGCTAATAAGCAGCTGAGCTCGATTCAAACCCAAGTCTGGCTCCACAGCCCAAACTCTTTATCCGGAAATTATGTTCTATTACATTTAGAAATATAAAACCAGACCAGGCAGGTGGCTCACACCTGTAATCCTGGCACTCTGGGAGGCCGAGGCAGGCGCATCACTTGAGGTCAGGAGTTCGAGACCAGCCTGGCCAACATGCTGAAACCCCATCTCTATTAAAAATGCAAAAATTAGCCAGGTGTGGTGGTGTGTGCCTGTGGTTCCAGCTACCCGGGAGGCTGAGACAGGAGAATCGCTTGAACCCAGGAGGTGGAGGTTGCAGTGAGCCAAGATCATGTCACTACACTCCAGCCTGGGTGACAGAGTGAGACTCCATCTCAAAAACAAGCAAACCAAAAAAAAAAAAAAAAGAAGGAAATACAAAACTGACTGCATATCAAGAGGTCCTTAAGAATAACAGCAGAGCCTGTGATGCAGCCATGGCCCACAAGCCCAGGGAGGCACGGCCCTGCCAGCCCCTGGCCTTGGGACCTTGGAGAAATCGGCAGATGGCATCTCTCTCAGTGTCCTTGTCCAGCGAGTGGGAACACTATGGCACTTTCCTCATGAGGTTATTAGGATGATTACGTAAATTAGAAATGCTAAAGGGCTTGGCGTGGTGCCTGGCACACAGCACAACACTTACAAAAAAAAGAAATCAGTAAAATAGAAATGTCAGTACAAGACACCATGCTCACATTGGGATCATGTTACTGAGACCTAGTATTTGCCAGTACCAAGCTTCTTTAGGAGAAGATCCCCAGACTGACCAATAGGATTCTGAGATATGTCGTATTAGGATCTGCCCAGGACTTACTGAATGTAATTAGTAAAAGTGACCAACTTGGGAGAACCAAAGGTTGTTCGTGGACATTCTTTTACCTTCTATAATAGATAAAGCCCTGTGTTCCTCAGGGCACCCACAGATCTCTTGTGAAAGGAGACTTAAAGATATAAATTCTCTTCTGGATCAAGCATGACTGATTTTTAGAAAAAAGTTTCAATGATCTGAAGGTCAGACATTCATGGTATTCTTGTTCAACAAAGTAGACGCTGAGATGCAGGGAAGAGGTATTGTTGGAAGTTCCTCTTTATTGCTATATTATTTTAAATAGTTTTCATAAGAAAATTTGAGGAAACTGAAGGAGTCAAATGAATCAAAACACCCCAGTCTTCTAAAGATTAGGAAATCCATGATTCAGGAAAAATAGTGACCCTGATTATTCTCCAGTGGTTTTTGTTCAGCAGTTAATTCCATTTCTCACTGCGATTAAAATAGCTAAAGCTGACGACATGTGCTTTGCATGCCAACAATCTCAACTTCCCCTTCTACAAAAGTAAAACAACCCAAAATTAATAAACAGCAACATTCCAGTGTCCTTCACAATAACTTTGAAGCCTGCCCCCTCCTTTAGCAGTAACACTGATTACTCTTATGTCTTGGAACATCTTTTTTTTAAAAAAAAAAAAGTTTGAGTCAAGTCATTCATTTACACATCTGTAGAGGACTTTTCCTTTCCTTCCACCTCAGTATTTATGGGCCTAATTTATCCATAAACATAAGGACTTCATATCCAGAGAGAACTCCCAGCACCAAAAGATATTCATCAGGATTCAGCACCATCTTATGGAGCTCATTCAAAGAGCTCGGAGTTGTCATTAATTCATTCCCTCTCCAAAGCAAACGTTGTCTTCATTCGATGAAGAGAAACACTTAGGACTGAGTAATGATGGTTATGAAAAATAAAGGAGTATCCTTATGTATTCGTCTGCTCTCACACTGCTAACAAAGACAGACCCAAGACTGGGTAACGTATAAAGCAAAGAGGTTTAATGGACTCACAGTTCCACGTGGCTGGGGAGGCCTCAGAATCATGGTGGAAGGTGAATGAGGAGCAAAGTCATGTCTTATGTGGCGGCAGGCAAGAGAGCATGTGTGGGGGACGTCCCCTTTATAAAACCATCAGATCTCGTGAGACTTACTGTCATGAGAACAGCACGGGAAAGAACCTGCCCCAATTTTTCAATTACCTCCCACCAGGTCCCTCCCATGACACATGGGGATTATTGCAATTCCAGGTGAGATTTGGGTGGGGACACAGAGCCAAACCATATCACCTCATGTACCACAACACCCTCAGTCAGGAATCTTGAAGACCAATTTCTTAAGGTAGTTTTTAACCTGATGTTTTATATTCCTTGACACCACATCCTTCACTGCTAGGTAATGTCAACCCAGTATTTTCAAAGCAATTCATTTAAGTCAAGCTTCATGAAAACAACAACTATAACGGAACAATTGTTTCCTAGTACGCAATAGACTATGAGCTATAAAGATATTAAGTAGATTCTGATCCCATTCACTCTGTTTCTCTCAGTAAAAGATCAGTGAGAACCTTTCTCTTCGGATCAGCCAGGAACGCTCTCTGCTGATGACATTTTTGTCTAAGCCCCACTCAATTCTCAGACCTCCTCCACCCTGAAATATCTGCTTCTCCTTTCAAGATCTTTATTTCAACATTTAATTGTTGCTTATAAACTTATTCAAGGTATGGTCTGCATATCCAAGGATGAATGCTGAGCTGCGTGACTCCCCTGCAGGCCCTGAGTGGTTTTGGAATTATGCTTCTCTAACCCAGGCATACTTGTCCTGTGTTCCCCGTAGGCGGTTTGTTTTCATCTCTCTACCATAGCAATGAGGGTGGTGTTTTAGGCTCACTTTTACCAGGAAATCACTTTCTAGTTAGAAGAGGAACTGAAAATGAATCCTTTTTTGAGTAGCACCATGATGTGCCTTCTGTGATAACATTAGACTCCTCTCTCTGTCTCTCTCTTTCACACACACATATACACTCATATACACACACACATACACACTCACACCAGTACTACCAGGAACATTTAATCATTTCAAGCTCAATGTCACACGGGTTAAACATTATGAGAAAACGTCTAAGACTCCATGATTACCTTTACATATTGGCTGACCAGATGTATAATGGGAAGCATTCAGTGGAGGATTTTATGTGACATTATTGCCTTAGCATCATAAAAGAGAGTTTCAACCTACACCATGATGGATAGCTACTTGTTTTTTAATAGCGCAACACCATCTGTGCAGGGAAATGGTCCACTTCAGAGAGATTTTTCAGCAAATTTGAAATGTAAGATTCTGAAGGAAAACATTGTTTTGCGTCTACAAATTACTCATACTGAGCATTCATTATAATGAAGCCGTGGCTGTGTAAGGTACTTCCTGCTAAAGGAAAATATTTTGTGTGAATATATTATCTTATAAACCCTTAAGCAAGAAGGACCCATTTTGTTCCCAAAGCAAATATTTCGATGCGTAAGATACAGAGGCACACAGTCTCTAGCCTTAAATGTTTCTGTTTGAATTTGATAGTTCATAGGGTACCCATGTTTCCACAGCATACAGAATGTGTGACATGTATGCTTCTAGTTTGGTTTGCACATATTTCCCTACTAAAGAAAGGAATACATGTTGGAGAAATGTCATAATGAACGTTTTATTCTTATTTAGACATGGTGAAGCTAATATGTCAGGAGACAACCATCATTTAAAAGGTAGTTTGTTACTTTCAGTGTCCAAGAGGAGGGTGTACACCTAGCCTGGCATGGGGGTACCTGGGCAGGCACCAGGGTGGGTCAGGAGGCAGAAGGAGTTGGGGGGAAACATGGGCCAGAGCCTCCCTTGTGGTTTCCCTGGGAAGGAACAGAGAGGCAGAGTAACAGGTTTGGTGACAGGCTTGGGGCTGGCTGATTTGAATCAGTTCAGAGGCTCTGGACACAGTAGCTATCCCTAGTTGTCTGGCACCTGGCGCTGGGGTGCAGGGCAGGTGGATGGCAGCCCTGGAGCATAAGGGCCCAGTGAAAGAGATGGTTGGGGGTATTGCCTCTGGACTGGTTGGTTTGCATCTGAAAGGTGAGTTGTTTGCTCTCCAGGAATGAGTAACCCTGGAAGGGGTGTTCCTCCAGAGTCCACAGAACCCAAGATGTCAAAGCATCACAATAAGAAGGTGCATTTAATACAAGAAGGACGAGCACATGACCTGGCATCTATGGTGGTCATATCCCTTTGGAGTATTGGATAACAAGTCTTCAAGAAAGGAGGAGAAAATGGACTTCAGTGAATGGTAAATATACGTGAACAATATGCTAGCTCATGGCTAGGGAAATACAGGAGGAGGAAAACATGGAAAAACAGCAGTTCAGGAGAATGGAAGTGTCCCTAATGATGTGACAGGCTAGGATATTTCCTGCTCTGGAATATCCACCTGGCTTCAGAAATGAGGCTGATAACAGTAGCCACAAGTACCAAATATTGATAAATTAAAAATACATATTTTTCTTAACCATTCCATAAGAATAAAAGAAGGGGCCAGGCACTGTGGCTCATGCCTGTATTCCCAGCACTTTGGGAGGCCAAGGTAGGCAGATCACGAGGTCAGGAGTTTGAGACCAGCCTGACCAACATGGTGAAACCTCATCTCTACAAAAAAAAAAAAAAAAAAAAAAAAAAATTAGTCAGGCACAGTGGCGCACACCTGTAATCCCAGCTACTCAGGAGGCTGAGGCAGGAGAATCGCCTGAACCTGGGAGGCAGAGGTTGCAGTGAGCCAAGATTGTGCCACTGCACTCCATCCTGGGTGACAGAGTGAGACTCCATCTCAAAAAAAAATAAAATAAAATAAAATAAAAAGTAAAGGTAGATTATGAATAAAAGATTGGCAGCCAAATACCCTCAGTTTAAATAGAGATAAGCCTGAAATTGTGGTTTATTATAAAAGCTTCATTTATCAGAATTGAGATGCTGCAGAATGACTCTTCTAGAATTGCCAACTTAGATTCATAATTTGTGTCCAGAGTCCACGATGAACCTGCCTGGGGGATGGAGGGGCGTGAGGACCTGGCTCTGGAACCAGAAAGCATGCAGTCTTCCATCCTGTCCCCTCCAGCACCACCATGTGACCACTTGAAAGGCACTCACCTCCCTGAGCCTCAGCACGTGGGCCAGGAACTCCAACCTTTTAAGACCCTTATGAGGCTTAAATGAGATCACACACATAAATCCTGCAGACCATGCCTTGCACCCAGAGTGTGCCTCCACACACTTCAGCTCTGTTCATATGACAAAAACATAATCCTATAATCCTCACAAAATTACCCATGTCTTTTTAACTATAAACCTGATATGTTTCTCAGGTGAAAAGCAGATTAACCTAGCGAAAAAGGAGTCCCGGTAAAGGTTGATGGACCAGCCCAAAGTCAAAGCCAGTAGGGCTACAAGACATGAACCCCTAAGGAGAAGAGCAGTTACAATGTGTGTGCCTCTGTGCCAGTCATTTTACACATAGCAAACTCAACAAATTGGTTACTGTGGAAGGAAATCGAGATGCTTCTAAAAACCAAAAAAACAAACACAAATAAAATGTGAAAGATGGCACCAGAAATCATCTGTGTATTTGGCTGCTGATATGGTTTGGCTGTGTCCTCACCCAAATCTCATCTTGAATTGTAGCTCTCATAATTTCCATGTGTTGTGGGAGGAACCAGTGGGAGATAATTGAATCATGGGGGGCAGTTTCCCCCATGATATTCTCGTGGTAGTGAATACGTCTCACAAGATCTGACGGTTTGATAAGGGGTTTCCCCTTTCATTTGGCTCTCATTCTCTCTTCTCTGCCACCATTTAAGATGTGACTTTAACCTTCCGCTATGATTGAGGGGCCTCCCCAGCCACTGGAACTGTGAGTCCATTAAACCTCTTCTTCTTTATGTTACCCAGCCTGATAAAGGTGTGTCTTTATCAGCAGTGTGAAAATGGACTAATACAGCTGCCTAAATGTAAAGATATATTTACTAGACTTTATAGAGTGGTGGAAACAAATTCAAGTTAGCTAAAAGATATTCTGCTTATTCATGAAGTCAAAGAAATTCTCCAATTCTCTGAGGATGGAGAAACCAGGATGAATTGTTCCTTTTCATGATAATTTTCTAACATTGGCCATTTTATATTAATACAAAATACATGCTTAACATTTTAACATCTCCATCTCAGGATGCAACTTACAATCAGAGACTTCTTTCTTTCTGACTGATACATAAAATAGTGGTGTGTCAAAGTAGATAGAATTTAAGATTCAATTAAAAGCAGTTTTACTGGAATAACCCATAAATGAAGAAAGACAAATGAAAAGTAATGCCAAGTAGGGCTACGTGCGGTGGCTCACACCTGTAATCCCAGCACTTTGGGAGGCTGAGGCGGGTGGATCATCCGAGGTCGGGAGTTCGAGACCAGCCTGACCAACCTGGAGAAACCCTGTCTCTACTAAAAATACAAAATTAGTGAGGCGTGGTGGCACATGCCTGTACTACCAGCTACTCAGGAGGCTGAGGCAGGAGAATCGCTTGAACTCAGGAGGCGGAGGTTGTAGTGGGCTAAGATCATGTCATTGCACTCCAGCCTGGGCAAAAAGAGCGAAACTTTGTCTCAAAAAAAAAAAAAAGAAAGAAAAAAGAAAAGAAAAGAAATGCAAAATAAATTGAAACTGCGGCCAGATTTCCTTAGAAAGCTATTATTGTCATAGGTTTGAAAAGAATATGATCCAGTCAAAAAGAAAGAGGAACAAGATAGGAGAACTTATGTCAAGATGTATTACAAACACTAAAATAGCCAAGGGGATGTGGTATTGGAGAAAGGATAGACACATTGATCAATGGTAGACAGTACAAAAATAGACTCACACTTAAAACAGTCAATTTTTAACACGGATGTAAAGGCATTTGATAGAAAAAGGATAGTCATTTCAACAAATGGTTCTAGAACCTGGCAGCACGTGCATTGCATGTAGAAAGAAAGAGAGAGAGAGAGAGAGAGAGAAAGAGAGAGACAGAAAGAAAGAAAGAAAGAAAGAAAGAAAGAAAGAAAGAAAGAAAGAAAGAAAGAAAGAAAGAAAGAAAGAAAGAAAGAGAAAGGGCCAGGCATGGTGGCTCACGACTGTAATCCCAGCACTTTGGGAGGCCGAGGTGGGTGGATCACGAGATCAGGAGATCGAGACCATCTGGCTAACACGGTGAAACCCCGTCTCTACTAAAAATACAAAAAATTAGCCGTGCATGGTGGCGGGTGCCTGCAGTCCCAGCTACTCGGGAGGCTGAGGCAGGAGAATGGCGTGAACCTGGGAGGCGGAGGTTGCAATGAGCCGAGATTGCGCCACTGCACCCCAGCCTGGGCAACAAAGTGAGATTCCATCAAAAAAAAAAAAAAAAAGAAAAGGGAAGGAGGAAGGGAAAAAAGAAAAGAAGAAAGGGAGGAAGAAAGAAAGGGAGGGAGGGAGGAAGGAAGGAAGGAAGATAGAGAGAAACTAACCCTTAACTCACACTATATACAAAAATTAACTATGGAATTGGGTTAGGCAAAAACTTCTTAAATATGACGCCCAAAACACCATCATAAATTTTTTATGTTAAATTAAATTTCATCAAAATTCAAAAGTGCTTTAAGTCTTCAGTCTAAAGACGGTGAGAAATTATTTGCAAAACATACATCTGACAAAGGAATCTTATCTACAGTTTACAAACTAGCCTTACTTTCAATCATAAGAAAGCAAACATTCCAAGTAAAAAATGGGCCAATGATTTGGACAGACACTTCTCTAAAGATGACACACAGATGGAAATAAGCACATGGAAAGGTGCTGAGTATCAGAGTAATTAGGGAGACACAATTGAAAGCGAGAGTGAGATACCACTACACACACACACATCTCAAAAGATGATCCTACCAAGTGTTGGTGAGAATGTAAAACACTTGGAACTCTCAGATACTGCTGGTGGAAATGTAAAATGGTACAATAAGTTTGGAAAACAGTTTGACCATTTCTTTAAAAATTAAAAATATACCTTCCATATAACCCCATCATTTCCCTCCTAGGTATTTCTGTAAAAGAAATGATAGCACCTGGGCATAGCAGTGCATGCCTGTAATCCCAGTGCTTTGGGAGACCAAGGCAAGAGGTCTGCTTGAGCCCAGGAGTTCAAGACCAGCCTGGGCAACAGAGGGAGATCCTGTCCCTACGAAAAAAATGAAAAAACAATTAGCCAGGCATGGTGGCATGTGTCTGTAGTCCCAGTTACTAGGGAGGTGGAGGTAGGAGGACTGCTTGAGCCTGGGAGGACTGCAAGGCTGCAGTGAGCCATAATTGTACCACTGCATTCTAGCCTGAGCAACAGAGCAAGATCCTGTCTCAAAAAAAAGAAAAAAAAGAAAAGAAAAAAGAAAAAAAGAGAAATGATAGTCTCTTTCTACACAAATATTTGCACACTAATATTTATTGTAGCTTTATTTGTGACAACTAACACCTAGAAACAACCTAGATATCCACCAGCAAGTCAATGGCTAAACCAATCAGGATGTATCGGTGCAATGGAGGATGGCTCGGCAATGAAAAGGCAGCAGCTGCCGATGTGCCGTGCGTTGCTGAATCTCAAACACATCACACTGAGCAAGAAGAGCTGGCGGCAGAACAGCAGGCACTGTATGATTCCACGTTGCACAATTCAAGAAGTTGCAAACACATCTTTAATGACAGGAAGCAGCTCTTCCTGGCGAGGGGCTCGCGGAGAGTGAGTGCAGGAGAACTCTGGGGTGATAGGAGCCTCGTTTTTCTGTCTGTGGTCTAAGTCTCGCTGGTGTGGAGATAAGTCAGAACTCCTCACAGTGTAGGTTTTAAATATGTGCAGTTTACTGTGCACCAGTTATGCCACAATAAAGCTCTAAGCCAGGACAAAAAGAATACTAAAACAATGGCAAGAAATCAAACACTTTTCGTCCTATTTTGGGCTCAAAAATATACAATAATCTTTTTAGATTTGAAGGTAGATTCACGCTAAAATACTGAGCTCAGAGGTGGTTCCTCAAATGTCCATGTCCTAAAGGAGAATGCATTCTTATAATAAGTTGGTTGAGACTTATTTTAAATCCATATCGCATATCAGAAAGTACATTGCACTGAAAGTGATCAAAAGCCGCCTTATGTAATGGGGACCTGTAAACAGCTACAGGTTTGGAAGAGAAAATTTCTGAGAAAATATCCAAATCTATTCTTCGTGGGAATGATTCACTTTTAATATTTGTGTGTGTGTGTGTGTGTGTGTGTGTGAGACAAAGTCTCGCTCTTGTCCCCAGGCTGGAGTGTGATGGCGCCACCTCGCCTCACTACAACCTCTGCCTCCTGGGTTCAAGTGATTCTCCTGCCTCAGCCTCTGGAGTAGCTGGGATTACAGGCACACATCACCAAGCCCAGCTAATTTTTGTATTTTTAGTAGAGACGGGATTTCACCATGTTTTCCAAGCTGGTCTCGAACTCCTGACCTCAGGTGATCTGCCTGCCTCGGCCTCGCAAACTGCTGGGAGTACAGGCATGAGCCACTGCGCCCGGCTCTTTTAATCTTTTAATCAGGAAATCAGTAGGACCTTTGAGAGAAGCAACTTAGGCCTCTGGACTCCTTTACAGGTTTTGTGGGGTTCTGGGGCCATCCTGTGGTGAGGAGCAGGAGCATAGAGCACGAGAAAGAAGAGAAAGAAGGGGAGAAAGGCATCACAGGCTGTCAGCGAGTACAGTTATGTAAAGATTAGGGTCTTTTAAAAAAGCTTAGGTTACTTTGTAATCGATAATACAGAAGCGATTAAAGTGTTTCTCAAATTTTACTATGCATAAGAATCACCCAACAAGTCCTGTTTAAATGAAGTTTGTGATTCAGCATTTCTTGGGGAGCCTTCATTCCTGCCTGTCTCATGCCCCATTCAGAATGCCCAACGCAGATAGCAGGCCGGGCTCTGAGCAGCAGGCAGGCTTAGAAGGTGAGGAAGAGAGACAGACACGAATTCCCAGGGGTTGAAGTTAGTATCCTGAGCTGAACCCCAAGCCTCCTAGCATTGTGTCCCATGCATGCACAGTCCCAGCCTTTTGGATTGCAGTGAGACACGGGACCCCGTGAGCATGAGAGCGGCTGAGCCTTCCACAGAAGCTGGGCTGGGTGGAGACTCCGGGGTCCCCGTGAGCATGAGGGCAGCTGAGGCTTCCACAGAAGCTGAGCAGGGAGCTTACCAGACTCTCCAAAAGCTAAAGAAGTCCCAAGTCAGCTAGGCCAGGATTTCTGTTTTTCTCAATGTTAGAGTCATGGTAACAGGTATATAAAACTCATTTATTTGAAATTGCTTTTCAAGCCAGACGTGGTGGCTCATGTCTGTGATCCCAGCACTTTGGGAGGCTGAGGCAGGAGGATCATTTGAGCTCAGAAGTTCAAGACCAGCTTGAGCAACATAGTGAGAGCTCGTCTCTACTAAAAATAAAAAATAATTAGCTAGGTATGGTGGCACACATCTCTACTAAAAATAAAAAACAATTAGCTAGGTATGGTGGCACACACCTGCAGTCTTAGCTACCCAGGAGGCTGAGGATGGAGGATCTCATGAACGCAGGAGATCGAGGATGCAGTGAGCTATAATTATGCCACTGCACTCCAGCCTGGGCAACAGAGTGAGATTCTGTCTCAAAACATATTTTTTAAAAAAAGAATTTTTTCTATATATATATAATTTTTTTTTTTTTTTGAGATGGAGTCTCACTCTATCGCCCAGGCTACAGTGCAGTGGTGTGATCTCAGCTCACTGCAACCTCCACCTCCCAAGTTCAAGGAATTCTTCTCCCTCATCCTCCAAAGTAGCTGGGATTATAAGTACCTGCCATCATGCCTGGGTAATTTTTGTATTTTTAGTAGAGACGGGGTTGCGCCATGTTGGCCAGGCTGGTCTCAAACTCCTGACCTCAGGTGATCTGCCCACCTTGGCCTCCCAAACGGCTAGGATAACAGGTGTGAGCCACCGCGCCCGGCCTTTATATGTATATATTTTCTAAATTCCACATTTGTCTAGCTAGCTACGGAAAGCAGCAAAAGAAAGGTGTCTAGAGCCCCATTTGTTCCAATACAATAAACATGGAAAGGACAAGTAGTTCAGCTAACACTGATTGAAGATGCCCCATGTTTGAGGCAGGATATAGGGGTGATGGGGCCCCCTACTGAACATCGTGCAAAGAAACACAGCCACCATCCTCAAAAAGGCTGGCATCGTGGTGGGGTAAAGTCTATTCGAAATGCCTCGTGGATGAATCTGGCATTTCCCTTACGAGCACAGTGCCACGTCCACCCTGCTGTTTGTCTTACAAATGGACCATTTGGGATCTGGTCCCAGTCTAAAGAAGTAACGAAGTAACAAGAAGGCGTCCTCCTCACAACAAAGAAAGGTGGGAGGGAGGGACGGGGAGAGAAAGAGCTAGAGAGACAGAGAGAAAACAGATGGATCATTTCCCCAATCAGTAAGAAACTTTCAAAATATTTTAATACCTTCTTTTAAATATGATTCACTCAAACTATTTTTTTAAAACCATGAATCACGCAAAGAAATGAATCTAATTTGACCCACACGCGGGATGAAATCAGTTTCACAAAGCGGTTGTTACTCTTACTAACTGTGGTGCATTCAGGTATTTTTTGTTCTATTTCATTGCATTAAACAAAAAAAATGCTGGTCACTGCCTACCAAGAGGCTCACACAGCTCACTGACTAACTCGGGGTACTTGTCATTCCCGGACACTTGGTCCCCAGCCCACCCGGCTCTCCTCTCTAGGAAGCAAGCTGCCTGAGGCTATTTTAAGTGCTCTCCTTTCTCCTCCAGGAATTGGAATCTGTCCGGCTGAGCCCCAGACGCTGGAGGGGTCCCGGGGGTCAGTCAGCCCTGCGCCACCCTCCGGCTCCTCTTCTGGCCATACAAGGAAGTCCAGTATGGGGATGACTAAGCAGCTGACCCGGGGCGGGGGAGGGCAGCCCTGGAGCAGGAGGCAGGGCCGGCCTCTCCTGCCAGCCATCAGCCCCTGCGGGCTTGTCCTGTGGTGAAAAGTCCCAGGCCTCCACCCAGGGAGCACCTGACCTCTCTGCTCCCTGAGAGGAGTGAAGTGAGCCTCAAGGTCTGGAGGTGGAGGCGTGGCCTTGCACTGACATCGGGCCCCAAGCTCTAGTTCCACACAGAGATAGCGGGTCTGTCCTGGCCTCCCCGGGGCTCCCAGGGGCAGGGAGATCTGGCCTGACCTTCACAGCAATGCCTGCCTCAGTGGAGAAACCCCAGCTTCCCAGCCTCAGGACACACACTCTCTCTCACACCCTCCGTGGTTCCCACTGACCTCACCGCAAAGTCCACAGTAGAAACTCACAGAGTCCTGATGAAGAGGCACCTGCCCAGCTGTCAGCCTGTTCCTTCACCTGCTCCCCCCACCTGCTCTCTCACCTGCTCCCCCCACCTGCTCTCTCACCTGCTCCCCCCACCTGCTCCCCCCACCTGCTCTCTCACCTGCTCCCCCCACCTGCTCTCTCACCTGCTCCCCCCACCTGCTCTCCCCACCTGCTCTCTCACCTGCTCCCCCCACCTGCTCCCCCCACCTGCTCTCTCACCTGCTCCCCCCACCTGCTCTCTCACCTGCTTCCTCCACCTGCTCCCCCCATCTGCTCTCTCACCTGCTGCCCCACTTGCTCTCTCATCTGCTCCCCCCACCTGCTCTCTCACCTGCTTCCTCCACCTGCTCCCCCCACCTGCTCTCTCACCTGCTTCCTCCACCTGTTCCCCCCACCTGCTCTCTCACCTGCTGTCTACACCTGTTCCCCCCACCTGCTGTTTACACTCATTCCCCCCACGTGCTCTCTCACCTGCTCCCCCCACCTGCTCTATCACCTGCTGTCTACACCTGTTCCCCCCACCTGCTGTTTACACTCATTCCCCTCACCTGCTCTCTCACCTGCTTCCTCCACCTGCTCCTCCCACCTGCTCTCTCACTGCTGTCTACATTTGTTCTCTGCTCTGGCTGCCCCCACTCATCCAGCTCCCCCACACCCTTCTTGGTCACTGCCCGGCACTGCCCAGCTCCCTCACACAATGCTGCCCCTCCCCACTCACGTCCTGCTTTCTCGATGGTCTTCCCAGAGGAGGCCCCACGTTCCCAGCCCCTACCTGTTCCTCATGTCACCATTTCCTGGAGCCACCTTCCATCCCCCAGAACTCAGCTGGGCCCTGCAGACATGTACATGCTACCAGGTGACGTGGTCACTCCTTCTGTAAAGCTTTTCCAGGTGTCTCTGGTTTTTTTCTTGTTCCTCAGAACGATAAAAGTTCCCAGATCCCAGGGACTTCTAGGCTGCTCCCACCACAGAGTTGGCCAGCGTCCTTGGAGGCAGAGAGATGCTAGGGGTAAATCCATGAGGCGGGGCCTGTCTCCGGGACTGGGAGCCTGGAGTCACTGAACCGGGAGGCCAGCACGTTGCCCAGGGCTTCACCTTCCCACTGCGTTTTGAAAGACAGGAATACTAATGAAGTTTACTTAACCTCCTAAGTGAGTGTGTGTGTGTATGTGAATATATGCACGTACACACACTCACACACACATACTCACACACACACACCCACCAGCCCCTGTAAACAAGGCTGCAGGTTCCAGAGAAGATGGCTCCCTCGACCCACAGAGAATTAAGACAAATCCTCATGAAGCAACGAGCAGAAGTCGGGGGAAAATCATTAACTCTGAATGAGAATCTCAGGAATTCATAAACATGATCTGAAATTAGCCATCTCCAGGGAAGGGTTCCAAAAGTCTATTTTGTAGGAAGAAATTTGAGGACCCACTGCTAATAAAATTAGAGTCATTCCTGGAATGTTGCCAGGATATAGCTTACAAGATAGAAAAACAAGCTCTAATCATAGGAGTGTATTTTTTTAAAAATAATAGAACAGTCAGGAGATGGTTATATTCTAGAAGAGCTGCAGGAATAAGGGAATCAAAAACAATATGCTCCAAAACCCTTTAGAGAAGGTACGCTTGGGCTCCAGACAGTTGGCCTGGTTCTTTGGACAAAAGTGGTGAATTGGTCCTCTCTCTCACTCTCTTTCTCCCTCTCTCTGTCCTTCCCTCCCTCCCTCTATCCATCCCTTTCTCTCTCTCTCCCTCTCTCTCTGTCTCTCCCTCCCTCCCTTTCTCCCTCTCTATCTCCCCCTTCCTCTCTCTCTCTCCCTCTCCCACTCTCCCCCTCTCTCTCTGTCTCTCTGCCTGCTCCTCTCTCCCCTCCCCGCATCCCACACACATCATGGTAGAAACGCCCCTTAGTATCATCCCACGTCCTCTGTGCCCACCTCCCTGCCAACCCACCCTCTGATCTGTATACTGGTCCCTGGTTTATTCTGTCCACCCAAAAAAGCTCAACCCTGCAGGTAGAAGATGCTGCTGTTCTATTTCCATAATGCCAAATGCCTAGAAATTAAGGGAAAAGCCCATTCACCAAAAAAAAAAAAAAAAAAAATAGGACCTTATGGAGAATCTTAGCATTTACTTTCTGTTATCCACCTTTTTTTTTTTTTTATTTCTTTTTTTTTAGGGTCTGGGTCCTGGGAAGCTCCGGGATGAACATGGCTCCTGAGCATAGACACCACCCTGACAGAGGCTCACGCGTGTTCAGCTTCATCCTCGGAACTTTACACTCACGCTTGACTCACCCCACTTTGTGTGTCTTTTTTTTTTTTTTTTTTTTTTGGCCTGACTTTTAAAAAAACAATCTGAGAATAAAGTGTAAAAAGAAAGTTTCTGAATCCTTAACTGAGGTCAGAATCTTGGAGCGAAAGCCAAAGATGCAGTGGCCAAGAAGCCCGGGGAACGGGGGGCGCCCCCCAACCCAGAATCAGTCAGCAGTGGGGAGAAAACCCCCGAACCCAGAACCAGTCAGCAGTGGGGAGAAAACCCCCGAACCCAGAACCAGTCAGCAGTGGGGAGAAAACCCCTGAACCAGAATCAGTCAGCAGTGGGGAGAAAACAAGGGCTTCTATGTGCAGCTCCCTGACGAGCACTTGGAAAGCAAATGCGTTTCAGCCCAGGAGAAGGTCAAGTGAGGAAATGCCCTAAATGGGGCTTATTCCTTGCCCAGCCCTGAGACTGGGCTGGAGGCCCCAGGCAGGAGAGGGAGGGCCAGGCCCCATCAGGCTGTCACCACAGAAAACGCTGATGGACCAGGAGGCTGCAGAGTGAGTCGACCTTCCTGCCCTCCATGCAGAGGATCGGCCCTTGTGAGTGGACCCCTCACTCCCTCTTCTTATTCAGTCTGGCTGCTGTTGGCATATTAAAGTTGGTGATCATTTTGAACATGAGTGCTAAACTGAATTTTGTTAATTCTAATAATTTATCAAAGCATTTTAATATTTCTAGGAAACAGAATTACATTGTCCTCAGAATAATTTTGTCTTTCTTGTTAATAATAATAGTTCTTCAGTCTCCCTGCCTTCCCACTGGCTGTGAGCGCATCTCTGCTAAAGTGGGGCATGAGAACGGATGCCAGAGGCAGAGCTAGCCGCTCAGAGGCTATAGCAGCAATTTATTTTTATTTTTATTTATTTATATACATTTTTTTGAGATGCAGTCTCACTCTGTTGCCCAGGCTGGACTGCAATGGCGTGATCTCTGCTCAATGCAACCTCTGCCTCCTTGATTCAAGCGATTCTCCTGCCTCAGCCTCTGCAGTAGCTAGGATTACAGGTGCCCACCACCATGCCCTGCTAATTGTTTGTACTTTTAGTAGAGATGGGGTTTCACCTTGTTGGCCAGGCTGGTCTTGAACCCCTGGCCTCAGGTGATCCACCCATTTTGGCCTCCTAAAGTGCTGGGATTACAGGCATGAGCCACTGTGCCCAGCCCATTGTGGCATCTTAATCACAGAGCAAAGAAGGCCTGGACCCAGCACGAAGATGATGAAAAGGGGGAAGAGCAGCTGTCTCACCTACAGTGTTGCCAGGAGCTTCTAACTTCGAACATAAGGGACACTAAATAGCTTTCCCAACAAAAACAACTGAGATGTTGGGTAAAACCTACAAAAATACATCTTTGTAAGTGCATGACTGGGCTGGCGTTGAAGAAGGAATCCACAGCAGTCAATAAATAATTGGCAGGAACCAAAGTGGAATTTTTTTTCTGTTTAGACATTTGCACAGAGGACAGGGCATCAGAAAGAAAACCGGATGCCTCTCCAAAATGAGGTTGGAAATCTGACATCTTAGACTTAAAATAAAAGCCCACCTTAGAGCAGGAGCAGCAAGGAGAGCACCTGTCCCTGCATTGGTGCTGGGTGGAGGGAAAACCACTGACCCTGAGAACCAGTGAGAAACAGTCCTCCAGGAGTTCATGCTGGAAGACATCGAGAGCACGGGTTAAATTGACGTGGCACCAGGTGGCTGCTAACCTCACCTCTACCCCACGTGAGCGGAAAATCCTTGCTGAAACAATGCAACCCTGTCCTCAAAATATCTCCCCACATAAAATTCCAAGGAAGATAAGTCCACATGCAAAAAGTTACAAAACATAAGTAAACAAAGTACTATGGATACATCCAATAATTCAAGAAACAAATTCAGCAGAGCCACAAAAATCCAAAAGGTGGAAAAGATCAACTGCTGGCAAAGTATCCACTGCTGTTGCAGCTGTGAAGAGACTGTATTTCATAAAAAGCTAGACACGCCCCTCTGTGGCCTCACATTTGCCTTCTCAGGCATGTCCCCCCAGAAATGCCCTTGCACTGCTTCTCCAAGAGACACATATGGGGCAAGAATATTTAGGCAGTGACTGTAGAAATAGAAAACACCTGAAAGCCATCCAAATACACCTCTATCAAGGAAAAAAGTTGGCATAGTCACATTGTGGAATATTATACAACAGTGAAAATGAACTGCAGTTAGAAGCATCAACAATGAAAAATTACAGTGAACAAAGGAAATTACTGAAAAATACACTGCTATTCCATATACACAAATCATATGACTTTGCTTAATAATACACACAGAAATGATAAACCTTATGAAAAGCAAGACAAACATTAACACATGAGTCCTATGTCTGGGTGAAGAAGGGGGACCCAGGTGATCAAGGAAGGGTATATTGTAGCCTTTCAAGACACTCGATGCTAAAGGGTGATGATGACATCAGTGCAATTATTACTCTATTGGATTATGCATTCAGTTTTGTTCATTTGTTTGTTTGTTTGTTTGTTTTTGACGTGGAGTTTCGCTCATGTAGCCCAGGCTAGAGTGCAATGGTGCAATCTCAGCTCACTGCAACTTCCGCCTCCCAGGTTCAAATGACTCTCCCGCCTCGGCCTCCCAGGTAGCTGGGATCACAGGCGCCTGCCATGATGCTCAGCTAACTTTTTGTATTTTTTTAGTAAAGACGGGTTTCACCATGTTGGTCAGGCTGGTCTTGAACTCCTGACCTCAGGTGATCCACCTTCCTCAGCCTCCCAAAGTGCTGGGATTACAGGCATGAGCCACCATGCCTAACCAAGTTTTATAGACTCTTATGTGTCATATATTTCATAATTAAACATAAAAAAAAGTATTTACTGTAGTTCGTAAATGAAAGAGCAATAAAAAATGTTGCAAACTTTTAAACATAAAACCTGTCGTATAGCTCATAGTGACCCTCATATTAAGCTGTGGTAAATTCCAAGTGTATTTCATTGTAATTATCTAAAAACTAGGTGAACAGATGAAAAGTTGAGTTCAGTTTTAAAACAAGATAGTAGGCCGGGTGCGGTGGCTCACGCCTGTAATCCCAGCACTCTGGGAGGCCGAGGCGGGCAGATCACGAGGTCAGGAGATCGAGACCATCCTGGCTAATACAGTGAAACCCGGTCTCTGCTAAAAATACAAAAAAAAATTAGCCGGGCGTGGTGGCAGGAGCCTGTAGTCCCAGCTACTCGAGAGGCTGAGGCAGGAGAATGGCGTGAACCCAGGAGGCAGAGCTTGCAGTGAGCCGAGATCGCGCCACTGCACTCCAGCCTGGGCGACAGAGCAAGACTCCGTCTCAAAAAAAAAATAAAATAAAATAAAATAAAAAATAAAAATAAAACAAGATAGTAAGATAATGTTACCGGTTGAAGGTGTCCAGGATCTTGGCACCTTGAACAAAGAATTAGACACAATGCACAAATGGAGCAAGGAAAAAATGAAGCAACAGAAGCAGATATTTATAGAAAATGAAAGCACACCCCACCGGGTGGGAGCGCCCGAGCACGGAGAGACCGTTACTGAAGTTTCTGGGGTTTAAATACCCTCTAGAGGTTTCCATTGGTTACTTGGTGTACACCCTAAGTAAATAAAGAGGATGAAGTAAAATATTACAAAGTCATGTACTCGGTGTACGCCCTGTGTAAATGGAGAGGATATTTCCTGTCATAGCCCAAGAGTTTCCATTTGATTTAATTCTCTGAAGTCAGGGTGAATCGGCCTTATGTTCCTGCCTCCAGACCCTTTTCTCCTGCCTCCGTCGAATGGATGGCAGGACATGGAAAAGTATTTTGTCCAAATGACATGTCCAAAGGCACTGGCAGCTGAAGACAAGAGGGAACCAGTTAGTGTCACTGAGGAATGCTCACCCGCGTCTCCACACCGCACAGAAAAAAGTGAGTGTCCTTGTCCTGAACCCTCTGAGGCAAGTATCTTGCCTCAGTGCTTTCATGAAACCCTTTTTTGGAGAGACTCATTCTCTCTCCTTCTGCAGCCACAAGGCAGCAGGGATAGCCCCTCTCAGGCTGAAGTTTTCTAACAAAAAAGAGAATAAAATAATAGAAGTAATGTAATTAATAATAATGAAAATGAAACTTTTTTTTACAGAATTAGCTCTGGAATTTCATTTATTAGCATTAAAAGCAGAAAATGGGCCTATAGAGCTCACTTTAATGGCAAAAATTAAGAAAAGAATAAAAAGACTCTGCCTAATAATGGTGACATGAGCTGTTCATATTGTCATTTTCTCTGGGACCTAATATGGGGGAGGAGGCGGGACCCCGTGTCACCAGGCCCCAGGTGATTTTCACACTGTTTCCCCAAATCACTGCAGCCTCTTCCCTGCTGGTCCCTTGATGCTGCTGCTGTGCCCGGCGTCCTGTGTGACAAGAGTGCAACAGGGCGCTGGGCACCTTGGCAGCTTCCAGTGGGATAGGCCTGCGGCATTCTGAGCCTGAATGCAGTGATCACCAGGAAGTAAGGAGACGCAAGCAGGAAGGGTTCAGGGATGGAGCGGCCACTTCTCAGGGATCAGTCTCAGGCCCCATTTGGGAAGGATCCCCCTTCAGGACAATGGGTCCAAGCCGAGGGCAACGCTGTTTCTGTGCATTCTGATGACTGACCTGCGTCCACAGGGAAGCGTATCTGGGCTCCTTTTTTCCAGGCTATGTTGGGAGCACCTTGAAATGGGCACTGGTGGATTTCACTTCCAGCCTTCCAGAAGCCATTCCAAATGGAAACTGAGCTAAGGGATGTAGGTGGAGTAAGTAAACAATTTTAGGTCCCGAACAACAATTTTCAGATACAATACAGTGTGCAGGGAAAATAAAGCCTCGGGACCCCAATTCACAGCCAAAAAGAAAAAAAAAAAATTAAGCTGGAAGCTGAATCATGCAAGAAACTGCCTTTCCTTTTGTTCCTAAGCAGATAGCTACAGATAAAGGGTTACATATCTCCACAGGAAGCTGGTCTATGTTCACTTTATCTTATGTACAGGGCTGATTTACCACATGTGAGATGAATACATAGCTGACCATCCCCACCTGCTCTGTTTCTCTTGCAACCTGAGGATGACCACAGGTTCCCTCTTTCCCCTCCAGCCCACTCTTCCCCTCCAGCCAACCCTTCCCCTTTAAATACTGAAGCCCTCCAAATCATCTTGGGAGAAAGGCACAGACCACAGACTGTTTCTGTGATTCCATGTTTTTTTCTTCCAAGCATGTCCTTAACCTTGGCAGAATTAACATTTAAATGGATTGAGCTCGGTCTCAGGTACCTTTTGGTTTACAGTCACATGCCTCAGCCAGCACACTGCTCTCTGGCCTTTGTCCTCTTTTACCAAAGGATAAGGGTGGATTCCACAATCCTAAAACCCCTTCAGCTCTCCATAGGTTTCTGGGAGGACACAGTTACCTAAGAGATTAGAGAGAGCGTCATAAAATATAAGCAGATGGTGTGTGTCAGTTAGGGTTAAGTTAGGCTGCATAAAATGGAAGACTCAAGCTAACAGAGGCTTACACATAGAAAGGTCTGTCTTTTCACATGAAAGGAATCTGAAGACAGGCAATCCTCCCCTGTGCACTGGATCTGTGATGTTATCAGAGAGCCCAGCTTCTCCTATCATTCCCTCAGGCACTTTGACTGAAGGTGGTTGTATCTTCTAGATCACCTCATGCCCCAAGATAGCAGCTTTGTTCCTGCAATCACAGCTGCATTCAAAGCAGCAGGAAAAAAAAAAAAAAAAAAAAAAGCCATATTCAGTAGTTTAACTCCTTTTAAGGAGTCCTTTTGGAAGTCGTGCTCAACAAGTCTACTAATATCACATGGGCCAGAATGGACCCACATGGCCACATGGGTGCACAAAGACAGCTGGGGAATGAAGCATTTAGTGCGGAGCCTCAGTCAGAAGAGGAGGAGGAAATGGATGTTGAACCAACTGTTTCTGTCACATGGCGTTTTAGTTGAGCTTGGAAGGATGAGTGGGTTATTTACAGACGTGCTTGGAGAGAGACACAAGCAAGGATCGTTGTGGAAGAAGCATGCCAGGAATTTGCAGGATACAAAGAGTCCCCCCACCACTGCAGAGTCTTCTTGCTAAAAACTCAAGGGCTTCTGAATTATTTCCATATTGTTTCTTTCTAAATTTAGAAGATTTACAATTCAATTATATATAATGGTAAGACATTGTCTTCTTGGAGATAATTCAAAAACAAGTCTGTTTTGGTTTGGAAAGAGAAACCTAAGACCTACATGGAGGGGGAGGAAGTTTCAAGCTTCCTAGAACACAATGCTGGAAGGAACTCAGGTGAAACATTCCACGGCCTTCTGACTGCTCCCTGGTGCCTGTTGTGAAGTCTAAAAGCTGTGATGCTCCCAGGGAATGGCTATGTTCTGAAAGCTTTTCCAGGAAAGTATCTTGAGTTGGGCCACATCATTAGCTCCCTGGTTCTCAGAAAGAGCCTTCTCGAAGTCCAGAGGGCACTTAGATAAGACAGACTACGTGGCACTCAAGGCTCCCTCCGTGATTTTCTTTCAGACATCTCTGAGGCATCAGAAGCAAGAGTCAACAACTCAGTGTAATAGAAACTTTTAAATGGATCAAATATTAGGATAGAAGGAGAAACCTTCAAAATTATGCCTATTATTTAGCATTTTATCTGCCACAAAGCAAAACAAAGCTATAAACTTCTCACGGCAACTGTGAGAGAAGAGGATCCTAAAACATTTTGTCTTAGGCTGTTTTCGGCTTCTCTTAACAGAGTACCTGAGACTGGGTAATTTACAAAAACAGAGATTCACTTTTCACAGTCCTGGAGGTGGGAAGTACAAGGTTAAAGGGTAGTCTGGCAAGGACCTTTGTGCTGTGTCATCCCACAGGAAGGTGGGAAGGCAAGAGAGCATGAGGGAGTAAGAGGGGTCAAACTCACTTTTGTAACAGACCCACTCTTGTGATAATGAACCCACTCCCCCAATAACAACATTAATCCAGCCGGGTGCGGTGGCTCACGCCTGTAATCCCAGCACTTTGGGAGGCTGAGGTGGGCAGATCACAAGGTCAGGAGATCAAGACCATCCTGGCTAACACAGTGAAACCCCATCTCTACTAAAAATACAAAAAAATTAGCCAGACGTGGCGGTGGGCGCCTGTAGTCCCAGCTCCTCAGGAGGCTGAGGAAGGAGAATGATGTGAACCTGGAAGGCGGAGTTTGCAGTGAGCTGAGATTGCACCACTGCACTCCAGCCTGGGCAACAGAGTGAGACTCCATCTCAAAAAAAAAATAAACAAACAAACAAACAAACAAAAAACATTAATCCACTCATGAGGGTGAAACCCTCATGACCTGATCACCTCTTAAAGGTCCCTCCCCTCAGCACTACTGCATGAGGGGTTCAGTTTCCAACACTTGAAATTTGGGGGACACTTTCAAACCATAGTAAGTAAGAAACGGCAAAAATAAATTACTTATACAGTGTTCATCACTAATAATAAAGTAGGCACAAAACATCATTTATAGTCTATATTCACTACAATATGTTGTGCTCTATTTTCACGTTAATTCGTGCAAAAAAAAAAAAAAAAAGAGAAAGATGTTCGAGAGAGGTATTAAGAAAGCACCATAACCTTTAGAAAAACTGAGAAACTGGTAGAAGTAATTGTTTTAAAAACCTTTTTCATTTGCTGCTTGTTTGGAAGTCCGTGGTGACACTTCAAGGAGGAGTTGTCATTGCGAAGGCAGATTGCAGGAGGCTTTAGGAAGAGTGAGTGGGGAAGATGGGGAAGGAAGGAGGACAGGTGACTTGGAAAGATTCCTGGTGGTGATTGAAGTGCACAAATAGAATGGTGACTTCAGGGAGAAGCGATTCAAGGAATGTTTGCTTTTGCTTCTCTCTGTCTTTCTCTCCATCTCTCTTTCCATCTCTGCCTCTCACTTTTTCTGTCTGTTTCTCCCTCTCTGTGTCTCTCTCCTGGTTGCTCTGTCTCTCTCTGTCTCTTTTTAAGACTCTGTGTGTGTCTCTGTTTCTCTCTTCCCCTCATCTCTTTCTCCATCTTTCTATGTCTCTCTGTGTCTCTGCTTCTTTGACTCTCTCTCTGTCTCTCTGTCTCTCTCACTCTCCCTCTTTCTCTCTCTCTCTGTGTGTGTGTGTGTGTGTGTGTGTGTGTGTGTGTGTGTGTGTGTGTGTCTCACTCTGTTGGTTTCTCACTCTCCATCTCGAAGCTCTCTGGTTTCACTATGCAAGCTGACTCTCCCCACCTGATGATCAGTGGGATTAGCAGGAACCACGTGGACCACCCCCACCACCCACATCCTGTGCCCATCCATGAACTGGGGCAGAGGAGAGGACTGATCTCCCTACTTGGCCTGGCTGGACATGCTGACCCTCAGGACCACAGGCAGTGGAAGGAGCAGTTCTTGGAAGGTGAGAGTGGGTCCTGTGGTGGATGGAAGTGACAAGTATGTTGAGCAACAATAATGATCAGCACTTGGTCTATGGTAGCAGGAGCTCAGAAGTGAGGAATCCTAGGGCCTTAAACAAGTGGCCCACTGTGGCAAAAACTTTTTCAAACAAAAAAATAGTCAGCCCCTAAGGAGTGTTCCAATGACCACCTCTTAAGCAATACAATTGACCCATGAACAATGCAGAGGTTAGGGGCACCAACCCGCCACACAGTCAAAATTCGGCCAATAACTTTTGACTACCCAAAAACGGATTTACTAATAGCCTATTCTTGGGTAGAAGCCTCAGTGATCACGCAGATAATTGGTTAACACAAATTTTGTATGTTATATGTATTGTATAGTGTATTCTTACAGTAAAGTAAGCTGGAGGAAATAAAGCAATCCTAAGGAAAATGTGTTTACTATTCATTAAGTGCCACATCATAGAGGTTCTTCTCCACATCTTTGCATTGAGTAGGCAGAGGAGGAGGTTGTGGAAGGAAAGGAGGAGGGGTTGGTCTTGCTGTCTAAGGGGTGGCAGAAGCGAAAGAAAATCCATGTGTAAGTAAGTGACCCACACGGTTCAAACCCTGTTGTTCAAGGGTCAACTGTTTGAGCAGGGAAATTTTGAAGTGACCTCTTTTCTTTTCTTTTTTTTTCTTGAGACAGAGTCTCACTCTGTTGCCCAGGCTGGAGTGCAGTGGCTCGATCTTGGCTCACTGAAATGGAAGTGACTTCTTTTTAAATAGGGCATGGCAGGGAAAGGGGGAGGAAAATGGCAAAGTCTGCCCCACAAACTCAGGACCAAGATCCCTAATTTCTTCCGCTGGTGAGCGAGGCTCCCATTCCCTGGACCACAAAGTCTATTTGGGTTCAAAGACCACCTAGGCTCTGGGCTTGGCCTTCCAAGAGAAGAGGGTACCTGGGCCCTCCCAAGAATGCAGAGCTGTCTGCCCCTGGACATGTGACCGCAGCTCTGATCCTGTCCCTGGTCTGAGCTTCACTGCACCAGTCACTCCTCCTCCTGCAGGTGGACCCGGCCGCAGGCTCCGGAGTTCTCTAAACCAGGCAACACGTGGTTGTGGGTGGATGTGCTTGCAGGCAGAGGAAGAGGTCGCGGCTTACATAAGAATCTCAAAGTTGACACCCAAAAAAGATAAAAGCGCCTGCTGGATGCTGGCATATACAACTAACGAGGATAATGCTCTGGGTGTACATCCTGGCACACTGGAAGAGCATTCTTGCTCATGGTGATAGTTTCAACTATTTCAGTGAGTTTTCCCTTGAATGCCTCCGCCAGGAGCCATTTCAGTTCAGCGCGGGCAGCAAGGGAGCTTCAAGGACTCGTAGTTATAAAGTCAAGCTTGTACACAGTGACAGGTCACAGGTCCGTGGAAGATACCTGTCAATCAATATTCAGATGTAGCATTCCATAACTGAGTCATAGGGCATCTCTGACCTCATCTGACATGGCTAAAATCATGATTGTTTTTCTAACTGGGAAATTTATGTAACTTATTTGCCAATAAAGAGCCATCTCTCTCCCCCCATTTTCTGACACAACGCTAGTAATTAGGGAAATGTTCTGATGATGTTCATGAAAGCACAAACCAATGTCTTCCACTGTAATACCACTTATTTAACACATATGACTGTTGCTGCTTCCATATGACACTAAAAGTATCAGGAGTGCCAGGAAGTCTCTTTAATCGTCATTCTCCAAAGTGCTCAGGAGATGAAGTCATTCTGTGAAGTAGACTTCAGTTGACACCACTGAGAAAATGTCCTAAAGAAAGTAGAACTTGTAATAATAAACTTGTAATAAAAAGTAATACTTTACAGAAATCATGCAACTTCTTTCTTTCCTTTCTTTCCAGTTTTTAGATGTTAATTTTAATTGGTTCAGGGCAACCTGTTTCTGCATCAAAGTCTGGGAAAGCTTCCAACTGTTTTTATTTTATTTTTTTTAGAAATAGAGTCTCACTGTGTCACCCAGGCCAAAGTGTAGTAGTATGATCACAGCTCACTGCAGTCTCAACCTCCCAGGCTCAAGCAATCCTCAGAACTCCATCACCTGAGTAGCTGGGACTACAGCTGTGCCACCAAGTCCTGCTAATGTTTTATTTATTTATTTATTTATTTATTTATTTATTTATTTATTGTAGAGACAGGATCTCGTTATGTGGCCGAGGCTGGCCTCAAACTCCTGGTCTCAAGCAATCCTTGTGTCAGCCTCCAAAAGCGCTGAGATTATAGACATGAGCCACGGCACACAGCTGATTTATTTTATTTTCTCAGAACTCTATGCAACCTGATTCTGCATACTTAAGGAAAGAAAGCCAGACAAAGGTGGAAGTAGTTACACACAATGTGAGCATCATTTGGCACTTAGACAAGAGAGGCGGATTATAAAAATAAAAGATCCACATGTCTCAATTTGTTGTGGGCTTGGATATGGACTCCAGCACTTTTTATTTTTACTTTTTTAGGAGATAGTGTCTCACTCTGCTGCTTAAGCTGGAGTGCAGTGATGTAATCATAGCTCACTGTAATCTCAAACTCCTGAGTTCAAGTGATCCTCCTGCCTCAGCCTCCCAAGTAGCTGGGACTACAGGTGTGCCATCTCTCCAGGATAATTTTTTTGGATTTTGTAGAGACGAGGTCTCCCTATGTTGCCCAGGCTAGTCTCAAACATCTGACCTCAAGCAATCCTCCTGCCTTGGCCTCCAAAGAGCTGGGATTATAGGGGTGAGCCACTGTACCCGGCCAAGAAACCAACCCCACCTGTTTTCTACATAAAGTTTAACATCTAGATACAAAGCAAAATAATTTTTAAAGATCAAAGAATCTGCAGGGAAGCTGGTGGGAGGGTAATAGGCTGAAGGCAGCATTTTCTGGTCTACAGTTTTGCTTATTCTTGGACTTTCCAAAGTCCCGAAAGAAGCAGAAGGAAAGTGAGAAGAAGGGAGGAAGAGGCAAGAGGAAAGGAGGATGGTTGCCCCTCTGCGGTTGCAGATTAGCCCAAGGAGGCTCAGTGGCTGGGAAGGAAGGAAGGAATGAAACCCCCAAGGCCAAAGGCAGAGTCAGAGTCCTGGGTCCAGCAGGGTCTGGAGGGGAGGAGGGTGCAGGCAGCCAAAGACCTTCCGGCTAGCACTGCAACCTCTTAAATTGCTTAGGCTTTTATCCAAATTTGCTGTGTCCGCGTTTTGTAGACCTCCAAACAAAGTCACTCAGGGTAACCCAAGCAGGAAGGCGAGGATGATAGGAGAAGGGGCCCCACCTGATGCTGCCCTTCTGGCTTTTATCCATTCCTGGGAATGACGGGGGATGCCCCTATGGGAGAATACAGTGGCGTGGAGCAGCAGTGGAGAATTCCAAGTCCGAAAAACAATTGGCATTTTAAAGGAAAGTAAGAAATCACCCTGAATATATGAAATATTGGGAAAAAAGGTTGTTACTAATAATTCTCAAGAGACCACTCTGGTGAGACTGGGTTTTTGTGGGGATGTGTCGAGCAGGGTATACATACTGAGTGGGCACATCCCACCCACCCTTCAGGCTCCTCCCTCAGCTCCTGTCTCCTGAAGCAGTCAGAGGGCAGCTCCGGTCCTCACCTCCTCTGAGCGACCCACTCACTCGTTCACTCATTCATTCACTCACTCAGTCACTCACTCATTCACTCACTCAGTCACTCACTCATTCACTCGCTCACTCATTAACTCCTTCACTCGCTCACTCATTCACTCACTCACCCACTCATTACTCATTTACTCATTCACTCACCCTTTTACTCAATCACTCATTCATTCACTTTCACTCAGTCATTCACTCATTAACCAATTCACTCACTCATTCACTCACTCAATCACTCATTCACTCACTAACCCATTCACTCACTCACTCAATCACTCATTCACTCACCCATTCACTCACTCATTCACTCACCCATTCACTCACTCATTCACTGTGGAGAAAAGAAAGAGAGATCAGATTGTTACTGTATCTGTGTAGAAAGAAGTAGACATAAGAGACTCCATTTTGTTCTGTACTAAGAAAAATTATTCTGCCTTGAGATGCTGTTAATCTATAACCCTACCCCCAATCCTGTGCTCCCTGAAACACGTGCTGTGTCAACTCAGGGTTAAATGGGTTAAGGGCTGTGCAGGGTGTGCTTTGTTAAACAAATACTTGAAGGCAGCTTGCTTGTTAAGAGTCATCACCACTCGATAATCCCAAGCCACTCCCTAATCTCAAGTACCCAGGGACACAAAACACTGCGGAAGGCCGCAGGGACCTCTGCCTAGGAAAGCCAGGCATTATCCAGTTTCTCCCCATGTTATAGTCTAAAATATGGCCTCGTGGGAAGGGAAAGACCTGACCATCCCCCAGCCCCACACCCGTAAAGGGTCTGTGCTGAGGAGGATTGTTAAGAGGAAGAAACGCCTCTTTGCAGATGAGATAAGAGGAAGGCTTCTGTCTCCTGCTCGTCCCTGGGCAATGGAATGTCTTGGTGTAAAGCCGATTGTATATTCCATCTACTGAGATAGGGGAAAACCTCCTTAAGGCTGGAGGTGGGACATGCTGGCAGCAATACTGCTCCTTAAGGCATTGAGATGTTTCTGTATATGCACATCAAAAGCACAGCACTTTTTTCTTTACTTTATGATGCAGAGGCATTTGTTCACGTGTTTACCTTCTGACCTTCTCTCCACTATTGTCCTATTATCCTGCCATGCCCAATAATGATCAATAAATACTAAGGGAACTCAGAGGCCAGTGCCGACGTGGATCCTCCGTATGCTGAACGCTGGTCCCCTGGGCCCCTTTTTCTTTCTCTATACTTTGTCTCTGTATCTTTTTCTTTTCCAAGTCTCTTGTTCCACCTAATGAGAAACACCCACAGGTGTGGAGGGGCAACCCATCCCTTCAATTCACTCCCTCATTCACACACTCAGCCATTCACTGACTCACCCTTTCACTCACTCACTCATTCCCTCATTCATTCAGTCATTCATTCACTCACTCACTCATTCACTCATTCACTCACTCACTCACCTACTCACTCATTCACCTCTTCACTCACTCATTCACTTCAATCATTCACTCGCTCACTCATTCACTCACCCTTTACTCATACACTCATTTATTGACTCATTCGTTCATTCACTCACTCATTCATTTGTTCACTCACTCATTCACTTGTTCACTCACCCATTCACTCACTCACCCGCTCATTTGCTCACTCACTCATTCACCCACTCACCCATTCACTGAGTCATTCATTCACTCACTCATTCACTCATCCATCACTCATTCATTCCCTCAGTCACTCACTCACTCATTCACTCACATATTCACTTAGTCACTTATTCACTCACCCATTCACTCACTCATTCACTCACGTTCACTCATTCACCCACTCATTTCACTCACTCATTTACCCACTCACTCACTCACTTACTCCTTCACTCATCCACTCACTCACTCACTCGTTCACTGACTCACTCATTCACCCATTTACTCATTTACTCACTCATTTGCTCCTTCACTCATTCACCCATTCACTCATTTACTCACTCATTTGCTCCTTCACTCATTTACTGCTTCACTCACTCACTCACTCCATTCATTCAGCAGCACCCATGACAGGTTCACTCTGTCCTGGGCTCTCCTGTTACCCTGGGCCTGCAACAGGGAATAGTCAAAGATCTCTGAATCCACAGCATTCGGAGTTCAGCAGGTGGGCCTGTCGAGAAAAGCCCAGCAGATAGGTGAAATGCCCCATGTGTGACACACATGAAGCTGTTTTAAGAGAAGCGGGGAGGGAACAGGAGTGTGCATGGAGCCCGAATTTCTAAGAGGGTGATCTGGGGAGGCCTCACCATGCAGGAGACCTTGCAGGACAGACCTGAGGAAGGTGGGCAGAGTGGGTAGGGAGAGGAGGGCCCAGGCTGAGGAAAGAGCAGGCTGGGCCTGAGGTTGTTGGATGCCCGCATGGGCCTCTGGGCAGCACTAGGATCCCATGGACCAGTGGACAGGCCAGTGGGCCATGTGTGGGGCCTGTGACTCCAAGTCAGCAGAGGAGATGCCTGAATTACATCCTGATAGGTGCACCCTGACTTTGAAGCTGAGGACACCTGAGGCATGGAGGTGGGGTGGAAGTGGGGGCAGAGCAAGGGATAGGGAGGGAGCCTGTGTCGGTCCAGGTCACAGGTGGTGGCATGGCCCCAGTGGCTCCAGATGCAATGAAGAGCCAGGAGGGACTTTCCTGAGGGACTTGGATGCCAGGGTAGAGGAGCACTGCAAGGCGTCAGCCTGAGCCCCTGGGAGGATGGAGTCACCAGGAGCTGAGGTGAGGAAGGCCGAGGGGTGGGGGGTTGTGTGGGGGTGCAGAGGCCTGAGCTCAGTTTGGCCCCTGCAGATTTGAGATGCCCACTCCATGCACAGGCAGAAACAGCAAGGGAAGGGAAGAGGCTGCAGCTCAGGTAGCCCTGGTGGTGGAATGTGCAGCCCAACATGCCGGAGCACTGGGTTATGGTGCCCTCCTGGCTAGGAGCTGCTTCCCTCCTGGGATGCCAGAACTCCTTTAGGGCACATCGGCAGCTCCTGTGCTCACCGCAGAGGGGAAGTGGGAAGGGCAGCTGTCCCTATGCATGTTCTCCTTCACCTTGTCCCAGGCAGCACCTCCCCTCCCAAGTGGCTCCCTGCCCGTGGTGTTCACAGACAGACCCTCGAAGAGGGCTGGACTCAACTGCTCACTTCTAATGAATAGAATCAGGCAAAAGAGATGCCGGTCTCTCCTGAGATTGGATTGGGAAGGGCTGCAGGTTCCGTCCACTGGAATTCTCCCCCTGGCTCTTGACACGTGCTAGTTCTGGCAAAGCCAGTCACCTGCCCAGGGCAGAAGGCAGCCTGAAGCTGATGCCAGGGACAGACTGGGGCCTTCAGTCCAACAGCCTGCAAGCAACAGAATCCTGCCAGCAACACAGGAGTGAATGTGGAAGCAGCTCCTCCCCTGATGAGCCTGAGCCTTCAGAAGACACTGCAGCCTTGGGCAGACACCTGTTGCAGCCATGGAGAGCCCCTGGGGCAGAGGGCCCAGTGAAGCCTGCCTGAACTCCTGGTCCAAGGAGTAATCATTCCTGTGGTATAAGTGGGCCACAGTTTGCAGTAATCTGTCAAGGGACAATAAAGAACAAACACATGTCACGTCCTACTGGGTGGAAGCTATACAGTCAGCAAGGCATATAGTATCTTCCTCTTGAATTAGAAGATTCATTGCAAAGGCCAAAGATTAAAAAAAAAAAAAAAATCTCTAGCTGTAGCACCATTAAAATACATGACTTGCAAAAAAAAAAAAAAAGAAAGAAAGAAAGAAAGAAAAAAAGAGCCATAGCTATGATTTTCCATCTTAGCTACAGGTATATATAAATATATGTTAATTCCTTGGCTGACTGAGCAATGGGCCAAACTCATGAGAATAGATGTGTGAGGACGGTCAGTGACCACCCTGACCCCAGCCCTTATATACAGACAAACTTTTGAACATAATCCATAACCCTGGGGGTCTGGACACTCTAAATTTTATTGTTTTTAATTAACTACTTCTATTCCCCAAACAATACCTGTTCATCGGAGAGAAAAATGGCATTACCTATACTAAGCAAAAGAAAGGAAATAAAATGCTCAGAAACATTTACGTATGTATGCACACTCACACACACGTACATGCACACATGCGCACATGCAAACACAGGCTCACACTGTGTCCAGGCCTGCCTTTTCATTTATTTGTATGACCTGAACATATTTCCGTGTCAGTCGACACTTATCTTCGTAGTGGTAACAGCAATTAAATATTATTGCTGTGTATATTTTTAACCATCGTTTATTTAACTCGTCATGTTTGAACTGTTAGGTTGTATTTATCGTTTTCTGTATTACAGACGATTTGATGACAAATGACCAATCCTCTAGTGTTCAATATAAAAATATCAATTGTATAAGGAGATAAGGGGCATTTGGCTAAAATAAAATTCAGTGTGCCCCACCTTCTCCACAGGTAATTTGCTCTAAAAAGGCATGAATAACTAAATTAGCCCTTTTATTCTCCAGCACAGATCCTGAGCCCAGCGGTGGGTGCAGGTGCTTAGAGCCTGGCTCTGCTCTTCTGCCGCCAGAAGGCGAAGGCCACCCAACTGCCACCTTAAGACACCCAGGATTCTCCTCTCCTTTTTTATTAATAGAATAGTGCTCAGGCTCAGTGCTGAGAGCAGCGCTCTCTGACTTTGCACTTATCTGAGTAACCTAGGGGGCTTGTTTAAAAATACACACTCCCTGGCTGCGCTCCCAGAAATTGGACTTCAGTGGTGTGGCGGGAGTGTGCATGATTCTGAGGACCACGAGGGGTTAGGAATTGTCCCGTTAATTCTGGCCAAGGGAGAAATCAGACCATCCAGCATTGTCCGCAGCAGATTTTTTTTTCCTCTTTTGCAATGAATATTTGATGCTCAGAGGGATGAGCCCCAGGATGAGGCACACATCCAAGAAAAATCCATGCCTCTCCATCTTTTCCCCAGGATCGCCCTAAGGCGAGCCGCTCCTTTGTGATTCCTTCACTTTCCCTGATTCATAGAACAAGCCTCTTCTTAGTCTCTTTTGTTGTCTCTTATCTGTTCAACAAACACCCACTGCGTAGGAACATCCTCCGGTTAGCCGTCGAGTGGGGCCGCTTGGGAGCCCTTCTTCGTGGGGTGAGCACTGAAGGAACCGGGGCCCCATAAGCCCGTGCTTCTGTGGGGGCTGCCCCCTCTCCCATCGCAGGGTAACTGGCACCAGGCTGTTAAGCTGTGGATGGGCAACCGCACAGCGCATTGAATGTGCGTATTTCAGTACGTGGAGTTGGCCAGCGGAGCCGGCCGAGGTCGGGCCGAGCGTACAGCAGCGCGCGTGTCCGTGGGGAGGGAGAGTCGTTCCGCCTCCCAGCCAGGCGCTCGCCCCCCACCCCCCCGAGATGCTCCCGGCGTTCTATCCCGCCCCGCCCTGGCGCTCCCCGCAAACGATGTGACCCCGCCCCCCTGCGGTGTCCCCTCCTCCGGACGCTGCCCCTGCCCCACCTGTGGCGCTCCCGTCATCTCTAGAGCCCCCAACCAGAGTCCTCCAGCCCACCCGCGAGGCTCGCGCACCTGCGACGCGGCTCCACCAGCAGGGACCCCGCCCACCTGTGGCGCTATCCCTGCCTCTGCCGCCTCCCCCACCGCTGGCGCGGCCCCCACCTACGACGACCCCCGCGTAGGTGCTCCTGCCCACACCCGCCCCGGCCCCGGCCCCTGCCCCTAGCCGCGCCCGCGCCCCCGCCCCCGCAGCCCCTCCCGTACGCTCGGGCCCCGCCCGTCACCGCCCATTGGCGCTGGGGCCGGGCGGGGGCGCGGGCTGGGCGGCGGTTCCGAGTCGGGCGCGCGCGGTAGGGTCCCCATTGCCTACTGCGCACCCGGACGAGCGGCTCCCCTCTGCCTCCTCGCCATGGACGTGGACGACTCCCGGGCCCCCAAGGGCTCCTTGCGGAAGTTCCTGGAGCACCTCTCCGGGGCCGGCAAGGCCATCGGCGTGCTGACCAGCGGCGGGGATGCTCAAGGTGCGCGCCCCCCTCCCGGCGGCGAGGGAGGGACAGACGGAGCTGGGAAGAACCGGGCGAAGGCAATGGGGGGACCGGAGAGAAGGGGGGGAAGCGATGGGGGGGACCCGGGGAAAGGTGGGGAAGCGATGGGGAGAACCGGGGAGAAGAGCGGGGAAGCGATGGGGAGAACCGGGAAGAAGCCCGCGCCCGGAAGCGGCAGGGGTACCTGCGGGGCGGCATGAGCCGGCGAGGTAGCCCCGGGGTCCTTGCCGGGTCGGGTGGGGGAGGAAGGGACATGGCGGTAGGAACCTCCATCCGGAAGATCAGTGAGCTTTCCACCTCCGGTTTATGTTTTAAATTGATCCTGGCAGAGGGAATCGCCTGGAGCGCCCTCGGGGGTCGTTCTGCCTCTGAGCTGTAGGACGGGGCGGGGAATCCCCTCCGAAGAGTAGGTACAGCGCGATCACTTCCTAAGTGCTCCCCTGACCCCCAACTCCGCCCCACGCCACCCCCTAGAATGTCGAGGAAGAAACGGCTGGGTCCCCGCGCGCCTCCTGTCGCCTCGTTCCCCGCGCGGCGTGGGCGGGGTCCCGGCTGCTGCAATGCGGGACACGGCGGGGGTGCGCGGGGTTCCCGCCTGGCGTCTCCGGGGCGGTCCGGCAGCCCCTCGCGTTTCCGCAGGGAGATTTTAAAAAAGGGTTTCCTGCGCTCGCATGTGCTGTCGCCTTCCGGCTCGTGACAAAACCGAAAACCAAAATGGGTCCCAGGCCCTCCCCGCCAGCCTCCGCAGACGGGAAGGATCAGGAAGCGGGGACTCCGGGATGTCAGCGGCGCCGCGGCGCCGGCTCCGGGCTTCCCTGCCCTGCAATGTGGAAGCTGCTCTCTAGGAGGGGGCCGAGGCTCGGCCCACGGACGCGGACGCGCTGGGAGGATATTTAACATTGAAGAGCGGAAGGTGGCGGAGACTCGGCGCGCCCCAGGCCCCGGGTGCACGTGGGGTCGCCGGTGCCCGGACCGTGGAGCGTCCCGATCCATACAATCCCTGGCGGGTAGATCGGCGCTTCCCAGGCGAACGCAAACTGGGAGCCTTAGAGATCGCTCAGGCTGGAGACGCGGCGCGCCCCGAACTGGGTTTTGATTTTTATTTTCCCGGTTCCTCCCGCCGTAGATGCGTGGAAAGGCCCGGATGGCGGATTTCCTCCCGTTTTGGGGACCGCGCACTGCACAGGGATGGAGCGGGGATGCGCCCCTCGCCCACGGCGCCGGTGACCTTCCCTTCGCCCTTGAGCGCGTGGAGCGGGCGCGGGTGCCGCAGGTTGAGGAGCTGTGGGCGCCGCCCCGCCCGCCGCGAGCGCCTACGTGATGCCCGGCCCGTCGTCTCCACGTGCCCCGGCCCCGACACCCGTGCGCCGCGCGTTCCCCGGCCCGCAGCGCAGCCTCCCCAGGCCCAGCGCCCCCCGCGGGAGACCCGGGTGGCAGCGCCAGGCCCCGCCCCGCAGCCCGCCCCCCAGCGCCCCTGGGAAGTGTTCTGGCGTTAGCATTCCAGTAAAAGGACCCCAACATCAGCGTTCCTCCTGCAGGGTTGGGTTCTCAGAGAAAGAAAACGTGATGCAGAAGAGGCTGGGATTGGAGAAACAGGAGAGTGAAGTGGAAATAGCCTGGCCTGCGTGACTTAAACCGGCCCGGAGATGTGCGGGTACGAATAGAGCCGCCTTGGGGTCGGGATAGGACCCAGAGTGGCTTCTCAGTCAAAGGCCTTCAGCAGCAGAGGGAGCACCTTGCGTGACCTTACCTGGGCCGCCAAAGACAAGAAACCTTTGGCACAGGAAGAGGAACTGATCTCTGGAAGCCACCAGGGCGGGTGGAAAGTCAGGGTTTCAAGGTTATTTTGGAATTTAGGTGCTGTGGGCCCTACACGGTGGATCATGCTTGTCATCCCGGTGCTTTGGGAGGCCGAGACAGGAGGATTGCTTGAGCCGAGGAGTTCCAGAGCAGCCTGGGCAACATAGTGAGACTCTGTGTCTACAAAAAAATAAAAAAGAAAGAAAAAAAACTAAGATGCTGTATGTATTGGAAAATATTTATGGGTCATTCTTTTGAGCTCCGTGTCCAAAAGCTTGCTAAAATGCGTGGGAGTTTGTGTACAGGCATGTGAGATTAGGATACATTGGCACAATCGCGGTGTTCTCTGTTACCCTGATTTTGCCACCTGGGAAGAGTTAGACATATTGAAGGTTAGTAAGTCCACGCCTTTTCTCCTCTGGGGAAAAAGGTATTTTGGAAACCAGTATTACGTGGGAACGCGGCTTGGTTGGTGCAACCTCGGGTTAATGGGAGACAGCTGCCCTCAGCTCTGCAAGTGGCATCAAATATGGTGGCCTCGAGCCCACGTGGGTCACACCTGGGCTGTCCCAGGGGAAGCCCGCCATGGCGGGTCGCCTGGGCATTCTTTCCCTGGCAGAGCTGAAGTCACAATTTTTTTGTAGACTCTGTAAAGAGCTTTACCCTTCCGCGATATGATCTTGAACCTGTTGGAGCGTTTGGACGCATTTCTTTGAAGGAAGTTCACCTCCAGATGTGCTCAGAGGGCCTGGTCTTAGCTGCCACAGATTTGCAAACCCTTACAGTAAGTAGGTTATTCCTTGAGAATTTATGTGTGTGCCCCCATTCTTTTACCATTTTATTCTGATTCTATATTAGTACTTGATTTTCTCTGACATAGAAGACTATTGCTTGTAGCTAGAGATGAGAGAACACATTCACATTCACGTATTAATTTCAGGGGAATTTTCTGTCAGATGTGAAATTATGGTAAAATTCCATATATTAAGATGACCATAGCTACCATTTGTTGAAAACATTTTGTATTCTAGGAGCTTTACACTTCTTATCTCCAAGCCTAAATACATGATCCCAAGAGAGGCATGTCCTCATTTTGGAAGTGGGGAGACAGACTCACAAAGAAAAGTAAGTTAGGTAAGGGCATGAGGTGCATACGTGATTGTGATAGGAGCAAAACAGATCTTAATTCCAAATATTGTACTGTCCCGTAGACCACGAAGAGTACTTATGTCTGGCTGTGTCACCCAGGCTGGAGTGTAGTGGTGCCATCATAGCTCACTGCAGCCTCAAACTCCTGGGCTCAAGTGATCCTCCTGCCTCAGCCTTCTCAGTAGCTGGGAAGACAGGAATGCACCATCATGACCAGCTAATTTTTATTATTATTATTATTATTATTGTTTTCATAGAGACAGGATCTCACTATGCTGCCGAGACTGGCCTTGAACTCCTGGCCTCCTCTAGTGATCCTCCTGCCTTGGCCTCCCAAAAAGCTGGGACTATAGACAAGAGCCATCATGTCAGGCCTCCGCCATCTCCACCATGTTTTTCAGGGGCCTTTCTTGGTGAAGCTGCTTAATCTAGTTAATGCTCAAAAGTGAGCAAAACCTGACTTGCCCAAAATTACACAGATACTCTTTGGGTGGTTTTGTTAGAGGAACAGAGAATGCCTTTTTATAGTGATAGGAGTCCAGGTGGCAAAAATGATATTATGTGATGGGCTGCTTTTTCTTCCCTCAGTAGAGTGTATATTATTTAATTATAAGATACAATTGAAAATCTCTTTTCTATATTCCTGACTCCCTGGGCCTTGAATGAAGAAAGTATTTCTCAGGCTGTTTGTTTGTTTGTTTTTTCTACTTCTTTGGATTTTGGATATCTTCTGTCTCAGGCTGTTTTTTTGTTTTTTTGTTTTGTTTTGTTTTGTTTTTTTCTTTTCTTCTGCCTCTTTGTGTATCTTCTGTTGTCCCAAGACATGTCTGGAAACTTAAATTGATTTTCACTCAACCTAAAATAAGCTCCATAGCTCTGAATGGCGGACTTACCATGACTAAGTCCCCACTGCCACAGAACACTGTGCCACACACCAAGAGTGACTCATTGTCTTAGTCACAGGTTGTGGCTTCTGCAGGGCCTGGTGCCTGGTGGAGCTGAGTGTACTGGGAAGTCCAGGTGCATCCTTAGGGTAGGCTGGATGCGAAAGCTGTGTCCTTTTTGCCTGTGGTGAGGTGCACATCAATACAGTATTTATAGAAAGTCCACATAAATTGACTAAGTACAAACCTTTCCAATCCTAGTGAGAATAACTAGCGTTAGTGACTCTTTGTTATGTGGCAGGCCCTCAGTGATTCTGGGCAATGACTTATCCCCACTTTACACATGAGCAAGGGGCGCCTGAGGTGCACTGGCTTCCTTGAGTTCACAGAGCTCCATGGTGGGGCCGGGCCCTGTGGCTGCAGCACAGATGTTCAGGGCTGCGCGTACCTGCGTCTTCACTGGTGTCTTTCCTGCGCCCAGCACCATGCCTGGCGCTTGGCAGGAACGCAAGTGTTTGCTGCCTGCCTCCCGCCTGGAATCTCCACTGAGGAGCAGGAAACCAGGGGTTCTAGCTGTCTTCTTCATTCATGAAGTCCTTTAGAGGAATTCAACCCTCTCTAATTAAAAATATCCAATATCCTCAGGTCAGTATGTGTAAACTGTTAAGACTTCAAGATTAGAACCTTAAAACCAAAGTCAGAAGTGTGAGGTTTCAGTTGACTGGACGTGCATTAGGTCAATGACACACATATTTATTGGACACCAGGCTTGAGCCCCACATGGGCACCTTTGGTGTCTGAAGCAATGCTGGCTTCAGAGCCCAGTAGGGTGGAAGGGGAAACTGAGAACAGTGCCATTTTGCCTCCTGCAGCTCTGGGCCCCTTACCTTCCTGTGCACACACATTCTTTGATGGGATCTTTTAAGTGTAAAGTGCAGTAATTAATTTTGCAAAAATTACTGGGTCTGGGAGGCAGTGTGTTGGAATGATGGTGTCACCCTGTGGCGCAGTGGGAGATTTGTGTAACGGCATCATTTTCTGTGAATGCAGACCATTTTGTGTGCCATACTCGAATGACCCTTCGAAGCTAGACATTTTGTCATCTTTCAAAAGAAGCATGTTTTCCCCCTTGGTTACAGAAAGCTAAAAGCTTTTGATACAGGACTCCAGCCTTTTATCAGGGAGAATTAGGGCTCTTTAAATAAGCTCTACCAATCGGATGGGCCATCAGAAGCAATTAAAATTAGAAAGGTGAAGATACGGTAATGTGGTCAGGGCAAACATCAGGATACCAGATTGCACGTTCACAATGGCGTTTCAGCAAAGAATGTGCGGGTGAATATAGAACAGAGGGCCGTATGTCAGTAGGTTGGGTTCCGTTTTGTGTTTCTTTTCCACAAGCCCTTTCTGGTGTTGTGTTTTTGTTTATTAGAGAGTAGCTGCCCAAAGGCTGCAGTTTCCCTCCCCACTCCTCGGTTCTCTCCGTCTTCACCCCCAACTCCCAGTCCTGTGTTTGGAATTACAGTCATTGTGCTTGTCAGGAAGAGGCAGCCAGACACATGGCAGACCAGAGCACTGAGAGGCAGGGACTTATTTATAGGTCCTGGCCCTGGCCCTGCTGTCTCGAGTGCTGAGATAGGGTCTCGATGTTTTCTTCTGCAGAATGGAGGCATCACTAAGTCTCTGTCTCCTCTCCCTGTCTCTGTCTTCCCTCCCCTCTTCCCTAACACACATCCACAGTGAAAGTGTTCAGGACGCAAAAGAGAATAGGCTGGACTGTGCTGGGACCCCCAACCCCAGGGCCCATGCCTCTGTGTGCCCAGCCTCTGTGTGCCCAGAGACGCCTGGGGCAGCCTGCTGAGGTGTAGATCCTGACTGTGGGTCTGAGTGAGGCTCCGACTTTCATGGGGAGGGCGCCGGTGCTGCTGGTCCCCCTGGGGCCAGTGGGGTGGTTTGCAAATTGGGCAGATCAGCTTCTCCACTTCTCCAGGTTTCTCCAACGTGAGATGCTCCCAGGAGTCCCATGGGATTGTTTTCTGACTTTGGCCAGGATTTTGACAGAGAAGATTCATTAATATAGGACCACTTGTCTAAACGTACATATGTAAATGATCTGATCCAAAGTTTGCTGAATGGAAAATGATTAAAAGGGTGGCATGCAGTAGCCTCGGGGAGTCAGTCCTTCATATCTTTTCAGCTGTGTCTTACTATGATTAAGATTTTTTTCTGTGTGTGTGGTTTTTTTTTTTTTTTTTTTTTTTTTGAAATGGGGTCTCGCCCTGTTGCCCAGCCTGGAGTGCAGTGGCTTGATCTCGGCTCACTGCAACTTCCGCCTTGTGGGTTCAAGCGATTTTCCTGTCCCAGCCTCCCAAGTAGCTGGGATTACAGGCATGCGCCACCATGCCCACCTGATTTTTTTTGTATCGTTAGTAGAGATGGTGTTTCACCGTGTTGGTCAGGCTGGTCTCGAACTCCTGACCTCAAGTGATCCACCTGCCTTGGCCTCCCAAAGTGCTGGGATTACAGGCTTGAGCCACTGCACCCAGCCTTATTTCTGTGTTTCTGTAATCATTGTGCATGTTAATGGACCACCTTGGGTGAGTCAGGGCAGGATTTTGGCAAAAGAACCAGGCCCTTTCCGCCTGGAGCTCTCACTCCTGTGGTGAGGCGCAGGTACCATGTGCCTGTAGCCTGACCTGAGAATAAAAGCTCCTGTCAATGATGAGTTCATGTCCTTTGTAGGGACATGGATGAAATTGGAAATCATCATTCTCAGTAAACTATCGCAAGAACAAAAAACCAAACACTGCATATTCTCACTCATAGGTGGGAATTGAACAGTGAGAACACATGGACACAGGAAGGGGAACATCACACTCTGGGGACTGTTCTGGGGTGGGGGGAGCGGGGAGGGATAGCACTGGAAGATATACCTAATGCTAAATGATGAGTTAGTGGGTGCAGCACACCAGCATGGCACATGTATACGTATGTAACTAACCTGCACATTGTGCACATGTACCCTAAAACTTAAAGTATAATAATAAAAAAAAAGAAGAAAAGAAAAGCTCCTGTCTTATGAAAGGGCCCAGGGGAACCTCTGGTTGGGGCCCTTTGACCTGACCTGATAGTGAGGGAGGAGTCCGTAGAGGAGAGTGGCCCAGTGGAGGACTTTGGCTTTGCCTTGGGTGAACTGGGAAGCAGGTGGAGGGAAGCAGACTGACTGTCTCCGATAAGGGTGGCTTTGTGGAGAGGAGAGGGGAGGCCGTGAGTTTAGGGACTCACAAGGAGCAGGCCACAGATGGAAGGTTATGGGGTGGGGCACGTGGCAGGGCAGCCCTGTGCCCACAGACACATCCCACCAAGGGGACCCAGAGACTTGAGTGTGTCAGGGCGTGGGGTAAATGGACACTCAGCTATTACAGCTGGAAGGCAGAGCATGTGAGCTGCAACAGACACAGGCAGGTGGGGGTTAAAGGAGAATATTCATAGCAGTGCTTAGAATAGCAAAAAGTGGGAAAACTAGCAAAAAACTATCAATAGGAGATTAATTAATTCCATTATGGCACCTGGAATGTGCCGAGACCAGCTCGGTCTGGGAGACGCTAACCCAGCGGCACTAGAGGAATTAAAGACACACACACAGAAGTATAGAGGTGTGAAGTGGGAAATCAGGGGTCTCACAGCCTTCAGAGCTGAGAGCCCAGAACAGAGATTTACTGACATATTTATTAACAGCAAGTCAGTCATCAGCACTGTTTCTATAGATATCAAATTAACTAAAAGTATCCCTTATGGGAAATGAAGGGATGGGCTGAATTAAAGGAATAGGTTGGGCTAGTTAACTGCAGCAGGAGCATGTCCTTAAGGCACAGATTGCTCATGCTATTGTTTGTGGTTTAAGAATGCCTTTAAGCAGTTTTCCGCCCTGGGTGGGCCAGGTGCTCCTTGCCCTCATTCCCGTCAACACACAACCTTCCAGCTTGAGCATTAGGGCCATTATGCACATGTTACAGTGCTGCAGAGATTTTGTTTATGGCCAGTTTTGGGGCCAGTTTATGGCCAGATTTTGGGGGGCCTGCTCCCAACAGAATGGAAGGAATTTTTGTCAGTGTTTAATGAGGAGCTTTGTGCTGGTCGAAAGTCAAGAGGTACACAGTATACTCAAGGGCAGTATTGAAGAGTAGATTCCAGAGCAGCTTTCCCCCTGGAGCTAGTGGGGCAGTTTGCAAATCCAGGCAGATCAGCTTCTTGGAGGTTTCTCCAACGGGAGAATCTCCCAGGAGTGAGGCTTGCATGTGGGTGGCCTGTGTTATATATGCAATTTTAAATGATCTAGTTGCCACATTAAAGGCGGGGTGGGGGGCCGGGAGTGGGGGACACTGGGTGCCATGACTCACGTCTGTAATCCCAGCACTTTGGGAGCCCAAGGCAGGTGGATCACTTGAGCCCAGGAGTTTGAGGCCAGCCTGGGCAACATGGCGAGACCTAGTCTCTACAAAAAATACAAAACAATTAGTCGGGCCTGGTGGTGCACACCTACAGTCCCAGCCCCGTGGGAGATTGAGGTGGGATGATTGCCTGAGCCCAGGAGTTGGAGGCTGCAGTGAGCTGTGACTGCACCAGTTCACTCCAGCCTGGGCAACAGAGTGAGACCCTATCTCAAAAAAAAAAAAGTAAAAAATTGGTAAGAGCAAAAACTATATTTTATATTCAACCCACTATTTTGATAATCAATTATTGTATTGATTATTAATATTTTACACCATTTTCCATACTAAGTATTTGAAACCCAGTGTATAAAGAAGCTTAAAGCACATCTCCATGTGAACGGGACGCACGTGGCCAGCAGCTTCTCTGAGGGACAGTGTGGTCACAGCGATGGGTGGCGTGTGCTGCCTGTATTTAGAAGGTCCCCATGTGGGTGTTTCTGTGAAGGCTCTGAGGAATGTGCACGGGAGGGCCACACTGTCCCAGCCATGCAGAGGACCCTGGAGTGTAGCACGCTGCCGCCGCGCCCCCACACCAGCCCCTCTGCTGCCTGAGCTCTTTCCCAGATGTCCACTTGGCTAACCTCCCTCACCTTCTTCCCTTTCCTTCTTTCTCCAGACGTCACTCTCAGGCAGGTCTGCAGGCTCTCCGATTGTCAATGGCAGCCCCTCCCTGTCCTCCACACCCTTAACACCCCCAACCCCACTTGTTATTTTTCTCCTTAGCACTTATGGCCATCCATCCATGGGCATCGTGCATTTGTTCACTGTATTTCTTGCTTTCGGTTCTCTCCTGATCGGAACAAGCTCCGCCAGGGCCAGAGGCTTCCCGTCTTGTCACCAATGCATCCACCCGAAGCCCGGCAGAGGTGGCGCTTGGGGCACCCGAGCTGGACAGTGGGCTGGTGGTTGAGTGAAGAGCCCTACAGATTTATCTCAAGCCCTCCCCTGACCCTACTAGAAGACACGGTGGTCTGCACAGTCCAGGAGGTCAGAGAGGCCCCCCGGCTCGACGACTTTGAACCGGCAGGGTTGGGGAGGGAACAGCACCTTGACAGAATCCCCCTTTGTCATCCCACCTCCCCATGCCTACAGAATCCCTACATTATCAAAGGAAAGACCCCTAGAAGGAGCTTTGGCAGCAGGAGTGAGATCAGCGTGGTGTAAGCTCATTTTCTAACAAACCAGCAGGAGGAGTCGGCAAACTGACTTTATTTCTCAAAAAGAATGTATGCATTGAAATTAACAAGTGAGTGATCAGGAGTGTGGGAAAATTCAGGAAAAGCGGTTCAGTGCTGTGAGAGGGGGCGAGGCAGGGAGCTTTATTACTCCAGACAACGGAGGAGGTAAAAGGATAGACCCAGATTATTTCATTAGCGTTCATCTATTCTTTACTTTTTTTTGAGACGGAATCTCACTCTGTCACCAGGCTGGAGTGCAGTGGTGCAATCTCAGCTCACTGCAAGCTCCGCCTCCCAGGTTCAAGCGATTCTCCTGCCTCAGCCTCCCAAGTAGCTGGGACTACAGGCACCTGCCACCATGCCCGGCTAATTTTTTTTTGTATTTTTAGTAGAGAAGGGGTTTCACCCTGTTAGCCAGGATGGTCTTGATCTCCTGACCTCGTGATCCGCCCGCCTTGGCCTCCCAAAGTGCTGGGATTACAGGTGTGAGCCATCGCGCCCGGCCTATTCCTTACTTTTTTTTAAAAAATGCAATTTAGATTTTATCAGAGCAGAATCCCAGGAAGCTGAGATTTGTAAACTGGGAAATCCAGCTCCTCCAAGTAGCCAGGAAATAAGGATGACCTAAGTCATGCTTGCTAGGCCCTGGTGTGGGCTGAGGATGACTCTGACTCAAGGAAGAAGCCGTCTTGTGACCCTCTTACCTGCACTGGTTTAGTAAGAAGCTATTAAAAAGTATGCCATATGAAGAAAGTGATTTAATAATTGGTCAGAGTAATGACCAGATATTTCCTATGAAACCACTCCCTCATTATCTCCAACTTTATTTTTGGTTCTCATGACAAGATTATCACTTCCCTGAAAACTGGGGTTTTTGCAAATTATGAAGAGGTGATTTTCCAAATGTTAAGGTTCTTCTTTGGTAGGAAGACATTGTTTTCTCCTGGAAATCCTTGGGTTGGGCTCCCAAAACCAAAACAAAATGAGATGGATTAGCCCCAGGATGCCTGAGCTATTCGGACAATCTGTGGCTTGAGTGTGGAGTGAAAGACTCTGAAACTGCCCTTTGTCCCTTAATGGCTGTGTGCCAGGGCCCACGGACAGCCCTAAGGAAATGGTGAAACAGGTAACCGTTTACCCGTGAGGCCGAAAGCCCACATTGTGAGGCTGTGAAAGCCCTCATTGCAGGTGTGCACGTCTGCCCGCATTGCAGTTGTGTACGTCTTCGTCCCTGTCCTGTGGGTGACAGCCCACCAGTAAATGCTGGTGTATTTCCCCCTTGCTTTTCATCCACCAGTGTTCTTCTCCCTCCAGACCCCTCACTGAATGTTCCTCAGGTTTCACCTTGCAAAGCCCAGCAGGAGGCAGCTGATTTGCAGTCCTCACCGTTCTTGCAGTCCTCACTGTTCAGAAGTTCAGAGGGAGGGCTTAGAACCAAACAGGCTCCACTCCCAGGCAATTAAATGAGCATCTGGCCTCAGCAGGCATTATTTTCCTTCAAGTTCCCATTGGTGACTCTAAGGCACAGGCATTGTAATAGAGGAAATTAGGAAGGCTTGAAAGTTAAAATGAAATAAGACTAGGGTTTACACTGCAGCTTGGCCGCTTACTGATGTTGTTACCTTCCAGTAATCAGTTTATCCCCCTCAGAGCCTCAGCTTCTCATCCCTCCAGGGAGGTGTCAGGAGCTCTGCGGGCTTCCTGTGAGAATCAGCCAGGCCAGGGCTCTGGCTGTGGGTGTGCAGTCAGCAAGGGATGTCCTACTGGGCCCCACCGAGTGCTGCCAGCCCCTGAGCTCAAGGAGGACACATGAATAAAAGCCCTTTGCAATGTAGGTTTCCATCCCACCAATGCATAAGTGAATAGAAGTCCTTTCAGGACCTAGAATTGTGTATCTTTAAAAGTGTGGTGCCCCCATCACCTGGAAATTGCTAGAAATGCAAGTTCCCAGGCTCCCTCTTCACCTGTGAAACGCTGGGGGCGGCCCAGCTACCTGGGGGTGCCGCGGCCGCTGATGGTGAGCTCCTGCTGTGGGGTGGTGTCACTGTTCTTTCCAGGGGGGTGCAGGTGAACCCAGGGGTGGGGGTGGGGAGAATCCAGCAGGGACTTCAGCGACTGAGTTTAGTGCTGGGGTGCGTTTTTACTCTGCACAGGAGTCTCCTGAGGTCACCTTGTGTATCATGTCCAGCTTTTTTTTTTTCTGAGACAGAGTCTTGCTCTGTCACCTAGGCTGGAGTGCAGTGGCGTGATCTCGGCTCACTGCAAGCTCCACTTCCCAGGTTCACGCCATTCTCCTGCCTCAGCCTCCGGAGTAGCTGGGACTATAGGCGCCCGCCACCACACCTGGCTAATTTTTTGTATTTTTAGTAGAGACGGGGTTTCATCATGTTAGTCAGGATGGTCTCGATCTCCTGACCTCGTGATCTGCCCACCTTGGCCTCCCAAAGTGCTGGGATTAGAGGCGTGAGCCACCGCGCCCAGCCTCATGTCCAGCTTTTAAGAATTTTATTCCTTCTGCTATATCTTTCCACTTAACATTTTCTAAAATCCCCGACTTCTTCATCATTCCTTTATGAAAGACCGGTGGGAACGAGGTCTTCAGAGAGCAGGGGGGGAAGAGGAGCAGGGGTGAGGGGCCGCCATTGGGTCTTAGTTGTGCTCCTGCATCACCTGCTTCCCAGTGTTGGCACGGGCTGTGTTTGATGGTTAATTCATCCATTAGAGTGACCATAGCATAAGGTCCTGGAACCAGAGGCATGCGTCGATGCTTGGAGTTGAAGAGTCCAGGCACTGCTGAGCCCGGCCATGGGACACATGGGCGAGGACCTCCCACAGGTGTGAGGCCAAGGGGGCGGGAGGCTCTGTCCTGCCAGGAATAAATGGAATCAGGTGGGAGGCAAGCCAGGCCCTTTTCCTGGGAGGTGCCAGAGCCGAGGAGGAGAGGAGGAGGAAGAGCGTCCCAGCAAGAGCGCTGGTGAGACTGCCACCAAGGTTCAGGAACAGGAGCCTCCGAATGCTGCCAGACAGGTGGGAGGTCCCTGGGGCATGGCCGGGAGCTCAGGGGAACTTGGGTTTTCTTTCCGTAGCCCTGGTAACCTGGAGGAACGCGGTCATATTCGTGCTTTAGAAGAGAACATTGAAACTGGTATGGAAAACATCTCAGACATAGTGTCAAAGTGTAGAAAGAAATAACAAGTGTGAAACTCGCACAGCCCGGCAGCAAGGCACCGGCCCCATACCCAGCTCTCCAAGGGGGTGGGGCTCATGTGGCCGTTACTTCATTTGTGTTTTTTCTAAACAAGAAGAATATATTCATAAATTATTTGCGTAAAAGCAAACGAAAGAGAAAAAGCTGTTGTAATCCTTCTGGCCACAGTGTGGCTCATGTCAGAGGGAGTCAGGGATTCGGGGGCAGTGTTGGGAGCAGGGGTCAGTTGTATGGGCAGGAGCCAGCAAGGGTGTCAGCAGCATTCAGCGCCAGCGACAGAGAAGAAAGTTGTGCTGTTCGGCAAGAGAGAGGTTACAGTGGGAGGAGGAAATAATCAGGGTGAGATGACCTGCATTTTGAAATGCTGAGTTTGTTCTTGAGAGATGGCCACTAGTTAATCAGCAGGTCATTCGAATTCTTTGCTATAAGCTAGGTTTGAATATAAAGTAAATAAGAATACGTAATATATATATGCATACATATACATACATGTTAGATATATAGTAAACATGCATTTACCTCTAAAATATGTATCCCCAAGGTTTTTCAGCCGAATAGATATTCTCATTCAGAATTGTCAACTTTCAGAGGCAATGGTGACTCCAGCATCGCCAACCTGGCCCAGTGTAATTGAAGATTCTTCTAACCATCTTCTGAGCCAGTCACCGTCCAAGTGCACATAGCCTGCCTCTGTCACAGATGCCCCTGCAGGACCACAGTCCTTTCATTTGTGGTTTATTGACTGGAAACATCACTGGCTTCATGGCCCACGAACTGCAGCATCTTTAGTTCTGACAGCTGTTTCTGAAATTTAACTTTGCGGAGAAGGAAGCTTGGTGCTCTCAGGTGTGTTTGGGAGTAAAGGCACTGAAGGCTCAGGTGCTCCTCATCCTTAAGCAGCAGCGCTGCATGGCTGTGGGTGCGGCCCTAGTGCCTTTTCACTCCTCTCCCAATGGGCCTGAGCTCATTAGCCACGACAGCAAGACAGACCCTCCAGGCCCAGAGGTGGTTCCGAGACACTAGTGGCTTCAGCTCCCCCAAATCCAGCAGCAGTGGAGAGCTCGATGAAGGCTAACAGACTTATGATACATTGTAAGCAGACTTATATGATGATACATTGTAAGCAGACTTATATGATGATACATTGTAAGCAGACTTATATGATACATTGTAAACAGACTTATATTGTAAACAGACCTACATGATGATACATTGTAAACAGACTTATATGATGATACATTGTATCACACTGTTCTTCTCAAGGGGGGCCCCCCTTTATCTTCATGAGGTATGGTTATTTGTAACATGCTGGTTTATTTTAACTTTACTGATAATAAAATTGCATGACTTGTTTTCTGTTGAAGTCCATTGCCTTTTTTTTTTTTTTTTTACAGTGGTAGTGATGCAATAATCCATTTTTCATCTCCTCAAATCACACACACACATAGAATTTGGCTAGCTGCAGACAAACGCCTATTCTGTACTTCGTTTTGCAGTTGGATGGAGTGGCCTACAAATTCGTACCAAGTCCAGGCAGTGATGTTTTGAACTGAAAGTACCCTGGGCTCTTTGATTCGCCTGGGCATGGGGGCACCTTGTGTTACATTGGCTGTTTCTTTTAGTCCTTACCCTAATCCCAGAGGAGTGTGTGTACCCATTTCTCATATTAGGAGATGAGGCATTGAGAGGTTACGAAACGGACCCATGGTCGTGGGTAATTAGCGGCAGAGCCAGAATTGCCCCGGGCTCTTAAGTGACTCTTGCTCCTGTTTCCACTGCAGGTATGAACGCTGCCGTCCGTGCCGTGGTGCGCATGGGTATCTACGTGGGGGCCAAGGTGTACTTCATCTATGAGGTCAGTGTCTGCCCCTTGCCCCCTGCCGCTCTTCCTTCCACCTGCCCAGAGCCCTGCAGTCACCGGTGCTCACTCACCCCTGCCTCCTCCTGTCGAGCACAGCCCAAGAGGTGGGCAGGGGAGCCAGGTCCTGCCAGCCAGTGCCCTTCCTCAGCCCACAGAAGCCCCTGGTGGGGGCTGTTTACATAGGCTGTGCCCCCTAGTCTGCAGGGACAAATGCCTGGTCTGCAAGTTTTTTGTTAGACAAGGGGAGAAAGGAGATGAGAGGGAGCCCAAAAAGCCATTTTCTTTTTTCTTTTTTAGACAGAATCTTGCTCTGTTGTCCAGGCTGGAGTGCAGAGGCATGATTTTGGCTCACTGCAACCTCCCAGGTTCAAGCAATTTTCTGCCTCAGCCTCATGAGTAGATGGAATTACAGGTGCCCGCCACCACACCCAGCTAATTTTTTGTATTTTTAGTAGAGAAGGGGTCTCACTATGTTGGCCAGGCTGGTCTCAGAGTCCTGTCCTCAAACTATCCACCCGCCTTGGCCTACCAAAGGTTTGGTATTACAGACATGAGCCACTGTGCCCGGCCACAAAAGGCCATTTTGATATCAACTTCCTAGTGTTGATTTATAGGATTAGAAATCAACCAATGATCTCCAATTGGTTGTATTGGTTGATTGGTTATATTTGTCTGAGGCTCTTACTGCTGTAGAAGTGATTTATTAATTTCCAGTGTAGGCTGAATTTGAATACACATTTAGGGAAATGAGGAAAAACAGCCACTTTGAGCTTTTCATCATTCATGTAAAGTGGAAACGATGCCTAGTGTCTGCTGATGTGTTAAATAGCAGGAGTGACTCCCTGTCTGCCGCTTTTGAAGTCCTGGCAACTTAAGACTAAAAAGTATTTGAAAGGAAGGCACCAATATAGTTTGGATCACAGTATTGATTTCAGAAATTATTAGGAAAAATATTTAATGTTTAAATTTATAAAACATAGCTTTAAAAATGAGAAGGTATTTTTGTAAATCACGTAATGCCTCCAAAATGGCTATTAGTGTTTTAGTCTGATTTCTCTCAGTATGATGTATGCAAAACACCAGAAGGAAACACACACATTAGGAAAAGTATAGCAAACATGTTCTGTATACTGTGTTTTTTGTTTATGATTATGTCATGACTTTTCACTACGTAGGTTCCACGACTGTTGCTTTAATTTATTTTATTTTATTTTTTGAGAGAAATCTCACTTTTATCGCCCAGGCTTGAGTGCAATGGCTTGATCTTGGCTCACTGCAACCTCCACCTCCCTGGTTCAAACAATTCTCCTGCCTCTGCCTCCCAAGTAGCTGGGATTAAGGTGCCTGCCACCATGCCCAGCTAATTTTTGTGTTTTTTAGTAGAGATGGGGTTTCACCACGTTGGCCAGGCTGGTCTCGAACTCCTGACCTCAGGTGATCTGCCCACCTCGGCCTCCCAAAGTGCTGGGATTACAGGTGTGAGCCGCCGCGCCCGGCCAACTGTTGCTTTAAATGTCAACATACTGTCTCATTGAATTGATGTCTCATCATTTATGATGGACCCTGTATTCCACCATTCCTGTGGTATTGCACTATTTAGCTTTTTCCCCATTTTTTAAGCTATTGTAACACTGCGAGATCTATGTTAATATTCAAAGCGATTTGATGTTTTGTATTATTTAATACCTTGGTCCTAATATCAGGCACTGACTGAGCTAAAAGGGACAGTCATCATGATGGCTTGGGATGCTTCTTGCCTAAGTGATTCCTGAAACCTGTCCAGCCTCATCCCAGCCCTGCGCAGGAAAGGTGGTGCACTAGCTCCCCATGACGATGCTGTGTGCCGCTGTGTGTGGCGGCCTTCTGAGCACTGGCAGGATTCCCCTGTCTGCTTTCTAAGCCCTTTTTCCCTTTGGTGAAATGGTTGCTGCTATTATCCTTTGCTCATTTGTCTGTGTATCCATTTGTTTATCATTTGCTGGAAAGAGGTTTTGTTGTTGTTTTCTGTTTTTTGTTTGCTTTTATTAAATTAAACTGGTTATGTGGTTATTGTTTGTATTTATGCGATTTGGGCGGTTTTAACGGTGGGTCTAGCTGTAGCATTCCCAGGCTGCTGCTGTTATCACTTTACATTTGGGTCTCTTTAAGGTCAGATTGCCCTCCTGAGTTTCCCTGCCTGGGCCCTGGCCCCGGCGGCGGCTGCCCCTTGCTCAGGGATGTGGAATGAGCACAGTCGGTCTCTAGCACAGTCCTCCATCCCCTCCCCTGGAGAGTCCTCCATCCCCTCCCCAGGAGAGTCCTCCATCCCCTCCCCAGGGGAGTCCTCCATCCCCTCCCCAGGGGAGTCCTCCACCCCCTCCCCAGCACAGTCCTCCACCCCCTCCCCAGGAGAGTCTTCCACCCCCCTCCCTAGCACAGTCCTCCACCCCCTCCCCAGCAGAGTCCTTCACCCCCACTCCCCAGCAATCCTCCACCCCCTCCCCAGCACAGTCCTCCACCCCCTCCCCAGCACAGTCCTCCACCCTCCTCTCCAGCACAGTCCTCCACATTTACCAGTGTTTGGGGGCGTTTGTTGATTGTCCCATTATTGAAAGGATTGCCCCTGGAATGTACTGGGGAGAGGCCAGTGATGCCACTGCACATCCTATGATGGACAGGACCACACCCCACAAAGAATGGTCCAGACCCAAACGTTGGCAGAAACAAGGCCGAGGGACCCTGCACTAAACCAAGGGCACATTGTGTTTGGTTTGAATGTTGTTAGTTGGGGAGGGGTTGGGGGAGTGAGGCCGAGGGGAGTGTGAGCGCCTAATCTTGGATGCAGTCCCTAGCCCACTTTAATCTCTCTTGATGTAAGGGTTGTGTTTTTGTGGCGGTTGTCAGGTGTCTGATTTTTATTGGTCATCGTGTGCTGTAGTCGCTTGTCTGTTTCCTGGTGGGATTCAGATGTCCTCAGACCTATGCCTGTCTGCATGGTATGTACCAGAATTAAGGAGTTGGTATGGAACACACTGGGAGGCCTACCCCAGAGGCCCTGGGCTTTCTCTGCTGTTTGTTTGTTTGTTTTTGAGACAGTCTTGTCCTGTGTCGCCCAGGCTGGAGTGCAGTGGTGTGATCTCGGCTCACTGCAACCTCCACCTCCCAGGTTCAAGCGATTCTCCTGCCTCAGCCTCCTGAGTAGCTGGAATTACGGGCCTGGCTAATTTTTGTATTTTAGATAGAGACAGGGTTTCACCATGTTGGCCAGGCTGGTCTTGAACTTCTGACCTCAAGTGATCCGCCCGCCTTGGCCTCCCAAAGTGCTGGGATTACAGGAGCCCGGCTTGGAGGCCCTGGGCTTTATTTGGAGGTAAACCCCATATGTTCTCTCTGTCTCAGCTGGGAGGGCTGGGGCTCTGAGGCCCATCCGTGTGACTCCATGGCCGCAGGTGCTGTCTGGACGAGGTCTGGACAACCTCGTCCGATGGGGACAGCGCCTCTTCCTGCCCCTTCCCCCGGGTTCTGACTCTGACATCTCATTTCCTTTAGGGAAATTCAAGGAACTTCTGCAATTCTTCTGCTGAGATGTGGCCAAAATGAATCCTTGTGTGCAAATGGTGTTTTGGGGGAATTCTAATTTTTCTGATAACTTTTATAGTAAGTGGCACCTTCGAAGCTGTCTAGGAGCAGAGCTGAATGGACTATTTATGAATTTTGGCACAAAGAATGATCAGGCTTTTGGAATTATCTTACTGAGGGAGATAGGAGCAGCCTGGGGATCGACTCATTTGAGCCCAAATTGCCTCTCTGGCACCCTCCCCACCCACCCCAGAAGGTGGGAAATCCTAGTGAACGGATCCAGTTCTTCACCTCCCTCCAGGGGTAGCCCGGGCATCAGCCTACCTCTGGGCGTCTTGGGAACATAAGTTCTCATGGACCCTCAGACCGCCAGGACTTTGTATGAGTGGTGGGTTCTATATCCAGTTGTAGCAATAAATGTTGAATCCATTTAGGGTATCATCATTTTGCTGTTACAGATGGAAAAATCCTGTATCTTTAATTCTTTTTTTTTTTTTTTTTTTTTTTTTTTACATTATACTTTAAGTTTTAGGGTACATGTGCACAATGTGCAGGTTTGTTACATATGTATACATGTGCCATGTTGGTGTGCTGTACCCATTAACTCATCATTTACATTAGGTATATCTCCTAATGCTATCCCTCCCCCCACCCCCCACCCCATGACAGGCCCCAGTGTGTGATGTTCCCCTTCCTGTGTCCAAGCATTCTCATTGTTCAATTCCCACCTATGAGTGAGAACATGCGGTATTTGGTTTTTTGTCCTTGCGATAGTTTGCTGAGAATGATGGTTTCCAGCTTCACCCATGTCCCTACAAAGGACATGAACTCATCCTTTTTTATGGCTGCATAGTATTCCATGGTGTATATGTGCCACATTTTCTTAATCCAGTCTATCATTGATGGACATTTGGGTTGGTTCCAAGTCTTTAAGATAGAAAACACACTAAAATCTGTGAGTGTTTTCCTAACTGGGCAGCAAAGACCCGGCTGACCTGGAGTGTGTTGCCTGGGGGTGATCCCGTCACCCAGCCGAGGTGACGGCTCCCACCTCTCTCTGCAGGGGTGGGTTTGATGCCACGCACTCCCGAGGGCCCAGAGTATGGGTGCAGTAGCACACACTGCTTTTTAAAACATTTTTTATTTTTAATTATTATGGATACATAATAGTTGTACCTATTTATGGGGTACATGTGATTTTTTAAAATTTATTTTATTGAAGTAAAATATGCATATATCATTTACCGTCTTTACTATTTGTGGGCATAGAGTTCAGTAATAATAAATGTATTTATAGTCTTTTCTTCCCTTTTATCCTTTGTTTTCCCCACCCCTCCCCTTCCATACCTCTGATAATTGCAGTTCTCGTCTCTATGAGATCAACTCCGTTAGCTCCCACGTATGAGTGAGAACAGGCAATGTTTCTCTTTTTATGCTTGGCTTATTTCTTATTTATTTTTCAATACAGAGTTTTCCTCTGTTGCCCAGGCTGGAGTGCAATGGCGCAGTCTTGGCTCACTGCAACCTCTGCCTCCCGGGTTCAAGCTATTCTCCTGCCTCAGCCTCCTGAGTAGCTGGGATTACAGGCACCCACCCCCACGCCTGGCTAATTTTTCTTATTTTTAGTAGAGATGGGGTTTCACCATGTTGGCCAGGCTGGTCTCAAACTCCTGACCTCTGGTGATCCTGCCCTCCTGGGCCTCCCAAAGTGCCGGGATTACAAGCATGAACCACCACACCCATTATGCCTGGTTTATTTCACTTAACAGTAAAGCACTTTCATCCCCGTTGCCACAAATGACGGGGTTTTCTCCTTTATGGGTGAACGGTGTTGTGTTGTGGGCGTGCACCATGTTTTCTTTGTCCATTTATCCACTGACCGGTGCTGAGGCTGATTCCACACTGGGCTGTTGTGATCGGGAGTGAATGTAGGAGTGCAGAGGTCTCTTGTTCCCGATTCCCTTTCTCGGGATATATACTCAGCAGCAGGGCTGCTGGCTCGTGGGGGAGTTCCATGCGTTTCATCTTCCCATACAAGCATGCGATGCATCATGATAAAATCAGGGTAAGTAGCATATCCATCACCTCAAGAACAATCATTTCTTTATGTTAGGAACATTCCAATTTTACTCTTTTAGTTATTTTGAAACATTATACATTATTATGTATATATTATTATACATTATGTATAATATGAATTATATATGTATTATACATATTATATACAGTGTTATACATTATGTATAACATTATTATACATTATTAACTGTAGTCGCTCCATAGTGTCACTCATCCCTGGATTTTATTCCTTCTATCTCAAACTGTTTTTTACCCATTAACCATCCTTCTTTACACCCCCGCTTCCTTCTGCTTTTCCCAGCCTCTGGTAACCATCATTCTGTTTTCCGTCTCCACGAAATCAGTTCTAACTCCGTCTTCATGTGATCAATTTTTTATTTAAGCTTTAACGTATGAGTAAGAGCTTGCTGTATTTGTCTTTCTGTGCCTGGCTTATTTCACCTAATTTCTGCCTGTTCCATCCATGTTGCTCAGAATGACAGGATTCATTCTCTTTTATTGGCTGAATAATATTCCGTTGTGTATCAAGATGTGGAATCAGTCTAAGTGACCATTAGTGGGTGAGAGGATAAAATGTGGTGTATATATGCAATGGAATATTTTTCAGCCATAAAAAAGCCTGCTTTTTAAAATCCTAAGCCTTCTGAGTCCTGGCGTGCCTCTCAGTCCTAGGTTTTGGGTGAGCCATCGTGGGCCTGCAGGACGTACTCCAGTGACCGTGGACGCATAAATCAACCTTTCGTTTCTGTGTGTTCATCTGTGCAGTAGAAATGGTGTTTGCCCTCCTGTCTCCCTGGGAGAAAGGACTTGGAAAAGTCTTGAGACTAACGGGGCAGAGGCGCTGTTTGTCTGCTTGTCAGGGATGAGATGCACGTGCCTTTGACTCCATGGGTGTGTGGCCAGGTGGGGAAACGGGGTCCGCACCTGAACACATCTATTCATAGATGGCTCTGCATTGAAGAGGCCCAGGCCCCTCCCCGGCCTACTCTCTGCGTCATACCCACAGTCTGGGCTTCTCTCTGAGTCTAGGGGCTACGGCATCTGGGGCTGGGCAATTCTTGGTGGGGGCTCCTTTGAACCACAGGATGCTGAGCAGCACCCCTGTGTCCACCTACCCCATAGTCACGACAGTCAAAGATGTCCTTACAGTATCTCCAACATCGGCGAATGTCCTATGGGGGGAAAATCACTCTTTTGGGGGACCACTGTTCTAGACCTATTTGGGCTCAAATTGAGAGGATATTATGTTTTATTTTTTTAAGCATGACTCAGTAATTTATCCAACAGATTTTTTCACCTATACTCTAGTTTCTAACCTAGAGCTCTCTAGGTTACCAACAGACCAGGACAGTTAAACAGGTTACTATTAATTAAAGGGGTTTGTTTTTTCCTTTAATAGTGCATGCATGAAGAAAGTATTAACCTGGGAACAGTGGCGTTTCTGCTGAAAGCCTGGCCTTGATCGACGGAGCTCTGCTGTCTGGCCGCTGCGTGCGCTCCTATAAACCGGGGCCAAGCCTACATGTGAGGCATGCCAAGCCTTGGGCTCCGTGCCAGGGAGACTCGGGGAGGGTTTGCCAGTTAACCCATTCCTTTCTACCTGGTGAACCAATTGTTGGTTCTTTCTTTTTTCTCTTAAGCTAAGGTTTTTCCTTAGAAGCCTACAACTGTCTTTAGCTTCTTGGAGATGATGATACTAAGTATATCAGATGCTTTGACCCAAAGGCCGTGCCCAGGGTAAACTACCCTGGCTCTGGTGGGTCAAAACCAAGCTGGGGCAAGTCAGTTGGTTAATCCAGGGCTGCCACTGTGGCTGCAGAAAACAGTCGGCTCCTTGCATTTGGTTTCATTCATGAATTTCATATCTTGTTGTTGAATATTCTTCTGCAGATTTAAACAATTGTTCATATTATTATAGCTCTTCAAATATGACTCACTTAAGATTCTTGCCGAGCACCGTGGCTCATACTTGTAGTCCCAGTACTTTGGGAGGCTGAGGCGGATGGATCATTTGAGGTCAGGAGTTAAAGACCAGCCTGGCCAACATGACGAAACTCCATCTCTACTAAAAACACAACAGGTAGCTGGGCGTGGTGTAATCCTTGGAAGGCTGAGGCTTGAACTCAGGAGGTGGAGGTTGCAGTGAGCCTAGATTGCGCCACTGCATTCCAGCCTGGGTGACAGAGTGAGACTGTGTCAAAAAAGAAAAAGAAAAAAGTCTTGTATCTTAATTTTTTGTTTGTTTTAAAGTTTGGTTCTGCTCTGGATAGCTGTTTGTAAACAATATCAGAGCTGTCTTTGTCATAGTCCACACCCTAAAGAAAGGCTAGGAATAATTCTGATCATTTTATCAGCTAGTTTTTTCCATGATTAAAAACAACACATTCAAAAGGTGTCAGATAAGTGATACCTTTTTATGTTGAAAGGATAAGGGGTGTTGGAACAGCATCAGCATCCAGCCTCTGGTCTTCCCAGATGTGCTGCCATGGAGCCTGTGCCACCCAACCCCCACCACCGGCCCCCAAGCTCAGCTCAGGTGCCTGAGGGTCTCCATCTCCCCACGCCTCCTGGTCAGCAGCCCTGTTCCTGCACCCAGACTGGCCAACCCTTCTGAGCTTGAAATATCAGCATGTGATCTTAGCTTCCCTTGTTTCAGCCCTGAGCATTACAGCTTGACTTACTATACCAATAAACAAACCATTAACTTATCAATGAATTGATTGGCATCATGCTTCCCTTCCTTAGTTGGTCTTGTGGAGGTAGAGAGGAGGATGATAGATAGCAGAGTCTGGGAAGGGGGTGTGGACAGGAGGGGATGCAGAGAGGTAGACGGTTTCAAACATACGCTTAGATAGAAGGAGTAAGTTCCAGTGTTGATAGCGGAGTAGGCTGGCTGTGTTAGCAATAGCATATTGTATTAATGTATTTCAGAGCAGCTGGGGGAAGAGGACTGGAAATGTTCTGAATGGGTTGACGTTAAAAATACCCAGGGTGACGGACACCCCAGGACCCTAATTTGGTCATTACAGGTTCTGTGTGTGCAACAAATACTCACATGTACCCCACAAATATGTAAAATTATATGTGTCAATAAAATTGAAAAAATATGGGAAAAAAACCTTTCCTTTCCTGATAGAAACCCTTCATTCTTCATTTGCCATAGGAAATATTTCTTTTGGGATAAAATGAAGCTCCTGCTTTTACAATTTTTAAAGTGAGAAATCTCACACTTGTGACCCAAAATAAACACCTTTTCCCCAGAAATGCTGGTGCTCCCCTATCTGAGGAAGGGGGTGTGGGGTACCCCTCCTAATCTGGAGGATGCCTGAGCTCCTGGGATGTGTGGATGGGGGTAGGGGGGTGGCCACGGAAGCCTGAGCTCCTGCTCCTGGGATGTGTGGAAGGGGGTGACCACGGAAGCCTGAGCTCCTGCTCCTGGGATGTGTGGAAGGGGCTGGCCGTGGAAACTAGTTGGCAAGACAAAGAACAGGTGACAGCATTGGCCCTGACTTCTGGGGCTGTGTCTGATTTTTTGTTTTTAAATCTCTGTCTCACCCCTCCCATCCCTGACTGTCGCCCCCACCTTCCCCCAACAGTGTTGAAAGACCAAGCAAGGTTGTCCACATCCCATTCAGTCACATCTCTTTGATGTTTTAAACATAACTGTTTCTGCCCGTTAACTTTCTTGAAGTGAAAACTACTCAACCACTCCATTTCTGTCTAAAAATAAGTGACGCTTGAGCACAGCACTGTGCAGTTTCTTACGTGTAGCTGTGCCCGACCTGACTCTACAGGGTCTTTACCAGAGCCCATGCCTTCCACTAACAAGCGTGCGTGCTCACCGAGCTGGCTGACTCCCAGAAGGCCTGTTCAGGTGGCCTCGTTCTGCTCTGCACTCCCTGCCTATCGTTGGAACATTGTCCAACAAAATCGACACACCCGGAGTGATGATAACCACAGGAACAAGCATTATCTTTTATTATGTGTGTATATGCCAGCCACGTCCCATGCTGAATTCTTCATGTATGATCTGCCTTCATCCCACCACCATTTACACCATTGTCTGTGGCTTCAGACAATCTAGTTTCAGTCAACATTTCAAACTGCAGCAGAAGAGCACCATCTCCCTTCACCACCGCCTCCACACCACTGTGGTCAGCTGAATGAGCCTCAAGGGGGGGTTTTGCTGTAAGGTCACCGCCGGGCCAGTGCTTGGGGACCATCTCTCTACAGGGGAGGAAGGGCGACAGGCCTCACTCCTGCTGGGGCTGTTGGTTGTACAACTTACCTGGAATTGTGCACTCTTAGCTTTGGCTTAAAGAAATCTGTGATGCCAGAGGGCTAAATACATCATGCTGTTGCATTATTGGTCTTCCAAAGAAGCAAGTGCAGGACCACATGATGGTGTGTCGTGTTCTAACCTATTTTAGAATTTTACAGTTGACTGAGTCTCCCAAGAAGAAATCCTGAGGCGCTCTATAGAAATTTTCTATCAAGTAATGAAATCAGTGAGGGTGCTTTGCTGGGGTGATTGGTAGGGTCTCTGGACAAGAGCGTTCCTTCAGAGTGTTGGGGAGGTGAGCAGGGCTTGGGATGTGTGTTGGCGAGGGGCTGTTTAATCTCAGGCTCTACCTCTGAATTTCCGAGAGACAGGATAAAGCCATGATTCCTGGCCTTTGAAAACCATTAACATAGTGAAATTCCTGCCGCCTCTCTTTCTTGCACACCTAGTTTGGAACGCTGGTGTTTCCTGAGTCTAAGCCTAGAGAGCCGTTCAGAGCTGACCTCTCTGCATGCTTGCTCTGAATTCTAGAAGTGAAATGCTTTAATTTATTAAGGAATGTTGTAGCTTTAGGTTCTGTGGGGGAGGGAAAAGGATTAAACTAGGGAAAGCTTGATTCTGTAGGAAACAAAAAAAATAGTATTTACTCAGAAGCAGCAAAGCCCCTAAATCTCTGAATGCAGTAACCGTGTCTGCAGGAAGCTGGTGATAACACTATCTGGAATACACTTTTAAAGTCTGTTATCTCTAGGAGCTTGTTTTCTTCTGGTAGTTGGAATGTTCACCATTTGGAGTTAGTTGAGTGAAGAATTCAGGAAATCAGATTGGAAAAAAGCATTATCCAGTTGAGAAGACACATGGGCCCATCCAACAAGCATTCTGAAAGAAAAAGCCTACTGCTGTAACACAACAATATAATTTCCCTTTGTCTGTAACTTTAAAAAAAAAAATACATATGAGATGTCCGAGAAAGCCGCGCATAGGTGAACTAGCTTACTCCATTTATGATGGATTCGGCGATTGCCTAAAAGTTCTGGCCAAAACCACCTCTACACATAGAACGATCTCCTACATGGTTGGAAGGCTGTGGTTATTTAGACACAGCTCAAAACAATTTCGAATAAGTTAAAATGACTTCAGAGCCTGGGGCATGTTCTTAGATGTGATCGAATGACTCAACGTAAAAGCTTCTGTCCGACGATGGATTCGATACAGCCAACAAGGAGCTCCAAGGTTCATCTTGTGAGTCAGAGTCAACAAGACGGAGAATGTGACGTTGGCCAAAAAACTGAGATAAGGTTAAAGGTTTTATGCTCTGTTTTTCCTATGTGAGTCATAAAACTGGCTTGGAAGGCAAATTCCAAAAGGGTGTTTTAGGAAACGTTCGGGCTTTGGCTGTAGTAAGATAAATATTCAGCCTTCTAAGAAGACTTCAAAAGAGAAAACTCATCTGAATTTCTACGTTGTAGTACGTTTGGGCAAAATGAGTCTTCCTAATTTAGTAATATCTTCCTTGTTGGTGAAAGACAGCTTGGAACTGTGGTTGGTAGTTACTTTTCACATGTTCCATGGGCATCGTGACTTTGCAAATTAAAGAATGAGTCATTTCCTAGCAACTTAGCTCACGCATGCACTAGACAGGGAGCTTCGGAAGTGGCACTCAGAAAGCCCTCCCTTATTATTTTTTAATTGCTTTCTTTGCCACATGCATCTATGCAACACAAAATAATGAAATTACTTTTAGAGAACATTTTACTTTTCAAAATGTGGTTTGCAGAGCAGTTTTCTTACTACTCTAGAAGCAAGAGGATGCGTTAACATGTTTGATTAAATCCATGTTTAAATTCTGGGAACTCATGCAGGGAAAGGAAATTGTATGGTTCCCACTATGGCATATTAACTAGTAAAATGCTGGGTGGCGGTTGACTTGGAAGCAGCGTCCGGGATAGCGCATGTTCCAGGAATACTCTGAAAGCTGATGCCGTTAGGGTTGCATGGTTGACTCCTGGGCCTGAGACGGCCTCAGGATGCTGCAGCAGCCTTGGTGGCATCCTCTTCAGCAGGGCGGCGGCTGGGACTGGCGCCTTCCCCTCAGTCTCTTTATTTACCAAAAAACTGCATGCACAGAAATGACAGCAGCAGCTCTGGGTATGGGAATTTAGGAGCTGTCTTCAGTTTTGCCGGAGCCCCAGGGTTACGGCCGCTTTACATCCCAGTCCTCTCAGGGAGGTCCCAGTTTCTGCTGCAGTTCAGGCCTCATCATGGGTCATCTTTTCTCCTCCTGAGATGTGGGCTTGGAGGATGGGACGTCGTCACCCTAAGAAGGGTCCGTTTCTTGGTGGTGCAGGCTCAGTCTCTTCGGCCCAGGCCACATGCCTGCTTCCTTGTTTCCTTGCCCCCTGAGCTTCATGGAAGTCAATCTGGAAAGTCAGGTTCACTGCAGATGGCAGTTTGTTCAGTGTTGCTCCCAGAACTGAAGAATGGAGCGCTCTATTGTGCATGCAGAATGAAGCATAATTCTTAGCAGAAACCAGGGAGGCCGGGCGCGGTGGCTCATGCCTGTAATCCCAGCACTTTGGGAGGCCAAGGCAGGCGGATCACGAGGTCAGGAGATCGAGACCATCCTGGCTAACATGGTGAAACCCCGTCTCTACTAAAAATACAAAAAAATTAGCCGGGCGTGGTGGCAGTCGCCTGTAGTCCCAGCTACTAGGGAGGCTGAGGCGGGAGAATGGCAGGAACCCGGGAGGTGGAGCTTGCAGTGAGCCGAGATCGCGCCACTGCACTCCAGCCTGGGCAACACAGCGAGACTCTGTCTCAAAAAAAAAAGAGAAACCTGGGAGTTTGGGGTGGTAGAGGTCACTACAAATGCAACCCCAAGGCTAGGTTATCTCTTTATTTACGTCTCCACCTACCCACCTACCTACCTATTGTACTTATAATATTCTAAGGAATATGGCCTCCAAGAGTCATTCATGGCTTTGCACGTGGCCATCTGTTACTAGTGAGTCCTTGTGTGGACAGAGCACTCGCAGCAGGACAGAACATAAACGGTGCCTCCCAGGGTGCCCTGTGCAGAGGCGAGGCCTGCATCCGATCTCACACTTGCTCACCCCTGCCCTCCGGGGGACAGCTATACTGGGCTCATCTGCACTGCAAAGGAAATCTGTTTTCAGAGCAAGGGGAGACAATAATAATAATAATAATCCCTAGAGTGAGACTGGGCTGTGTTTAGAAGATGTTCCACTGCTTTGTCATGGAGGTAGGGGGCCTGGTGATGGGCAGTCCCTGTACCAGCCTGTGAGCCAGTGGCTAGGTGCCTAGGGGGTCTCGGGAGGTGCAGACGGGGCTGCCAGTGCTGAAATGAACCAGCTCTGTTTTGGGTTCTGTTCCATTCCAGACTGTTTTCTCCTTTCTTGTTTATTACATGTATGACACTAAATTATAAACACACAGGTGGCCAGGCATGGTGGCTCACGCCTGTAATCCCAGCACTTTGGGAGGCCCAGGCAGGCAGATCACTTGAGGTCAGGAGTTGGAAACCAGCCTGGCCAACATGGTGAAACCCTGTCTCTACTTTAAAACAGAAAAACAAAAACAAAATTAGCCAGATGTTGGTAGTGTGTTCCTGTAATCCCAAGTACTCCGGAGGCTGAGGCAGGAGAATTGCTTGAACCCGGGAGATGTAGGTTGCAGTGAGCCGAGATCGTGCCACTGCACTCCAGCCTGGGCAACAGAGCAAGACTCTGTCTCAAAATAAAATAAAATAAAATAAGCACACGTGTATATATGATATTTCTGGTAGAAATTTACATTTATAAATATAAGTATACAAATTGGCCAGCTATCAAGGTGCCTGCACTATTGATTAATTTATATATAGAACTCCATAATCTATGAGTCATTTCAATTTTTAAAACCTTTCTTCATTTTTCCCGTCCTCCTGACCATCACTAAGGTGGGCTTATGGATCCAACAGTAATCTATCATGAGCTTTTCTAAATCCTTAATAGTTATTCCTTCTTAAGATTAAATGCTGTGGAAAGCAAGTTACGTAGATGAAGTTACCAGTGGGCATCGCTGCATTTCCTGATCTTGTGTATTCCGTGGAGATAAAGATGGGGATGCATTTAGCACTGAAAGGTGATTGTCGGCCGGGCGCGGTGGCTCACACCTGTAATTCCAGCACTTTGGGAGTTCGAGGCAGGTGGATCATCAGGTCAGGAGTTCGAGACCAGCATGGCCAACAAGATGAAACCACGTATCTACTAAAAACTACAAAAATTAGCCAGGTGCAGTGGCAGGCACCTGTAATCCCAGCTGCTCAGGAGGCTGAGGCAGGAGAATCACTTGAACCCGGGAGGCAGGTTGCAGTGAGCCGACATCACGCCACTGCACTCCAGCCTGGGTGACAGAGTGAGGCTCCGTCTCAAAAAAAAAAAAGGTAATTGTCCTTGGGCTTCTTCTATCAATATGTCCTCACATATTGATATCTGATTCCCTAATGCAGCAGTGTGTCATTAATGGAGGGTAAGGCAGACAATTATTATTCAGCTGTGCTGTTTAATACTATTTAACATATATCCCAAGTGGCCCAGGTTGCCTTGGCAGACGGAGCCCCTGACAAAATGCTCCCGTGTATGTCCTGTGGTCGACAATGCTGTGTGCCTGTGAGTTTGTGCTGAAGTATGATAAACACGTTGGGTGAACGTGATGCCTTTCAACCTCTCGGGAAACGCTGGGCCATAGGAGAATGGCTTGATTCCTCGTTGCACTCTGAGGCTGAGTCTAGGCAGACGTTCCCATTACTAGGGACTCAAGGTGAGGACTTTCCCACAATTCACTGCTTTTATCCAGCGCTGGAACTGCCCTGTCTTCTGACCAGCGGATGCTCAGGGACTGACATTCACTGTCGTTTTTCCCGTTTTATGTAATTTAAGGATCACTTCCCATTTAGTGAAGTTTATCTCATTTTTAAAAGATTCTCCCTTTCTCCCCTAGGGCTACCAGGGCATGGTGGACGGAGGCTCGAACATCGCGGAGGCTGACTGGGAGAGCGTCTCCAGCATCCTGCAAGTGGTAGGTACTGGGCTGTGTCCACAGGGTTCTCTGAGTTAGAGACTCTTTTATGTCTAGTAAGTTCCCAGAACACTTGAGCTCAGATCAGTTGAGAAATAGAGATTATGTGGACAGAACAGACTTTGTGAGCAGCTCTTTACTTGTGGTTTGATTTTTAGAAATGCATGTGTTAATCTGTGAGTCACTTTGAGTACTTGTTAATATAAATAATCCAAATCGGTGCCTCCCTGCTGAAGACGCTTATGGGGCCCACACCTTCGTGCTGGTCCAGGCTCTCTCTGCACTGGGTGCCTCCTGAGCTCTGACACATCAGAAGAGAGGTGGAGGGAATTTTGACAACCACGGAAGTTAGGTGGAGCAACATTTACAAAACATCGGGACAGTGTGGGCTGAATTCACACAGGGGAGCGTTTCCGTTCTGCGGTCGTGATTGACGGAGGAAGACAAGACGTGAACGGAGAGTTGAAGTGTGTATGTGTATCAGTGAGTCTGTGTTTCTGTGTGTGGTATATGTGGTGTGTGAATCTCGGTGTGTGTGTAACTGTGTGAGTTTGGTGTGTGTCTGTATGTAGGTGTGTGAGTGTGTATGTGTTAACTGTGTGAGTTTGTGGCTAGTGAATGTGTATCTGTGTGTGGGGTGTGTGTATATGTGGTGTCCTTGTATGTGTAGGTGTGTGTGGTGTGTGTGTGTGTGTGAAAGAGAGTGAGCGAGAGAATGGGAATGGCACCCACTCCTCTGCAGCCCAGTTATCCTGGTTTCGTTCCTGAGTTGCGGCCACCTCGTCTCTTTGGTTGGAGTTTCTGGGTTGCTGGCTCTACCTCCCATTGTGCTGGCTCTCATGCCGCCCCCCAGGTTTTTGTCCAGGCAGAGTCCAGAGAGCACCCCTGCCCTGCTCTGCACCCCCACCCTTACCTGCCTTGGGGGTTGGGTTGTAAGTGGTCTCGGTCACGCTTGGTGCCAGTGACGTAGGATCGTGTGGAGTGAATTCCAGTTTCTGTAACCTTTTCATAATGTTTTGATAAATTAGTGGTAGGTTTCATGTAAAAATATGAGCTTTTCTGGGATTTGGAATATTAGTAAGTCTCTGTATGTGAAAATGAGCTGTGTGTGTGCACCATTGGTGTATCGAAACACGCACTCACATCACCTCAGGGGTCTCCTGGGAGCTGCCTGCAGACCGAAGTCAGGGAGAGCTTTGCCTCCAGTGCAGAGACAACCCCCGCTGTGCTTATGAGCACCTTGCTTGACAAAGTCAGCACGCGCTTAGGGATCCCGTACGGATGGAGTTTGTTGGTGCATTCATGGTTTTATTTAAAGAAATCCTGCATTTGTGGATCCCAACAACAATTCTTAGTTTTTGGAAAACCAAGTGTGACAAATCATGATCTATGTCTGCTGGAAGTTTGGATGAAAGAATTTATGATCCTGAAGATGTAGCTCTTTAAAAGGGGCAGTGGGTATGTGGTGCAAAAAAAAAAAAAAAAATCCCCCTGGCCCCAGGTTCCTGCTGGTTTTACTTGCAGGTGCTCTAAGGGGTGACTGAAGGGAGAAGCCTGGCTGCTGGTCACACCACTTCCCTTGTCCTGGCCGGCATGCTCTGGTGGTCAGTGGGCTTGTCTTTGGTTCCACGTGCACCTGGTTGAACTCGTTGGCTGGTGCTGAGGCGGCTGCTGTGGCGGCTGCTGTGACACCGCAGGCTGGTTCCTGCTCCATGTATTTAATTGACGGTTGCCGTGTGCCTGGCTCTGCACCGTCCCTGGCTCCTCGTGGGTGTGATGCGCCTGTCTTTGTCCACGGAATGCTGGTCTGGGACTAAAAACAGGAAAATCACAGTCTTCCATAGCTAGTTACTAACTCACAAGATGAAAATGAGAAAAATGTAAATTCCGGCACCCCGTGTTTATAGTCGGCCTGTGTGTGCCATCCACCTGGCTCTCTGTCATACTGAGAGGAGATAAATTAGCTGGTGTCGTCTTTCCCAGGGTGGGACGATCATTGGCAGCGCGCGGTGCCAGGCCTTCCGCACGCGGGAAGGCCGCCTGAAGGCTGCCTGCAACCTGCTGCAGCGTGGCATCACCAACCTGTGTGTGATCGGCGGGGACGGGAGCCTCACCGGGGCCAACCTCTTCCGGAAGGAGTGGAGCGGGCTGCTGGAGGAGCTGGCCAGGAACGGTGAGTGGACGCCTGCTCCTCTGTCCTGCGGGTTTTTGCCCTGTTTCCGAGCTTTGGAACAGACACGTTTCCCTCTTCACTGTGGCAGAAGCACCTGTTCTCACAGATCTTGCAGGTCACCATCTCAGGACTTTTTATGATCTCAAAAACAACCTCAATGATCATAAGAATGCTAGTAATTTAACCTTACCATGTGCCAGGCACCCTTTGACCTTTTACACAGATGGTTTTATGGAATCCTCACGACAGCCGTCTAAGCCAGGTTTTAGATCATCCCATTTACAGATGAGGAATCAAATGGCCACTCAGCCGTGGGGCGAGCCGGGTCCCCAGCAGCCTGGGACACTAGCATCCACCTTTCAGCCCTCACACTGTATCCCTCCAGCTCGCTGGGGTCCTTTAAAACTGAAGTTGTCACAGGACTTTAATTTATTTAGATGATAAATCTCTGCCAATACATCATCCAGTACTAACTTTGGCAGTACTTAGGAAAGCATTTCTGAGAGCCCGGTGTGTATGAGGTTTTTGTTTGTTTGTTTTGTTTGATTGTTCGATTTTGTTTGTTTTGAGACAGAGTCTCTCTCCATTGCCCAGGCTGGAGTGCAGTGGCACGATCTTGGCTCACTGCAACTTCTGCCTCCTGGGTTCAAGCAATTCTCCTGCCTCAGCCTCCCAAGTAGCTGGGATTACAGGCATGCGCCACCACACCCAGCTTTTTTTAAATTTTTTTATTTTTAGTAGAGATAGGGTTTCACCGTGTTGGCCAGGCTGGTCTCGAACTCCTGACCTCAGGTCATCCACCTGCTTCGGCCTCCCGAAGTGTAGTTTTTCTCCCTTGAAGCGGTTATTATGTAATTTCAATGCAATATTAAATATGACCAGGGAAGCATATTGTTTATAGCAACTCGATGAGAGGCGGCATTGAGGCAAAGCAGCTGTCCCCAGGTTTGTGAACGTCCTCGTAGGGGATGGAGAAGGCTGCCCGTTGGAAGCAGCCAGGCCTCACGGTTCCCGCTTGTCCACCTCATCCTGTCTGGCACAGCATAGTGAGTGCACTGACCGGGACAGTGGCCATGAGTCCGGGCCTAAGCTTGCCCCTGGCCCTTCAATGGTTCCGATTCCCTTTATGCAGAACTGCCCAGCCTAGGTCTGTCCTGAGTGCGAGGTAGATGCCCACCCACGATCCAGCTTCCCACAGATGCATGAGAAACCAGTGTGAAGATGGCCTAGTGTCTTAGATTCTTAATTCCGTAATTGTAACGTATCCTTGTTCAAAGCCGTGTCATTCTCTGAAGCTGTTGCCAGGAAGTACTGAGATTTTTGTTTACCGATTGCAAACGTGGATCCTTTCTTTTATTTTTCTAATCCACTGCTCTTGTCTAAGTGCCAGGTGACAGCGCCCATTGTGTGTAACTGCTGCCAGCTTTGTCTGGCTTCTCTTTCCTTAACTATGCAGAATCTGGTTGCCTTGAGTTCTGAGAAAATAAAGAATCGGCCAGGGCAGTAGCTCACAGCTATAGTCCCAGCACTTTGGGAGGCCAAGGCAGGAGGGTCACTTGAGCCCAGGAATTTAAGACCAGCCTGGGCAACATAGAGTCTGGCTCTACAAAAAAAATTGAGAAATCAGCCAGGCATAGTTCTAGCTTCTCAGGAGACTGAGGCAGAAGGATCGCCTGAACCCAGGAGTTCAAGGCTGCAGTGAGCTATGACGGTGCCACTGCACTCCAGCCTGGTCAACAGAGTGAGACCCTGTCTCAAAAAAAATGATGATAAAGAAATGATACCAATAACAAATAAGAGAGTGGTTGATTTCTCTACCCACGGCCATTCTGCCTCACCCCTAGTGGGGCACCCCCCGAATGCGCCGTGGTTACGGCGACGAGACGTGCTGTTTGCTCCCCACGCAGGCCAGATCGATAAGGAGGCCGTGCAGAAGTACGCCTACCTCAACGTGGTGGGCATGGTGGGCTCCATCGACAATGACTTCTGCGGCACCGACATGACCATCGGCACTGACTCCGCCCTGCACAGGATCATTGAGGTTGTTGACGCCATCATGACCACGGCCCAGAGGTAAAGCGCTCAGAGGAACCGGCGGGAGGCCAGTGGGGCCCGATGTGTGCCCAGCTCAGACGTTACCACGGGCTCTAGAACATTCTGCAGATTGCGTGTCCTGGTGCTGGTCTCGTAACTTGGCTTTTAGGAGCTGTTGCCAGAAAATTGTTCTCTGGTCTGCTTTTCATTTTTAATTTTAAAACATTCCTTGTTTTTAACCTGATGATAAAAGAAAACAGTTGATTAGAATTTGGAAGGAAGAAACAAAGTAATTATCATCTAAATGTCCTACCCAAACATCTCCGGAAGGAGTGGCAAGCGGGAAACTGTCGTGTGGATTTTCCACACCACTCATTAGAAATGCAGCCAGCGATGTCCTGCCCTGTGTAACCTAGGGATTCACGAAGTGTCGTGGGGGCCACAGCGTTTGATCCGAGGTGCTCTAGGCTCAGCAGGTTATCACTAATGACTCTGTGGGGCACTGTACAATTTCTGAAGCAATTTGCATGAAACCATGTGAAATGGTAAATAGAATAAGTGTCTCCCCTTAAGGATGAGGTGCTTGAGACTGGGAGAGTGCTGAATCCAGTCCCCAGCATGGCGCCTCCCAGTCCTCTGTGTGCGTGTCCTGTTCCCAGTGATGCCTCACTGGACATTCTCAGTGCGTGGGCGTGAACCCCACAGTTGGTGGAAAATCACCAAGCTGGAAGGCTGCTGGGAGCAGTTGGATTTTTCCATTCCCTGGGAAGACCCACAGTCTCTGGGCATTAACCACTTAGGGACACTGGCACTCACTTGTTTCCATGGGAGAGATCCAGCCGTGGCTCGCGATAGCAGCTGCCGACTGTGCCCAATAGAGAAGGTATCTGGGAAGGAGCCCAGCACGGGGCCTGGGAGTGTGAGTGTGTCCTGGCACAGGCAGGCAGACGGTGTCAAATGTGCAACTGGAGAGCACAGAGGTGGCTCAAGTCCCCTTCCTCACAGGAGTCTGGAAGGCTACTGCATAGAGTTTGCCTTAGTAGAAAATGGACCATTTTTGAAGCCTAGGTCCCTGCAGGCCTCCTGGCTAACTCGGCTGTCAAAGCCCCTTTTCTCTGCTTTCTGAGCTGTGTCCAGGGCTGAGTGGGTGCTCCCTCTGTTCCTCTGCTTTCTGAGCTGTGTCCAGGGCTGAGTGGGTGCTCCCTCTATTTCTCCGCTTTCTGAGCTGTGTCCGGGGCTCCCTCTGTTTCTCTTCCAGCCACCAGAGGACCTTCGTTCTGGAGGTGATGGGACGACACTGTGGGTACGTACCTGCGGTGGGTCCGGTGGACGTGGTTCAGGTGGGGGACCCTTAGCATCATCTCCCTGAGGCTGCACACCACATCCTGAATGCTCCCGTGGAGAGTCCTGGAGGGGCTGGCGTCCCGCTTCATACCTGGCATTAGGTCTGCCCGTCTCGCTGAGTGGGGTGCCTGGGGTGCCCTTGTGGGAAGGATCCTTCTGGGGTGTTGATGCCGTTGCCTTATCCACATAGGTACCTGGCCCTGGTGAGTGCCTTGGCCTGCGGTGCAGACTGGGTGTTCCTTCCAGAATCTCCGCCAGAGGAAGGCTGGGAGGAGCAGATGTGTGTCAAACTCTCGGAGGTAATGTGGGTCCCATGGCCGTTGATAGCGGGCGATGCTGGCTGCGTTGCTTTAATCAGGATCCCAAGTGGGACGGCATTTTAAGCAAGTGAAAAAATTTCTCTGTCTCCAGCTTGTCACACTTTGTATTTCAGTCTATGGACTGTGAGCGTGGGGCATGTTTTCCTCTATGAAGGCTGAGACTCAAGGCAGAAGAGGTCTCATTTAAGACCTGAGGCTGAGACAGAGAGAGCCTGGTTAGAATGCCCCATGCGTGCCTAACTCTGGCAGGTGGACTTCAGGCACTGTTGGCTCCAGGCTCCACACAGCCACCCCTACCATTTTCTACGGGCGGGTCTTTAGTTTGGGGCTTTATAGAAAGCGAGCCCATTGAGGATGAGTTAATCCACATCGTGGAGTGGTCGCTATGTTCCTTTGGCAACCTCTTTAGGCTCATGTGACTGCAGTGAGCACAGGAAGGACGATGGGGACAGCAGCCATGGTGGCCCAGCAGTGTGAGGCCTTTTGGGTGCAGCTGCGGTCGCCAGAAACCCACTGTCTGGGCCCTGTGTCCACTCACGCTGTGTTTTCTCTCCAGACTCTCTGCTGCTGGAGCCTGTGTGCAATATAACCTCATCCCAGTGGCCAGGCTTTGGGGCCTCCCCTGGGAGGGGCCGGGGGGGAGTGATTCACAGGAAGGTGGCAGGAAACTCTGGAGGGAGGCAGGAAGCATGGAGTGCACGGGGCGCCTGTGGGGCGTCCACCTGTGTGTCCTTCCTCATGGGAACTCCTGTCAATCACACCAGCACCCTCTACCTGGGGCTGACTGGGGGCCACATTTCTATCTGTGGTGGTGATGTGAGCTCCCAGTCCCAAAGAGCTCTCTTCCAGTGAGCCACAGCTGCCCTGCCCCTTCACCCCTGCCCCTCTCCTTGCCCCTGCCCTGCCCCTGCCCTGCCCCTGCCCTGCCCCTTCACCCCTGCCCCCTCTTCGTCCCTGCCCTGCCCCTTCACCCCTGCCCCTCTCCTTGCCCCTGCACCTGCCCCTTCACCCCTGCCCCCTCCTCGTCCCTGCACCAGCCCCTTCACCCCTGCCCCTCTCCTTGCCCCTGCATCCCTGCCCCTTCACCCCTGTATCCCTGCCCCTTCACCCCTGCCCCTCTCCTCGCCCCTGCCCCGCCCCTTCACCCCTGCCCCTTCACCCCTTCCCTGCCCTGCCCCTTCACCCCTGCCCCTCTCCTCACCCCTGCCCCTCTCCTCACCCCTGCCCCTCTCCTCGCCCCTGCCCCTCTCCTCGCCCCTGCCCCTCTCCTCGCCCCTGCCCCTCTCCTCGCCCCTGCCCCTCTCCTCGCCCCTGCCCCTCTCCTCGCCCCTGCCCCGCCCCTTCACCCCTGCCCCTCTCCTCACCCCTGCCCCTCTCCTCGCCCCTGCCCTGCCCCTTCCCCTCTCCCCGCCCCTGCCCTGCCCCTTCACCCCTTCCCCTCTCCCCGTCCCTGCCCTGCCCCTTCACTCCTGCCTGTCTCCTCGCCCCTGCCCCTCTCTTCACCCCTGCCCCTTCCCCTTTACCCCTGCCCCTCCCTGCTGTCACCCAGAGCACCTTTCACCACCTTCTGATGTCACTGGGAAGCAGCTCTTAGGAAGTTAGGCAAAGATTCCTACCCAGAAAGAGGCCAGTTCAGTTTGAGACAAACTTCTGTGGTTTTGTTGCAGTTGTTGCTAAGAACAGGATTAGGAATTCGAGAGCTTTAATTTTCTGTCTCCGCAGAACCGTGCCCGGAAAAAAAGGCTGAATATTATTATTGTGGCCGAAGGAGCAATTGATACCCAAAATAAACCCATTACCTCTGAGAAAATCAAAGAGGTGAGTGTGTGTAGCTGCTCACTTTCCCTCGGTTTCTGCCTGGAAGCAGGGGAGGCTAGTGTCATGGGCAGGCTTGGTTTAGAACATTGAATTATTAACTTTTCATCCTTGATATTTAAAACATTTTCATAATGACTCAGAAGTTGGACGGCAGGGGAAACATGCAGCTTCCGCTCCTGGGAGCCCATTCTACTTACGTTCCCTCTTGCCAAGCCCCTGGAGGTTCTGGGCTCCCCAGCAGACATAGAGGGGGTCAGCTCGAGTAGCCACGCGTGTTCTTTGGATTGGAATGTTCCGGCTCTTAAACGTGCGCTGCTCTGAGAATGAGGACTGACCGCTTGGCAGCCGACCCAGGCTTCTGTTTGCCGCAGTGGGAAAAGGCGGCGTCTTGCTGTTCCCTGTGCCCTCCTGTAACCCAGAGCATCAGCTGAGCACATTCTTACTCACAAAGAAAGCCGCTGTGTCCTCGTGGCCCTGCCCGGGGACGGGCTCTGGCAGGCTTCATGCCCTGGGACTTGCTCAGGCCGGTGCCTGCCCGTCTGCAGAGGACTCTGATGCCATGCACTGCACCCCTGCTGTAGACGGGGCCGCAGGCTGCCGGGGCTGGGGATGGGCTGTGGCTGCAGCAGCCGCGGGGCAGAAGACGTCCCCACCTGGCTTTGCAAGTCGGCTTCTTTATTGTGCTTTGTTATGGTCAGTTAAGGAGCAAAACATGTCTCCGGATATGAAAACAGTGACGGACACCTGGGAAAGACATCTGCCAATATTTATAAGTGGTCATCCATAAAGTCGAGGCAAAGATTTTATTTCCCACTTAACTGTAATTCAATTATAGGACAATGGACCAAGAAGGAACCAAGGAATTCACATAGCCCAGCCCCACTGTTCTTACAGAGGAATAAGCTGAGTTCCAGAGACAGTCAGTGGCCTCTCCAGATCACCGGGCCAGCGTGTCCGTGGGCTGGGGTGAGGGGAGTGCCTTGATTGGACTGGGTTGTGCTGTTCAAATCACAGCTGAACAAATTTAAGCTGGTTAAAGGAAGATGTTTACATTTTTTTGTAAAATATAAGTAATAGTTTAAATGCAAGCTACTCAAACTTTATTTTTTTATTTTTCTTTTTTAAAGCAACGAACATGTTACTTGTGTTCATTTTCTAGGTGCGAGCCAAGATTTTGTCTGGTAACAACAGTATTATTTTCAAAACCAAGTTTCAGCTGCCTGTTATATACACTGAACGTTCTGCTAGGAAACAAAATTTAGAAATAACTTTTCCCATTTAGATCTGAAGAAAGAGCGAAAAACCTTTTCCAGTGCCCAGTACCTCCTTCCAGATCTGGGCTGCTGTGTCCACATCACAGTTCCATGTCCTAATGAGACATTTCCTTGCAGCTCGTCGTCACGCAGCTGGGCTACGACACACGTGTGACCATCCTCGGGCACGTGCAGAGAGGAGGGACCCCTTCGGCATTCGACAGGATCTTGGTGAGTTGGGAAGGGTTGGACATCTTCACAAGGTCTCTAGGAGGAAGCGTTTCTGGAGAGGCACAGGCGCCAGCCGGCCGTGGAGGCTGGCAAGATCCTCCCCCAGAGATGCCGGCGGCCCGGCCCTCATCTTAACGATCCTTGAGACCTTTGGTGTAGACCAGTCTCTAGGCCTGCAGCCATTCAGATGCGGGGAGAGCTCCCTAATGTGGGAAGGCAGTGCCTGGTGTTGGCATGACGTGGACCCCAGAGGGCACAACCCCAGGGCAGAAAGGCTGTGTTTCTGTATGAGTTTCTGAAACCCAACTCGGGGCAGCAGGAATCCCAAGTACAAACCCTCAGTTCTTAACACTCCTGCTCTCCATCTGCTCTGATCGCCCCTCTGTTCCCGTCTTGCCGATTCTAAAGGAGTGGAAATCCCTTGGCTCTAAAGAGTTGGGCTGGAAGTGGGAGGGACTGTGAGCACCTGACTGAGGTCATTGGAGGTCATGGAAAGATAGCAGGAGGTGACAGGGACCGGACAGGGCGGGAGGCGGCCCCTGACCCACACGGACCTGGTTTCCAGGCCAGCCGCATGGGAGTGGAGGCAGTCATTGCCTTGCTAGAGGCCACCCCGGACACCCCAGCTTGTGTCGTGTCACTGAACGGGAACCACGCCGTGCGCCTGCCACTGATGGAGTGCGTGCAGATGGTGAGTGGGCAGCCCATGGCCAAGGGCGGGGCGGGGACGGCTGGGACACATGCTGCTTGTCGGGCCAGCCTGGGCACCTCGGGTGTCTCATCGGTGCACACTGCGTTACACGGCCTTTCTGAGAAGGAGGTGAGCTGTCTGTGGGGAGGGAGCAGGCTTGTGTTCTCACCCACACCTGCAGAGCCTGCGCCGTCTTCGCTCTTTGGTTTTCTAAGTTACCATCCATCTCTGTGGCACATAGTCGTAACCTTCCCTGAGGGGGGTCTAGAGCATCGGGATCCTCAACAGTCAAGGATGCAGGTGGCCCCAGGGCGCCAGGTGCTGCAGAAGGACAGTGCAGGGAGGTGGCCGAGAGAGAGAGAAATCCATGGACAGAGTGCAGGGGAGGAGGGAGTGACAGACTTCCGTGGGGCAGAGGGGGCAGGGAGGCAGGGAGGCGGGTGTGAGAGAGATCTGTGGGGTGGTATTTTGTACAGAAGGTGGGACCTTCCCAAACTTCTCCAGTTTCAGCCACTTCCTGTCCTCCTATCCCCAAGGACATTCAGGTCTGTGATGGGACACAGGGATAGCTCTGGTCACCCGAAGATACAACCACCCTTCTTGGGCCAGGGAACTGCTTGCCTGCAAATGAACAAAGGGAAAAGCAGTTCCAGCTTTTCAGGCATTGCTCAGTAGTGGAGGTGGCTGTGGAGTTAGCTGCATTTGAAGTTATTGTATTTATTTATTTACTTATTTATTTATTTAGAGACGGAGTCTCACTCTGTTGCCCAGGCTGGAGTGCAGTGGCGCGATCTCGGCTCACTGCAAGCTCCGCCTCCTTGGTTCACGCCATTCTCCTGCCTCAGCCTCCCGAGTAGCTGGGACTACAGGTGCCCGCCACCACGCCTGGCTGAATTTTTTTTTTTTTTTTTTGTATTTTTAGTAGAGGTGGGATTTCACCGTGTTAGCCAGGATGGTCTGGATCTCCTGACCTTGTGATCCGTCCACCTTGGACTCCCAAAGTGCTGGGATTACAGGCGTGAGCCACTGTGCCCGGCTGTTGTTTTATTTTTCAGAGTTCATTCATGATTCATGACTCCTGTTTTGTTGCCTCTTAACACACACAAAGAAGTCATGAAGCAATCAAGTCAGGGACTTGTTGAAAGTCACCTTGTAAACATAATTTCCAAAAGCCCAAGGGAGAAAATAGTATTTGTGTGTATGTGTGTGTGTGTGTGTGTGTGTGCAGGCTTATGTCTCTGTGTATGTATGTATATGTGTGTGCATGTGTGTCTCTGTATATGCATGTACATGCAGGTTTATGCATATGTGTGCGTGTTTGTGAGTGTGAGGTAGTTTGTGTCTGCGTGTGTGTATGTTTATATGCATGAGTATGCATGTTTTTGTGAGGTGTGTGTCTGCATGTTAGTGTGTGTGCATGTGTGTATATGCATATGTGTACATTTGAGTGTGAGGTATGTATCTGCATGTTAGTGTGTGCATGTATGTTTATATGCATGCGTGTGTGTGAGGTAATGTGTCTGCATGTCTGTGCATGTATGTTTATATGCATGTGTGTGTATGTTTGGGAGAGGTAGTATGTGCCTGCATGTTTGTGTGTGTGTGCAGGTACGTTTCTATGCAGATGTGTGCATGTTGGCATGAGTGTGAGGTAGCATGTGTTTGCATGTTTGTGTGTGCAGGTATGTTTATATGCATCTGTGTGCATGTTGGTATGAGTGTGAGGTAGTGTGTGTCTGCATGTTAGTGTGTGCCTGTGTGCATGTGAGAGGCAGTAGGCTTAAAAGGCTCAGAGCACTGAACGACATGCGGTACGTGTATTTTGAGCCTGTGTCTCGTGTCTCTGCTTGTCTAGAGATGACCGTGGTAGGTGTCACTTGCCCTGACCTTGAAACCACCCTTGTGTGGCTTTGTTTTTAAAGCTGAGGGAGCCACTACTGTGCACCTGCTGTTTGTCAGGCGTCTTCCTGAGGGTCTGACGTGTTTGAATAACCTTAGAGATTGCTGGAAGTAGGAGTATTTTTCTCATCTTACAGATGAGGAAATTGAAGTTCAGAGCGAGAAAGAACTTGCCCGAGATCCTGACGTTGCCTGGGGCTGCCTGGCGTGCATCAGGCCCAGCCCCGTGTCCCAGGGCCTCGATCCGGGCCCCTTAGCTCCCCCGCCCGCTGTGACCTCGCTCCCGTCCCATATCCCCCAGTGAGCTGGTGTGTTTTGTTTTGTTTTTCCCCACCATAATCAAATTGAGAATTCCTTAGAACCATGCCTGAGAGATTTCATTTCCTCCGGCTTTGTTCTCTTGGAGCTCAATCTTCACAATGTTGTGTCCACAAACAGCAGGTGACACCTTCTCTTTTTCCTCAGAAGCCTCCTGAGCTAAGCAGTCCCCAGGGCTCTGACCTCACAGCCGGGCAGTGAGGGGCTGGCTGCCAACCAGCATTAGGACACACTTGGCGGCCGGTCGTCTAGACCATTAACCCTGGGGCTGCCAGCTGCCTGGGTCAGACTGGAGGAGGCTGGTGGGAAGGACCGAGCCAGTCTCCACCCACCCCATCCATGATGCACCAGGTCCTGACACATTCTTCTTTTCATCGTTGTTTTAAAAGACTCAGGATGTGCAGAAGGCGATGGACGAGAGGAGATTTCAAGATGCGGTTCGACTCCGAGGGAGGTGAGGTGCTTTGGAGAAAGCTCTGCCCTGTCAGGAACACATACCCCTCAGGCCCAGCCACTGCAAATGTGCTTAGGGGTTGTGCTTGTTCTATGTCAATATGAAAAATCAGAAAGTCAGGCAGTACTCACAGCACCGCTTTTGCAGTAGCAGGCCCTGGTGACTGGTTAGAGAGAAATCATTTTCTAAATTTGCCATTGGTCCTTTTTGGCAAGGTGGTGGTTGCTTAGGAGCTAATGAGATTAAGGCACAAGGTGACTTATGGCCTTTTAAAAACAAACCAAAACAAAAAACGGAGTCTCCTTCTGTTGCCCAGGCTGGAGTGCAGTGGTGCCATCTCAGCTCCCTGCAACGTCTGCCTCCCATGTTCAAGCAATTCTCGTGCCTCAGCCTCCCGAGTAGCTGGGACTACCGGCGCGTACCAGTGCGTGTTACCATGTGCAGCTAATTTTTGTATTTTTAGTACAGACGAGGTTTCACCATGTTGGCCAGGCTGGTGTCAAACTCCTGACCTCAAATGATCCACCTGCCTCAGCCTCCCAAAGTGCTGGGATTACAGGCTTGAGCCACCACACCCGGCCGTGGCCCATGTTTTGCAAGAGAAAGTTATGAAGTGTAGAAGCATGCCCTTTTCTCTCAGTCCATTTCCACCAGACACGGACAGCACCGCGGGTCACGGCTAAGGGCTCTGCCGTGCACGTGGAATTCTGGGGCCTCCTCCTTCTGCGCAGATAGTCGGCAGACACATTGAGTGCTGGCAGATAAGCCGCTGTTTCTCCACATGAGCCCTGAGTTGTGTCCGGTATTCTCGACTCCGGTCCAATGACACCCTCTTCCTTTAGGAGCTTTGCGGGCAACCTGAACACCTACAAGCGACTTGCCATCAAGCTGCCAGATGATCAGATCCCAAAGGTAGGTGGCTGGCCTCCCGCGATGCCCCGACCTCTCCCGCGGGCCTCCCCTCATGGCCTCTGCCTCGCTGAATGAGGCCACCTGTTTTCAGGCCTGGCACGGCATGGGCCACTGCCAGAGTGTGCAGCAAATGGAGCTCTCGTGTGCCCGTGACCCAGCGCTCACCTGCCTTCTGTTTTGCAGACCAATTGCAACGTGGCTGTCATCAACGTGGGGGCACCCGCGGCTGGGATGAACGCAGCCGTACGCTCAGCTGTGCGCGTTGGCATTGCCGACGGCCACAGGATGCTCGCCATCTATGATGGCTTTGACGGCTTCGCCAAGGGCCAGGTGAGTCACCCAGGATGCCGTAGGCAGGCAGACACCCTGGCTCTGAGCGCAGTGGATGTGGGGGGGGCCCCCTCCACGGCCCTCATATCTTTTCACGCCTCAGTCCAGGATCCTGTGATATTGTGACTGAATGACTACTTATTTAAGGCATGGCTTCTGGAGTAAAATCTCACCCTAAGGTAGGTTTCAGGCCCTCAAATGGAGCCCAGGGTATGATGTGCTTTTGAATTTTCTGAAAAGGTGCTGGGGGATGGCAGTGCCTCTGGGGTCTGATGGCCCTGACATTAGGTGAGAAGGAAGGTGACATTGTCTCAGAGGCTGTGGTTGGTTTAAACCAGGCACTGGAGGAAAAGCAGGCGGTGTCTGGTATGCACAAGCACCCACTGAAATACAAACCTTAGTGAACACAGGTAACACCTCCTGATGTGTGCTGTATCCAGTTGTTCTGTGGGATTGACACATGTTCACCCATTTAAGCCTCACACTAAATCTAAGATGTTATCCCCATTTTCCTTACAAGAAAACTGAGGCACAGGGATGCCAACTGGGCTGGGTGCACGAGGGAGGACTGGAAACAGGATTCTGAGCTCCTGACCAGGGGCTGAACTTGTGGCTATTTGTTTGTCTGATTAGCCAACAAATACCTACTTTGTGAAATCCTTTTTTTGAGATGAAGTCTTGCTCTGTTGCCCAGGCTGGAGTGCAATGGCGCGATTTTGGCTCACTGCAACCTCCGCCTCCTGGGTTCGAGCGATTCTCCTGCCTCAGCCTCCTGAGTAGCTGAAATTACAGGCACACGCCACCACGCACAGCTCATTTTTGTATTTTTAGTAGAGAGGGGGTTTCATCATGTTGGCCAGGCTGGTCTCCACCTCCTGACCTCAGGTGACCCACCCACCTCGGCCTCCCAAAGTGCTGGGATTACAGGCATGACCCACCGTGCCCGGCCTCCTACTTTGTGGAATTCTTATGCTGAGGAATTAAATGAGTGAGCAAAGCAGACACAACTCTCTGGTTCCATGGAGATTGCGTTTTAGACGGGGAGAGAGGACAGTGACTGAGGATCCCCCTGCTCTCTGGACAGTGAGCAGTGCTCAGAGGCATGCTGAGGAGGGCCTGCTGGAGATCCCCTAGACAGCCACGCTGGGGAAGGTGCTCCCAGGCTGCAGGTCAGAAGATGAGCAGGCGGCTCATGGGGCCCTCAGGGGACACTAATCCCAGGCGGAGGGAAAGGATGCTCTGGAGCTGATGCTCACAGGGGCGGGGGCTCCGAGCCCACACAGGGCAGTGAGGATGGGAACTGCAGGGGCAGGGCCGGCTTGTTTGTGGGCAGCCTGAGGAGGTTGGCTTTTATGTTATGTGAGATTCGAAGGTCCTGAGCAGGGACTGGCCCACACCAAGAGCTTTCTAAAAGGACCCTGTGGTGTTCACTGAGGCGGAGGCAGGAGGCAGGGCTCCCAGCGGGGCTTTGCAGTCACCTAGCAAGAGATGGTGGGTCCAGACTGGCTACTGTGCAGATGGCGAGAAACCTCCAAGGGTCTGGAGGTATGGAGGGCACGGAGGGCAGAAGGGATTTGCTCACTAAGTACACGCAGGCATAAACAGAGGAGGCAAGGATCACTCCGTTCCTGGCCTGAGCACATGGAAAGGGTAGAGTTGCAACTTATGAGGACTAGGAAGCCCTGAGACACACTGCTTGCAGGAAGGATGAGGAGCGGAGACTCATGAGGCCAGGGTGAAGGTGTGTGTCCCATGGCCGAGGACAGGACTGGGGATGCCGGGGTGAAGGTGTGTGTCCCACGGCCGGGGACAGGACTGGGGATGCCGGGGTGAAGGGGTTTGTCCCTCAGCTGGGGACAGGACTGGGGATGCCGGGGTGAAGGTGTGTGTCCCTCAGCTGGGGACAGGACTGGGGATGCTGGGGTGAAGGTGTGTGTCCCTCAGCCCAGGACAGGACTGGGGATGCCGGGGTGAAGGTGTGTGTCCCTCAGCTGAGGACAGGACTGGGAATGCTGGGGTGAAGGTGTGTGTCCCGCGGCCAAGAATGTGCAGTAAGCCCCTGTGTCCCAGCATCTTCAGGAGGGTTTGGCTCAGCTCGTGGGTTTAGGAGTCTTCAGCGGCTCCACGTCTCCATGTAGTTAAAGGTGCAGAACTCACAGAGCTTCCCTGAGGGCCTGAGTGCAGGCAGGAGAGACAGAAGGTCCAGGACTGAGTCCTCAGGGCGCCATTGTTAAGAGTAGGGTGGGAAGAGGAAACCCCAGCCCAGGAGACTCAGGAGTGGCAGAGAGGTGGGGTGGAGATACCCTGTGGCATCCCTGGGAACACAGATGATCCACCTTCCACCATTGCTGGCCCCCTTTCCGTGTTGGCCCATCCACCCGCATCTCAGCAGCAGGAACCGGATTAGGAACCGTTCTGTCCTGGGTGGATCTTGCTTTCCCTGTCTTTCTTGTTCAGACTTGTGAAAATTAATTAGCTTAAAACTGGTATTTGCTTTATTTAAAGAAATACTGCCTTCAAAACTGATTTATGTGGGAAAAAAAAAGCCTGACTTATATGGTTCTGTCAAATATATATATATATATATATATATATATATATATATATGTGTGTGTGTGTGTGTATGTATATATATTTGTGTGTGTATGTATATATATTTGTGTGTGTATGTATATATATTTGTATATATATTTGTATATATATATGTGTGTATATATATTTATATGTATATATTTGTATATATGTATATATTTGTATATATGTATATATTTGTATATATTTATATGTATATATGTGTATATATTTATATGTATATATGTGTATATTTGTATGTATATTTGTGTATATATATTTGTATGTATATTTGTATATATATGTATGTATATTTGTGTGTATATATATTTGTGTATATATATTTGTGTATATACACACACACACACACACACACACACACACACACACCTTGTATAGTATTTACCTTTTGATGTAGAATGATCTTTCTTCTAATGTAGTTTACCTGGAGATCCCCCTGCAGCATAGCAGCGTGTCCACCAAATCCGTGAACTTACCCAGAATCTTGTGACCGGAAGCTGCGGAGCTGGGGTTCGAGCCCCATGGGTTCTCGTCCCGCGGCCCTGCCGTCCTCGCAGTGGCATCCTCTTTCTGCGATTACCTTTTGCTTAGTAATCTGTTTTCCTTTTTTTCTCCCTAGTTTGTAAGAAACGAAATTTTCCCTTAATCTTTTACCAGTTTAGAAACCATCATATTACTTTTCTTTTAGTTGCCGGTGGCGGGATACGGGGAGCTGATGTATCTCACACATGGCTCGGGATGAGACGCAGAGGCCCCCACAGGCAGGGAGAATGCAGCCCCTCTGCTGTTCTTCATGAGTTGTTAACCTTGGGCTTCTGTTTCTCCCCTTGATTCATCCGGGCATCGTGATAAATGCTGTCTCATACGCCTCTCAAATCTTTACCGGAATGCAGCCTGTTGAAAAGTACAGAAAGCTATTTTTAGCACTTTCTAACTTGCCTTTTGTTGTTCGCTTTAGCTGTTTCATTCTGTGTTTGCACATTAGATCAAAGAAATCGGCTGGACAGATGTCGGGGGCTGGACCGGCCAAGGAGGCTCCATTCTTGGGACAAAACGGTAACTTCCAAATCTCAACTCTTATGACCTGCTTTTAAGGAAGAAGGAAGAGCCGTGTTCTGGGAGAGAATCGCTGGGTGCCGATGCCATTTGCAGTTCCTGTGGCATCCCTAAGGGAGGGGAGCAGGCAGTTACCGGTCCTCCCTCCAGTGGAACTGCCCGTGTTCCAGGGAGCTGGGGATTCGTCCCAGGGCATAAGAGAGATGAGGAGGTAACTTGTGAACGCCTCCCTCTAATTCATATTTCCATTCATTTGAAAAGCCTACTGGCAAGCCTAAAGCCTCCACTTGGAGGTCATAAAGATGAGTGGCATCATGGAGCCGTGGAGACGCCACTCTAAGCAAACCCTAAAGCAGCCTGGATAGCAGGTAGCATTGGTGGGAAGAGTAGCCCTGAGCAGCTGTGACTCGAGGCTCAGATTTCCACAGCCGAGGAAAGGACCCAGGGAATTCTAGTCTAGAAATCTCTTTTTCGGACCTACAGTAAGCCTCGCGTCCCTGCATCGCTGGGGACGATGGGATTTTCTAACGTAGATGAAGCCTGAGTGATTCTCGCCTTTGATCATGTCAGGGGTGTGAATATTAACATCTGTCATCACTACACATTACAGTCTCATATGGAAGGAAGGTAGTTTTTGGCAAATATAATAAATGATGGATTCCACGTAATTCTGGCTTATTGTTCCAAGGGAGTTAGCTTTACCCTTTGCTTTGCTTTGCTTTGCTTTACAGCCAGGACCCTGGTACTCCCAGCCACTGGCGAGGAGCCTCAGAGCTGGGTTAGCTCTGCAGCTGCCTCCTGGCTGTTCTCATGAGCTCTGCGTGTCGGTGCCCCAGACGGTAAACCTCTAGGTAGAGGCAGGTGGATCCCTTGGTGTGCGTCCCGGGGCTGAGGACTGGCCGCTGACACCCCGGGCACAGGTGCTTGATAAGCCAGCCAGGGCGCTGCTCTCGAGAACGTAGAGAGGACTCGCTGGCTGTTGTGGGCTCGTCCTGAAGAGGCTTAAGAAACCTCACCTTAGGGGCCAACATAGGTTTGCAGTTAGCTGCATCCACTTCTCTGCTCTGATTGCCTGGCCTGAACGTTTTTGCCCTACGATGTCTTATAAATCTACGAAGAGTACAAGTACTTCTTCCAATCAACATGAAACCTTTGGGTGGGCTTGGGATGGGATCCAGGGAGGGGCACAGTCTGGTGTTGCACTTGTTAGCCCTGTCATGTGACATTGGTGAGAGCATGGGGGAGGGAGAGCAGGTATGAGCAGATGGGATTTTAAATGAGATCAATAGTGGATAATGCATATGTAAGTTATTTGGAAACTGGAAATTTCCATTTAAACAATTATCAGGCACTTTGGCTCACGCCTGTAATCCCAGCACTTTGGGAGGCTGAGGCAGGTGGATCCATGAGGTCAAGAGATGGAGACCATCCTGGGCAACGTGGTGAAACCCTGTCTCTACTAAAAATGCAAAAAATTAGCCGGGCGTGTTGGCGGGCGCCTGTAGTCCCCAGCTACTCGGGAGGCTGAGGCAGGAGAATCACTTGAACCCGGGAGGCAGAGCTTGCAGTGAGCCGAGATTGCGCCACTGCACTCCAGCCTGGTGACAGAGCGAGACTCCATCTCAAAAAAAAAAATTGTTAATAATTATAACATTTATTTTTTATTTTTTCTAATGGGGCAATAGAGTTCTTTTTAGGTCAAGGTATGAGCTGAAATGCTTTATTCCATTTTCCCATGAAAACACTGTTTTGAGATGAGATTCCTGGTCGTTCTGCCATCTGCCAGCCACAACGGCATGAGTGAAAAGGCAAACGTTTACCGCTCCTTAAAACCACAGACTGGGGAAGGCGGCAGGGTAGGGACCGGTGTGGTTTCTCGGGGGTTCCCAGCGTGGCGTCCCGCGGACCGCGTGGAGTTTGGGGTGTCTGACATCATTCTCCATGTGGCTATTTTCAGCGTTCTCCCGGGGAAGTACTTAGAGGAGATCGCCACACAGATGCGCACGCACAGCATCAACGCGCTGCTGATCATCGGTGGATTTGAGGTACGTTACCGTTTCTCTCTTGCTGGTCTTGCAGGTGTGAGCCGCGCCCTGTGTTGGCTAAACATTAAGCTACTTGTTGGCTACTGGCCACGATCCGAGATGATAGGTTCCCAGACCCAGCGGCCACTGGAGAATTGTAGAACAGCAGAATAGCAGGTGCTAAGACATGGCCTACGAGTGGCCCAGTTCCAATAAAGCAACTTAACCGAGAAGCAAAAGCTTGACTCCTTAACTGGGCCTCATCTATTCAGTGAGCTCTTGATGTATTTCAGGCCTGTGGAAGTAATTCTCTCTCTTGAGTCCAGAGTCCAGTGGCTACTTAGAGAGTAAGGTAGTTATACCTAGAATTTTGTTTAAAATCACATATTGGACTGTAGACCCTGATATTTTTCTATTCAATGAAGATTAGTGCCATGGTAACCTTTCCATTTACTTTTAGGAAAAGTAAAAACCGGCTGGGCGCAGTGGCTCACGCCTGTAATCCCAGCACTTTGGGAGGCCGAGGCGGGCAAGATCACCTGAGGTCAGGAGTTCAAGACCAGCCTGACCAACATGGTGAAACCCTGTCTCTACTAAAAATACAAAAATTAGCCGGGCGTGGTGGCAGGCGCCTGTAGTCCCAGCTACCCGGGAGGCTGAGGCAGGAGAATCGCTTGAACCCGGGAGGCAGAGGTTGCAGTGAGATGAGATTGCACCACTGCACTCCAGTCTGGGCAACAAAGCGAGACTCCATCTCAAAAAAAAAAAAAAAAAAAAACAAAGTAAGGACCTCAGAAATGAGAGTCTTATCCATGAGAGGTTTAGTCTTCTAACTGATCATGTCTGTCCTGCGCCCTTTGTGCTTAGAACCTGCCCATCCTTGTCTGTGGTCTTAACGCGACTCTGTGTTGATCTCGTAGTGTTTTCGTGACGCCCCAGTGTGCTCCCTGCGTGCTGTGGTGGAGGTGGCTCTCCCAGGCTGTCCTAGCGAGACCCCCCTCCTCCCCAGCTTCCCTCTCGCCCCACAACTCCCACGCTTGTCTGACAGGCCTACCTGGGACTCCTGGAGCTGTCAGCCGCCCGGGAGAAGCACGAGGAGTTCTGTGTCCCCATGGTCATGGTTCCCGCTACTGTGTCCAACAATGTGCCGGGTTCCGATTTCAGCATCGGGGCAGACACAGCCCTGAACACTATCACCGACGTAAGTCTGTGCGCGCCCCGCCAGGCGGGCCCCGGCCCTTTTTATCTACCAGTGCGCTAGAAACAGCCTTTTACGAATACCCTGAATGAGAGCTTCTCATTCTTTCCGACCCCTCCCCCCAGAAAAGTATCTTTTTAGATTCTGAAAATTTTTGATCTCACTCCCAAAAAGTTTTACCACCTCTTCTTCTGTGTGGCCACGAGGGGGAGGTAGCGTGGCCGAGACTCCGGGAGTGCCCGTGAGCACCTGTGTCGCTGAGAAGGGCTGGGTCGCAGTCTCCTGTGATTGCACCAGCATTAAAATAGCTTTTTTTTTTTTTTTCTTTTTTTGTGCTGAGCCTAAATTTTCTTTGAGCCTCCAATACCCATTATGACGAACCCCTGCCTTGATGCTGAGGGTAGAAATTGAACTGAATATTTTATAATTTTATTCATTGCCCCGAATGCATCATTGCGTTTGTTATTCCTGTGTTCTTCGCTGTTGACCTCATGTTCCCCTTTGTAAATTGGGGATGTTAAATTACGTCTAAGGCAATATTGGTGCTAGTTTAGTTTTTTTGCCAAGAGACAATAATAAAACATAGAAATATATTCTTTTTTTTTTTTTTTCTTTATGAGACGGGGTCTTACTCTGTCACCCAGGCTTGAGTGCAGTGGTGTGATCTCGGCTCACTGCAGCCTCGACCTCCCGGGCTCAGGTGATCCTCTCACCTCAGCCTCCCAAGTACCTGGGACCACAGGCACGTGCCACCATTCCCGGCTAAAAGAAATAAATGCCTGTTCCCATGTTTGTGTGTCACACTTGGTAATTGACATGGGAGTTTGAAGATCCGTACCTAATGCAGAAAGCATTTCATTTTTTAAAAATTTGATGTCTAAAATTTTTCAGTAATTCTCAAGTTTTAACTTTTCTTGTGAGACTTGGTTCTCATGAATATTTTTCTAAGTTTTTTTTTTTTTTTGTAAACCCTTGGCATGAAACTTATTTCTAGCACTGGTAAATAAAAAAACAAGCTTTTAACATACAGCTCATATGGTAAGTAACGCTTAGCACTCGTTTCTTGCTTTTCTGAGCGTCTTAAACTTTCTTCATTTTCTTTGCGAAGGAAACCTGCCCAGGTTTTCCTGTGTTCACTGGCTTTGGGGGCAACTTTCACCTTATTTTTGGCAGTCGCTAATCTCTGACCTAGACGTTGCTTCTGTTCTCCTGGTGATGGGCATTACAGTTCTGCTGCTGCGGGGCTGGCCCGGCTCTGGGCCGACCTTTGCGCTGTGAATGTGAAGATGAACATCTTTCACAGAGTGGATTCCCTCATTGCTTTCACTGCTCTTTCGCCTGCTTTAGCTAGATTTTTGGGTCTGTGAAAGTTGGGTGTGCAATGGGAGGGACTGAAGCTTCTTTTTTCCCTAATTGTTACCTAATTGGAACTTGCCCAGAGGGAATGGGTGGAGAATTTGAGAGTGGTCACTGCGGTTAGCTGAGCATCTGAAGATGTGGGACAAAGCTGGTGTTGATCTCCCTGTGACTGTTTTTATTTTCAAGTTTCCACGCAAAGCATAGATCCTTGTGGTATGTGATGTGTACTTTCAGGCATGAAGAAAATCTCTCTTTTTAATTCCAGGGTCCTCTGCTATAAATTATTTTTTTTTCAGATTGTAAATATGTAACAAATGCGTAGGGTCAAACTTACGAAAACCAAAATGCGTGGGGCAAACACCCCACAAATGATCAGTTCCACCCGCTTTTACTTCCCTTGAAGGGATTGTGTGATTTATGCGATTGTTTTAAATGCAGTTTTTCATTCATTCGAGTTTCTCAAAGCTAGGTTAAACAATTTCTTTTTCCTTTTTTTTTCTTTTTTTTTTTTTTTTGGAGACAGGGCCTCACTCTGTTTCCCAGGCTGGAGTGCAGTGGTGCAATCACTATTCACTGCAGCCTCAACCTCCCAGGCGTAGGTGATCCTCCCACCTCAGCCTCCTGAGTAGCTGGGACTACAGGTGCGTGCCACCGTACCCAGCTAGTTTGTTGTATTTCTATAGAGACGGGGTCTCCCTGTGTTGCCCAGGCTGGTCTCAAACTTCTGGGCTCAAGCAATCCCCCTGTCTTGGGCTCTCAAAGCCCTGGGGTTACAGGGATGAGCCACCATGCCAGGCCTGAAGTTAACTGATTACAATGTCTGAGAAAGAACTGGAGCGTGTAGTTAGTTGAGCCTCCCGTTGGCCAGGCACAGCCACCTTGGTAAGTGCATGTGTGTGTCCTCGTTGCCCTTCTGATCCTGAGCTCCAAGGAACAAGGCTGTCTTGGGGGTGCAGTGGTTCTAGTCTCGTGATGGGTGAGTGACGCCGTCTGACTGAGGTCACCGTGGTGAATGCTGCGGATGCTCGGGAGCTGGGGCAGAGAAGAGAAAGCCGCTGAGGGTCCCTCTGTGGACCCTGAAGGGGGAGGGACTGAGATGTGAACATGGCAGCTGTTTTCTCCAGAGCCCTGTTTACTGATGGCCAAATGGGGTGAATCCTGAGAAGGTTTGGATTTGGGTCTGAACTGGGCTTGTCTGGCCATAGAAGAACATGAGCTGGTGGCGTCCTCAGGAAATGAGGGCATGAGGCAACTGGACGTGGATGGCTCCAGGTCCCCCTGGCCACTGTCCTGAAGCTGTCGGAGGCTGAGGACGCATGGAAGTGAGCATCTCTTCCCTGTCTGGCCACACCCTCTGTGACCAGTGACTCATGGCGTGGCCCTGGGCAGCATTTAGGTTTGAGGTCTGTAGATGGCTCCAGTATACCGGCTTCTATTGTTCAGAAAATTTGGTGATTCTCATCGGGGGTGATTTTGCCCCAGGGGATGTTTGCAACGTCCAGGAAGGTTTCTGGTTAGGACTGGGAGAAGGGATGCTCCCAGCATCTGGGGCTGGAGACAAGGGATGCTGTGGAACGTCCCTCCGAGCACAGGGCAGGCTCCATAATAGGAGTCTGGCTCAGGACGTCACCGTGTTGCGCTTCAGAAGCCCTGGTTGGGTCTGATGTGGTGAAGCCGTCATCTTCCTTGGACACGTGCATCCTCATCCTCTCTCGTGATTTCCTTCTTGCCAGCGTTGATGCTTAGCTTACGACGCAGCCCCTCAGAATCTATGCGGTGCTGGTGAGTGGTCTTCCGGGCAGAACAGAATGAATGAAATGCCTCGGAGCAGGTGTTACACATTCTCAGGATATGGCTGCAGGGAGTTTCAGTCTGACTCCTTTCATTCCTTAGCGCTGGTGCATTACTCCATCCTGTAAGCTTGATCAGGTCACATCAGAAACAGAGTAAGTTGGGTGCCATGCTCCCGTCAGCTGCTGCGAAGGTGGCAGTGACCACAGCCTCGTGAGTGATTCACAGCCTGGCTGTGCTTGGTCTTGAGAATTTTATGCTTTCCTGGGCAGGGTCTCCCCCGTCTTGAAGCTTCCCTCCCCTTTTTTGGAGACTGAAGAAAGGAAAAGAGGAGTGATAGGGAAGAGGGTAGAGAGGATTTGCAGCAATGTGGCCGTCCCCACAGATTGCAATGCGGAGTTAAGGTGCCGAGACCCCCACCTGCCTTCCTGTGTGCCTCAGGCCCCTCCTGGTCCCAGGTCACCCACATGGACTGGCTTCCAGCGAGGGCTTCTCGGAGAAACAGCCAGCTCCCCGCAGCCAGTCTTGGTCAGTCCTGAGCTCGGGTATTCCACAGTAAAGTGAGTGACATTACCTGTCTGAAAAGCATAGGGAGCCTCTCACGTGGTGGTGCTGAGGGGCTGCATCCTGGGCACCAGGCCAGCCAGTGCCCCCACATGAGTGTTGCTGGCTGGGAAGCAGCTGGCATTTGGATTGAAGTCCTGCAAAAACTGCTATGGCCAGAGCCTGCCAGGCAGAGCCTGCACAGAGCGGCCCAAGAGCTGGGCATGTGCTGGGCCTGGGTGGACGTGGAGGCTGTGCCATGGGGCGCGGGGGACCCTGCTCACAGCTCACCTTGTGGTCACCCAGCACTGACCCTGCTCACAGCTCACCTCGTGGTCACCCAGCACTGACCCTGCTCACAGCTCACCTCGTGGTCACCCAGCACTGACCCTGCTCACAGCTCACCTCGTGGTCACCCAGCACGGACCGTGCTCACAGCTCACCTTGTGGTCACCCAGCACTGACCTACCAGCCCCACCCTCCTACCCACTGCACTGTGAACTCACCTGCCATGGGTCTACACCCACCGTCTGAAGCCCTTGGCCCACACGGGCTCCAGGCCTTGGGATGCTTTGCGTTCCACCAGGGCTGCAGAGCCCAGATCGCTCACTGTCCAACTCTCCCAGGGAGGCATGGGCCCCGCCCTGTGTCCCACCAGTAGCATTTCTGCAGCAGATGTGGGGATATTCACAGTAAGACCGACACGTCCAAGACCATAAATAGTTGGTTTTGCCACCAAGTGGATGTCAAAAACACCTTGCTGTGTGGGGCCACTTGGAGGTGGGAACAGTGGGCGTGTGGACCTGTCCTGCTGTGACTTTGGTTAACACCCTGAGGTGGAGTCTGAAAAACCCCGGTGTACACAGGCTCAAGAACCGCTCCCCTTTCTGATACCGGAACCCATTTCCCAGTGGAACCCCAGAGCAGCAACTCAGGTTCTTGCTCGCCTGTGCGGCTTTGTGTGTGGCTTGCCGAGGGCAGAAATGGCAGCTTCCCCCCAGAGAGCAGAGATGTGGCGTGGGGCTGAGTGTGGCCCACTGGTAATCCAGCTGCATGCCTCCTTCCTGCCTGCACGTAGGCGCCGCCTCTGCGCGATGAAGGCAGTCACTTGGTATGGTCCTTACAGCCGTGTGCCCCATCCACTGATCCTTGCCTGCCTGCAGAAAGCTACAGAATTGGCTTTGCCTTTAAACGTCCTGACTGCCCTGGCCTCCCTTACCCAACGTGAGATGCTGAGGGCTGAGTTGTCCTGCTCGTGACTAACTCGCCGTTGCCTGCAACCTGCTCTGTTGCCTGCCTCGCACCCACCCCGCTGTACTGCCTGCAGGCCCCCCCCTTTCATGAGGACCTGGGCTGTGCCCAGGTGGCCCCCTGTGTCGCCGAGGCCTGTCCTGCTCCCGCACGGCCTCCAGAGCTCCCCTCGGCCCCTTGACCCGCATGAACCGGCTTTCCCTGGCGACTCAGTCCCCTCCTGTCCCTTCCTGGACCTCAGCGCGGGCCCTGGGCCTGGCAGGTGAGCACCCGGCACGCCCGCTAACTGCTTGGCCCTGCTGCTTCAGGCTTACAAGAGCGCATGTGACATGGCCGAGGCACGAGGCCTCCACCAGGAGCTTTGCATCCCCGTGTGTGTGGTGCCGGCCACGATTAGCAACAATGTCCCAGGCACAGAAATAAGCCTGGGCTCCGACACTGGCCTGAATGCTGTTGTTGAGGTAAGAGAACCCCGTTTCCTCCCATTGCTTTCCTTCATTTATTTTAGCAACTTGTTTCTTCTGTGCTAAGAATGAACCAGATTTATTATTACTCTTTCTCCCCCCTTTGTTAGCTTGGCTTTATGTCACACTGGCCAGAACAGGGTAAGTTTTTTTTTTAGCTTCTCTGCCTTAGGGAGAGCCTGTCTTTATTGATTAAAAATGAGATGATATATCCAGTCCTTGGGATCGTGTTTCTATCCCACCTAGACTAGGGGAGGCAGGCACCATTTCTCTGGAGGCTGCCTCTCCTGCCCACGCTGAGTAGTAAGGCTGCAGGGCCAGCCGTGGGAGCCTGCAGGAAGCGGTGTAAGTGCCCGGTAAGTACGAGCTCCGGGACAGAGCCGTACCCACTGGGGGCCGCTGCCTGGAAAACAGCCTTCCTGGTGAGACGAGACGCTCTTTAGAGAGCCGAAATCACGCCCTCCTGGGCAGGCCGTTTCACCAACATGTGCCTTGGGAGGGGTGGATTCTGCCGGTCGTGGGTGTGGTGCTGACATCTGCATGGTGGCCCCTCCGGTCCCTGATACTCTGACCCACGTCTATGGTCATGAGCTAGACATGAGGACCTATGGTAGTTCCACAGGCCTTTGCTGCAGAGAGGGTCCTCACTCAGCTGCAGACAGGACGGTGGCCACCGTGGCATGTGGGGTCGCGTCCGTGACTTGGCCGCCTGGTGCAAGGGACCCGCAGCAAAGCACAGCTGCTGGCCGGGGTAGGCCTGCATTGCGTGCGGCGACAGCAGCCGCTGGCCTTTACCTTAGATGTTGATGTCCAAGCCAGCTCCGGAGTTTGCAGTGAAAACTGCCAGCCCTGTTGGAGACTCCTTAGTTCAGCTTGGCACAGAACCTCGGAAAACAGCAGTTCTATTCTGGGTACTTCCCTCGGAGCTGAGTTACAGTGCAGGGAAGGGAGCAGAGGAGCCATGAGGTCGGCTGCAGCTTCCTGTGCCTCTGAGCCTCAGCCTCCCACTCGAGCTGAGGGGCGTGTCCTGGCCATCTCTCTCCTGGGCTTCTGCGTGTCACATTCCCCAGTGCTGTGGTGGCCTTGCAGAGGCTGGCCCCGGCTTGTTCCCAGGACTTTCTTGGGCCCCGCACTTGACCCCTGTTGGGTGAATGCCATTAGGGTCCGGCCATCGCTGGCTTCACTCTCTTTTAGCACCTTGTAGATGTCCATGCACGCTTCCGCCCTCGCACCCCACACGCAACGCAGCCCTACCCCGGCCAGCAGCTGTGCTTTGCTGCAGGTCCCTTGCTGTAGCAGGGACAGGACCCCCACCCCCTGTCCCATCTGGCCACCGACTTCAGCAGAGGCTCGACTGCCGTGAGGGATACCAGTCGTGGGAAAACTGGCCTCCCTGCAGATTCACCGAACAAGGTGGTTGTCACAGAGAAGTCAGTGGCTTTTTTCTGCCTTAACGCTGTAGCAAACGCCACCTTATCTTTCACCACCAATTTATATTTCTTAACACCCATGGAGCAAAGTGCTGGTGATGTTTGAACTGTAGCCTGGGGCTCTCGCTCCCATGGGACTCCTCGGGGAATTTCCTAGCAGGATCGCCTGTGTGCCCTTGCAGGGGGTGGTGTCTGCCGGGCACATCCCATAGTGCAGGGGGAATGGCTGAAGTCACAGGCTTTGCCTGATAAATGCCACTCATGGCTGCTGTCCATGTGCCAGGCCTGGGACACAGCCCTCTGCCATCCTTCCGCCCACTCGGGAGCCAGGGAGGCGCCTCCGTGCGACACTGCAGGCAGGAAGGGCCACGCTTGGGATCTGCCGCCTTCTTGTCAGTGCTACTTTGACTAATTGCCTGAGGCATGGCCAGAGTGACTTGCTATTTTTAGAAGCTAATTCAGGCTTCAGATGCCATCTAGGTAATGAGGAGAGCGTTCAGGAAAGCTGTATCTAAGCTCCAGCAAAGGCGGCCTCTTCCGTCCCAGCTGTCGCTGCGTTTACACTGAGAGGAGCACACAGTCGGGGGCGTGGCTCAGGTGTCAGGGCTGTGCTGTTCCACACCCCCCAGTGGCAGGCTGGAGGGACCAGAACTCAGACATGCTCAGGCACAAATCAGCCTCTTGGGAGAGCTGCTTTGCCTGGAGAATTCTTTTGCCATTAAGCGGTTGATGTCATTCTTTGAATGAGTGACGGTAATTCCCCACCTCAGGGTGGGCCGTGGAGGAGATTCAGTTGGAAAAGTAACCCATGAGGTTTTGTGCCTCTGGGGGTCCTGAGGCCCCACCCACGCCCGGGATTCTCTAAGACAAAGGACAAGTCTTAAAGCCTTACAGCATCTTAAGTCTTAGATCACATTTAGAGAGAGACCCAGTACAGATGGAACAGTGAAACCCTCAGAATTCTGCACTGGCCCTTCAAGAAGGCAGTTGTCGGCTCTTTGGACCCTTGACGGGGTTCTGTCCTGTGTCCTCCTAAGCACAAAGAAGGGAATTCTTCCCATTGTCTGTTTCTCTCCCCTTCTCGGCTTCTACACAGTGCAAAGTGGCCCGCTAACTAGAGCCCGTGTTCAGTTTTGAATACATCAACCAATTATTTTGGGAAGAAAAGAATCTGCCAAAGAAATTAGGTTGGAATGGCTTAATCAAGCCTGCATTTATTAATCAAAGTGCGCTTTTAGATTTCATCCAAAGTACTCAAGTGAAAATTTCCCAATGGGTGTTAAACTTGGGTGCACAGACTCTCACGTGGCTCCTAGTCTCAAGTCCACACCCCCACTTCATGCTCTTACTCTTGGCTGAGTCCCATGGAGGCTGGTTAGGGAATCCTGCAGGATCAGCCGTTGACCAGGATAGACGGATGGCTGGCTGGGGAATACCGTGCTTATGTCATTCGGAGACAAGCATTTCTTGAGCGCCTGCTGTGGGGGCTCGGCCGGGTGCTGCTGATGGTGCACTGGTGTAAGCCCAGCCCACAGTTCCTGTCCTCATGGAATTTGCAGCCTAGTGAGGAAGATCCTCCCAAGTCAAATAACCACGAGGTAACTGCAGGGAGAGACACCGGGATAATTTCTATGAAGAGAGGACATGGGGTGCTCCGAGAGCCCCTGACAGAGGGAACTTTGTGGTCCTAGAAACCAGATGGTGTTTTCCTGAGGAAATGACATTTCCCTCTGGATCAGAGCTGAGGAAGGTGGCTCTGTGTGTCCCGTGGCCGCTGTGACACTGATCACACACCTGGGGCTGGAAAATAATACTCACTCTCCCATAGCTCTGGAGGGCAGGAGCCATGGGCTGAGGCCAGAGTGTTTGCTCCAGGAGAGTCCCTCATGGCCCGTTCAGGTGCCCAGAGCTGCGGGCCTTGCACACCTTGTTCCCCGGCGCCGCCTCCCATGTGGGTGTGCGGCATCCCGCTCCAGGGCCTTCAGCTTCTGCACCCCTCATCTGCTGATGCAGGTGATGGCATGTAGGGCCCACCTGGGTAGTCCTCAGGATTCACCTTTATCACCGCATGAGGGAACATTCCCAGGTTCCAGGGATTAGGACTGGGATTCCTTTGGGGGCCGCTCTCCCACCCACCACTGTGCCGGAATGTGATGCACAGTGGCCAGCATATCCAAAGGCCCCAGGAGGACCTGGGGTGGCTGGAGCGGGACCTGGTGCCGGGAGCAGGCGGGGCCGGGGATTCCCGAGAAAGGCTTGACGTATACTTGAAGTGAGCAAAGGGTTTTGAATAAACCAAGAACTGTATCAGATGTATGTTTTTTATAGATGGGTCTCCATTTTGTGTGAACAGATTGGAGGGTCCCGTGGTGGGAGCTGAGGCCCAGGCAGAGGCTTTGCAGAGTCCCAGGAGAGGGCGTTGCAGCCCGGACTGGTGTATGGGTGGGAAGGTGGCCGATGCATTTCTTTGCTGTTTTTCTCCCCGTTGAGCTTGGGTCCTCATGGAGGGCGGATGACAGACATTTCACTCTGGGACCCGATGCCTGTGCATCCAGAAGACTTCCCCAGGCACCTGAGTCTAAGAACCACCGTCTGCCTTTGAGCAGAGTTTCCATAAACGTAACACTCACCAATGGATGGAAGATGGCCACATCTCTAAAATCACAGGGAGCTTTTCAGAAGAAAGTAGAATAGCACAGTGGTTCCCATGGACTAAGCTGGCAGGGGATAGTCCCCTAATATCTCAGCTCACACCTAACAGTGTCCGTGTCCAGTGAAAGCGGCTTCAGCAGGGACAGTCACAGAGCAGCGTGGAGTGAGCTGGCTTGTGGGGTCGTCTTTTCCGTCCCCTCCTATGGGGCCTGGGAGAAGGGAGCGGCAGATGGCCAGGCCCCCACTACGGGTCATTGAGGTCACCTCCAGGTGGCTGCCACGGTGGGGTTGCGGGAGACCATGTTCACACCCACTCCGAGGGCACATCCCGGCTGCTGCACACCCTTCACCTCTGTGGGATGCTGGGGCCGCATGCTCAGGCGCGGTGGGGGGCCTTGCTGCACTCACTTGTGGGGGAGCTCTGGGATGGTGAGTGGACCCCAGCCCTGGGCTGGAGTGACTGATCTCTTCTCTGTGACCAGACCTGCGACCGCATCAAGCAGTCCGCCAGCGGAACCAAGCGGCGCGTGTTCATCATCGAGACCATGGGCGGCTACTGCGGCTACCTGGCCAACATGGGGGGGCTCGCGGCCGGAGCTGATGCTGCATACATTTTCGAAGAGCCCTTCGACATCAGGGATCTGCAGGTATGTGATGGGGCTGGCCTTAGGGCCCGTCCCCTTGGGATCCACTCAGTGCTGCGGAGTGAATCATCGTGTCTAGGGTGGTTTGCTTTCCAAGGGGCATGGAGACGGAGGTGCTACAGAACACGCCACGCCTGATGCACTTCGCATCGCCCAGGTGCCTCTACCACATGTCAGGTGATGGCAGGTGTGCCTGGTTGAGGACACCTTCTAGTCTCGCGTGAAACACAAGTTTGTTTGTTTGACGTAGTCTGTTGTGTAATTAACGTTGTCTCACTTATGATTTGAGAGCCTCCGCTGACAGTCACCACCCACATCTGCGACTGGCTCTGAAGGTTGCTGCAGCTTCTTTTAAATCCTGAGGCCCCTGATGCTGCGTCTGCCTCTAAACTGACACAGACACGGCCGTGGTTTCTTGGCATCTGTGGCTTTTTTAGGGAAGGGTGTCGCCGACCCCGCGGTCTGTCCCTACTTGGACGACACAGCAGAATCCAGTCCTGGACCCTGCAATGTTCAAAGTTGCTAAACTCCATGCAAGATGACAGGCCTTGGCAGATAAAATGCAACTTGAACAATTGTCTTTATTTATTTAGAGAGGGAGTCTTGCTCTGTCACCTAGGCTGGAGTGCAGTGGCGCGATCTCGGCTCACTGCAACCTCCGACTCCCAGGTTCAAGCGATTCTCCTGCCTTAGCCTTCCAAGTAGCTGGGATTACAGGCACCCGCCACCACACCCGGCTAAGTTTTGTATTTTTAGTAGAGATGAGGTTTCACCATGTTGGTCAGGCTGGTCTTGAACTCCTGACCTCGTGATCTGCCCACCTCGGCCTCCCAAAGTGCTGGGATTACAAGCATGAGCCACCATGCCCGGCACCATTGTCTTTTAAAAAGTTAGGATGTTACTTGTTTCTGAGCCAAATAGATCAAGTAAAAAGGGCCTTGGCACTAATTATGTGACATGTGAATCATGAATTTCTTCATCATGTCAAAGTAAATACTTGTGGAGTCACTCACTGCATCACGATGTTTCTGTCAACAGTGGGTCCCATAAGATTATAATGGAGCCGCCCCAAACAGGTGCAGTTTTTTATCTTTTATAAAAAGATATATATATCCTTATATATGTATATGTATCTTTTTATAAACTATATTTATTATAAAAAGATATATATCTTTTTATAAATATAGTCATAAATATATAGTCATAAACTATACTATGGATATATCTTTTTATATATTATATGTATCTATTATAAAAAGATCTTTTTATAATATGTATTATAAAATATATATTATAAGATATGTATTTTTATAATAAATTTATAAAAAGATACATGTATCTTTTTATAATAAATATAATTTATAAAAAGATACATATACTTTTTATAAAAATATATATATTTTTTATATATATATATCTTTTACTGTGCTTTTCTATGTCTAGACCTGTTTAGATACACAATTGCCTGCAGTATTCAACAGTCCCAGACATTCAGGCTTGTAGCCAGGAACAACAGGTGTGCAGCAGGCCCTGCCTCCTGGGTTTGTGTGAGTTCACTGTAGGATGTTTGCACAAGGCTTAAGTCACCTAGCAATGCATTTCTCAGAACATATCCCACTGTTACGTGACTCATGACCATATTTCAGAAATCTGTCCAGAGATCCTGCCTCACCAGCACTCAACATGGCAAGCGCTTAAGAAGAGAAATGATGACAGATTTTTATTTTTTGCTTTTTTAATTTTTGAGACGGAGTCTCGCTCTGTCACCCAGGCTGGAGTGCAGTGGCACAATCTCAGCTCACTGCAACTTCTGCCTCCTGGGTTCAAGCAACTCTTCTGCGTCAGCCTCCCAAGTAGGTGGGACTACAGGCGCCCGCCACCACGCCTGGCTAATTTTTTGTATTTTTAGTAGAGACGGGGTTTCACCATGTTGGCCAGGCTGCTCTCAGACTCCTGACCTCAGGCGATCTATCCACCTTGGCCTCCCAAAGTGCTGGGATTACAGGCGTGAGCCACTATGCCTGGCCTCCTACTTTGTGAAATTCTGCCATCGCGCCCAGTGACAGATTTGATTAGATGTAAAAACCTCCATTTTCTTAGGATGAATCATTAGAGAATTACCTCCCTCTTGTAATCCTCCCAACGTGATCTGAAATGGGATGTTCTTACTCTTTTCTAAGACCATCTTTTCCTTAAGAAATCTGTGGAGGAATGTGAGTCTGCAGAATTCTTTGGTCAGACACTGTTCATCAGGCCGTCACATGAGACTCCACAGAAAGGCCACAGGTCACTCTTTTCCTCTGAGGGCACCGAGAGAACATTGTCATGCAAATAAACAAGGAGCAATAGAGCCATAAATGAGCACTAGGCAAAGCACGGAATTACCGTTTTCAGAGGGACCCTGTTGACTCTGGAAGGTGTTTCTAGTGGCCGCCATGAGGGCTGCTTACCATGCCCTGTCCTCAGCATTCATCGCTGCAGACATGCCCTCCCTGTCTGGGAGGAGGCTTCCTAAGACCCAAGCCGTGAGAGCTGCAGCCTCCTTGGCCACGCTCACCGCCACACTTGGTTGGCACTTCCCGGCCTGCAGGGCCGGGCACACAGGAGGTACTTAGTAGAGGTTTATTGTCTGATTAACAAAATACTCTCTTCTAGTCCAATGTGGAGCACCTGACGGAGAAAATGAAGACCACCATCCAGAGAGGGCTTGTGCTCAGGTGAGTGGGAGAGACCAGGGCTGATCTTACCCTCACCGCCACACCCCGGTTCTTAGATTCTAGTCTGTGACTTGGGCTGGATGAGTGGTCATTTCTTTGCCGCTAGAGTGCACTACACACACTGAGCAGATGCAGAAGAGAGCTGTGGTGCGTTGCTCTAAAGACTTGCCTGCATTTAGACAACTAAAATTTTTGCTGTATAGTCTCTTATTCTTTTAGATATCTCGCAATCATTTCCCTAATTAGCACCTGACTTTTATGAAGGAAGAAGGAAATACAGTCATCCCTCTTAGCCTCAGGGAATGTGTCCCAAGACTCCAGTGGGTACCTGAACCTGGGGATAGTACCCGGCCCCTGTATACACGAGGTTTCTTCCATCTGATAACCAAGGCGGCTACTGAGTGACTCAGGGGCAGGAGACACAGACAGCATGGAGATGCAGGGCACAGGGATGATTCATGTTCTGGGTGGGACAGAGCAAGACAGCACAAGATTTCATCACGCTACTCAGAATGGTGTACAAATTAAAACTTTCATATTTCTGGAATTTTCCATTTAATATTTGTGGGCCTCAGTTGACCACTGGACCATGGGTAACAAACTGCAGAAAGCAAACCTGTGAACTGGAGGGACCGGTGTTGATGTAGAATCACCATAGGGTCGGGGGATGTGGGAGGCCAGCCTCCCAGGGCCGTCTCCCCAGGCAGGGAGCCTCGTGCCCACTGCACGCTAATCAAAGTGGCTCCTTCTTGCTCGTTTCAGAAATGAGAGCTGCAGTGAAAACTACACCACCGACTTCATTTACCAGCTCTATTCGGAAGAGGGCAAAGGCGTGTTTGACTGTAGGAAGAACGTGCTGGGCCACATGCAGCAGGTAGGCCTGAGACCGCATGAGGGGTCCGCAAAGCCCCTGTCGTGTGACTTAAAAGATTAATGTCTTATTTTAGCCATTTTGGGGAAAAATGTATAAGTAAATCCCAAGATGATAAAAAACATCTGAACTTCTTGAGACAGAGTCTTGCTCTGTTGCCCGGGCTGGAGTGCAGTGGTACGATCTTGGCTCACTGCAACCTCCACCTTCCAGGTTCAAGTGATTCTCCTGCTTTAGCCTCCCGAGTAGATGGCAGTACAGGCACCCACCACCACGCCCAGCTAATTCTTGTATTTTTAGTAGAGATGGGGTTTCACCACGTTGGCCAGGCTGGTCTCAAACTCCTGACCTCAGGTGATTCGCCCACCTCAGCCTCCCAAAGTGGTGGGATTACAGGCGTGAGCCACCGTGCCCAGCCAAAACATCTGAACTTTTAAGTCATGCCAAACATCACCAGCTTTAGGATTCTTTTGTTGGTGAGGTTTGAGTAATGGGGATTTTAAGGGAACTGTCAGCTTTCATGAAAACAGTGATACCCCCATTACTTGGAAATGCTTATTCAAATTAAACATTTCATCAAGTTAAAAACTGGAGCTTCCTAAGATTTAAAGTGGATTATCAGACATGTAGTATACTTGACACTCACCCCAAATCAGAATGACCTGGAATAAGCTGCGCGCGGGCACACGCGTATTATGAGCTAAGCCTGGGACACAGCGGTCCAGGCCTCCTAACTCGCACACACTCATTCCTCACCATCTCCTATTCTTTATACTTTTAAGCCAGAGCCCGTGAATTTATGTCAAAGGGCTCATGAATCACCTGAAATGATGATGAAATAGTAGGCCTATGTGTGATTAAAGAATCCACAACGGTTATCACATTCTTAAAGTTGTGACCCATCCCCACCCCAGATGAGTTTACGAAATCCTGATTTAAGATTTTAAAATAATGTAGATTGTTAGTTGACTTGTTTGGTTTATTAAAATCCTTATCTTGGTAGGGGGAACACTTGATACTTTTGCTTAACAGGCCAAGTTCAGGCTACGGGAATCACAGGTTTTGTTTTGTTCTGTTTCAACTATCCGTAAGGACCTAGAAATAAGAACATGAATTCTGTGAAATAGAAATTGTCATTATTTAATTTTTAACAGCAAAGTGTTACTGTATAACTGATGTTTCATATAACTCTAACCACCAACAGGGTGGGGCACCCTCTCCATTTGATAGAAACTTTGGAACCAAAATCTCTGCCAGAGCTATGGAGTGGATCACTGCAAAACTCAAGGAGGCCCGGGGCAGAGGTAAGGGGTCCGGGGAGGGAGGCCACAGCCTCATGATGGAGGCCGTCCTGCCTTGGTGAAAATGCTATCCTATCGGGGAAAAGTAGGGTGCTGGTTCCTTCTTCAGTTCAGTACTGAGCTGCATGTGATGTTTTACTCCTGCTGATCTGAGTGTTGCTATTTAACCAACCTTGGATTCCTGGGATAAGATCAGCTTGGGCATGACATGTTCTCTTTTATCACTGCTAGATTCAATCTGCAGTTCTTTTGTGCAGGCTTTTTGCTCTGGAGGTCCTGAACGTTGGCCAGCAATTTCCCCTCACAGTTTAAGTGGGGCCTTCTATTTTTTGGATGTTTGGTAGGACAACCTCCTTGTGACTCCATCCATCAAAACTTCCAGTTTTGAGGAAGATTTGACTGCTGAATGAATTGTTCGTGTTTGTAGAACTATGCATGTTTTTCCTTAAATCAGTTTTGTAAGTTATATATTCTAAGAAATCTTTAGAAACTGAAAAGTTTCAAAAAACATGACATTTTTTATAATACTCTTGTTAATGGTTCCAACATGGCTGGTCCCCACTCATTCCAGAGTGGCTATTTGTGCCAGCATCTTTCTCACCCCCACCCCCTCAGCCATAGCAGATGTGTGCTTTTATTACGGCAAACCACGTATCACTGCCAATGTCCGACTTAGAAAAATGACAGTCTACAAAAAACAGTGATGTGAATAGTTTCAATCAGTTTGTCTTTTTGAAGAACTGACTTTGGCTTTGATTCTTTCTACATTGATTTTCTTTTGCTAATTTAGCTATGGATGCTTCTTGCCTCTCAGTGTGTGTATTCATGAGCATAAATTAGTGTTTTGCTGTAATTTAAGCTAATTTCCCTATTCCACTATTTAGTGAAAAATTCTCTCTCTCCACTGGGAGAAAAAACAAAAGCTGCTTTCCAGGAAGCCATCGGGGCGGTCCCACAAGAGCACTGGCCACACTGTGCGGCTGTTCTCAGTCTCACCTGGGCTTCCAGGCCAGGTTCAGCATGGTTCTGAGGAATCTCAGTTCTCATCTCGCCCCGTGATTCTGCTCCCCTACCTGCCCATGTGACAGGGTGTTATTAATCTTTTTTTTAAACCTTTTATAGGAAAAAAATTTACCACCGATGATTCCGTTTGTGTGCTGGGAATAAGCAAAAGAAACGTTATTTTTCAACCTGTGGCAGAGCTGAAGAAGCAAACGGATTTTGAGTAAGTTGGGGTCTTATTGCCTCAGTGAATCTAGCCAATGTGAGTACGAGACAGGGCAATGGCCATTGCTGTCGGCAACTCATTCGGGGTTTGAGGAACTGGCTTTTCTGAAGCTCAGTTAAAAAAATACTACGTCTTGGCCGGGTGCGGTGGCTCACGCCTGTAATCCCAGCACTTTGGGAGGCCAAGGCGGGTGGATCACAAGGTCAAGAGATCGACACCAACCTGGCTCACATGGTGAAACCCCATCTCTACTAAAAATACAAAAATTAGCCGGGCGTGGTGACGCACACCTGTAGTCCCAGCTACGCAGGAGGCTGAGGCAGGAGAAATCGCTTCAACCCGGGAGGCAGAGGTTGCAGTGAGCTGAAATTGCAGCATTGTACGCCAGCCTGGCAACAGAGCGAGACTCCATCTCAAAGAAAACACCACTAGGTCTTTGGGAATAATTTTAAACAATGGTTTCATTTGACCCTGAATTTGGCTTTATCATCTGCTTGATTCAGCCGACCCTACAAACCTCGTGTTTCTGGCAAGACTGCTTGCTGTACTGGCTGTTGCGCGCAGGGCAGGCGGAGGCATCTCCCCGTGGTGACTGCAGGCCTCACTGCTGTCTCCTCTTCCCTCCACAGGCACAGGATTCCCAAAGAACAGTGGTGGCTCAAGCTACGGCCCCTCATGAAGATCCTGGCCAAGTACAAGGCCAGCTACGACGTGTCGGACTCAGGCCAGCTGGAGCACGTGCAGCCCTGGAGTGTCTGACCCAGTCCCGCCTGCGTGTGCCTGCAGCCTGGACTCACCGTGGACCGTCCGTTTTTGTAACACTTAAGTTATTTATCAGCACTTTATGCAAGTATTATTGACATTAATACCGAATTGGCGAGTGCCCGTCTGCCCCACCAGCTCCAGTGCGTGCTGTCTGTGGACTGTGTCTCATGCTTTCAGATGTGCATATGAGCAGAATTAAACATTTGCCTACAACTCCAACAGTCCTCCGTTTTAGTTTTTTAAGTAGGAGATTAATACCTCAATCTATGGGTGGGCTACTAAAGGTTTTCTCAGTTTTGTGGGCAAAGATTAGCAAAATATTTTTATAGGGATCACTGAACTATGCACAAGTCATAAAAGGAGAACAAAGCTAGTAGTTTACACAGGCCAAGGGGAACACCACGTTTACTTACCGTTACATATTTGCCATGTGTCAGTTTCCATCCACAGCAGCAGGCCAGGACCCTGGGCCTCGACCCCAGGCTCCTGCTCTCCTTTGAAAGTAAAATAGAACATATGAATCTTATTTACTTGTCCTCTTGATTGCAATCCTAGCTGCATACTAAAACCACCAGGGGGTGGGTTGAAAAATCTGATTGATAGCCAGCTTCTCCTCCAGGCCAAGCCACAGTCCTCACTGGGATCTAGGTTGGAACTCTCCAGAAATCTTGCCAGAGTAGACACGGGCGCTGGGGTGACAGCCCCGCTGCCCTGGTGGGCCCCCCTCCCGTAGGGACAGCGTTTCTGCCTCTTAGCTCTAGTCTGCAAGAGACAACAGCTGTGTCTCAGAAAGGGGGGCAGAGAGCTGTGGGGAGGGAGAGGAGATGCCAAAAACAAGCTCTGTTTGGGAAATCAGTCCAACGGCCAAGAAAGAGCTGGCGTGGAGGCTTTCCTTTCTGGCTCTGTAAAGATAAGGCAAGCGCTTACTCAGCCAACCCACCTGCTTCTCAGGACGGTTTCCATCTGGCCACCCCGGTGAACTCCCGTCTGTTAGGAGGATGCTCCCCCAGGGCCTCGGCGTGATCGAGTTTCCTGAATCAGCACAGGCAGATGTGGGACACCCCTGCGTACCTTTTCATTTTACTTCTGTTTTTAAATAAAGGCCCTAAATGCTGCTTAAAATAATGACTCAAGCAGAGGTTAAGTCAGAGTTGCCCTTTATTTTTAGATTCTTAAATAAATATTCTAGAATTAATGAAGTAAAACAAGCCTATCAGTAGAAAGTGAAAATTCTACATGGTGCATCTTTGCTGCTTCATGCATGATTATTTCAATGAACCTCTTCCTGGTTGCTCTTAAGATAGATCTGAGTTTTTGTCTGACTCGCCAGTCAAGGGCTTTGACGACACTTTAAGAATGACATAATATTCTTGGAAAAAGCAGCATTTCTGACTTTTCATGTTCAGCTCAGAGGCATATTGTCTCGGGCTCCCGTGCAGTGGCGCATGAACGCCACAGCTGCTCATCGGATGGTCCAGGATGGGTCCTTGGCGATTTTCGGGTTCTCAGGTCCAAGGATGGCCAGGCTGTGTGTGCTCTTCCCAGTGCCGAGGTACCTGAGAGGAAGGCAGGTGTGATCAGCGAGGACTGGCTTCCGCGTCAGCGCTGTTAAAGGTCAGCACGCAGGCTTCCAGTCCCAGATGCTGTCTCCCCCGCTCCCCACTCACCTATTGCTCACGGCCAGGAGCTTGTCGTGGCTGACAGCAAAGAGCTGCTCCCTGTGGGCCTGCTTCATCCCATCCGAAAGGCCGTACAAGAAGTAGTCCATTCCTAGAAGTCAACCACAGGCAAGATGGAGCCGCCGCCTGGGAGCTCGCACGGTGCGCTGTACACTCGTGTCCCAGAGGGGACACGGGCATCTCACTGTCATTTCACATACATGTTTCAACCACAGGGACGTGTCTAACAACCCAGAGATCACACCCCAACCTCCAGCTCCCACGAGCCACGCTGACCCCTACCAATGCCTGCTTCTGCAGCGTGGATGCAGTCAGGGCCGCGTGAGACTGATGATGTTGTGAGGAAAAGTGGCTCTACAGAGTAACGTGGCCATGTCCGGGCCATGCCCACGTCCTCCTTCCACCCTAAAGAGCCCGGACACTGCCATGGGTTGGCCCCACTGGGCCTCAGGTCAGTAAAACAAATGACAGGATGCACTCTTCTCGCCCAGATGTCAGGAAGCGTGTTTAGGGTGTCAGATGTGGAAATCGTATCACAAGCAAGGACGGAGGCGCCAGAAGCTGATGCTCCTACCCATGCATGCGGGGAACTCGGAAAACAGCAACATCATCTGTGAGGCTGTGGGTTGAGATTCTCACTGTTATACTCAAAATACCTTTGTCTGAAGGAGCGATAGGAGCATCTACGGTGGAGAAGACAGAAAGTTTGGCTTCGTCGATGTCTTGCTGTGTGAATTTTCCAGACTTAGCCCAGTCGACAGCCTTCCCAAAAGACTGGAGCGTCTCTATTGTATTTGGGTCCCTAAGGAACCCAGAGAAATAAACAGGCATGCATTTTACCAATGGACAAGTTTATGACGAACCTCTGTCGACTTAACAGTTCAACATCTATGGGTTAACAGCTCTTTTACATCTGATTTAGTCCAAACAGCCCACTGACAAATCGCTCAATTACTCTCAATGGAAATTTAAATCCGATCACATAAGCCTTTCAACACGTTCTCCCTCTTAGACAAGGTCTGTCTGCACAAAGTCCTCCCCAGATTATTTAAATACACCTCTCTGTGACCTCATCAGGAGAGGAAAGTGGAGGGTGGGAGCAGGTCAGGATTACAGGGAAATTACAGAAGACTCACATGGAAAAATTAAGCAAACCAAGGTTTTCCTTTCATCTCCCTTAAGACACACCCAGGTAGTACAGGAATCAGCCTGAGGGGACCAATCCAGGCTTCCCTTTGTGTAAACACAAAGAGCCCAGCCCTCCCTTCACCCTGATTCGGAGCTGCAGAGGGGCTGTGAGCTGCTTCCCCATCCTTGTCTAGAAGCGTGGCTTCCAGCACAGCAAGGGGGAGAACTCATCAGAGTGGCAATGGCGACCTACATATCTACCTACATGCCTGCCTACCTACCTAATCTAGCTATGCATCCACGAGACAGGGTCTCACTCTGTCGCCCAGGCTGGCGTGCAGTGGCGCAATCTGCTCACTGCAGCTTCAACCTCCCCAGGCTCAAGGGATCCTCCCGCCTTAGCCTCCTGTAGCTAGGACCGCAGGCACTTGCCACCATGGCCAGCCAGCTCCTTCTTAAAAAGTGTTAGAATACATGTTCTCTCGGGCAGCAAAGCCATAGAAAATCAAGGTATTGTTTTAGAGTAACAATGTTATGTTTATGAAAGCTAATAGAACTGCATCCACATCAGGCACCTCCAACTGAAATGAGCTAAGAACACTCTCAGGCTGTATCGCAGCCCCGGTCACCTGGGGCCTGTGTTCCAGGACACCCACGGCAGGGCTGCAACCTCAGACAGCCACTATGGATACTATGTTTTTTTCCTATACCTATGATAAAGTTTATAGATTAGGTACAGCAAGATATTAACAAAATACAACAATTATACTGTAATAAAATTTATGCTGATGGGCTACTATTAGGTAAAACAAGGGTTCTGTGAACAGAAGCTCTTGGATACCCACAGTGTATCTGATACCTAGACAGCTACTGAGTGACCAACAGGCAGGTACTGTAGACAGCATCAACTTTCATCCCACTGCTTAGAAGAATGGCATACAATTTAAAACTTAGGAAGTATTTATGTCTGGAATTTTCCATTTAATATTTTCAGACCGAGGGTGACTGTGGGTAACAAACCGTGGAAGGCAAAACCATAGAGGGAGGCACTACTGTGTTCTGCCAAAATATGCTGGCTTAAGGCAGGGTTTACTGAAGGCAGAATGCTTCCTGTTTAGGCTGCTGGCCCTAATCCTTGCGCCAGAAAGGACATTGCTGGGTGTGGCTAAGTGCCCAAGAAGTGAAAAGCAGCACACTACTGCAGTGAACAAGAAAATGACACTGATAATCACGAGTAGAAGACTAAAACAACGTGTGCATCCCAATGTGTGAACTAGAGGAAAACTCACCTGTAAGAGTAAAGGCTGAAAATCCCATTGTGGCTGAGTTTTGCGCCTCCGCCATAAGCGCCGCCTTTTTCTCGAATTTCTGTATGCAAGAATTTAGCAGTCATCAAACGTGCAAGGATTTTAAGACTGAAATGATTAAAAAATGCAAGTTAACACTGTGGCTGATAAAAAAGCATAGACAATGAAGTAATTATTGGGTTACATGAAAATGAAAATAAAATCAAGTTGTAAAATAATGCTGTATAAATGATGGTCCCATATTTTGGTCTTGTTTTTTTAAGAGATGGGGTCTCGCTCTGTCGCCAGGCTGGAGTGCATTAGTGCAATCACAGCTCCCTGCAGCTTTGAACTCCTGGGCTCAAGGGATCCTCCCACCACAGCCTCCCTGAGTAGCTGGGCCTACAGGTGCATGCCACCACGCCTATTTTTACAGTTTTTGTAGAGGCAGGGTCTAGCTTTGTTGCCCAGGCTGGTCTCTAACACCTGGCTTCAAGCGATCCTCCTGCCTTCAAAGTGCTGGGCTTACAGGCATGAGATTTTCTTTTTAATTAACCAAAACTAAAAAGCACAAGGAAGCACAATTTTCAAACAGTTGGCTTAGATTACAGGGTTGAGGGGAAAGGTGGTGGGGAGGGAATCTTAACACTTCCAGCACCACACTGCTTAACTTGTTCCAATGCATATGTGGCATTTTAAAAATCTGGTGAAGTAGAAAGAGATTATTTCTATTGTAAAGGCAAATGTGCAAATGAAGATTTATTTAAATGTCTCACATCAGAATATGGAAAAAAAGGAAACTGAAGTGAGTTTTATAGGAATCCCTTAAGAAAACACACACTCTCCGATAAAGCGCATTTCTAGGAATAGGGCCGATTTCCTCTGCCTTCCACTGCAAACGGTAACATCACATTCTAGATGATTCTAGAACACATCCACCTCCGACAGAAGGCAGGGCAGACAATGACGGTAGGGTCTGCAGCAAAGACACAGGCTCCTTGAAGACGCCCGTGGTGAGATCAGCCCCAGGTCGCCGCTTCCACAGATGGGCCTTTTCCTAAAGCGGATGAAGGGAGTCAAATAGGCCAGGTGGGAAATCAAGGGAGTGGGCGTGTTCCCAGGGGGCTGTGGTGGGAAAAGTCATGACCATCTCATGTGGGTCCTCCAGGAGAAACCCAGCGCCACTCAGGTGGCTGGGGCGCCGTCAGCTGGGACTAGTGAAGTTGGAGCCAGACCCTGGGGGATGGAGTCTCCACAAGCACCAGGAGGGATGGCGTTCCATCCGTCCATGCATTATTCTTCTTGAGAAATTTATATTACTTGTATGTTAAAAACACATGCTCACTGTTGAAAGATTATAAAATACAAAAAACAAGGAAAAAAAGATCTAGAATCCCATTGCCCGGGGGGAACCTCCACATTTTTAGTGTTTTCTGTCTACATTTTCCTATTGGATGGTGGAAACAGACACCACTCTTCTGCCAGCACAACAGACAGATCTGTTCATCTTCTACAAATATGGAAATAAATGAACCAAGCAGCTGACCACACACCTCTTTTCTACAGCCAGCTCTTTCTGGGCCCCCACCTGCAGCCCCACGTGTCTTCCCGCCTGGCTCCTACACACCTCCCCATCTGTGGCCCTACTGTGACACACGTGCACCCCGGAGGCCCGGCTCCTTCTCAAATCAGGACAGGCTGCCCAGGCCTAAGCCTGCCTTCCCCCTCTCTACCAGGCTCACTCCTTGGTTTAGTCCCTCATGGGGGTACTGCCTGGGACAAGGACACAGGAAGTGAATTTCCGGGAGATAGCATGTTTGCACATATCTGTGTCATACACACCCAACTGACGGGTCCCCAAAGGTGCATGTCTGTGGGTCTGTCCTCCTGGTCTGGCCAGTTTCCCCAGATGGGATGAACACAGCCGAGGGGCAGCCGCAGTTCAGAAGGGGCTGGAGGGCCAGTCTGTAGGCTGCAAACCCCCTCGCCCCATGCCACTTCTTTGGGAACAGGCCTGACCCTGACTCTCGGCTGTAGCTTCAACCGCTCAACCCAGGGCCTCCTTCCCTGAGCTTCTGACTTGGTGGGGAGACAGGGGAGATAAACTGCTTAGAGGGACTGTGAGGCGGCCTCCAGCCCTGCCATCTGCAGGACCACCTGGTTTCTCCCCACTGCCCTGTCCCTCTGTGGCCCCGGGTCAGGCACCCCCACACCCCGACCCACCCACAGTCTGGCTCATGAGGTTCTCCTGCAGCCCCCATGGCTGCCTGGGTTACCTCCCACTCTTTCCCTTGTAGCTTCATGTCTTGATCTGCCTTTGCTGTCATTCATGCATCTGTCCTCATGAAGGCTTAATCTACCATGTTTATCAGAAGTCTCAGCCTAAATTCATTCAATTTTTACCTAGAGATGAGGTGAGTACATGGGGCATTTTGAAAGGAGTCTGTGTTTAGGGTCATAGATATCTGTTTTGTTTATAGGACTCCTCAATAATAGCAATTGTTTACAAAAATGACTGGCTCTAAAGCTGGGCCTCTGTTCATGAAGACTGCTGTTTAAAGAGGAGCGCTCGTAGATTCACGCAGCCCCAGGTCCAACATTCAGAGTCAGCACAGACTCTTCCTGTGCTAAAACACGCCCTGTGAACTCGAACAGGCTCAACAAGCTCTTCCGTTAGGCTCAGGCCTAGGAGGTCCCGACCTCCACCCTCCTACCTGGCATGATCTGGGTCCATGTAGGGGACAGTTCGGATGCATTCGCCCACGTAATTCACCGGGAAGGGCATCAGGAAGTGAGTCTTCATCTGCCAGGGCTTGAAGGTGGGTTCCTGAGGGACAAGGTGTGGTTAGAGGCGGCTGTGCTGCCACGCACCACCCACGGCACTGGGACTGGACCCATCTCAGAGGTCAGAGGCGGCTGTGCTGCCACGCACCACCCACAGCACTGGGACTGGACCCATCTCAGAGGTGAGAGGCGGCTGTGCTGCCACGCACCACCCACGGCACTGGGACTGGACCCATCTCAGAGGTCAGAGGCGGCTGTGCTGCCACGCACCACCCACAGCACTGGGACTGGACCCATCTCAGAGGTGAGAGGCGGCTGTGCTGCCACGCACCGCCCCACGGCACTGGGACTGGACCCATCTCAGGGGTCAGAGGCGGCTGTGCTGCACGCACCACCCACGGCACTGGGACTGGACCCATCTCAGAGGTGAGAGGCGGCTGTGCTGCCATGCACCGCCCACGGCACTGGGACTGGACCCATCTCAGGGGTCCCATCTCCGTGACAGTCTGCAGCCAGGTGCTGGGACGCAAGAGCAAGGCACTGCAGTTCCGTCACTCCACACAGTTTCTCACTGTAAAACTGACATGAAGTCCTCCAATCTTGACATGATGCTTTATACTGTTCAATTAAAAACATTTCATTCTACGCCGTTTATATCATAGTTATATATTTATATGTCATATCATATTATACCATAGGAATGTGTTAAATCACTCTACTCCACAAGGAACCAAACCAAACAGCATCAGCACCAGGCTGAGTCGCGGAAAGGATCTGTCAGGCCACTCCACTGGCATCGACTCGGCTCAGGAGCTACGTTCAAAGGAGGGTGAGTTGCCTGGGAGGAGATCGCCTGGAGCAGTGGCCCTCTTCCTGGGCACAGGGAAGACGCACCCGGTACCAGGGCCCTCACCTCCTCGGCACAGGAGGACACACCCCCACCAGGGCCTTCACTCAGCACTATCTCAGAGAGAAAAGGCTCAGGATGCACTGAACTCGCAACTCTAGGGACATGCCAGCCCCACTGACAGGCGGACGGAGGAACGTTCACCATCAGTGGCAGACACAGCTGTGGAGGGAAGCACCGGCCCGCTGGGAACCTGAATGGGCTGTGGTTCTTACCGTGACCAGCTTCCTAATGATCTGGGAGCCATGGGGAACGTGGGCATCTCCACCAGAGCTGCTGGGCACAGGTTTCTGAAAATCAAGTTTCCAAGGGAAAAGAGAAAAATCAGAACTCACTCGAAATATATAAGAAGTAACAGTTTATAAAATTCACAGAGCTAATAACAAGTGTTGGGGTAGATTTCAATGTTTTAAATAATAAACGCTTAAATAAAAGTAGGCTGGGCACAGTGGCTCACGCCTGTAATGCCAGTACTTTGGAAGCTGAGGTGGGAGGATTGCTTGAGTCCAGGAATTTGACACCAGCCTGGGCAATGTAGTGAGCTCCCATCTCAATAAAAAATTTTTAAAAATTAGCTGGGCATGGTGGTGCACGCCTGTAGCCCCAGCTACTTGGGAGGCAATGATTGGAGGATCACTTGAGCCCAGGAGGTCATGGCTGCAGCTAGTTGTAATGGCACCACTGCACTCCAGCCTGGGTGCCAGAGACAGACCCTGTCTCAAAATAACAAAAACTAAAAAAAGAAAGTGAATAAAAGAAATCAAGAAAATTTTAAAATAAATTTTCAGACAGTCAAGGAAAAGGTAGCCTTGTTATATGGTACAAAGAAAATATTTTAACCTTTCTTTCTGCACTTTCTTGTCATTCATCTGTCAAATCAAGAGGACATGTGAGGTGAAAGGGCTGCAGGCAGAGGAACCTGGAGCAGCAGGAGGCCACCTCCCATAGGCTCCACTCCCAGGGGCCAACAGAGAGACCACACCCAGAACTGAACCAGGGATACGCAGACACCAATGGAGAAGACATGAGCGTCAATCTCCTCCACTGAGCAGCATGGCTTCTCTACTGACATGCATGAACTAGACTACAACTCTCTCAGTTAATCACATTTACTAAGTTAGTTAGCACCGACGTCACTGATCCACGCCACATCCATGGATTCATGAGTCACAGAGACAGCAGTAAACAGCCTTCAGGCCACGGTTTGGGCCATTCCTCTGCCAGCGTATTCCAGCCGACGTCTGTTTTCCTATCAGACTACTCACTGCAAGGCACAGAAGCGAGTGCAGGATCTAAGGCCACACCGCAGGGTCTGAACTCACTTAACTGGGCCGACACCGAACAAGATACTTAATCCTCCTGAACCTCAGTTTCTTCATCTGTGTACGGGGGATATGAACCCCCACATGCTGGACTGTTCTGAGAATTGAGTTAATATGTGTAAAACATGAGAGGGGCTCCTGACACCTGCCAGGTGCTCACCGGGCGCCAGCACGATCAGTACATACCTCGACCGTGTGTGGGCGCACAGGCCTCCGTTCCTTCTTACTCCGACCGATGCTTCTAAGGAAGTCTTCGACTGCTTTTTCTGTCTGAGACATCTGCTGAGGAGTTGCATTCACTGAACACCTGTTTGAAAAATTACATATACATAAAACCACTGTTAGAAAAAACAGTTTTAGTAATTCATCACATTTTGTATAATAACTCAATAATGTTGTTTTTATAGAAAATGTTCAAAGTGTTAAAAGAAACAGTAGCCAAATGTGGAAATACCACAGCTGCCTCCCTGCTCTGCAGTGCTTCAGGTTATCAAGAGATTTCTGCACAGTTCAGTGTGGCAGCTAACGAAGCCGTCCAGACGCGGAGCCTGAGACTCTAAACTCTTGTTCTTCCGAAGAGCAAAGAAAATACAGAGACTATTAAGATCTGCTAACTATGCCTTCAGAATTATACTATCAAAACACTGACAACTTTTAAAATTACTGTCCAGAAGTCATCAATTTGAAAATGTGAAGTGGTTGTTAAAGCAGAACATTATAAAGTACAAAAAATTACCATGCTCTCAAAGTTACATGAAAATAGAACTCTTCCAAATTCTACAGAATTGCAAATAATACTGTCATATAAAAGCTACCTGAACTCTACAGTATATTGACAGAGTGTATATTTTTTCCTTTTGGCTGTAAATCCTAAACTTATTCTAGTTAAAGTAACAGCAGGTACCATTATATTAATACTAACTATATCCCAGGCATGTATGCTGCCTTGCAGATATTCTTTCTTTTATTCCTTACAATAAACCTGCAAAGGAAGGTTTTATGGAGGAGGAAGCAGAAGACGCAAGTGGGTCAGCTGCCCAGGACCGCCTGGGAGCGAGCGTGAGTGCTGGCCTGGCACCGGAAGCCAGGCCTGCCTGAGCCCAATGCCAAGAGACCCTGATCGCCAGGCTTCACCTCTGGCCACCCACAGACCGCCCTGTAGAATCTGCCAGGGATTCTCAAGACATGACTGGGGAAAGGCATCAGGACTCTCTGTGAAGAAGGACAAGTGACTTCAGCAAACATTTTCTTGTTAAGTACTGACAAATACATCAATGTCACTGACAATAAGATGCTGAAAATAAACTGTTAATCATTTCTAAACTTTATTCATGCTCACACAGCTGAGGGCATTAGGCCAACAGCAGGTACAGCACTGAGCTGCCAGATGTTTCCTCAAAGCATCATATAATTTTATAAGAAACTGCACTTTTACTCTGGTCTTCAGCAAGCTCACCTTTACAGATATCTCAGTTACGGACCATGTACTTTTGGAAGCAATATAACTACTTGCCCTCTACCTATTTGCACTTCTAGAACAAAATTAGCCTGCTTTCTTCCCCATCTCCTACAAGTTTTAATAAGCTTCAAATATTTTCTTAATTAGAACACTTGACATTTACAATAAATTCTATAACTTTACCTTTACCAAGCACTCTATCTTGAAGTTTCTACAAGTAAAAAATACCTAAAAACTATACTTAATAGAATGAATCATAAAATATTTAGAAACAAATCACAAATGCACCTCATATTATCACCATTTAACAAGTGTTTCTTGATACGTGGGAGCTTCCTCAGGATGGGTTTGATGTCTGTCATTTCTGCAATCCTCTTCATCAGCTGCACCTGAGCCAGAGGAAGCTCACTCAGAGAGAGGCAGAGGCCACAACAGACCCGCTCAGTCTGAATCAAGCACCCGTGACATCAGAACCCTGCTTGGACAGGGGTTATGTGTGTGAGTGCGTGGCTTGAGGAGGGCTGGAACTGGGGTGCGGGGTGGTATAAAGAGGAAGATGAGTTAAAACCAACCGACCAATTCTTCCCTATATTTAGTCAGTTAGGAAGTTAGCATTTCTGGGATGTAAATTAATGTATTCCCAAAGAAATCAGTAACTCTGGAAAATGTGGCTAAACCAGAGTAACAGAGGTTCCTTCCAAGCTTCCTACCTGATCCATCCCGCTGAAGGTCTCCTGCAGGTCCCCTGCGGGCGTGAGGGTCCGGCCTGCCCTGATGGACGCGTACAGGTGCCCGGAGTCGGGAATTGCATTGGTGAGCTCCTGGGCGGTCATCTTCACCAGCACCTTGAAGTGCTCCTCTTCTTCAAAGCACGGGCTATGGAAAAAGAAGAAAAAATTCCTGGAGACCCATTCATCATGTCCCTTCAGTATCATGGAAAGTTGATTAAGTTTTCAGACTACTTTAACAACCAAAGAAATTTTATAAGTCCGTATGAACTATAAGTAAAAGTCAGACTTGGAAATCAACAGCACACACGAGTACAACTGTCTCCTTTAAAGCACTTCAAACGAAGGCCTCTAGTACACCCCAAGAATGGACAACCCTTGCAAATAAAGTTACTTGTTAAATATTTCACTCCATAGATGCATCATGTCTGGCAGGTTTCGATCCAGGCAGAGAGAGGAGAAAAGCACACCCTGAACCAAAGAAAACACAGAAGAAGAAAGGAATTACGGCCAAATCAGTGACAGACACTGGAGAAAAGCTTCCCACCGCAGCTGTCATCTGACGGTAACAGGCTACCTGCTCGTAGGTGTCCATGTGCGAGTCGTCGGGAAGCACGTGGGGAGAAGCGCTCATCCCTCCGGTCTTCAGTTCTATCTGCTGAGCCTGCTCCCGGTAGTCAAGGAGGCCGCAGCCCAGCCTGACACAGCAGAGAAGCATCGCCCCGATTACAAGGCAGTCTTTACTGAACCATTTTTAAAATCGTGCATCTTGAATTACAAGTTGCTTCCATTAATTCAGTAACCGCGGCTTTGCCAACCTCTCTACACTTCGAAGGTTATCAAGCAGGTGCACTCTGGCCTTTGCCTTCGAGAGTTCACGCGCCCCCTCCCCCAGGGAGACCCCAGTTTCTCCCGCCTGGGAAGTCAGTGTCCAGAGGCACAAGACACTTGGGCGGCCAATGTCTGCACTCAAAACAACATTCCAAAATAGGCATTTCCAGTCGTAAGCTTTTCAATAAATGTTTTATGAGTACTCCCTACTCTCTTTGCCCAGATCACCATGATACTTCCTTTGCTCAAATGTCTGGTAGCCTGGGTGGGGGAGTCCGAAGACTAAAGATTTTTTAAGTTTTTAAGAAAAGCAGTTTCCTCTCAGCACTCATGCTTTTGAAAGAAACATTCACAGTGACACTGCTAATGCCAGCAATAATTGAGTCAAGGGAATGACCATGAGGTGTTTTCTAAACTGCTACAAAAGGATGAACAGTGGCAGCTATATTTAAAAAGAAAGGCAGGGAACTTTCAAAACCCTGAAGACATTTTTCCATCTGAGCGGACCCTTAGCCAGGGTGCAGAAGGTGTCACAGCCACGTAGCTTTCTGCAGCACGCAGACAACTTCATCTCCACAAAGGGAAGACCCCAGCTGCATGTCAGGTTGGGCAGTGGTCCCTGAAGCTGGCTGCAGAGGTTCCCTGTCGCCCTATTATCCTGGATGGGAACGGGAGCCCACAGCCCTGTCTACTGCTTGTCCTGCAACCTCGGCCATGGCAGAGCTGGGCAAAAAGTCAAGTGTTGATGTGTGCACTCGTGTGTTTCTAGATCTGTGCACACCCCACCTAGGGAGGATGCCAGCAACTGCAGGGTCGGCTTGGAGGAGGAGCCACGCAGGCAGCAGGCACACCTGTTCCCAAGGCAGCCCTGGGCCACGCTGCACATCCAATTACTTACACTTTCAGATTAAACCATCAATCCTTTCCAAAGCTTCACAGATTCATATGCTGAGATACAGATCTATAAGTATCCCCTTACATTATACCGTAGATTCGTAAATATTTCAATGTAATATAGCAAGAAAATGTTACTTTCATAAAAAATTCTAAACCAATGTATTGTACACCATACTTACACACTAACATTGTTAAGTTGTGATTCACTGAAGGTAATTCCTACTGATGCATTAGAACAATACAGATATGCACACAAAGCAGACATTAGACACACAAAGGTGTGTTGCAACTCGTACTTGGTGAGGACGCTGCAGAAAAGGGGCACATAGGGCCTCAGCTCCTCGGGGAGTGTGTTCAGGCTGGAGAAGGCCCGGAAATACACCATGCCATTGGTGGGCTGGGCACAGTACTGAACAGGGATATCTCCAGCTAGAAAAACAAAAGGGATTTAATTTTTATTGTTGCCAGTAAAATTTTAACCACTTGTAATATTTAAAAACAATGCTATTTATTGCTTGTTCAAGAATGGAGGTTTAAGACTTACACTAGAGTTTATATAAATTTCCCTATTGTATTTTCATGACTAAAAACTGGAACTGTCTTCAACAGTAAAGCAACCCGTGCTCTCCAAGGAGTGGGAAAGGAAGGACGGAACCATGACCCTCTGGTCTCATAACTGCGAATTCCAGTTACCCAACCTCTCCCCGTCAACCAGAAGGAACTCCGACCAGGTGCCCCCGAGACCCCTGGGCCCACATCGCACCTGTCCCCAGCACTGCTCATCTTCCCCAACAGGCCCTGCCACCCTCTGGCCCCACAACAGAAGGCTGCCCCAAGGCCCCAAACAAGGCTCCTGGTGTTCCCCACCCACTCGTCCTGACCTCAAGGGAGGGCTGGGCATTCAGCTTTGCATGTCCTTACCTAGCAAAGCGCCCTAGACCAGCAGAGGGACCAAGGCGCAGAAGGATGACTGATTTATTCTCACTCTTAGCAAACACTTAATGAGATTCACGGACAAAAACTGCCAGGGTTAACAGATCAGAGGGATGTCAGCCTCGATTTCCACTCACATGCGCGTACACACACATGAAAATAAATGAGATATAAACACGACAAGCGCTATCAGAAGACAAAAGGCGGGCTGGAGATGCTTCACAGGACACAGGGATGCCCAGGGTGAAATCCCATCCCCGTCCTCGAGGTACAAGTGAGAGCCATGCTTCCCTCAGCTCATTCACGTCCAGCCACACCCGCTGGTAAGCTCAGCATCAACACCGTCCCAGGTGAGGTTACCCCAAAGATGCCTCTCCTGCTACCAGCCAGGAGCCAGAGAGAAAGGGGGCACCCTGAGAACCCAAAAGCAGTGACAGACCACGGGACAAAAAGTACCACAGAAGGAAAGATGCTATGGAACGAAACGTGTCACAGAACAAAACGTGCCATGGAATGAAATGCCAGGACATGGCAGGGGGATAAACCCGGCCTCCAACTCCCTTTCAACTCAGCACTCACCTTTCCGGGGGCTCTTGTCCCTCTGCTTCCTCTATGCTGATGGCAGGGTAAACAGTTGGGACAAAGGGCTCTGAGGATGCCTCTATTTTTAAAACTGCACTTAATACAATCACAGCATAACCCAAGTCCTCATTTGATTCCAGAAGCAGGAAATCAGAGAGCCCTATCAAACCCCTCTCAGGAACACACACATAGGCTCTTACTGAGTGAACAAGTCTATCACCACCGAGAGTTAAGAACAAGGCAGAAGACACATGTAGAGCAAGACTATGAACACACAGGGCTGCTCAAGTGTTTCAGGGAAAACCTCCAAGACGTGACTCTACTGCTTCTGTGAGGAGTGATATTTAATTTCCCCAAGGAACCCGAGACCCGGGAAAAGCGGAGTGTTCACAGTGACCTGTCAGGACCACGTCCAACTCTGTGACAGGTATGGTGGGCTCAATATCTGAAACTTTCAACGCTGGCAGACAAGAGGCATCTTGAGGTTTGCTTTGTTGTGTCCGTAATTCTAAACCTAAAATAGAAACAAGAAAAAGGAATATTCAGGGCCATAATTAAAAGGTTTGATGCAACTTATCTCCTATGTTATTATCTTAACATCCAGAATTAGCCGTCCATGACAAGTGTGGGGAGTACAGGAGCACTGTGGTTTGCAAACTATCTCCTATTTCCAGGCTGACCAGATTTAGACGCACTAATAACCTGCTTAGTCGGTAGCCCTTTTCCTAATTCTCATTTTCAATTATTGAACAATTCTGCTGGGGAGTGGTGGGGTTTGCTCAAGCAGCTTCTCCTGCATCCCTCCAAACTTTACAATTAAATAGATTCAACTTGTTTTTAGAGTTTTCAAACCATTTCTTGTTGGACTGAAATTTACACTTATCTTCTTTTTGAGACAGGGTCTGGCTCTGTCACCCAGGCTGGAGTACAGTGGCGCACATCTCAGCTCACTGCAGCCTCTGCCTCCTGGGCTCAAGTGATCCTTCTGCCTTAGCCTCCTACGTGGCCGGGACTAGGGGTGCACATCACCATACCTGGCTGATTTCTGGTTTTTGTTTTGTTTTCTTTTGTAGAGACGAGGTTTTGCCATGCTGCCCAGGCTGTCTCCAACTCCTGACCTCAAGTGATCCTCCCACCTTGGCCTCTCAAAGTGCTGGGATTCCAGGCCTGAGTCACTGCACCTGGCTCTATACTTGTTTTCTATTGTTCCATTTTCACTAATTTCAGCAAAAGACTTACACAAGTGTATAAATCACACAAATTACAGTGGTGCTTAGAAAGACACTTCTTGGGCCTGAGAGTCCATGCATCAATGAGGGAGGCAGCACCTTCACAGCAGACTCCTCCACAGAGCCACAGCCTATGCGAAGGATCCAGAAGACCCAGGCGTGCTCCCCGCCCTGATGGCCATCAGTGAAGTGGCTTCACAGTGCTACACCGAGCCAGGCAAGTACACAAACGCATGACTCCACGACTCCTGGAAAGGGCTGTGCCCAGTTCCCGCTTTAACTCAGTCCCCGCAGACAGCACTCCTGGTGTCTGCTGGGCTGACCTCCCCCATGTTCCATTTCTACCTTCTGAAGTTCCCTGAGAGTGTGCCACGCACTTAGACACGGGACCTTGGGGTGCAGTGAGCATCTCAGGCAGTGTCATCCCTCCACAGGTGCCCCACCGTGGGCTCCAGCCCTTCTGTCCACCTCTGGAGGCGCAAATGCCATCAACAACCACCCCTGCTCCCAGCAGCATCTGGAGCCCAGGCTCCCAATGGCACGGAGCTCAGACCTGGGCTCTGCAGGCTTCCCCTGTCTGCTCGCCACCTACCTAACATCCTGACTTTCCCGACCTCACGCCACTCGGAGATTTTCTAATCTGTGGCTTTGCCACAAAGCTCCCTCCTGCGTCTTTCCTGACCCAGTTTCCCCCATGGTCCCTGGGCCCACCCGCGCTAGAGCACGCCACAGCTACCCTGACATCCAGAGCTCCTTCTCGGAACGCACTCACTCATAGTCAGTAGAAAAAGCCTCTGGCACTTTCTCTTCTCTGTTTTCTTTCAGCACATCACACACTCCCTGATGGTGGAGGCTTTACCCCTTCATAGTGCTTAAGACACACACAAGACCAGAAATCAGAAGATGCAAGCTTTTACTACATAGTTTCCCATTCCCCTTTTCTGCATTGTTGTTCTCTACAGATTGGCTTTTAATTCACAGAATCCTAACATTGCTGTGCACACTTTAAGACTTACTGACCTGAAATAACCATTCAATGCACTAGCACTGTGCCCTCCTTTAAAGGAGCTACGCAGTGAGTGTGTAAAGGAGAAATCTGTAGTGTGAGCACCGCTCATTAACCTACTGGTTTGGACTACAGTATGCTGGATTTTCTTAAAGCACAGCTCTGAGGCCAGGTCACGAATATGAAGTAATTTAGGAAATGTACAACCTGTTGCCTACTCATGGAATTATCTTGTGTACTCATGAATAATTTCAATTAAAAGCAGGAAGATTGGAGCTTGTCAATTATCACAAAACAGAGCTTAATAAGGGGGAAAAAAAAAAAAAAGACTAAGGTTAAAAAAAATAGAGCTTAAAACAGTTGTCTCTAGTCTTTACTAAAAATGCAAAAAATTAGCCAGGCGTGGTGGCGGGCGCCTATAGTCTCAGCTACTCAGGAGGCTGAGGCAGGAGAATGGCATGAACCCAGGAGGTGGAGCTTGCAGTGAGCCGAGGTTGTGCCACTGCACTCCAGCCTGGGTGACAGAGTGAGACTCCATCTCGAAGAAACAAAAAAACAGCAAAAAAAAGTTGTCTCTAAACAAGAATTCAGACAGAAAGAGTAAGAGCAGGTTACAAATTGACATTAATTTTTCTTTTACATGATGTAACTTCAAACTTAGCATGATCAAAATGGAGTCACTTACTTTCCACCTAACGTCCACTCTTACCTCCTGACAAGCCTGACAATTTCTCACAGAATCTCAGCCCAACTAGCTTTTTTAACAGGAAAAGTGCATGTGTGTATGTGTTCCATCTATTTTTAAAAGGCTTAATACATAACTTACAAGCAATAATATTCACAATTTTAAAGACTCAACTGAGTTCTGACAACTGTGGCAAGTTATGAAGCCACCACATTGCAGTACTGGCCTTTCTAGCACCCCAAAACTCTCCCATCCCCACTACGGTCAACCACATCTCGACTCTGGGCCTCCAGCAGCTTCTCATCTGCTCTCTGTCCCTGCAGCTTTGCCACATCTAGGCTTCCCATGAATGGCCTCGGGATGTCATCTTGCGCCCGGCTTCTTTCCCTTTGTGGGAAGCTTCGAGATGCACCAATACCAAGCGTGCATCATTGTTGCGCTCCTTCGCAGCTAGCGGCATTTCTTTGTAAGGATGTACATGTTGATGGAAATCTGGGTTGTTTCAAGTTTTGTGCGGACACCTGTTTTCATCTCTCTTGAAGGAACGTTAGGAGCAGGGCCTTCCTGGTCCGTGCGTGCTTGCTGGCGCTGTGAGAACTGTGACCCTGCTTCCTAGGTGGCCACACCATTTTGGCACCTTTGGCAGCGTGCGAGCACTCCCCCCCCCTCAGGATTGACATTTGGTGCTGGCAGTAATTTTTAAAATGTTAGTCATTCTAGTAGGTGTATAATTGTACATCACTGTAGTTTTAATCTGCATTTTTCTAATAATGATGATACATTTCCCTAAGAAAGTAATGAGATTATTTCCCATGTAATGATTTATGTGCCTATTTGCCATTAGGATCTCTTAGATGATATCTGTCAAAATCTTTTGCCCATGTGTTAATTGGGTTGTGTGTTCTCATTACTGAATTGTTCCTTTTTCGTATATTCTGAATACCGGCCTTTATCAGACACCACTTTTGCAAATGTTTTTTCCCAGAGGCCGAACTCCCTCTGAGAATCCATTTGTGTCCCCTTCTCTCCCTTCCTTTGCCTCCTCCCTTCCTTTGCTCCACCCGGCTGCTCCCCCAGCGGCTGCTAATCCCCGTCTCACTGTCCTTTTCACTCCCACCATCCTAGCCTAGGTCGTCATGTCACGCTTAGGTGTCTAATCGCCTCTCAGCAGTTTTCTCCATCCAATTTCTCTATTTTTCTGCAAAACTATCCTGAAGGAGTCTGCAGCCACGCTGCTCACTCACCCGGCAGTTCTCCCGCCTTAATACATGAAGCACCTGTGTGCTCCCCATCTTCCATACAGGCCCTCCCCAGAGCCAGCGGACACACCCGTCTCCCCCACACAGGCTGTCTTCCCTCCATACCCACCGCTCCACCATCCCTGTGTGCCCCACGCCTGTCCCACAGAATCCTGGTGCTGCTCTGCGGCTGGCACAGACCCTTTATGTCTGAGACAGGCCTCTTGCCAACACACAGCTCCGTCCACACTGCTCACAGGCCATGCAACACGCACTGCAACAGAACAATGGTACTGGCATATTACGGCACCTGACAAAAAGTATTTATGAAATCTGTAAAATAAATACATGTTTTCAAGCTACTTCTTTTCAATGACTCCTGTGTTTCCTACTGAGCTACACAGGTGATTTTCTGAGAGTATCTGAACTCACTGCACCGAACGTGGGCTCTGTCAGCGCCCAGTGGACACCTGTTGGTTGAAATAATACCTGCCTCCAACTACTAACTCACTAACAAGTCCACTAGGCCCGAGTGCAGGTTAGTGACTCGCTAGCTCGGAAGGAAGCCTCTGACCTTTCTCGTAGATCTGCTGCCTGTCTCCGGGGGACAGAGCCTCGACCTTCTGCTTGAGCTTCGTGGCTTCCACCTGTGCCTGCTTCTCGTGATACTTGTCATCTGGCCTCATCGATAAAGTCAGCTTATGCTGGTTATTCTGCAGCAACCACAGCAACAACAAAAGCCAAGTGAAAACAGATCTTATTACATCCTAACACTCAACAAGCTTCTGCTGGTGTGTTCTTGGTCCTGTAGTTCCACTTTCCCACTTTAAAAATAGTAATAATAGAAGGCACCTCAAGAGTTGTTTTGCCGATGCAAGTACACAAGCCTTATAAGATGCTTACCACCATACCTGCCTACGTAGCAGGCACAGAATTCATATATGCTGTTATTCTACTATTATTATTATGGTCATTAGGTCTTAAACATATCAGTACTAAACATTTTCATTACATCTTAGTTGTGAAAAGGTTTGCACTTTTAAGTACTACAGATCTTGGATTTTAGTCTAAACTGAAGATAATACAGAATTCTATTTTTTGTCTAGTGTTCATTCTACTATTAACTTCTAAAAGGCTAGAACATTTCCCATTCAATACTTCATAAATTATTAGAACAAAATACATGTTGATGTAATATAAAAATTAACGTTAGGTGACTTCATGTCCTTTCCTTGTTTCAACAATTAAAAAACTACACATGCACAAAATGCTTCCATATAAAATACTACAAACAGAGGTGAGATAACTAGAAGACACCAGAAAGTTCATGGAAAATAACTTACAACAGCTGAGAGAAACTGCAGGTCAAATTATTAAATCGTATCTCATGTCTAAAACAATGGAACCTACTGGAGAGTTCCCCTTCACAGCAGACAACAGTCTCTCCCACCACGGGAACCCTTTTTAAAAGTTCTACCATAGTAATGAGTACAAAGCAAGGAATAGGCAATCAAGCACAACTGCCTAAAAATCTGAGAAAACAAACGCGCAAGCATCAAAAGAATTCACTCATGAAAACCAGAAGATTCATTACATTTGGGTGACTGTTCACATATTTTATATTTTTCTACTAATAAAAGAACAATATATGCAGATGTTTTGTTCATACACACATACATATATTCACATACTAAAAATGCACATATACATTCATCTAAAAAAACATATCAACTTGCATTACAATCTGGAAAATAATTAAGTTAATGTAAGAATTTAAATTTTTAATTAGAAATTAAGTCACCTATTAACAGAAATTACTTAAATGTACAGATTATGTTCCTAATATTCCTTTCATTAGTATAAAATTCAACTTCAAAATTAGAGAAATGAATTATCCAACTTTCTTACCTTAAAATACTGTTTTACTTTTTCTTGCAAAAATTTTGGATTTTCCTGCAGGCACTGTCTGAATTTAGCCAACTGATTTCCCAACTTCAAGAGCTCCACAGGGTCCCCATCGTGGTTCCAGCAAGAAGCTATGTACTGGAAGGAAGATTTCCACATCCACAATGCAGCGGGTACCACATAGTACAACCTCCACAAACAGCCCAGACTTGATATTAAGATCCTAGTTTCTATATTTAAATATACCACAGATGATTGTTTATAACAAAAGTCATGTAATTCTTTGGATGGAGAAACCAAAAAACTTACTTTAGCCCTATTTGGTTCTAATAAAAAGCGCAGGCTGAAATAATGTTTAGGAAATAACCAACAGATTACTAGTTATAAATCCTTACCCATTTAAAGTAATCTATTTCACACAAAAATATCAAAAAGCCAATTAAGCTAGTAACAAGACAAAATGTCTATTATAAAACAAAAACAAAGTTGTTGAGAAATCACTTACTGATGTCAGCATCAGCCCAAAGCTGGTAGACTGATGTTTCATCTGTATTTCAATTTTATGAAGTAAAGCCTCAATTCGATCATCTTCAAATCCTTTCCTAAAGAATACAATGAAGAACAAAGATGGGCCAGACACAATGGCTCATGTTTGTAATCCCAGCACTTTGGGAGGCCAAGGCAGGAGGACTGCTTGAGGCCAGGAGTTTAAGACCAGCCTGGGCAACATAGAGAAAGCCCATCTCTACTATACAAAAATCAGCTGGGCATGGTGGTGTGCACCCTAGTTCCAGCTACTTGGGAGGCTGAGGTGGGAGGATCACCTGAGCCTGGTAGGGGAGAAAAATGCAGTGAGCCGAGATCACGCCACTGCACAGCAGGCTGGGTGACAAAGCAAAACCCTGTCTCAAAACAAAACAAAAACCTAAGATGTTGAAGAGTTTTAGAAACAGAAGGTAGCAGAGATAATATTTAAACAACTAAATATGAACAAATGCATGTTATATGACAGAGGGAAGGCCAAAACAATGGATCAGGCTCAGCTCCTCCCAAAAAGCACGCAGGAATAAGGAACGAAAGCAGATTGTTACAAACAAGCCACACTCACTCAACTACTTCATCAATGGTTCTGTCTACCAGGCTTCTGACAGTCTCAATGTCTTTCTCCGCAATCCCTTGGAGGCCGACACTGAAGTAGGCCTCCCTCGTGTAGCCATTATATCTAGAAGACAAAAACAGAAATGATGCACTGGAATCCGGGCACGTTCATCATGCCCTCGTAATATGCTTGATTTAAAGATCAGAATGAAGCACCTTAAACTCCAGCCCCTCCACTGAAAAGCGCATTAAAGCAGTGTTCTCAAGTAACTGGTTCTGTGTACGTACATCCATGTCATTTTTACATCTTTTTTTAAAAATAAAATTTAAACTTTTGAGTTATGGCAGGATAAATATCAAAACAGAGAACTGCTGAGTTTTACAAAATTTTAAAAATTCCTGTAGTCCCAGCTACTCTAGAGGCTGAGGCAGGAGAATGGCATGAACCCAGGAGGTGGAGCTTGCAGTGAGCCGAGATCGCGCCACTGCACTCTAGCCTGGGTGACAGAGGGAGACTCCGTCTCAAAAAAAAAAAAAAAAAATTCTAATACTTAATAACCTGACCTGTAAGAGACAACAGCATGACATTCTGAGGTCCTGGAAAAGCTGTCTTTGTGCTAGGTGTTTTCCTTTGGACAAATGGCCCCTTGGGGGGACACAAATGGCTGGCATTGGATCCAGGATCTCATCGAGAGCTCCCTGATGGGGTCAGCCATCCTGCGTACCATGAGACACTCAGCAACTTCCTGGTCCGCCATCTTCCGATTATAGCAATCAAAAATCCAAAAATGTTCCAGACATTGTCAAGTGTGGGGCCGGGACAGGGTGTGGAGGTGGAGGAGCAAAACTGCCCCCAACGAATGAGAACTACTGATCTAATCTAATCATAAACTCACCCAACACCAGGAGAAAAGTCTGTGCCAAGGCCAGATTCAATCAAGGCTTTGTAAAAGGGAGAATTGGGCCCAGAAGTCAAGAGTGAAGACAGAAGACTTAACGTGAAGGCTTCAAATGTGTCAGTGATGCTGCATTGAAAAAAAAAAAAAAAAAAAGGAAAGGGGAGGTAAGAAAAGAGTAAAGGGAAAATTATTGGCCCTTATGCACATTTTATTTAAAACCACTACACATCTTTCTAGAAATTCTTGCATTTCAACATTTAACAATTTTATGAGCAAAAGAGAATTTCCCTTAAATACCAGGATTTTTGAAGAGGGCACAAACATAAAATTAACTTCACCGTCACATGAAACGCTCACCATGTGACAGCCTGCCAAGCACTTTTCACACGTGATTTAAATGACAGGCACAGTGGCAGCACCATTAAGGAGACAAGGAACAAGCCAGGAGAGGTGCCAGCCACGGAGCTGCAGGCTGAGCACGGGAGGGCCCAGAGCCCAAGCCTTCCCTTCCTGAACACCCCCCGGCACGGTTCCGACCTAGTCTCGTGAAACCACCGGAATTACAAAGTTTTGTATGTGGTATATTTTGCCGAGGTGCGTGTTCATAGTACCATTCTCACACTCAAAGGGACCTGTGACCTCAAAATGTGAGCAATTGCTGGTTGGAGGCAGTCTTTTCTCTGTAGGAATAAAGCTTTGAAATACAGTAAGTAAATTACTTTTCTTCCAGAGGGCTATCAAAAATGATTTTCCTCAAGAACCATTTTGGATGTTATTAAAAACTTTGACATTTTGTGCTCTATTCCTAAAATCCACTTAACCCCTGAATCCTAACTGTATAGTAATTTACATTCAATTGTAGAACTCACTTCTGAACCTTCTAATAGAAACATTTTCCTCATGTTTTTGTCTTGTATGAGCTTTGACAGCATATACTTACTCCGGTAAGAGGAAGCTAACGCTGACGGTTGTTTGTTTAGAGGGATCTGTAGCAAATGAATCCGGGCCACATGTTATCTGGAATTCCCTCTGTAAAATGACGTGACGTTGTGAGTAGGCATAGTGTCTGACGGTCGTCAACTACTCTAGGTTATCTGGATACACAAAATGGAGCGAAACATGCTTTCCACTAAGTTAACTTTCCTTTCAAACAAATAATGATTCTTTTGGCTTGAAAAGCTCTCCCATACTTTGTACCAACCATGACAGTCTCTGAAATCTCATCATGAACACCCAGTCCAGGTTCTCATGTCACCATATTTTTACCAGGAAAGACACAAACACGGTGGGGCACACTCACAGGCTTGTCCCAGGGTGTCTGAGCTGGCACCGCGGTGCTTGGTTCAATTTTCTGGAATTTGCTCAGTGCTTCCTCGTGAATTTGTTTCAGATGCTGTTCTAACGGAAAATTACCATACGTGAAGAACCTAAAATTTTAAGGGAATATAATTAGTCTGTTTTAGTTTACAAGATTTGAGATCAAGTGCTGTCTTTTTCACTGAAACACAGTACACAGGAGTGCCCCTTATCCAAGGTCTTGTCTTTCGGTTTCAGTCACCCTTACTCAACCAAGGTCCAAAAATACCACGGTACTTCGAGAGATCAAAATTCATGTAACTTATTACAGTATATTGTTATAATTGTTCTATTTTATTATTAGTTATTGTTAACCTCTCACTGTGCCTAATTTATAAATTCAACGTTCATTCACAGGGCATGGTGCTATTCCTGGCTTCAGGCATCCGCTGGAGTGCAGTGGCACCATCACAGTTCACTGCAGCCTCAAGCTCCTGGGCTCAAGCAATCCTCCTGCCTCAGCCTCCTGAGTAGCCAGGACTACCAGGACTACCCCACCACACTTGGTTTTGGTGTTTTTTTTTTTTGAAACAGAGTCTCGCCCTGTCCCCCAAGGCTGGAGTGCAATGGCACAATCTCAGCTCACTGCAACCTCCACCTCCCGGGTTTAAAAGATTCTCCTGCCTCATCCTCCCAAGTAGCTGGGATTACAGGTGCCCACCACCATGCTCAGCTAATTTTTGTATTTTTAGTAGAGATAGGGTTTCACCATGTTGGTTAGGCTGGTCTCAAACTCCTGACCTCAGGTGATCCACCTGTCTCAGCCTCCCAAAGTGCTGGAATTACAGGCATGAGCCACCGTGCCTGGCCGGCTAATTTTTAAGTTTTAGAGATGAGTTCTCACTATGTTACCCATGCTGGTCTCAAACTCCTGGCCTCAAGCAATCCTCCCATCTTGGCCTCCCTAAGTGCTTGGATTTGCAGGCATGAGTCACCACACCTAGCCAAAAATCCAACTTTCATTTTAAACTTCATCTAGAGATGTGATAAAAACCAAATGAGGTATTTGCTAAAAATACTTTATAACCCTAGGTACAGTAATATAGTAATCCAACTGACAATTTCACAAAACTCAATTTTTGGCAACAAATTCAAGGTTATACATGTTTATAAAGATAACACATTTATTCAACCAGAGGAAAAAGGTTACAATGACAGAATTTATCTTTTTCTTTACTATGTTGCCTGAACTATGGTTAAGGTTTGGGGAACTAGTATCTTACAGAATCTTCAGAAATTTCTCACTCTAGAATTTAGAAACAAATTTTACACTCTCGGGGCTGAGAGAATCCAGGAGCAACCACCACCCCTAGTGTCCAGATGCTTCTCTCCAAAGGCCCTTCCCCATTAGCCACAGAAATCAGAGCTCCCTGGGGAAACAGACAGTTGAACCTCTGGAGCAGGGAGGGCCTGGCTGTGCATGTGTTAGGGAGGTGGGGGTGGGGGCGTAGAAACCAAAGAAGTTAGACCAAAACGGGCCCACAGCTGGGGCAAATGTGGGCATAAAAATGAATAAATTCCATCTGATCACATAATCTCAAATATATACATATACAGAAATATTTCTGTGAGGTCAGAGTGGTACTAAAAAACAAAACAAGACTGGAGGAAAAAAAAAAGAAGAAAACAAAGAACTCTCTTCTCCATGTTGGGCGCAGTGGCTCACGCATGTAATCCCAGCACTTTGGGAGGTCAGGGTGGGCAGACTGAACTCAGAAGTTCGAGACCAGCCTGGGCAACATGGTGAGACTCTGTCTCTACAAAAAAATATAAGCACTAGCTGGGCATGGTGGCATGTGCCTGTAGTCCCAGCTACTCAGGAGGCTGAGGTGGCCCAGGAGGCTGAGGCTGCAGTAAGACAAGATCACGCCACTGTACTCCAGCCTGGGGGACAGAACCAGACCCTGTCTTTAAAAGAAAAAAAAAAAAAAAAAAAAAAAACAAGACAGCCTCTTCTGTTACCATTAGAGGTAGTTCCTGCACCACCCCTCCTCCTCAAACTGGACTTCCCAGGGAGAGCAGCCGGCCCTGCCTTTTCCACAGAACCGTATTTCAAGATAACCCGATAGCCCAGCTGATGTGGAGCTCTTCTTTGAAGAAGTCCAGCAAACAAATGAAGAAGAAATTACAGAATTAGAAAACTTCACAAACTCTAATAAAGTAATTGATTCAGGCAATAATCCTCAACAAATATGAAAACCATTAATAGGTTGATGAGGAATTCATTATCACAGGACACCAGAAACTCAAGCCCACCAGATGGTCTGTGGCTGAAGGGAAAAAGCAGATCTTCCCAAGGCAGTGGCTGACTCTCAGCATGGACCCCGCTGGTGTGAGATCCCCAGTGGAGGCAAGCAGGCCTCACACGATGGTAGGATGTGGCCGTCTATGGAGAGCTCCCCATGAGGAACTCTGCTTAAAAAGGCGCAGCCTGACTCAAACTAAGTCTTTGGATCTAAGTTCCAGCTCTCAGGAAACACAGGAACATGGCACCCAACACCACGCGGGAGCAGCCAGGCCACCTGGAAATTGAGAGCGCCCGAAAGAAGCCGGGCCTGCACACTCCTCTGCTGTCCCCTAGAGGGTGCCCAGGAGAAACCCGGGCCGACCAGGTGTGACCTGTGGGACCCCGTGCAACAAACACTTTGGGGCCAATTAGAAAATCTGAATATGGAATAAGAAATAGGCAGTTTTAAGAAAGTATGTTTTATTCTATTAAAACTGAAAATGGCATTAGCTCATGTAAGAAAAAATCCTGTTTTAGGGTCACAAATTCAAATATTTACGGGCAAATGATCATGACGTCTATAATTTACTTCCAAAAACTTCAGCAAGGGAAAGGATATCTAGTACACGATAAGTGTTTAGGGGCTCATTATTCTAGTCTCTCTACTTTTCTGTATGCTTCAAATTTTCATAATTATTTTTACATAAAATAATCTTGCAAATATATTTTTACATTAGCATTTACATGTAAATACAATTAGTGTTTTATATAAGATATATAACTGCATTATTATTATAATGACCTTATATTAGTGACATAAGAACAAGCAATGTATCAGAAAGTGAGGATGTAATTAAGGTTCAGTAACTGCATCCACTATTGGAAGAGCACTTCTCCGTGCCAAGGAGAGGGCTTGAAGCTTCACACCCCGTGCCAAGGTGGGCACCATCCATGTACCCCCACTCTCCACGCAACCAAGCTGGATGTGAGGCAAGAGGCTGCGGGGCCAGGACCCTCCTCTGGGGGACTCTAAATGCTGTGTTTGTAACCACCATACTGAGCCTACTGAAGGCTATCATTGTAAATGTCCAAAATCAATGTCCAATAAGATAGGCAAACTTAGGCCAAGAATCTTACCTACACTTAGATATTTCTTAAGCATTGCTAAATGAGAGAAGCCATGTCATGAAGCTGTAAGAACACAAACAAGTCAACTTTTCACAATCCACCATCAAACTTTTCCAACAAAATATTACCTAGCATTGCTTGGGTGATAGTGAGTGGCATGAAACTGCTTAAGCTGCTCCCATGTAAGCTCCAGGATGCAAAGTGGGTCGCCCCCGGAGACCACTGAGTACGTGTGGTCGGGAAGAAGTCTGTTCTGAAGGTGCTGGGAGAATATCCTCTCATTGTCTGTCTTCAAACGTAAAATAAATAAATCATAAGAATATATACATGTAAAATAATACACACAAGTTACATTACTTACAATATAGCCAATTGATCACCTTCTGGTGCATACACTTGTAATACTTTGCAAATAAAGCTGTTCTAATGGTTAAAAAAAAAAAAAAAAAAAAAAAAAAGACACCCACGCAGGCATTGTTTAACACGGTATTCAATCATTCATCACCCATGCACAGGACCCAAGGATTGAGAAGAACAATGGACTTTTTGATGTGTGGTGCAACAAACGCATAGCTGAGGGCTGTAAATCGGGACGGATCACTAGGTCTGCCCACCAGCCGTGAGGGAAGTGGGGAGAAGCTGTCACCCCAACTTGAGTTCAAGAAGACTCCTTGGAAGAAAATACCACCAAATTGAGACTGAAAAGGTAAGAAATAGTTGACCAGCCGAGAGGGGCTACGGGAATCAGAGAGCAGGCCACCTATGAGCCTCAGGGACACCAGGACAGGCAGGTTGTCAAAGCCACAAGGGGACATGAAGACACGGGCCCAGGACAGCAGCTCTTAATCCAAAATGGTCTCAAGACTCCTTTACACTCTGAAAAATTAACCCATTTATGCCTGAGGTTGCAATTTTTTTGTAAAAAATCAGACCTTGGCGATGACCTTGAGCTGTAGGATATAAATAACTCCCACAAGCTTAGGGTTCCAATAATGGAACACTAGGCATAAATGGGTTTTAATGAGGACCCAAACAGCTTTTGATTATGTGGGTGTTTTTGCCTGTGTATGTGCCTGTGTGTGTTTATATAATTTTTCTATATTCTAAATTAAAGCTGAGACATTTAAAAAATACTTATTCATTAAGGTAAGCCATCATTACATGTTAATATAAATATTTTTGAAAAATACTTCTCATAACAAAAAACTGACTACTTAGAGTGGTGCTGTGTTGCCTTTTTTGCAAATCTCTGTAGCGTCTGGCTCAGAGGTGAAGCTGAACTCCCCCATCTGCTCTGTATCCAGCTCGCTGTGTGTCACACACCTCGCCATGCAGCCTCTAGAAAGTACACCGTGTACGTGGGCAAGAATGAGTGAAAAGACAATGTCTTGGTAGTGGTATGAAAATAGCTTTTATCTCACAGACTTGCTGCAGATCATACACCGGGGGTCCCCAGACATGGTCTGAGACCTGCTGGGAAGAACAGCAGCCTGGCCCTGCTACCCCTGGCTTCTGCTCACAGCACTGACCCCAGCTAATTCGAGAACGTATCACCTACAATGAGAATATTAAATAAAAACCAACCATCTTCGAGATGTGTCTATATCATGATACTGTACATGGGTAAGGTAAGCTGAACACAACATAAAAAAGGAAGAAAACTTACAAACGCTCCCTTCATCTCATTAAAGACGACTCCTTTAAAGACCAAGGGTGTCTGGGGGTCTCTCGGATTCTCATGTTCCAGCCGCCATCCTTCCTGCCTGAGGACAAATAATTATAAGCTGATAGTGACTCAAATACTAAAGTCTGTATCAACTAGTTAATCATTCATGACATACCAGAAATCCAGCTCGCGTAAACATGGGAAAAAGGTGGCATCCAAATACACCGAGAGGAGATTCTGAAAGTCCTTGGGATTTTGTGTGGAAAATGGATACAGAGTATAATCACTAGCTAGGTACAAATGAAAAGTGAAATTGTAAAATATAACAGATTTCTACTAAAATTATTGACTCTCAAGCCTCATTTCTCCTTTGTCCTAGGACAGTAAGCTGTAGCTATTCTTGGGATGGGGCAGTGGCCCCATGCTCTGGTCCCCAGCCTCAGCAGCTGTCCCAGCTCATAACCCCAAGTGCCGGCTTTCCCATACCGTCTCAGGATCTGCACTCGACGGGCACCAGGGCTTTCTTCAGCTAACATCTAAACTCTCTCAAGTTTCTCCAGGGACTTTCGTGCATCTACAAAGGTGACCTCATTCTGTAACAGCATGGATTTAACCCGCTCTTCAATGTCACTCCCCCACAGAATGCACTGTTCATCGTCACCCTATCCACTATCATTAGTCTTACTAAAAGTCAAACATCAACATGAGCGGTAACTCTGGAGGCCTGGCACTGTAGTGATACCTCCGAGACAAAATTGTTTTGAACTTTTCTGGGAAAAGTTCACGTACGTTTTCTTAAAATGCTAGTTTTTACAACCTCGCTCCCATGTGGCTTTCCTGAAGGATTAAATTTCTTATGTCCTCCAACTAGAGAGAGGTAAAAATTATTCTAGAACATGAATTGCCCACTCCTCTCATTCCTTCTCAGAAACTAACTGAATTCCAGCGGGTGTGCCTGGCAAACCCAAAGGCAGTTTCTGTGCAGGATGCTGGTCTCACCTGTGAAGGCGTTCATGAACGTGGAGAGGGATCGGTTCAACATTCTGAAGAAAGGGTCTCTGCATGGATATTTCTGAGACCCACAAAGGACGGTATGCTCAAGAATGTGAGGAACACCGGTACTGTCCATGGGAGTGGTGCGGAACTGCACGCTAGGGAAGAAGGAACAGCATGCTAGGGAAGGGGGAGGAACGGCACGCTAGGGAAGGAGAATGACCAGAACGCAAAAGGTTCAGCTTAGTGCTGCGGACACAGTTCCCAGACACGTCATCACCTCAGCCTACTAGAAATCATCATTCTGACACCACAATCCTCCAGCACAGGGATTTCCAACTATAATGTAAATCATTGATTCAGACTGTAAAATTGTATTTTGATGAGATTATAAGTCCGTGTAAGCTTGTCCTTATTTTTCAAGATGCTCTGTCCATAAAAATACTTGTGAGATGATATTTTAAACCACGTAATGTACAGTCATGTTTTAAATCAAGCTTGTCCCACCCGCAGCCTGCAGCCCGCATGCTCGGGACAGCTTGAAATGCGGCCCAACACAAATTCATACACTGTCTTAAAACATTGAGGCCCTTTATTTATTATTTTTAGCTCATCAGCTGTCCTTAGTGTATTTTATGCGTGGCCTAAGACAGTTGTTCTTCCATTGTGACACAGGGAAGCCAAAAGAATGGACATCCCTGATTTAAATAAAAACATTCAAGACCATGTTCTTACAATGCATCACATACCTGAACAGATTATTCGTGTCTTCTCTGGCCAGGTGTAAATACCTGGCTCCTGTGTCATCATGGATGAGCTTCACTGCAGTCAGGAATAGCTCGGGAACAGATGTCACCTGAGTTAACAAGAAAAACACGACCAGTTAAACTTAGACAAAATGGCCTTTGAAATGGTTATCTTCGACACACTGAGAAAATTGGCTTTTCTGCCTGAAATTAGATGATGCCGGGAAGCCAGTATTTCAGAGCTAGAGAGAATAGAACCTTCTTGTCCAGGTCCCTTATCCTACAAATGAGGAAAGACAGACCTAAAAAAGGCAGATGAGAATATGTGTGTGTGTGTGTATACAGAGAGAGCGAGCGAGCAAGAGAGAGAGAGTGAGCGCGTGTGCGCTTACTACTGGCCAGGTATTTTCGATTTATTTTTTTAATTTTTTATTCTTTTTTTGGCTAGACATTTTCTAATCATGTCACATATAATCCTGTGAGGGAGGTATTCTCATCCTCATTTACAGATGAAAAAACCGAGGCTCAGGGTGATGAAATAAGCTGCCTAAATCACAGAGCCAGGATTCACCCTGGTGTCTGCCCTTCCTATGGTACTGTGCTGCACCTAAGTAACATTCCACAGTCTGCTGAGTGCCTCCTGTTTTTGTGTGCTGCACCTCAGTAACACAGCGCCCCTTCCAATGTCTGCTGAGTGCCTCCTGCTTTTGTGTGCTGTGCCTCAGTAACACAGTACCCCTTCCAACGTTGGCTGTGTCTCCTGTTTTTGTGCATATCATCTCCTGTAGTGCGCAGAACGGGCCTGAAGGGAGGGGAAATGCTGGAGTGGGCTAGCCTGCGACAGCGGGGAGAGGATCCAGGATCAGTGTTTGCTTCTCTTAGTTTAGGATGGGTTCTCGGTGGTAGCTAGAAGCACAAAGCTGTGGCTTCCGGAACAGCTGGAGGGGCTGGGAGGATAGAAATGCCCACAAGAAAGATGAAAGACTCCCCACTCCTGGGGCGGCGTGGAAGGTCATCTCCTACTTTAGGTAAGCCTCCTGGTAAGTGATCGTACTCCTCAGTATGAAAGAAACTGTCTTCTCTTCCAGTCATGCCAGCCGGCCCTCTCCGTCAATCACACACCACATCCCTGTGATCACCACACCACTCACCACCCCCTCCTTCCAGGTGCCATGAGTCACCTGGCCAAGCGCACACAGCACGTCGCTGGCAGAGGTCAGACCTCGGGTCTCCTCAGCCCAATCTAGGGAGCCTGCCTCCCAACAGTCATGAATAAAGCAGCCCACTACGACCTGCGTCATCTACCGCTGCTAAATTCCTTGTTTCCAAGCTTACTGTACTTTGTAACAGATGATCAATGCGTTGAAAATCAGCAGACACAGTGAGATGCCTGCTTTCTAATAATATATAGCTTTAATAATAATAGCTTTCATGGTAGCTATTTCTCAAACAAGAATCATGACTTATCATAAGTTTCTATGGCCGGACACAGTGGCTCACACCTATAATCCCAGCACTTTGGAAGGCCACAGTGATATGGTTTGGCTACGTCCCCACTCAAATCTCATCTTGAATTGTAGTTTCCATAATCCCCACATGTTGTAGGAAGGACCTGGTGGGGAGGTAATTGAATCAAGAGGGCGGTTTCCCCCATGTTATTCTCGTGACAGTGAGCACGTTCTCATGAGATCTGACGGTTTTATAAGGGGCTTCCCCCTTCACTTGATTCTCATTCTCTCCCCTGCCGCCCTGTGAACAGGTGCCTTCCACCACGATTGTGTTTCCTGAGGCCTCCTCAGCCATGCAGAACTGTGAGTCAATTAAACCTCTTCACTTTTTAGCTCATACTTTATAAATTACCCAGTCTTGGGTATTTCTTCATAGCAGTGTGAGACTAGACTAACACACAAGAGGATTGCTTGAACCCACGAGTCTGAGACCAGCCTAGGCAACAAAGTTTCCATCTACACACACACACACACACACACACAAAATTAGCCAGGTGTGGTGGCACCTTGTCCCAGCTACTTGGCGAGAGGATCGCTTGAGCCCGGGAGTTCGAGGCTGCAGTGAGCCAAGATCACGCCACCACACTCCAGCCTGGGCGACAGGGTGAGTCCCAGTCTCAAAAATAAATACGTTTCTATAAAATTTGAAAAATAAAGAAGAATCTACCACTGTGGGCGAGGCCCTTATTAACAGTAACCTGTACTATAAACCCAAGTGTCTTTCCCTGGCCTTCGCAGGATTTCACAAATGCTCCAGGTCTGTTTTCATGACTCCTATGCCTGGACCTTGTCTGGCGCGCCCTAGTCACTGCCTGGCTCTCTTGCTGGAGCCCTGCCCAGAGGCAGCCGCTTTCTCACACCACCCTCTCTAGGAGCTCTTCCCTCTGCCCCCAGCAGCAGCAGCTCCCACTCCTCCTCCCGCCCTTGTCCTTGGCCCTCCGCTTGGCGTCCACCATGTGCCTCCGGTCACAGCCGCATCAGTCTTTCTAGACAGTAAGCTGTTTGTCTTTTACATATGCTGTAACGTCAAGCATAGCGCAAAGCCAACAGCTGGCCAAATATGTGAAGCGTGTCATTTTTAGTTACTATGCTAAATAGAAACAATACAAAAGGTTTAAGCAAAATAACAAAAAACAAATGAATCTATTTTAATATAGACCCAAATAAGTATAAGTCCACAATTTCTTCTTTATAATTCTGAAACCCAAATGGCTCAGAAAACTGAAAGGTTCTGCAGAAGTTTAGAGCAAACTATTTGATGGCAAAACCTGACTGAACAGATCAGGGCAGTGAGTCTTCATGCTCATACTCAGTGAAACACCAGGTTTGGCTGCAGAAACACTAGTGTGTCTGATTACAGAGACCCGGCTGAAGTGTTACTCTCTAAAATCTGACAAGAATCAGGCTTTGCGGGATTCCAGGAAGGGACTGGGGGTCATTCCACTCACAAGCTCTGTTCAGCCAAGTAGCCACCATGCAACAAGAGCTAGGCCAGGGCCTTGGGACACAAGGACAAAAAGGCTAGTCTCCGCCCTGAAGGGCCCTGTACATAGGCCAGAAGCCACATCTGCAATGTATGTGGATTTATAAGGAGGTGCCGAGGACGACCCATACCTGGTTTACGGTGAATCCATGGATCTTGTCTCCTAGTTTATACTGTAGAGCCCTCTCACAAGCCCGGTTACTGTTCCATCGCCACGCTCTGTGGTGTGCATGTCTAGATTGAAAGTCATCTAAGTTAGATGAGTTGCAGGAAAATTATCTGGCTAACATTATTCAGCCACATAGTGAAAATACTCTCATGTAATAAAGATTATTAAAGAAAAATTAAATACTGCATCCTCCAAAATCTTGCACATTTCAGAAAACTAATTTCCGGTAAGGTCCTTTCCATTTTAATGACCTTTTATCTTAACTAAAGCTTCAATGTTGGAAACCTTTTCTTAATACACGTTCACAAATAACTATAATACAATTACGGTTTAAATTCCCATTGTTTAAGAAACAACTCTTAAACAAAAGGGCTTCTTTCCCTCACAGAATCCTCAAAAGCCTTCACAGTATAGCAAGAAACTCACGCTACTGTTAAATCCCATTACATGCCTACCGGATTGGTGAAAACTCAAAAAGCCTAATATTACCAGGAACTTTTATACACTGCTACAGGGAGTACAAAGTGGAATAACTTTGGAAAAGCACTTGGCATTCTTTAGAAAGGCTGAAGAGGCCGGGCGCAGTGGCTTACGTCTGTAATCCCAGCACTTTGGGAGGCCTGGGTGGGCGGATCACCTGAGGTCAGGAGTTCAAGACCAGCCTGGCCAAAAATTAGCCTGATGTGGCAGGCGCCTGTAGTCCCAGATACTTGGGAGTCAGAGGCAGGAGAATCCCTTGAACCCGGGAAGTGGAGGTTGCAGTGGGCCGAGATCACGCCACTGCACTCCAGCCTGGGTGACAGAGCAAGACTCTGTCAAACAAAAAAAAAGAAAAAAAAAATGCTGAAGATTGGAAATCCATTCACCTCTTGGTCTATATCCTCCACACCTTACACTGCTGCCCCAGCACTCATGGACAAAAATGTCAGCACGAACCCTGACAGTCCCAAACTCAACTCACCCGGAGGTGTATCGACAGAGAATGGATAAACTGCAGACTAATCAATCAACTAAAAAAAAAAAAACCTTACCGATAAAAGGGCCTACAACTGCGTGTAACAAAGATGTGGGTCACATAATGTTAAACAAAAGATACACATGATACAGTATTATCCTAAACAGGTGTTATTCAAATAGGTAACAAGATATTGTCAGAACGCAGAGAGATGGTAAAATATAAAAAAAAAGCAAGGACATTTCTGTATGTCATGACAGTGATAATCTAAGAGGGAGGGAGAGGATTACGAGCAGTTAGGGGAAATCGTCAGCTTGGTCATAGGGAAGCTAATTTTCTTTTTTGAGACAGATCTCAAGAGCGAGCTCTTGTTGCCCAGGCTGGAGTGCAGTGTTGCAATCTCGACTCACTGCAACCTCCACCTCCCGGGTTCAAGCAATCCTCCCGTCTCAGCCTCCTGAGTGGCTGGGACTACAAGCGCTCACTACTACGCCCAGCTAATTTTTGTATTTTTAGTAGAGACAGTTTCACCATGTTGGCCAGGCTGGTCTTGAGCTCCTGACCTCAAGTGGTCCACCCTCCTTGGCCTCCCAACATGCTGGAATTACAGGTGTGAGCCGCCGCGTCCAATCTACTTATTTTCTAATAATTATTCTCACCTGGATGAGATGGCTTACACCTGTAACCCCAGGAATGTGAGAGGCTGAGGAGGGGGATCAAACCAGCCTGGGAAACGGAGCAAGATCCCTGCTCTTAAAAAAAAAGTAATTATTATTCTCTCCAATTGTATTATATGTCTTATGGGATTTTCTATATTAATATATCCCACCGAAATATTTTTTTTAAAGATAATATGTACAGGAAAAAAAAACCCTATTCAGTCACTGGCAATATTATGAAGATATGCTATAACCAACATTTGCTTACTGATTTAGCAAATTTCAGAATTATGGGACAGAAGCATTTTAAGAAGTTACTTATCAAGGACATGATAGGAAACTCCTGAGCGGTAAGGCCAGGCCAAACTCACGCCACGGACGCTCCGTGCCTCCCGGCCTGGGCCGGCAGCGCTGAACTGTTACCTTATATTAAACACGGGCTCGTGGATTACCATGAACACTAAACCGCTTCGTCATTTTTTCCCCATAAATTGAGTCATTAAAAAAACGAAACACTTCAATTCCGGGAGGCTTCAGTTCTCCGAACACAGCGAGACTTTAAGTGTGGGCTGTGGGCGCCTCGGGTCTCTTAAGGACTCGGCCTCCCAACAAAAATGAACTAGGAGCAAAGCTGTCAGCGAGAACCGCAACTGCCAACCCCATTTACTACCCCAGTTAAAGCCCACGCTAATGGAGGGCCCCGCTGGGAGCGCCGCGTGCAGGCCCGGCCCCCAACCCGGGGCATCGCCCCTGGGAATGGACAGGAGCTCCGAGGTCCTCGGGCCTCGGAGCCTCGGATGCGGGAGCTTCAGGAAGGGCTCGGGGTGCGGGACGCCCACAGGTGGGGGAGCTGCCAGCCCCGGGCGCAGGGACGAGGACCCCTACGCCTCTGGCCCGCCCTGGACCCTCCCCCCTCCCGGGTACCAGCGCGCCGAGCGCCTCCCGTCGCAGCGTCTCACCCGCCGCTCAGCCGCCTCAGCACACCCAACCCCCGCCGCCCGCCGCAGCGCCACATGGCGTATGACGAGCACCTGGCTAGCGAGGAATCACTCTTAACCCGACGCAGGGCGCGGGGCGGAGCTTGCCGTGACGGCTACCACTCCTATTGGTCAACGCGGACAGCGACGTCCTCTGCGATAGGCTGTAGGTGAAAAGGATAGGCCTCCACTGCTCTGGGACGGGCGGGAGGGCGGTGAGGAGGGAGATGGGCGGGAGGGGCGGGGCCGACGTGCCGAAGGAGGTGGGCAAGGCGAGGGGCGTGGTCACGGGTAGAAAGGGGCGGGGTCGGCTTGCCGAAAGGGGCGGGGTTCGGCCAGCAGCAGGATGCGGACAGATGATAGGAGAGGGAAGTGGGCAGGCGAGCAGTGGGGCGTGGCGAGAGGCGTGTCTATGCAGATACAGTGGGGCCTGGTGAAGGGCGGGGCTGCGCTGGTGAAAAGAGGGACTCCTGGAAGGGCGTGCTGTGTTGGGCGGGGCTGTGCAAGTAAGGGGAGGGGCTTAGTCAGGAGTGGCTCTTTGCAGGTGAGGAGTGGAGACCAGTGGGAGAGGGGATTGCAAGTGAGCTGAGCCTTGGGGGCGGGGCTTGCAGGTGATAGGGTGGAGCCTAGTGGGCGGGGCTGCAGGTGAGCTGTGCCTTGGGGGCGGGGCTTGCATGCGAGAGGTGGGGCCTTGTGGGGGCAGGGCTGGCAGAAGAGGGTGGGGCTTGGTGATGGACTGGGGTGTTCAGGTGAGGGTAGTGACCTGGTTGGGGGCTGCCGGAAGCTGGGCCAGGTGAACCTTGGTAGTCCTCTCTGGCCTTGGTGTGGGCGTTGGTCCTGTTTGTAGGGCTGAGCCGAGCTCCAAAGGCGTTCTGCTGCCCTACCAGACCTGAACCTTGGGGGCTGGGGGCTTCTTGGATGAGATCTCAAGGCTGCATGGTAGGTCCCAGGGCCAGGGCCCCACGGTGTCACACGTATCACGGATGGCCCCCAGCGAAGCACAGCACAGCTCCGAGCTCCTGCATGGGAGCCTGTGGACCCCGCTGCTGCCTCCGCGTTCCTCTGCGTTTCGTGTCTAGAAAGATGCACCTGAGGCCCCTGACATTGCCCAAGTGCCCAAGGGCCCTTCTGGGAACCCCCAGAGAGGCTGAAGGAGGCCCGCGTAGGAGTCGGTGGCTCTGCACTGTGGGCCAGAAGGGGCCCTGGGATTAGCCACGCTTGGAGAGGGTGGGGTAGGCCTTGGAGGAAGTCCTCACCAAGTCTGACCTTCCGGGTTTCTCAGAGCCTCTCTTCCTTCCTCCCTTCACCTTCTCCCTCTTTTTTCCCCCTTGTATCACGAATACAAACAGGCTCAAATTTCCCTCTGTCTCCTAATGGGCTCTGAAAAAAAAATAAAAAAAATAAATGGTAAGTAGATGGCTGCAGTCGGCTTGAACAAGCTGAAAGTTTGGAAGCAATGTGGAAGGTAATACGGTGAGAAAAAGTCACAACGTGTCTACCCCAAACTCTCCATAGGGCAGCCACTTCTGGGCTGCAGGTAAACACGTACCTCCTTATTGAAGAGCCCAAAGGAACCAGAACAAAGGCAATAATAGCGACAGACACATCACTCTGCACATCACCTGTCTTCTAGGGAGAATTTGGGTGTGCGCACACAAAATATCCGATCCAGGTCTCAATCAATTTAGAAAGTTAATTTTGCCAAGGTTAAGGGCATGCCCATGACACAGCCCCAGGAGGTCCAGATGACATGTGGCCAACATGGTCGTGGCGCAATTTTTTTTTTTTTTTTTTTAATACGGCATCTCACTCTGTCGCCCTGGCTGGATTGCAGTGGCGCAATCTTGGCTCAGTGCAACCTCAGCCTCCTGGGTTCAAGCAAGTCTCCTGCTTCAGCTCCCTGAGTAGCTAGGATTATAGGCGCCCACCACTACGCCCAGCTAATTTTTTTTTTTTTTGGTTTTTTTTTGTATTTTTAGTAGAGACGGGGTTTCACCATGTTGGTCAGGCTGGTCTCGAACTCCTGAACTCGTGATTCGCCCACCTCCGCCTCCCAAAGTATTGGGATTACAGGCGTGAGCCACCGCGCCTGGCCACAACTTGCTTTTATACATTTTAGGGAGATATGAGACATTCACCAATATATGTAAAATGTAGATTGGTTGGGTCTGAAATGGCAGGGCAACTCCAAGTGGGGGCTTCCAGATCGTACGTAAATAAGAAGCAAATGGTTGCATTATTTTGAGTCTCTGATTAAACTTTCACTGAACACACAACTTACATTTGAGAGGAGGGTAGAGGAACAGTCACTGATGGCTTAGTCTGACTCAGTGAAACAATAGGGCAAAGGAAGTGATCAGATATGCGTTTGTCTCACCCGTGGGTCTCAGGAGGATGACTTTGAGTTCTGCCTGTGCTTGGTCCACAAGGAATTTCCTTGTGGACAAATTGTGAGAAAGGTACGTAGCTTTTTAAAATCCTTATAGCTGTCTTACTTAGAAATAAAATGGAAGGCAGGTTTGACAGTTCGCAGCTTGATTTTTCCCTTTGGCTTACTGATTTGGGTTCCCGAGATATTATTTTCCTTTCACGGGTCATACATATTAATAAGTCATCATAACATCTCTGATCTTGGGGGAGACAGTTGGGTATCATTAACCCTATTGTGAGTGGCCAGGAAAATGAAACACTGGAAGGTTATAGTGTTTTTATTTCTTTGAAAATAGATGCTGTGTAAGTCTAGTAATTACGGCTTCAGAGTGTGTTCCCATAGCATCTAAATGTCACTGATGGATAACCTAGATAAACACATGCCCAAACATTTACAAATAATTATTTTGAGTAGCATTCAACCTAATGTTAACACCTACAGGTAGTCTCAGTTTATATTAACACAAATAACTCCAACACAGAAATTAAAAATCCGAACTTGTCTATGCAATTTGCTATGTTACAAAAACATATCCTATGTTATAATGAAATTCATTGTTTTAGCGAAATTAGAAAGCAATTTTAAAAAAAATCAGAATAGATTGTGACTGGAACTTAGAAAGGCAATCAAGTGAATATTGAGTGTTAAAGGTTGAATTGTGTCTACCCAAAAAGATATGTTGGGGTCCTAACTTCAGAGTGTGACTTTATTTGGAGATGGTCTTTACAGATATAATTAAGCTAAAATGACATCATTGGGTGGGCCTCACTCCAGGATGGCTCATGTCCTTATAAAAAGGGAAAATTTGGATGCAGAGACAGACATACACACACAGGGAAAATGCCATGTGAAGATAAAGGCAAATATTGGGGGTGAAACCTTTACAAGCCAAGGAATGCTAAGGGTCACCAGCCAATAACCCTAACTTCAGGACGCAGCATGGAACAGACTCGGCCTTCAAGCTCAGAAGAAAGCAATCCTGCGATATCTTGATCCTGGACTTCTAACTTCCACAACGGCGACATAATAAATTCTTTTTTTCTGATCTACCCAGTTTGCAGTACTTTGTTACCATGACCTTAGCAAACAAATACAGAGATGTCAAAGTACTTTTACCTCTGAAAGAAAAATATGCAGTGATTTAACCAAATATGGTGTTTTCCAAGGTTCCATGTCATGAACATAATACATGCTTTTGGAAAACCTTTATTTCTGAATTCATCATAAATTAAAAGTGTTGATTGTCGGAAATTAAAAATAAGGGATTAGCTCAGTGTCTCTAAATGTGCGATTATAGAAATGTATGGAATGTCAGCACACTGACTATTAATGGCAAAGGGTAAGGAGAAAGAGCCTCCTACTTTCTGGAAAACCCAGGCGCCAATCCTAGTACCGTTCACTCATTCATTCCTTCATTCTTGTTCACTCAACAAATCATTATAGTATTACCTATTTGCTAGCTACTGAACTTTGCTACTTATGCATTTGAATAAAACATTTCATATTTCTGTTGAATTTACAAAGATAGACTCACCTGTCAAAAAAGAGCAGGCTAGATTTTCTTCAAGTTTACTTTCCACCCTAAAATTCCATAATTTTATCATCTCAGGTCTTACTTGTGACAGCAACCACAGCATTGACTTCAGCTTTCAATGTGTTTTCTGTTTAAAATGACCCATTGAGAAATTCAAATTAGTTAGGCTGATTGTGATTTAACTTTTGCTTCTAGGTATGTTCCCTGATTTCCACCTTTGAGGAAGATCAGCTCTTTCCTTAAATTTAGTTTAACTTTGGGTGTTTTAAGTTGTTATAGAAAGCCTAAAGTGTTAACTTTCTCTTGGCTCAGACCCTTAATAATTTTTTTAAAACTTTACAAATGTATATACACATGTAAGGAAAAAAGCCAGGATTACTTATAACTAAAGAAAAGTCACAGTAATGATGGGATATTTATTATTTTATCTATTGGATAAGACTGTTTCATAAAACAAAGGCTAGTGAGGTTTGTGAAGTGATGGTAATTATGTATTTTCATCCTCTGGGTACTGTGTAGCACTATATTTTTCTTGCCTTTTTTTTTTAAAGTACTTCAGCATTATCTACATAAATTTTTAATGCATGCACTTTTTTACCAGAGATTTCACTTTATGAAATTTCTCCCGCAGTTGCATTCTCACAAGGGCACAGCGATATAAAAGTATAAATGTCCCCTGCAGCATTTTTTGACCACAAACAAATATAGAACAACATAAAAGCCTATCAGGAAGAGTTTTCTTAAATAAAATGTAACATATTTATATAATTAAATGCTATGCATATATTAAAATACTCAAATGTATCATTTTTCATATATCACACACATACTATAAATTGGTAAGCAAAACAGGCAGTGGCAACTCCATTCTACATCCAAGCTGCAGCTCTCACCTGAGTGGGAAAAAATCAACTCCCTTTTGAATGGGAAGAATCCATGGGAGTTTCTAATTGTGAATTTAGCAAAAACACTTTAATGAAGGACATTCACAAAAATCTAAATAAATGGCAACACATACTATGTTCATAAATGAGAAACTCAATATGATAAAGTGGTCAGTCCTCACTAAAAATGCAATATGATTCCAGTTAGAGCCCAGAAGAGCAGAAGCATGAAGTGAGCCTAAAATACATACGAAGGAGAAAAGATTCAGGAATGGGCAAGTCAGTTTTGAAGAAGATCCAGGTAGAGGACTTCTTCTCCCTGCTATTAAGGACCTGTTTTTAAAGACTTAGAAAGTCTTACAAAACTGTCTTATATACGACAGTGTGGTATTGGCACCGAGAGAGGCAAAGAGGTCAAAAGGAAGAATAGGAACAGTCAGCAGTAGACACGCTCCCGTGTAGAGGAGACACTGGTATGGAGAGGTGCGAGGTATGACCGAGGCAGATCACTGGAGAACAGGTTCAGTCAATGCTGTAACGCATATGGGGGCAATGAAACTGCTGCTTCAATTCCCCCCGCCTACCTTAAGGCCATAGTGACACTATCTTCTATTTCTTCTAAGGGTTTGCAAGTTTTACTTTTCTTACCCATGCTTTTAATATACATGATGTGAACTTTATTTCTGCTTTCTGTAATAGAAAAAGTCATAAAGTTTAAAATGACCTCAGAATAGGCTGAGCATGGTGGCTTACACCTATAATCCCAGCACTTTGAGAGGCCGAGGAGGGCGGATCACCTGAGGTCAGGAGGTCGAAACCATCCTGGCCAACATGGTGAAACCCCGTCTCTACTAAAAAAGATACAAAAATTAGCAGGGCGTGGTGGTGGGCACCCGTATTCCCAGCCACTCGGGAGGCTGAGGCAGGAGAATCGCTTGAGCCCGAGAGGTGGAGGTTGCAGTGAGCCGAGATCATGCCACCGCACTCCAGCCTGGGCCACAGAGGGAGTCTCCATCTCAAAAAAAACAAAACAAAACAAAAATGACCTCGGAATAAGTTGTTAGATTGGACCCTAACTCATAGCGCAATGCTTAGGATGGAGTTTAAGCAGAGAAAAAAACCTCTGCCTGCCTTAATATGTTTGTCATCCTTAACACTGATTAATCACATGCTATCCTTAATGTGTGTTTTATCCTTAACATGTGTGTCACTCTAAACATGTGTTAATCATATGGCATCCTTAACATCTACTTGCTAACACTGAAAATAACAGGAGGCAATATCTTGTGTTCCTAATTGATCAAAATGCTTAAAATGCAAAGACCCACTTACTTAAATTCACACCAAGAGTGAATAATGTTCTAAGGGAAATTATTGCAAGGAAAGAGCTGGCAAGTATCTGAGGACCTCAGAAAAGAGCATCATCACCAATGGAAATGATTAAATGGAGAGAGAAAAACAAATGCTGGGAACTTCCTAAGACAAAATGTATTTTCTCCAACTGTTTATTTTCTAAGGCTAGCCATTGGGCAAATTCCAATTGTTTAGTACGTTTAGACTTTTTAACAGTAACTGAAGGTGCCACTGTTTTCACTGTAAATGACTTGACACCTTGGGGAAGGACACGCCAGTGCACTCAGCTACAACACAGAACAATTGTATTTAAGGCTCTGTGTTTGCCCTGTTATCTGTTTTGTGGTCATGGACTGCAGTCTTCATGAGACAAGCCCTTTTGTAATAGTTGTGATGCTTTAAAATACTTTTATCATTGGTTTCATGGGTGAGAGGGCAGGTAGGTTCATAATAGTCACTTTGTTTGAAAAAATATTAAGCTCCCAGGGTAAGCTATATAGTTTGCTGCTAAGTTTTGGATCAGTGTGTGTGTGTGTGTGTGTGTGTGTGTGTGTGTGTGTGTCTTTTTTTTTTTTTTTTCAAGATAGAGCCTTGCTCTGTCACCCAGGCCAGAGTGCAGTGGCTTGATCTCGGCTCACTGCAACCTCCGCCTCCTGGGTTCAAGCGATTCTCCCGCTTCAGCCTCCAGAGTAGCTGGGATTACAGGCGTGTGTCACCACGCCTGGCTAATTTTTGTATTTTTAGTAGAGACAGGGTTTCACCATGTTGGCCAGGCTGGTCTCAAACTCCTGACCTCGTGATCCACCTGCCTCGGCCTCCCAAAGTGCTGGGATTACAGGTGTGAGCCACCGTGCCCGGCCAGGGATAAATGTTTTGGGACGAGCACTTCAGGTGGAAATTAAAGACATTGTTCCCACTTTATTGAACCATTGGTCTAGCAGAGATTACAGAAAAATAAATGGAAAATCACTGTGCAGTCTAACACATTCTGTAACAGATAAACACACAGTATACTGTGGGAGGGCAGGGGTGAAGATCTTATCACAAAATTGTGGTTCAGAGAAGACTTCTTGGAGAAGGTCAGATGAGACTTTCCAAAAATTATTAGTTCCCAACAGTTTAATTTGTGTGTAGGAGTTCCTTATCGTGGCTGTAACAAATTGCTACAAACCCAGTAGCTTAAAGCAATACAAATCAACTAATTAACTAAGTAGAGACAGACTATGGCTATGTTGCTCAGGCTGGCCTGAAACTCCTGATCTCAAGTGCTCCTTCTGCCTCTGCCTCCTAAAGCACTGGGACTACAGGGGTAAGCCACTGTGCCTGGCCTCAGATTTATTAACTTGCTGTTGTGGAGGTCAGGCGTTCAATACTGGTCTCACTGTGCTAAAATCAAGGTGTGGGCCTGGCTGCCTTCCCTTCTGGAAGCTCTGCTGGAGAATCTGCTTCTTGCCTTTTCCTGCCTTTAGAGCGTGCTCACATTCCTTGGCTGGGGGCCCTCCCTCCATCTTTGAAGCTGGCAGTGGCTGGCCCAATCTCCCCAATGCCAGTCTCTGGCTCTGGTGCCTCTGCCCTGCTCTTCTCCTCTCTATGTAAGGACCCCCTGTAGTTACCTCGGGCCTGCCCTGATAATCCGGGATAATCTCCTTATTTTAAGGTAATCTGATTAGCAACTTTAATGCCATCTGCAATCTTAATTCCTCCTTCCACCTCTCATAGCATATTCACAAATTCTGGAGATTAGAATATGTACATATTTGGGGGCCATTATTCTGCATACCACAATGTTTAAATAAAATCTCCTGGCCAAGTACAGTGGCTCACACCTGTAATCCCAGCATTTTGAAAGGCTGAGGCAGGTGTGTCACTTCAGATCAGGAATTTTTTTCACCAGCCTGGCTGACATGGTGAAACTCTGACTTTATTAAAAAATAAAAAAAATTAGCCAGGCATGGTGGTGCATGCCTGTAGTCCCAGCTACTCAGGAGGCTGAGGTAGGAGACTTGATTGACTCTGTCTCCAAAAAAAAATAAATAAATAAAATAAATAAAATCTCCATTCTGTATTGTAAAATAGAAGAACTTTCAAAAATAAAATATTTAGTTGCTTATAAAACAAAATGTTTTACCAATCTGTTAATATTTTAAAATAAAATGATCAGATTTATATTCCTAAAAAGAGGTAGTCTATTGACATAAGCTCCTTTTTTCCCACATTTTTTCTTCAGCTTCTTTTTTCAGTTTCATTAATGGTCAAATCATTATTGTACAGATTAAATGTGAAGGCTTTATTGTAAATTGTTGGTATTTTCAGCAAAGCATTCTACAATATTCTAGCTTATTTGTATGAATGAGAAATTTTGATATGCCTGAAATAGAATGATAGAAAATGCATATTATAATTTAATTTTCAGGCATCACTTTTTGGAGCTTTGAGAGAAATTCCTGTCAGTTATAGAAAGAATAAATGGGTCCATATCAGGGGATGGAGGAAGGAAAAGGGTGCCCATGACAGCATTTATGCACCACTTTTGTGCAGTATTGTTTGTGGCAGTGAAATAAATGTTCCTTCCTGAAATGTCTTTTCAGCGGAAGCAAGCCAGAGGCAATGTCACATTTGTAAAATAGAAAGCTCAGTGGGAGAAACACTGGTTTTCCACTCCTCAGTTCATCTTTTCTGATTCAGACAACATCATCACCAAAAGTTGGTTTATTGTAACACACCTCCTGACATTCTAATCGTGAAAATTACTGTTCCTTGATAATGAGACCCCCTTCTTGGGGAACAGTGAGGCAATTTGTGCCAAAGGATAGGTCCCGGTGGGTAAGAACCCACAGAAAAGAAGCTATCAGGTGCCCTGCACCCTCCTGCCTAAAATCCTTCCATTGGTCTTAATTCCTACAGGATTTCCTCATCTGACTCTACTACTTTTTGTATGATATGTGTAAAATATGATTTCTACCAGATTGCTTAGGATTATCCTTTGAATCGAAAAGAAGTGGTCGTATTGAACAAGTTTTGTCATCAGAAAGATTTGGGTTTGGATCTCAGTTTCAGCACTTTTGGGCTATTTGACTTTCAGCACTTTACCTAAATTCTTTAAATTTTAGTTTCCTGTAACATAGGAGTAATATTTCTTATCTCATAGAATCTATAAAGTATTTAGTATTTTTGTATTTATATATAAATATATATTGGTATTTATATATAAATATATATTGGTACTTATATATAAATATATAGGTACTTATATATAAATATATATTTGTATTTATATATAAATATATATTTGTATTTATATATAAATATATATATAAAGTATTTAGTATCTTTGACATTAACAGAAACTGAAAAAACGGTGCTTTAAAAGCTTTAAAGCTGATATTACCAGTTACTACCATTATAATAATAATAGTTATTCTAATAATCGCCTTACTCCAAACAGATTTCTTAAAGGGTTCTTAAAGATTTCTTTACTATCCCTTATTTGAGCAATGTCACTTTAAAGTACATATGAACGCACATTTATTTCGCCTACTTATAATCTTGTTTCTTTACAGTATTAATAAACAATAAAAACATTTCTTATCTTAGAAATACTTAAATTTGAAATGAATGGGGATAGTTTCAATTAACCCAGAGGAAGAGATAGCTATAGACTTCTCAAGACCCTTAAATCGCATTATAACAAATTACTATCTCATTTGTAAAATGAAATGGGGGATAATAATAATAGTGCTCATGACACAGGATGTTGCTAACAGTGAAGGCAGTAATGCATTGGAAGTGCTCCTCCCAGTGCCCCACAGGCAGCTTTTGCAACAATAAAGAGAGGAGAGCTGCCAATGGGCTATTGCATTCCTCCTCACTGACAGCATCTTAGTCTCTCTAGGAGGTATCCACTCAACAGATGCAGTTCACTTTTTTTTTTTTTTTTTAATTTGAGGCGGAGTCTCGCTCTGTCGCCCAGGCTGGAGTGCAATGGCGCGATCTCGGCTCACCGTAAGCTCTGCCTCCCGGGTTCATGCCATTCTCCTGTCTCAGCCTCCCGAGTAGCTGAGACTATAGGCGCCCGCCACCACGCCGGGCTAATTTTTTGTATTTTTAGTAGAGATGGGGTTTCACCATGTTAGCCAGGATGGTCTCGATCTCCTGACCTCGTGATCCGCCCGCCTCAGCCTCCCAGAGTGCTGGGATTACAGGCATGAGCCACCACGTCTGGTCCAGATGCAGTTCACCTTTATCAGCGCTTCTGAATTCTTTGCTGCCACTTTAGTTATGATGGTAACATAAACTGCCACTTTAGTTATGATGATACTATAGAAAGTTGTATTTAGAAAAGTATCCTGCTTCAATGAACATTTTTCCACTACATATTTATTCCACTACATATTTAGGAATAAATATATAGTCAGTATAATGATCTCATCATGCTTGTTCTTGTGCATCTATTTATTCATTTGTATTAGAGAATCTAACTGTTGAATTAATATATATCGTTTAGATTTTCTTCTTTTTCAGCATAAATTATACATAAACGATTTAAACACAGATTCTGGTTTTTAGAAGGCATTTTGAATATTCAGGTTCTTAGAGTACTATGAAGAGAAACATTAAACCTAATACTTAGAGAAAACATACATCTCATCCATGAACCTAGTTGTGATATGGACAGAAGGCAGGAAAATACTGGGTGGAAAAGGGTGGTCCCCAGGGAGGGCCATGCTGTCAAACCTGGGACCATGGCCCAAAGTGAGAACACGCATTCTTGTTTTCCTGCTTGAATGTTGCTTTTTGGCCCACTCTGCCCCCTATCCTGTATCCATAAAATCCCCAGGCCTCACTGGCAGAGCAGCAGAGAAGGAGAGAAGAGAAGCAGCAGCCAGACATTGGAGAAAAGTAGCTTGACTTCAGAGGGCTGGCTTGACGGCAGGACCTCGAAGAGGAGTTCCGCTGGGGATGGCTAAACTCCAGGGCAAGACCACCTTCCCACTCCATTCCCTTTCCAGCTCCCCATCCCATTGAAAGCCCCTTCCATTGCTCAATAAAATCCTCCACATTCACCACCTTTCAATTGGTTTGTGTGACCCACTTCTTTCTGGAGCCCACACAACAACCTGCGTGTGGGTGCAAGAGGCTGTCACACTGCCCCTTCACTGAGCTGTTTAAGACTTAAGCCACTCACAGACAGCAAAGCTAAAAGAGCACACTGTAACACACATCCTCTGGGGCTCTGGGGGTCTTGGGCAACCCCTAGATGCTGCTGTGGGCCCACACAGAGTTCTGCTCCTGCCAGTTGCCCAGAAGCACGCATCCTGGCCTCTGTACCTGCTCACCTGTGTGCTCCCCGTCCTGCAAGGGGTTGAGAGCTGCAAGCTCAGTAAACGAGCCAGCCCCTTCCTGAGTCCCGTGAAGGGGTCAGGGGAAGTATCATTTTTCTTTTTTTTTTGAGACAGAGTCTTGTTCTGTCACCCAGGCTGGAGTGCAGTGGCGTGATCTCGGCTCACTGCAAGCTCCGCCTCCCAGATTCACACCATTCTCCTGCCTCAGCCTCCCAAGTAGCTGGGACTACAGGTGCCCGCCACCAAGCCTGGCTAATTTTTTGTATTTTTAGTAGAGACAGGGTTTCACCGTGTTAGCCAGGATGGTCTCGATCTCCTGACCTTGTGATCCACCCGCCTTGGCCTCCCAAAGTGCTGGGATTACAGGCATGAGCCACTGCGCCTGGCCTATCCCATTTCAGTTGGGCTGTCTTGGCAGTCTGTATAACTGACTTGGACCAACTACTTGGTGATCTGATTAATTACTTTATCATCTTCTAAATGAATCCCAACAAAGTCCATTCATTGCATCAGAAAGATTTAGCTTCCAAATCAACGTGTAGGGGATTTGTTGACAAACTCACTTCATTGGAAAACCTGGCTAGGATTCAACTGCTTGTTCCAGGTCATTCATATGTGAAATGCAATTGAGTTTTAGAATTTCGATTTCTTTTCATTCACAAGACTTGCTCTCCAGTGTCATGAAGTAGAAATGTGTCACCTTCATGGAGGTGAATAACAATCACGCTCCTGCAGATACAGTCATGCTTTTGTTGTGGCGGAGCAGTGTCTCAGATCTCTGCTACTCAACATGGTCTCAGAACAGTTTGTTTCTGATCTACCATGAGGTGAGGTTGAAACCCGAGAGCTGAGAAGAGGTTAAAGTTCTGAAACTAAGAGTTTAGAAGTTCAGAAATTGAGGAAATTGAGTGTAGAAACTGAATTTAGAAAGTGTAGCAACTTTTATTGCATTTTAGCAACAATGTTATTTATTTACATTTAAGATAAAATGTGGAGTTCTTATTTAATATTTGTTGTATTTTCTTTTCCTAGTAATTAATTTATATTGTATTTTAGAAAAGTATCAGTCCACCAGGATTGGAGATTTAAAACAAAACAAAGCTATTTCTTCCTCACAAATAGTGTGGGAAGTACTGATTTAGAGGAAGGCTTTCAGTGCAGTGACAGACTTTTGTGGGGGTCCCTCAGCCACCTGGAAATGACTCTCATCCAAGAAGTTATTTTATTTTCTTTTTTTTTAAATTATACTTTAAGTTCTAGGGTACATGTGCACAACATGCAGGTTTGTTACATATGTATATATGTGCCATGTTGGTGTGCTGCACCCATTAACTCTTCATTTACATTGGGTATATCTCCTAATGCTATCCCTCCCCCCACCCCACGACAGGCCCCGGTGTGTGATGTTCCCCACTCTGTGTCCAAGTGTTCTCAGTGTTCAATTCCCACCTATGAGTGAGAACATGTGGTGTTTAGTTTTCTGTCCTTGTGTTAGTTTGCTCAGAATGATTGTTTCCAGCTTCATCCATGTCCCTACAAAGGACATGAACTCATCCTTTTTTATGGCTGCATAGTATTCCATGGTGTATATGTGCCACATTTTCTTAATCCAGTCTATCATTGATGGACATTTGGGTTGTTATTTTCTTTCCACTGAAAGACAGGGGCTACAGATCCCCTTTCCATATCATGTGAGCCAAGAGGCGCAGCTTGGAGCAGAAAAATGCAAAGACCCAGATGAGGGTGGGTTGAGCAGAGGCAGGGATTTTAGTCTAGAAGGCAACCGTAGCCAGTGTTTTACAGCTGCTGACAAAATATAGCAAAGGGATGTGGAAGTTGAGTTGTTAAAGAATCATGTTCAGCAGGTAAATACTGGCCTGGAGTAGGGACAGGAGAGGGAAAGTGCTGATGTTTCTCATTTGCAAATCCCCTTGGTGTAAATACTCCTACTGTGGATGGATCCGGGGACTAGTGTGAGGTCCTGCAAAGCAGAGATGCTAATAACTGGCTTTGGATCCAGCGTAAGCCAGCATAGCACACCCCCGGGTCATGGTAAATGTTCAGAGAGACTGCAGACAGAGAGACAAATGCAAGGACCTAACTGTGTCCATGCAGAAGAGTGGGGCACAGAGAGAAGGACTTAGGCGAGCCAGAATGAGGGCAAAGGAATGCTGAGAGGACTGGGCAAAATCTGCGATGTTTCTCCAGCTTTCTCCCAGCATCATCTTGAAGAAACGCTCAGCAGTACCTCCAAGACGTAAAGCTGGAAGATAATTCCAGTAATACATGTTTGTGGTGTTTTGTGCACGAGTGGTCCTGTATAAGTCATCTTGCTACATTGTATGTGCTTCTTTCTTGAAGTTATTTTCAGTTAATTGCTTAATGATAAAAGGTCAATAAAGAATAATGATTCTTTGCTGAGTTAGGGCATCTCTAAGACTACC